>NC_141691.1:1748748698-1749490364 GCF_964263255.1 Lissotriton vulgaris
AATACCAATAGCTCAAAGTTTCCTAATGCGAGACCTATTGCATTGCAAATGCTTGTTTGTGGATGGGGCCGTCTCGAGCATCAGGGGTTGAGCCGAAGAGAGTCGTGAGTGGTATCTCAACTCTGCCAGTGCAGGTTGGAGTGTCTGATGCGGGGGAGACAGCAGGAATTGTTTATACTTCCGGTTAGTAGGGAAGTCAATTAGGTAGTGGCTGCTGCTGCTTCCGGCCTGTTCCAGAGACTGTTTCCACATGCCTGGGCGGGTGTGCATGCTGATTTGCCTGGTTGAAGGGGCATGCTCTGCTGCGGCCTGCTGGTGTCCTGGAATAGTGGCAGAAGTGGGCAGTGAGGTGTTTTGCATACCGCATTGGAGATCGCTCTGACATGGGGCAGTGCCTGGTTTCCCCTTTGATGTACTAAATCCATGCTTCCAGTGTCAAGGCTGATGCCAACGAGGTTCATGCCTAGGGGTCGCCTCTGTGGCCTTATCCACAGCAGCACACCTTTCTGGGAGAGCTCCAAATATTCAGTAAACTGATTTATCCTGCCACAACTGCACCCAGGTGGAAGAAGTGAGTTGGAGGGCTGAACAATTACATTATAGCCACCCATGAAAAAGAAGGTGTAGTCAAGCACTTCCTACTTCTTCACTATGTGGGGGAGATCAGATCTACAAACTGTATGAACATCTCCCTAACACTGGGGCAGTGGATGACTACGACGTGCTAGTGCAGGCCATCCATGCTAATCTTAACCCACAGCTGAATCTCAATTTTGAATGTTAAGCTGCGCCCGGCCTGCCAGCATGAAGGAGTCAATTGACACTTTCTATGCCCGCCTGAGCGAGCTGGTCAGCACATGTACACTGGAAGATCAGTCCAAGGAGATCTGGGTGCAGATTATCCAAGGGTGCCAGACAAGACCCTCCTGTGCCTAATATTGCGACATCCCAACATTAGTTTGGACAAAATCCTCATCTTGGCAAGGTCACATGACTTACTAGCCGCAAGAGCCACGGAGATGGACATGGCTGAGTGGGACTGGTATACCCAGACGTGGGTCCTGTGCTATCGAAGCCACTGGAGTGAAGCTAGCCTGGCTGATGCTGGTTTCCGGGAGAACCTGGCCTGGCAGTTCACGCTGGACTATTCCCATGAGGAACAGGGTCAAGGCTGATTTGCATATAGTGGGGTTTAAACTGGAATAGACCGGGGAGGAAAAAACATTGGATTTAGGCCAGATCTTTGTACTGGGGTGAATGTTTGACATTGAGCAGCATTCTGTCCATCAATTATTCTTTTTAGGTCGAGCTTGGGCAGCACACAAGCTGCTGTGCGAGCCATGCTGTATTGGAGTATGTACTTGAAGCCCCACCTACTCTACATCCATATTTGAGTTTAAAGCATTTATAGAGCGCACGTTCACCTGGCGGTTTCATGGCGCTGTGGTGTACTGAACCTAGAGGGACAGGAAGATCAGGAGGGAAGCAAGGAAAAGGCAGTTTATAAAGGGAAGGCTTGTGAGAAAAGGAAAGTTTTTAGCTCCCTTCAGAAGAGTGCATATTGAGTGGAAGATCTGAGTGTGGAGAATTTCGTCATTGTCCTTCGTATATGCTGGCTTCTGATTTGTTATTGGGCTTGTTAGTCCCGCCTTACTACCATCTAGTCTTCATAAGTAACCTCCCATGAGGACTGGCCCTTTTACTCCGATTATTACACAATACGTCTTCTTTAGTCTGTAAGCACTATTTTCTTTAATCAATCAATCAATCAGTGACACTTATAAAGCGCGCTACATACCCGTGGGGTCTCAAGGCGCTGGGGGGGGGGGGGGGGGGGGGGGGGGGCCGCTACTGCTCGAACAGCCAGGTCTTCAGCTTCTTCCTGAAGGAGAGGTGGTCTTGGGTCAGGCGCAGGTCGGTCGGGAGGGAGTTCCAGGTCTTGGCGGCCAGGTGGGAGAAGGACCTTCCTCCTGTAGTCGCTCTTCGGATGCGGGGGACGGCGGCGAGGGCGTGGTTGGCTGATCGGAGGTGGCGTTTGGGAGCGTAGAAGTTGACTCGGCTGTTGAGGTAGCTCGGGCCTTGGTCGTGTAGGGCTTTGTGTGCGTGGGTGAGGAGGCGGAAGGTGATTCTTTTGTTGACGGGGAGCCAGTGAAGGTCTCGCAGATGTCCGGAGATGTGGCTGGTTCGTGGGATGTCGAGGATGAGTCTGGCTGAGGCGTTCTGGATCCGCTGGAGTCTCTTCTGGAGCTTGGCGGTGGTCCCGGCGTAGAGGGCGTTGCCGTAGTCCAGTCGGCTGGTGACGAGGGCCTGGGTGACGGTCTTCCTGGTCTCGGTGGGGATCCACCAGAAGATCTTCCGTAGCATGCGTAGGATGTTGAAGCATGCCGAGGAGACGTTGTTGACTTGCCTGGTCATGGAGAGGGAGGAGTCCAGGATGAAGCCCAGGTTGCGTGCATGGTCTGTCGGTTTGGGTGCGGTGCCCAGGGCGGGAGGCCACCAGGAGTCGTCCCAGGCGGAGGGAGAGGAGCCCAGGATGAGGACCTCCGTCTTGTCCGAGTTCAGTTTCAGGCGGCTGGTCGTCATCCACTCGGCTACCTCTTTCATCCCTTCGTGCAGGTTGGCTCTGGCGGCGGCGGGGTCGTTGGTCAGGGAGAGGATCAGCTGGGTGTCGTCGGCGTAGGAGATTATGCTGAGGTTGTGTTTGCGTACGATGGCCGCGAGGGGGCTCATGTAGACGTTGAAGAGGGTGGGGCTCAGAGATGATCCTTGGGGGACGCCGCAGATGACTTTGGTGGCCTCTGACTTGTACGGTGGTAGGCGGACTCTCTGTGTTCTCCCGTCGAGGAAGGAGGTGATCCACTCCAGCGCCTTGTCCTGGATTCCGACGTTGCTGAGGCGCCGTACTAGGGTGCGGTGGCAGACCGTGTCGAATGCCGCGGAGAGGTCTAGGAGGATGAGGGCCGCTGTTTCTCCATTGTCCATCAGGGCTCGGATGTCGTCGGTGGCGGCGATGAGGGCGGTCTCGGTGCTGTGGTTGGCTCGGAAGCCGGACTGTGAGGGGTCGAGGGATCCGTTCGTCTCGAGGAAAGCGGCCATCTGCTTGTTGACGGTCTTCTCGATGACTTTGGCTGGAAACGGGAGGAGCGAGATGGGGCGGTAATTCTTGAGGTCGGTGGGGTCCGCTGTTGGTTTCTTGAGTAGGGCGCTGAGTTCGGCGTGTTTCCAGCTCTCGGGGAAGATGGTGGTGTCGAGGGATGTGTTGATGATGTCTCGCAGGTGGGGTGCGATGACAGCGTCGGCTTTGTTGAAGACGTGGTGAGGGCAGGGGTCGGTCGGTGATCCGGAGTGGATGGAGTTCATCGTGCGGATGGTGTCTTCGGTGCTGATCGGGGTCCAGGCGCGGAGGGTGGTGGTGGGGGGTGGTTGTTCGGTCATGGTGTGCGTTGGTTGGTTGTTGAAGCTGTTGTGTATGTCCGCGATCTTGTTGTGGAAGTATGAAGCCAGGGAGTTGCAGAGGTCTTGCGATGGGGTGATGTCGTTGTTTCCTGCGCTGGGGTTGGAAAGCTCTTTGACGATGTTGAAGAGTTCCTTGCAGTTGTGTGCGTTGTTGTCCAACCGGTCCTTGAATGCTGTTTTCTTGGCGGCGCGGATCAGCTGGTGGTGTTTCCGGGTGGCAAGTTTGAAGGAGGTCCTGTTGTCCGGTGTCGGTTCCCTTCTCCAGACTTTCTCGAGGGCTCGGCAGTTCTTCTTGGAGCTCTTGAGTTCGTCGGTGAACCATGGGGCTTTCTTGCTGCCGGGTCTGCTGGGCGGGGTCCTCAGTGGGGCGAGTTCGTCCGCGCAGTTGCTGATCCACTTCGTGAGGTTGTCGGCGGCCTGGCTGGGGTTCGCTGAGCTGGCAGGAGGGTGCTGAGTTTCTTTAACTGCAGGAGGGTCTCTCCTGCGCAGTTGTGACCACCAGCTTATTTATTTAACTCATAGAAAATGGGGAGCTCTTCAGGGGCCATTGGGAAGGGGGCAACTCAGCGATGCCTTCAAGCATTTGGAATGCAATAGGTCTTGCATTTGCAAGAGTTTAAGCCATTGGCATTGTAAGTGACAATGCCTTCTATTTATGTTTTAAAAACCAAAACATAAATAGAAGGCATCGTCATTAACAATGCCAATAGCTCATACTCATGTAAATGCGAGACCTATTGCATTGCAGATGCTTGTTGCATTTGTCACCCCGAGTGGGACGGGTATGCCCAGACGTGCGCCCCGTGCTTTCCATGCCACTGGAGATAAGCTTGCCTGGCTGATGAGGGGTGAAACCCGAAACCGGTCCTAGGATGCTTGTTTCCGGTCCAGAGAGAACCTGGCCTGGTAGTTCGGGCTGGACTGTTACGATGGGGAACAAGGTCAGGCCGGATTTGCATATGGCTGGGTTTAAACTGGAATGGTATGCGGAGCAAAATAAACAATTGTTTTAGGCATATATTTCCATACTGAGGTGCATGCTGTCCATCAATTGTTCTTTTTGCAAGCACCCAGTAAGCCGCACGGTATGTAACTGTTACAACGCGATTTTGACCACGCATACTGTTACCACGCATACCATTACAACGCAGGATCCTTTACAACTCATACCTTTACAACGCATGACATTACATCGCAGATACTATTACAACGCATGCCATTACAATGCAAGTATAGGTAAGTATATCATTTTATTTTACCTTTTTTTTAATTACCAAAATATAAAAAATAAATTACATTAATTAAAGTAATTCCATATATAGTTTGGGTTTGGGGTACAAGGGTATTTTTAGGGTTCAGGGCTGGGTTTGGGTTTTGGGGTACAGGGGTATTTTTAGGGTTCAGGGCTGGGTTTGGGTTTTGGGGTACAGGGGTATTTTTAGGGTTCAGGGCTGGGTTTGGGTTATGGGGTACAGGGGTAATTTTAGGGTTCAGGGCTGGGTTTGGGTTATGGGGTACAGGGGTAATTTTAGGGTTCAGGGCTGGGTTTGGGTTTTGGGGTACAGGGGTATTTTTAGGGTTCAGGGCTGGGTTTGGGTTATGGGGTACAGGGGTAATTTTAGGGTTCAGGGCTGGGTTTGGGTTATGGAGTATGGGGTAATTTTAGGGTTAAGGGCTGGGTTTGGGTTATGGGGTACAGGGGTATTTTTAGGGTTCAGGGCTGGGTTTGGGTTTTGGGGTACAGGGGTATTTTTAGGGTTCAGGGCTGGGTTTGGGTTTTGGGGTACAGGGGTATTTTAGGGTTCAGGGCTGGGTTTGGGTTATGGGGTACAGGGGTAATTTTAGGGTTCAGGGCTGGGTTTGGGTTATGGAGTACAGGGGTAATTTTAGGGTTCAGGGCTGGGTTTGGGTTATGGGGTACAGGGGTATTTTTAGGGTTCAGGGCTGGGTTTGGGTTTTGGGGAACAGGGGTATTTTAAGGGTTCAGTTTTATAAAAATACTTACATTTAATAAAAAACATTTATTTTAGTAATTTTAATATTTATTTAAAAAAGTATATAAATATAATTTTAAAATTACAATGACATTAAAAAAATGTATTTAATAAATAAAAATTAAATATTTATTAATTACATTTAAAAAAAAAATAATATAATCTTTAAAAATATACTTACGTTGTAATGGCATGCGTTGTAATAGTATCTGCGATGTAATGTCATGCGTTGTAAAGGTATGCGTTGTAAAGGGTCCTGCGTTTTAAATATTGCGTTGTAATGGTATGCGTGGTAAAAGTATGCGTTTTAACATCATACATCCAAGCCGCACAGTGTGAAGATGGAAAATGCGGACGATGTATTCACAAGGGTGAAGACTGCACAGTCCAGGATTATCACATCGGCAGAGTCGGGTGTGCAATGCAGGAACTGTGGCTGTGAAGAACAACCCTTGGAAAATTGACCTGATCAATGGCAAGCACGCTCTAGTTGCAGTGAGCCTAACCACTGAGCCAAGGTGTGCGGGGGGCACGTGGGCAATGGATCCAGACAAAAGCCATTTGTCAGCTCTTACTGGATTACCAACAACTCCAGAGAGCTGCCAAGTGCCATACATGGGTGGGCGACCAGCAGGATGAGTCACCCTCAAAGGAAGAGGAGGACGCTTTCCTCATCTCTTTCACAGGGTCCCTCAAAGGGCACAGGCCGCCGCAATCCACCTGTGTGGTAGAAGTACTGAGGTCATACATCAACACAGGAGCCTCTGGTAATGTGATGGGCATCCATCTGAGACCAGTCCGTTTCCCAGTCAAATAAGAGATCTACAAGTACGGTGATAAAACACCGCTGCCGCTCAAAGGACTCATGAAGGTGTGTGCTCGGTCAAATGACCAGGAGATTCATGCAGCGTTCCACGTAATTGATAAGGAAGCAGATACACTTCTGGGGTGCCACACAGCGGAGTACTTGGGCATTGTATTATTCATAAGGAATGTGCAGACATTCAAGATTAGGTTCTCGGCTATGAAAGGTGCTGTTGGACTTGGGAGGCTGGCTGACGTTTCCGAGCTGTGCGGGGCCAAAGATTGCAGCCAACAGACCAGCAGCCTCAATCAGAGACAATGTCACCTGGGTCCGCTTGGCTCAGCTGCAATTTCATCCTCCTCTTGCCGGCGCTTCAGGCCCAAAGCATGATGCTCACTGAGAGTCCTACTGCATCTTCTTCCTGCAGCCTGTCTTCCCCACAAGACACCGGGAGGGCAGACCTGGTGCGCGGCAACTTGGCTCAGAAGACAGCAGGGGTGACCGGTGTGCCGGACTGGGGCATCCACATCATCCCTGGTTTGCGCGGTGGCCTGCAGTGGGACGACGAATCAAGGTGGCAGCACCAGAGAGCTAGCGGTGTCGCACCTCACCAACTTGGCAACAGCTGCGTGGGACACTCATCACTCTGTCGTAATTTGACAGTGATCGGGTTAGCGTTAACCTTTGCTACACGAATTTCCCCTTATCTTGACTATAGTGTTCGGAGGCCAGTTTGAGAACACTGGCGTCCATTTTAAATGAACGTGTTGCCTCGTGGTCAGCATGCCCTTTTGTCCTTTCTCTGTACCACTGACCACCTAACTTGCCCAGCAACAGGCTATTTTTAGTACTGGTCAAGCTCGCACATGCGCAGTCAAACCCTCTGTACTAGTGGACAGTCATCACTTAGGAATGTTCTTTCAAAACTGACCAGTGGTGTTGTAACTCCTCCCATGAGTTGGCTATGTTCCAAAAATGACCTTATATGTACCTAAACTGAGTAAATGTGTTCCGCCTACTCTTTTTATTACTGTAAAACTGCATAAAAGAGGTCTCACATCGATGTTCGGTGTGATACTTCTTGCATTGCCGAAGGGTGCTGTAGGAATGTACCACCACCCCATGGGGTCTTAATAAACTTGTCTTTTGCATTTTCCAGTTTCCGTGCCAACGTCTGTTTTATGGTGTAGCGGGTTTTTGCGGAATATGTAGGCCTGGAGAACCCAATACCACAAATTGGTGACCACGAAGGGACTCATCGGCGACTCGGATGCCCAAAGGAGAGGTCGTGACGGAGGATTGGAAACTCGCCATGGACGCGTACGCTGCCACTGAGTGACCCGAGTCTTGGCACCCACGGTGTTTTCTTCCTTTCCTTCTGATCTGACCTTCCAGGTGGCGCCGGTCCTCGACTGAGATCCTGCTCGTTCGAGTTGTCGTACAGTGCCGGTTTGGCTGATTCGATTAAAGAACTTGGCAGTTGGAACCTGGATATTTGAGAATTTGGTAAGCTTGTGATTGGTAAGATAGTCTACGGACGCTTACTGTGGCTCTTTGAATATGTTTTGAGTTAGCTAACATTTGGTTCTATGATTTGAGTTATATGTGCAGTGCACTTCACATAGGCGGGCATGTGGAGATATTTCTCTAATTTTGTATTTGTTTGAACGGCACACCTTGTGTGAAGTATATTAAGTGCCATTTTGTGATATCACGTTTTAGTGATATTTTGACATGCCTGTTTTAAGCACACTCCGAGGGATGTGCGGTCTTGGAAAAGGTACCAATTATCGATTAAATGAATCTCAGCCGGCTGCCCCAGAGGGGACCCCCTAATCGTGAAATGTACGTTAAATTTGGCATTCCCCCTATTCTATACAGTACATTGTGGCACAGATACACCAAGTCTGATCCTGAATTGCAATGGCCACTACATGGGTCGTTTGATTTACGAAAGGTTCAGTATGTGGAGCAATGTTTGTTTCAGCGCAGGTCTAGACAAGATATGTTTGATTGTGTACGTATGTGGGAGAAAGCGGTGCGTGAACGAATGAAGCGTGAATTAGCCTTGGCGGACAAAGAGCAGCGGAAGGCTGCTCGGGATAAGGCTATACAGCTGGAGGAGAAAGAGTTGCAGGAAAAGAAAGAGGGAGGCACGGGAACGTAATTTGCAAACGAATGGTCAATTTCCTATTCGAATTCCTCTTTATCCTGTCCTTACTAATGAAATTGATGATTTTTCATTATTAGATCGTTGCCCGCCTCCGTATGTTCCACCTATGGCCCCTGCTGAGGATTCGGACGGAGATGATCAAGGAGGTAGTCGTATTAGGTTAACTGCTAGTGAAGCTGCGGAATTGCGCAGTTTTGCTCGCAAACTCAATGTGAACGCAATAACTATTGCAGAGATTAATGACCAAATGCATAAGTGGTCCGAGCGAGAACGGTTGTATTTTTTGAGCCAATTTGGAGATGAAGTTGTAGATCGATTTAGAAAGTATTCAGATGATTTGGAGCCTAAGGATATATCAGTTGGTCGGGAGGATATGCGTAAAGGTCTTTTTGTTATTGCAGATGGGGATCGTTTTTTTCAGCGGTTGGTCCAGCTACGGGATGAGGCGTCAAGACTACGGGAGGTGAGGAAAAGCATCAGATGCGCCTGCGCCGGGATTGACGGAAAAATCCAAAGAGTGTTCTATCTTTGGAGCAGATAAGAGTTCTACAGTTCATGTTATGCCCATGCATGAAGCTGCACCTTTGTATGTCTCTCCTAAAGGTCAAGGTACAAGCGATGACAAAATGTCTGGGGATGCAAAGGGTTATTTTATATATAATTGGGTTTATACACCGTGGAATAGAGCAGATGTTATGGCATTAAAAAAGGCTTTGCCTGACCCCCGTAAGAATCAGGCTGCATTCTATGAAGGAGTGGAAGGGGCTGTTTCTTCGTGTGTTATGACGTTAGTTGATATTGACCTTTTCTTTGGGTTAATATTGCCTCCTGATATGTGGAGGGCGATTCGTAAGTTCGATGATCGAGCGATCCTGGGGCGGATTGGAAAACTTTAGTTCAAGCTGACTTAGATAGGGAGCCTGCATGTAAGCCATGTCAATTAATCTTAGATCTCCCGACGGCTATTTTGAACAAATTAAAAACGCTCGTTCCCCCTAAAAAGATTGATTGGACCATGCTAGCCTCTTGCAAACAGAAGGCGGATGAGTCGGTTTCTGACTTCTTCTCACGTTTTGAAGAAGCATTTCATGACTACAGTGGGCAGTTTCTAACAGACGATACAGGTAGGCACTTGTTTGTTGATAAGTATGTAGCGAATCTCCTACCGGAGATTTCAAAACGCTTAAAGACTAGTGAAAGTTCTTGGACAACTGCGACCCCTGCTTCTTTATTGACTATGGCTCAGTATTATGAGCGACAGGAATTGGAGGCTAAAGAAAGTACTGATAAGAAAGCGAAGGAATTAAAGACAAAAGTGATGTTAGCTCAGGTTTATGCAACACAGCCAAGAGGGAACGATAGAGGTAGGCGTGGATCGTACAGTACGTCTTCTGGTTGTACCGACATTTCTGAGGATCAGTGTGCATACCGTAAAAAGTTTGGACATTGGGCCTCAGACTGTCCGGTGCTTCGAGAACAACGTAATCAGCGTGGTCGAGGAGGTGGAAGGACACGGAATAGTTATTCAGGAGCGAGGGGCGGAGCAAGTGATCGTGGCAGGTTTGAAGCGAGGGGTCGTGGTCAGGTTGACGATAATACTTTTGATCGACGGAATCAGTATCAGATAGCGGAGGGTGAACATGCAGAGTCTCAGGATTATGTACATGCATAGGATTGCGTAGGATGGGGTGTGGAATCGGTTGAAGTACCAGTAGATCAAAGAGGTCCATATGTATCAGCGGGCGTTTTGGGTTCTACTGATCAGTTCCTGGTTGATACAGGAGCTACTCGTAGTGCTCTGTCTAAAAACTTGGTTCCAAGGGCTCCCGTCTGGCGAAATTATTACATCGATAGGGTTCGATGGAACACCCTCTCTTAGCCCATTGTCACAACCCCATACATTTTATATTGACAGATTCTTTGGCCCGTGCCCGTTTTTATTGTCACCAAACACTCCAGACAATATTATGGGAATGGATATGCTTAAATATTTTCGAGCGACCATACGCTGCGCTCCTGAAGGAGTGCGGGTTATTTTGAATGACAAATACCCAGATGTAGAGAGACTGTGCTCCATGCAAGAAATAGAGGCGTTAGCCTCTCTCCCACAAACGTTATGGGCTACTTCAGACACGGATGTGGGACAGATGATTATCCCTCCTATTCGAATAACTGTGAAGGAGGGAGCGTCTCTGCCTCGTGTACCACAGAATAAAATCTCCAGGGAAGGTGAAGTTGCCTTAACGCATATTGTACATGATTTGATTATTGCAGGATTAGTGGAGGAAGTTCCCTATAATGTCTGTAACAGCCCTATTCTTCAGATTCTAAAGAAGGACACTGATGACAAAATCTATCGATTCATTATTGATCTGAGAGAAATTAACAAGATAGTAGTGCCCCAATACCCGGTGGTGTCTGATATTACTACCTTACTTACTTTGATTCCGCCCACAGCCACCACGTTTACCGTGATCGACCTGAAAAATGCCTTCTTTTCCATTCCCATCCATCCTGATAGTCGATATCTATTTGGCTTCACATTAAATAATAAATTGTATAGATTTTGTCGAGTTCCTCAAGGCTATACAGAAAGCCCTAGCATTTATAGCCAGGCTCTAAAAAGACAGCTCGATTCTTTCGATCTACAGTCTGGAGTTGCTCTTATTCAATATGTCGATGACATTTTACTGGCAGCAGATACGCAGGAACAGTGTGAAGAGAGTAGTCTTGCTTTGCTTTCATTTCTTGCTCAGAATAATCACAAGGTTTCGAGGAAAAAGCTTCAATATTGTAGACCAAAGGTGACCTACCGCGGTCATCTTTTGTCTAAGGAGGGACGTGCATTGACATCTGATCGAATCCAAGCGATTTTAGATACACCAGTCCCCCGCACTCAGAGAGAGGTTCGTGCTTTTATAGGTTTAACATCATTTTGTAGGCAGTGGATAATGGGGTTTTCACACATTATAAAACCTTTGTTAGCATTATTGTCCAAGACTACACCAATGCCCCTTGAATGGACAGATGAATGTCAGAATGCTTTTGAGCAATTGAGGCAAGCCCTTTGTTCCGCACCAGTGCTAGGTACACCAGATTATACGAAGATTTTTACACTATATGTGCACGAGAAGGATGGGTGTGCATCGTCAGTCTTAGTGCAGACACACGGGGATAAACAGAGACCTTGCGCGTATTTCTCAGCAGTACTTGACCCCGTAGCACGATGATTACCTGGGTGTTTTCGAGCAGTCTCAGCAACAGCAGTGGCCATACGACAGTGAGGGAATAGTTTTGTCACACAAATTGTTGGCGTTAGTTCCCCATGCAGTGGATGCTTTGTTAAACCAAACGAAAACCCAGTACTTAACGAGTGCACGTTTAACAGGATATGAGC
Source organism: Lissotriton vulgaris (assembly GCF_964263255.1). Classification (NCBI taxonomy): domain Eukaryota; kingdom Metazoa; phylum Chordata; class Amphibia; order Caudata; family Salamandridae; genus Lissotriton; species Lissotriton vulgaris. The sequence continues at coordinate 1,748,760,524 of NC_141691.1, forward strand.
TAACCCTGTTGGCGCCACATATCACACTAAAGAGATGTGCTACTCTGAACCCTGCTACTTTATTGCCGTATCCAGTTGCTGAGGGCCAGGAGGAAGAACACCATGATTGGGTTTTCTTGACCGAAGAACAAACAAAGGGTCGTGTTGACTTACAGGAGACGCCACTTTCAGATGTGGATGGGGAACTGTGGGTTGATGGATCGTGTTTGAGGCTGCCAGATGGTACAACTTCCGCAGCATATGCGATCACGACACTTAAGACAGTGGTAGAAGTAGCACGAATGCCACAGAAATCGGCCCAAGCAGCGGAATGGAAGCCCTAACAAGAGCATGTGAATTAAGCGCTAGTTTATGTGTGAACATCTACACTGATAGCCGGTACGCCTTTGGAGTAGCGCATGATTTTGGCCTACTCTGGAGAGAGCAAGGGTTTTTGACTTCATACGGAGTGCACATCATGCACGGAGAACTAGTGCGTGATCTCCTGAATACGCTACTATGTCCAAAGAAAGTGGCGATAGTTAAATGCAGTGCACATAAAGTGACAGACAAAATAGGACAAGGAAATGCCTTTGCAGATCACATAGCGAGGGAAACTGCTATGTCACGAAATGCCTCGCCAATGTATGTAGTGAAATCGCAGGCTGAGCGATGGCATGATGCTAGAGAAGAGATACTAGACATTCAGAAATCAGCGTCTGAAGCAGAACTGCAACCTGGGCAACGGAGAGAGTGTTGGACGATGAGGGTTGTTGGAGAAGCAAAGATATGGAGGGATGGAAATTGCCTGCAGCTTACTTGCAAGCAATGGTTCAAATGACACATGGATTGGCACATGTTGGAGCTCTTGCAATTATTAGATTGATTACGCGAGTCTGGGAGCATCCTGAGATTGCCAATACGGCCAAAAGAGTAGTGCAGACCTGTCTGATATGCTTGCAGCACAATCCTGCTAAAGGGACGTATACTCCGAAAGGAGGGTTTGTTCCACCTACTGCACCATTCGAAGTGCTACAAATGGATTACATCCAGCTTGAGCGTTGCAATAACCTCAAGTATGTCTTAGTGCTGGTGTGTGCTTTCAGCAAATGGATTGAGGCCTTCCCCACGAAGGATAACACAGCGCTGACAACAGCCAAGGTGTTGCTTAAAGAGTACTTCCCGCGCTACGGTGTTTGTAAATTTTTGTGGAGCGATAATGGTCCTCATTTTGTTGGGAAAATTGTGGAATACGTCATGAAGGGATTGGGAATTCAGCAAAAATTCCACGCTGTATTTCATCCGCAGAGTGAAAGAGAACAGGAGTGAAACCAATAAACCAAACTGGGACTGGGTATAGAGGATATACAGGATACAGTGTCCCAATAGGTATCAATGTCAAAGACAGTTTGAAAAATGCATACAATAAGTATTACAAGGAAGGAAACACAAGGAGTCTCAGTACATTTGTGAGAAGGTTATTAATCACCAACTTGTTGGAAATGGGAAGCACAGTTAAAAAGCAGCACTGTACATGAGACATTCATGAAGCAACCCAATTGACACTTGGTGACAAGGTGATGACAAAGTGAAAGTGACGACGCAAGTGAACGTGGTGAACAGCGTGGTCGGCGCAAAGTGATTGGGAACAATCAGAGATAGGCTTCACATTGAATATACATGATTAAAATGTTCAAATTTGGCACAGTTATGAGCCTAGAGATAGTGCGCCAAGAAATCGCGCTGTGTTTGTCGACGGCGTTTCGATCCTCGGTGATTTGGGATCCTCTTCAGGACAGGGTTGACGATGATTTGGAGTGCTGAAGTCAATGAGCGCTGACAGTGCAGGGGGGGTCAGTCGTCCAATGATTATAGGTCCAGGCGATCAGAGGTGAAGCAGTGATCTAGGCCGGGGGGTCCAGGTCTCAACGCATTGAGCCGGTACGGCGCCTGAGTTAATCTGGCGCTGGAGCCGAATGAATCCGTGGCGATGGGTTCCCGCGAAGGACGTTCACTTGCGTCGTCACTTTCACTTTGTCATCACCTTGTCACCAAGTGTCATTTGGGTTGCTTCATGAATGTCTCTCATGTACAGTGCTGCTTTTTAACTGTGCTTCCCATTTCCAACAAGTTGGTGATTAATAACCTTCTCACAAATGTACTGAGACTCCTTGTGTTTCCTTCCTTGTAATACTTATTGTATTTCATCCGCAGTCAGCAGGTCTAGTAGAAAGGTACAACGCTACTTTAAAATTAAAGCTAGCAAAGATCGTGGCATCCACGTCTTTGAAATGGCCGGATGCTCTGCCTCTGGCATTGCCATCTATCAGATCAGTGCCCCATTCCCGAACTGGCCTCACACCTTATGAAGTGGTGTTTGGAAGGCCTATGAATATATGGGGAGTTCCTAAGCCTCGATTGTTACATGATGTGCCTTGTATAATGATGAACGATTATTTGGCACAATTAACAAATGATTTACTTTCTATTCATCAACAGGTTCGAGAAGCGCTCCCCGACAATTCCATTGGAGAGGCTCACAATCTTCGTCCTGGCGACCATGTGATGGTCAGGTCCTTTGAGAGAACAAGCAGCTTGGAGCCGAGGTGGTGTGGCCCCGAGCAAGTGCTACTCGCGACTCGAACGGCTGTGCGAGTTACTAACAGGAAACGTTGGGTGCATTCGACCCATTGTCGTCGTGTCTCTCCGGACCTGGTGAGCCCAACTGTGCTGTCTGATTATCGAGACATCTTGGACGAAGAGAAGAGCCCAGCTGTTACGTCCACTGAATCGGAGGGAGCCTTCCCGGACCACACCGTCTCTGGTAGAGAGAGATATAATCTACGGCCGAGAGAAGCAGTTATTTTGTGCGAGACTGGTTGAGTTACCGCTCCAGGTTTGTGAAACGGAAGCCGGGAATATCAAGGGGGGGGGGGGGAGAAATCAGTTCTGCCAAGTGTAGCGACACCCGTCTTGAATCTCGGAGAAGAAACCAACGGCTGCCTCGGAGCTCAGCACTCATTTTTATTTTTTAGTTGCTTTTCTTTTTTGAGACATTTGTACTTTGAACTATGGCATCTTCTACGATGCGAAATAAGAGAATTCTTGGGGCAGTACTTTTTGTGATGACAATTGTGGTGATAGCAGTATTAGCTTGGGTGGTAGAACTACTGGTGCCAGCAAGAGAACATTTATTGCCTACTACCCCAATTCCATCTGAACATTTCCATTTCACTTTGCCCTATCATGAAGATAGGCATAGACAGACTTATTTGAATAATAGTTTTATCCAGATTCTGCATCACACCCATAATATGACGAACACTTCAAACTGTTGGGTATGTGGGATGTTGCCTGGACATCAAAAGAAAGGAGGCACTCCGCTTATTCCTCTCCCGTTTTCTCACAATGGTTCTTGTAATGCTTGGTACACTCTTCTATTCACTTTGAGATGGCCAACAAAAGGTGGACTACTTTTTCGACTCAATAAAGTCTGTTTTAATGACCGGGATGGTTATCCGCAAGCAGAAGGAACTAAATTTGAATGGGAAGAATATCGACCAGATAATGTATCTTCGCCTCGAATTTATACTAATCAAAGAAATGTAAATCTGTCTAGTCTACATGTGATTACAGTCATTGATACAAAAGCAGAGCTATGTGTCCGTAATAAAGGTACAATCCCAGTAGGAAGAAGTGAATGTAACACTACCCTCACCTTTGACACCCCAAATGGTATCACCTTTGTGGCTTCACGAAATACTTATTTTATCTGTGGAAATAAAGGTTATCAGCGTCTCCCTATAGGATGGTTAGGAACATGCTCTATATCCTTTGTATTACCTCCTGTGTTTATCGCCCCGCCAATGTACCATAATGATTTTGTGCTGTATCATGATTTTATATTGAATAGAGTGAAGAGAACATTAGCCCTCAACGACATTGACCAGAATGATACCTCTTTGCAGCAGTATGTTGATTTTAATTTAGGTCTTTTCTCATTTGTTGGTGCTGCCCTAAATAGTAGAAAAATTAGACGACTGGCACGTGTTGTAGAAGCTGTTGCTAATGAGACAGTTTTTGCTTTAGGGAACTTGACTGAGGAGCTTCAAATTACTAGAATTGTAACGCTCCAGAATCTAATGGTTTTAGATGTAGTGTTAGCTGATCGTGGGGGTGCATGCCGCATTATCGGAAGTAGTTGCTGCGTGTACGTACCAGATAATTCACCCTCTGTATATGATGCTATTTCTAAATTACACAAAATAGCTGCTGAGATACATCCTGATAATGGTACTTGGACACTTTCGGGGTGGTTTTGGACACTGCTTAGCACTTGGGGCTGGAAACTGTTAACTATCCTATGTGTAATTATCGGAATACTATTCTTCCTATGTTTGTGTATTCAGTGTGGCCCTATGTTATGTTCCATGTGCCTTTCTGCTTGTATTCCCTCCAAACAAGCTATTGTTAAGAATGAACAAATGATTCATAGAGAAGTAGCAAACATTATGTCGATAAATATTGATGATGAATATCCTGATTATGTCCACTATGAGGTAGCTTCAGCTAAAAGGGTCGTCTGTCGTAATTTGACAGTGATCGGGTTAGCGTTAAGCTTTGCTACACAAATTTCCCCTTATCTTGACTATAGTGTTCGGAGGCCAGTTTGAGAACACTGGCGTCCATTTTAAATGAATGTGTTGCCTCGTGGTCAGCATGCCCTTTTGTCCTTTCTCTGTACCACTGACCACCTAACTTGCCCAGCAACAGGGTATTTTTAGTACTGGTCAAGCTCGCACATGCGCAGTCAAACCCTCTGTACTAGTGGACAGTCATCACTTAGGAATGTTCTTTCAAAACTGACCAGTGGTGTTGTAACTCCTCCCATGAGTTGGGTATGTTCCAAAAATGACCTTATATGTACCTAAACTGAGTAAATGTGTACCGCCTACTCTTTTTATTACTGTAAAACTGTATAAAAGAGGTCTCACATCGATGTTCAGTGTGATACTTCTTGCATTGCCGAAGGGTGCTGTAGGAATGTACCACCACCCCATGGGGTCTTAATAAACTTGTCTTTTGAATTTTCCAGTTTCCGTGCCAACGTCTGTTTTATGGTGTAGCGGGTTTTTGCGGAATATGTAGGCCTGGAGAACCCAATACCACAACTCGGATACTGTTCAGTCTGGCTCTTTCTTCCTGGTCCTCTAGTAGTGCGGTGATGTCTACAATTTTTCGTTAAGGTTTGCACTTGTTCCTCCGGGCGCTTAGTTGTGGTATGCAGTCCATTGATTTGTGTCTCTGCCACTGAGACCTACTCCGAGATTTTCTTGAAATCAGCCCGTAGTAGGTTGGCATCTACCATGACGGTAATTAGTTTGGCCTCAATAGTTGTTTTGAGCTCCTGGATTGTGGCCATATCTCACTCAGCAAAGTGTCTCCCGTTGGGCATGGCCTGCATTCAGAATGTTTCCCTACACTTCTGGCGACGGAACACCACTCGTCGTCATTTTTAAAGCCCGTCTGTCAAGTTTAAGTTGTGTAGTATTAGCCCACAACACCGGACCATGTCCCCGAACCATACAACTCAATTCACTGACCTTTGGTTAGTGAAGATGCAATGTCCGCTCCTGTGCAGTGGGCATAGGGGGCTGGCCCGTCACTGTAATGTGGGGCCACCAGACTCCATCCCAGGGCAGTCTAATATTCCAAGTTAAGATATCACAGGCATGATTGGCAATGCAGTGCCAAAGCCAAGGAGCCTCAGCAAAGGAAATGGACCCCAAGGCCTCCTCATCCAAATCCATTCGCTATTCCCCCCTGTGGTCTTAACTAGCGTCTGTCCACAACTTCACGGTGGAGGCCAAGGATCACTGGATTAGAAGAGCACACAACCAGAGATAATGGGAGAGGTGGGGAAAAAAAGGGGGGCAGGTGTGAAAGTTACTCTCCCAACCCTAGAGTTTCTCTGAGACAGAGACATTAAAGGGAAGCTTGGGAAGGTGGATGACCTCTACTTCAAGGAAAATCCAGGGGAAGGTGTCCTCAGCAGTGGTACTTTGGGAAGTAATTAAAACTGTTTAGAGGGGGCAGGCCTAGGTCCTGATTGCGGGTGGAAAAAGAAGGAAACCAAGATTGAACGAGAGGCTATAGAAAGGGATATTGCAACCCTAGAGACAAGTGCACTGACTAAAAGCACAGCAGAACTCCACCGCAGACTACACCTCCAACAACAGGATCTGTATGCTTTGGCTTAGAGCAAGGTGCAGAGCCATGCACTGTCGACCCAGCATAGATTTTCTGACAGGTACTAAAGCCACTGAACTGCTGGCTTGGTTGGACATGAGACAAAGAATGGTCCTGGGTTCTTGAGTTTGCAGACGAGACAGGGGTTATCCAAATTACCAATGCAGACAGAGAACACCTTTGCATCTTACTAGGAGGACCTGTATACTCCCACGACAACCATGACTGATGCAGACTTCCGAAAAGATATTTACTTACCATAGACAATTTTAACATGTACTTACAAATTTTATGTAGAAACTCTGGAATCTAGAGCGATCATTCAGCTCATTTACCACTTGTTTTCACTTGTGCAGTTTCTTCAAAACTCGGTTGATGTGTTAAAAAATTCCACAGCACCTTTATTAAATAAGTCACTTGTACATTTCACTAATGCAGTGCAATGTTGCGCCTGATTAAACGCCGTTCCACATGCTCGGTTTGTCTACAGATTTCCCTGCATTTGAGAGAGTTTTGAAGATTGAATACAATAACAAGAGGCTGGTAGGTTTCTACATAAAGTGTGAGAACATGTTAAAATGAACAGTTAGCAATTAAAGGTTAGAGATCTGAAAAGGTTTGGCGCGTCATTTTGAGGAAATATAAATTTTTGGTCATGTTATGTTCCCTAGCGCGTACCCCACCGACTCCATGTACCAGCTTAAAGTGCATGTAACTTCCCTCCTGTGCTAGCTATGAAGACGCAAATACATTTGCGTCCAACGTTAACTTGTCCTCTTTCAGATCCACCCTGAATGGATTATATAGTCCGTTCCTAAGTATGCTATGCCACCGTCTTTTTGTAGTACACTTTACATGTTTTTCCTGCTCTGACAGAGTAGGCCCTGAATTTCTGCCATCAAAGCCTCTTTCCTGGCTCCTGACGCCGACAGCCTCTGCTCAGGCTACCTCTGTACCCGTGAACTCTGACTTACTTTCAGCGCGGCCCCTCGCGCTCAGCTCAGCCTGCTTTCTGCCAAGACTGACTATAACCTTCGAGTTATCTGTTCCGCTCCTCGAGAATGCATTCCTGCCTACTAGCTCCAGTAAACATCCTCTCCAGCTGCAGAGCCAAAGGGCCGACCTGTCTCAATGCAAGTAATTCATAGCCTCTGTTACCATGCTTCCATGGAAGGCCCCGTGCCCCCCACGCTTCTCATGCAGACACTTAAGCGCTTATACACGCATCCACAGTTAGCATAGAATAGCTTCTGCCCTAGAGACCTTTCCGCCCAGATAGTATGGTTCCTAAACATCAGATATCAGATACGATAAAAGTACAAGTTGATCTGACATGCCAGACTTCTGTCTCTTTCCGTCAGTGTAAATGTCAAGTCCCCTGCACCCCGTCAATCACACGTCATGCAGCTGCGCGCGCATCCAAGCTTCCGATTTCTGCTGACATTGCAACAATTCTGGTAGCACCACCCCTTGGTGACACCCACTTGCGTCACCTATCAGTGACGTTTCTAGTACACACCTCTGGTTCACGCCTAGTTCACGCCTCTTGATTACGTACTAGTACCACGTGTATGCTGTTATCTTGTCTTCTCTCAGCTGTTACGCCTCTTACACCATTACTTATGATGTGAATTAAGTATATAAGCTATGTAATGTCAATAAAGTTTGCTCTATCCCTTCTGACACCCCTGTGGTGGTCAGAACATGATATCCTGGTCACGACCATTCCTTTATGAGGAATAAAACCCTTAGAAACTCTAACACCACGGACTCTGTCTTTTTTCATTCCGATTGAGTTATTATTGATTAAGTACTTACCTGCATAGAAATTAAGAGAGTAAATTAATTATTTACGTCATTTTGGCGCCCGAACAGGGACCCCTCCCCCACCTCACGCGCCGGTTGGCGCATTGCAAGCTCTGTCCCCTGCCATCAGTTAGAAGGAACCTACGCGTACTGGCAGGATTTCCTGCATCTCCCTCTGACCCACGGAGGTGACGAAGACTGCGATCAGTGCCCAGACGAGGCGGTGAGGAGTGCGGAGGATCCCGACCAGAGCCTAGTCGAAAGAAGCAAGGTCCGAGGTGTCAAGAGGCCCACCAGGTTTAAGTTTTCCGAGGTTTTCCGAAGTTCTCCGAAGTTTTCCGAAGTACCGAGTCCAGTCGAGTTTTCCGAGGCCTTCTGTTTCCGTGCTTCCCGGTGAGTACCATTGCTGGGTCGTATCTAGACGGGTTTGGGTACGCAAGTCCGGTCTGCACTGTTTTTAGGCAGTGTATCTGTACTGTTTAGCAGTACATCCAGTATAGGGGGGTAGTCATCTATGTTTTAAATGTCTTCTTATGTGATTAATGTCGTGGTATGAATGTGACCGTTTAATGTGCATTTTTGTGTTTCTCGTATAAACTAGCTGTCAGCAGTATTAAGGAATAAGGATTGAGCATTCAGTAATAAATAAGCAAAATGCCGTTTTTCAACAAGTTAAAGCAGATAGGAACTAGGAAAGGGATACTGGAGGAAGAAATTCCTATTCCCCCTAGGGACACTCCAGGTAACTTTATGTACCACAAGCATGGCATAGACGCCATATTATATCTAGATTTATGGGCCGATTACACCAAGCACCTAGACGAAAGACACAGATGGCCTGTTACCGGAACATGGGATGCCGAGTGCATCATGAAGGTAGAAGAAGCATTATGGAAAAAGAAAGCTAGACAATCCCAGAAAGACGCCATAGAATTCTGGCGTAAAGAATCACATAAGCGTGCTGAGAAAGCACTCCGTAGAGAGGACAGACTTAAAGAATCAGAAAAAGCCCAAGAAAATGAATTAGTTACTGAAGGAATCCGAGTAAAAACAGAACAAATAGACCGTGCCCGAAACAATCTTGTAAACGGAATGTATCTCGCGGCCGAGGGCACATCTGAAGGCCTATCAGAAATACCGAAAAACTTACCGCCACCATTAGTTCCAACTAAAGTAATGCATAAGACTACTAAAGACATATTCTTAAATTCTTATCTAGAGGATGTAGCACCAGCTTACACCAATCTGCCTGTTCGTGCCCTGCCTACTGACAGGGATGGGGGTGGCACCACGCCCCCAGATCATGTTCCGCCAGTACCACGACAGACCTCCCCTGTTCCGCCACTTCCCGCACCCAAGATTGACCTACCGAAACAAGTCCTACCTGATCCTACTAAACGACAAATTCAAGTTCAGATCCAGACTCCGCCGAGAGATAATGCCCAAGCATCCGCTTCAGGAGGTGCGACTGCGGGTCCTCGGACCCCGCCATTAACACACAGATTCAATTTAAGGGACACGCAGAATCCTTTCACGTTCCAGTCTCCCCGCCTTGACGCATTAAAGGAAAACATGTCAGTTTGCAGATATGACCCAGTACCCGGAAAAAACGATCTAATGATATTGGCATCACTACGGTTAAGATCTGCCACCGATATCTTGCTATGCTATGTAGGAATGAAGGAGCGTCTCGATAGAATATATGAGTTTATACAGACAGGGAAAGACCCTGACAGTATCAAGGATGCCATGGATAAACAGAAAGTTGACATTCAAGCACAGATATTACGATTTTTCATAAATTGTCTAATAAGAGAACGAGACAGGCCCGAGACAGATCAAAGTGAATTAGATGCACTAACAAAGTGGGGTCAAAATATAGCCGAAGGAAAACATGACAGGGGGGCTTGCATAGCCAGTATGTACCAGAAAATTAGAAGGGCAGTGATAACGGCACACCAGAAAGAGAATGAAAAAGCTTCCTCCGAAGAGGAAGAAGAACTTGCAGAATCAGGAAGGACTACAGATACTATAGCGTATGTAGGTAAGGGAAACTACCTTAGGAAAGGCATCCGTCCGGAAAACAAGAGAGTTTTTCTCTCTGCTTTAACAAACCCGAATTCTTCTGAACATCAGTTCCAGGAAACTGATAAAAGGCTTCGAGACCGAATGGGGTACCATGTACTCAATTCCATGGATGAACAGGAACTAGCCCGGTCAGCCGTGTTATGGGCCGAAAACCCAGACATATATAATGATGATACGTTAGCACAGACATTCTTGAACCTTTCCCCAGAGGAACAGAAATTAGCAGGCGTATACATGATTCAGCACCTCCTCATCAAGTTCAGAAACAACCATTCTGATCCAGGTCCCTTACACGAAACATTAGAAGCACTACTCATGGATAGATGGAGAGGTTTCAGTACCAAGTTAATACAAATAATTCTAGAACAACGACATAAATACAACACCTTCATAAGCTCTGAATATGTTCCCCCCCCGCCTCCAGAAAGAAAAACGTACCACATGCAATGCCTGAGTGGCATTGAAAGTCAGAACCCCTTACGAGAAGTACACCCAGTTATGGGTGCGGATCAAGTCTTGAAGCGTGTGTATGTTCACACACCACTGACTAAGTTAGAACTGTTAGAAATGAAGAAACTAGTTCCGTGTCACGATAAAGACCCTGCAGGTTTTCACAGAGAGCTCAAAGACATGTTACTCATGGGGGATTACACGTATGATGATATTATGAAAATGTTAAAAGTACTGTTGCCCACGGGCATTTACGAGAAATTAAAGGAAAAAGAATGGGAGGTGGGGGAGGCAAAGATAGCATGGGCAGAAATAGAAGACGAGGAAAGCAAACGAATCCCAGGGTTAGGCCTTGGGGACAGGACTAAAGCATTACCCGGATTAATAGTACAGGTTTTGCCAAGATTATTGACAACTAGAAAGGAAGATTGGGACGCAATTTCGTCCTGTAAACAGAAACAAGATGAAGATACTAGTGACTTCTATTCAAGATTCGAGAAATGTTTCATTATAAATAGTGGCCTACAACCAAGCAGCGAGTCATATCCACACCTTTTTGTATCAAAACTAGTCGAGAATTCCCTACCATTAGTTAAAAATAGAGTGTATAAAGTTGAAAGTACTTGGCAGGCAAATACGCCATCCCAGATGTTACAAATGTTACAATATCATCAAAACAGAATTAGGGAAGAACAAGATCAGGAACAGAAGCGTATGAAAGACACAAAGATGAAAATGTTAGTAGCTCAGACGGTCCCGGCCGACGGTCAGAGAAAGGGTGGGGCCCAGACAAATCACACTACAGCTCCCGTTAAAGGGACATGTAATTATTGTAAACAGCCAGGTCACTATGTACATGAATGTCCAGTCCTGAAACATAACATCTCGACAGGTAAAACTAAAGAAAGACCGCATCCGCCTAGACAAGATCAGGTTCAGCAACAGACCTCACAAAATGTACAGCCGATGCAGAATACACAGCCTATGCATGCTCCATCCCACACAGCACAGACAGTAGCAGTACCACAGCCACAGCCCATTGCCGCGACTCAGCAAGTTTCACAACAGATGTACCAGTATGCCCAATCTGCATATCCAGATTACCCCCGATATACATGAAACAGCCTAGAGAGGGAAGGTGGTTTGCCTCTTATTGAAATTCCTGTAGATCAAGAAGGTCCTTATGTACACAGTCACGTATTGGGAAAAGACAGAAAGTTTTTAATTGACACAGGGGCAAGTCGCACTACAATCAGTCACAATGAAGTCCCAGGGGCACCCCTCTCAGGCTCACAGAATGTTTCCCTTGGTTTTTCAGGACAGCCTATTGTAAATGAAGTATCGGAACCAGTACCATTGGCTGTGGGTCCATTATCACGAGTTACAGATTTGTTACTTACGAAATCATGTCCAGAAAATCTGTTAGGAATTAAAACACTGAAGGCTCTAGGAGCTATAATATGCTGTTCCCCGGAGGGAGTTAGACTCTTTCTACGGGACTTCAAGGGTCATTATGTTTTACGTGATTTTGATGTCAGATTGAAAAATGTACCAGATCACTTATGGGCAAAAGGCCCAGCTGATGTAGGTTGTATGCATATCACTCCATACCGTGTTACTCAAGACAGGAGTTGTCCTACCCAGAATCAGACAATACAAGTTACCACCTGATGCTGTAGTGGCTTTACTGAAAATCATTGAAGAGCTTATTGCCCAGGGAGTGGTCGTAGAGACCGACTCCATATCTGTAATTCACCCATCATTCCAATTCTTAAACGTACAGACCCCAATGCACCGCCAGTATATCGGCTGGTGATTGATCTTCGAGAGTTGAACAAATGCATTGTACCGCAGTACCCTGTGGTCCCCGATATCTCTTCCCTATTGACTGCTATTGATTCAGAAGCAACGTTCTTTACCGTAATTGACCTCAAGAACGCTTTCTTCAGTGTACCTATTGATCCGGAGAGCCAATATCTCTTCGGATTCAGTTTAAATGGACGAAGTTTCAAATTTTCCCGCGCACCTCAAGGATTCACAGAAAGCCCCAGCATCTATAGTCAAGCACTGAAAAGACAACTAGATTGTGTTCAAATGCCAGTTAACACCGCTTTACTGCAATACGTCGATGATCTACTGATCACCGCACGAAGTGAGCCCGAATGTGAACAAGCATCATTGACAGTTTTACATTTCCTGGCCGACAAGGGACACAAGGTGTCTCCTTCGAAGCTACAATTCTGTGTTCAGCAAGTTGTATACTTGGGTCACTTGCTGTCCAAAGTGGGGAGACAGCTCACTCCCGATCGCATTCAGTTAATTGTAAATATGCCACGACCCCAGACACAAAAGGAAGTGCGGGCCTTTATAGGCCTCACCTCGTACTGCAGACAATGGATTCCTCAATATGCATTTCTAGCTAAACCACTCATCCAGTTAACGACGCAGGAGGCAGCAACTTCGATTGCCCTCCCTTGGACTCAGGAACATACACAAGCCTTTGAGGAATTAAAGAAAGCATTATGCCAAGCACCAGTTTTAGCGACACCATGTTACAGCAAACCGTTTACACTTTTTGTTACAGAACGTGACGGTACAGCATTGTCTGTCCTCACTCAAGATCAAGCAGGTTCACATAAGCCTTGCGCTTATTTTTCAAGTACATTGGATTCAGTAGCCCAGGCACTCCCTGCGTGCTTAAAGTCAGTAGCAGCAACAGCGTTAGCAATCAGACAGAGCGATTCAATTGTTTTAGGTCATCAGTTAACAGTACAAGTTCCACATTCTGTAGAGGTTCTGTTAAACAGAACTCAAACTCAACACTTGACTATAGCACGACTGACAGGTTACGAATTGACACTATTCCAGCCACACATAGAAATCAGACGTTGCAGTATCTTGAACCCAGCAACACTGTTACCTACAGTTATGACAGATCCAGCTCCGCATGATTGCATAGAGATCATTAATGCAGTAACAAAGCCCCGACGAGATTTAACAGATGTTCCATTGACAAATGCAGACCTGACACTTTATGTGGATGGTTCATGTATGAGAACAAGTACAGGAGAATTAGTGGCCGCGTATGCCGTGACCACTGAAACTGAAGTTAAAGAAACACATCGTATTGATACACTGTCTGCTCAAGCGGCAGAGCTCATCGCTCTGACCCGAGCCTGTATTCTAGCCAAGAACAGAAATGTCAACATATACACTGATTCCCGTTATGCGTTCGGAGTCGTACACGACTTCGGCATGCTGTGGTCCTGTCCCATGGAGCCTGAACCCCAGCATCATCCACCCACCACACCGATAAAAAGTCATATCAAGGACAAACCTGCAGGACTGAACACGACACTCCTCATGTGAAGAGTTGTAATGATTACGATAAATGTAAATTTTCCTACACAATCATCTTACATAGCATGCAAAGATAATATTGGAAAAAGCAATAAAGTAATAAAATAAGAAAAGGATTAGGAGCAGCCATAGGTCACAATGGCACAAAAGACTGCAGTGACTGTTCTCACCACCTGTGCATCCCTGTCTACGCACCCAATAAGCAGCGTCAGAACAACGTTGAAAAATAACTTTCAGGGGCAGGAGGAGACAAATATGTTCCTAAACGGACACTGACCTTTGACAAAGTAAGTGGGATGAAAAGGAACATTTACCAATGGAAACCAGGAAGATTGAACTTTTACATGCTATTTTCAATCGCTCCACCCTTCAGTGGACGACAATAAGGTCTGCCCGCCTCCTTACGCCCATGAAGCATGAGAAAATGCGGATCTAAGTAAGAATACCATAACAGTCTGAGGATAAACAATACATGCTGTGTGCAAGCACTTTTTACTGGTTAATGAATTTACTGTGTTTATTTTAAGGTTCAATCAAATGAAGGTGCACAACCTTTAAACACGGAATAGTCCTGTTTGGTGTGCAGTGATCATGGTGTGACTGACCATAGTGAATTCCAGCTGCTCGTTCTGCTAATCAGGTCTCTCTTGTACCAACAGATATCCTATTAGGAATGAAAACAGCAGGTCAGTGTGTAGGACATGCTAGAAGGACTGTGTGGCAGTTACTAGAAGTATACCCACAAATAGTGGAAGAGTTTATAAAAACAAAGAAATTGTGGGATCGTCAAGAGGCCCCGATGAAAGCAAACTGAGGTTACATCTAATACAAAACTAGTATCATAGTTTGACTTAACAAGCTTAAAAACATTTTAGTAACACATTAGAAGTCGTCCAACAACGAGAGCCCTGAATGGCACCTCTTTTGTGCTGGGGTATCAAAGGGATACAAATTTGTAATATCACTAGAAACATCACCACGGACTGTCATAGTGTCTCCACCATCTTCCAAGTTTTACTCTCCACCCTCAATCACGGTTGTATACACTCCCAGGTCCTCTACCTTCCCTCATACCTGCATCTCATCTTCCTTTCCACCCACCCAACATCTATTTCCAGTTCTACTCCAGCTTCTACATTTGGTCCCGATCCCTCCTTCTGCTTTCAGTTCCAATGCTCATCCCAACATGTCCCTTGTCCAGCTATGTAGTTGTGGCGTTCTTGGTCAAACTCCGGCATTGCAGCACGGTTTCACCAGTACTGCTCCCCGCATAGTAAATCTACACCTAATTTTCCCACATGAAGCTTTTGAGACTATGGCTAGGAGCCCTGCATTTAACTGTGCCCCGTTGCCAGCGTTTCCACCCTGTGAAATCCCCTAAAGCTGCTATCTACAATTCATGTATTAGACACCATGGCCGCGTCATGAGTAAGAATGCAGCATTACAGCCCGCTCTCAGGACAGCTTAGGGGAGGCGATGGTCAGGGTAGATCTTAAATTCTACAGTGTCAGGCATGTTCTGTGGAGGTAACTGATTTGAGTTGGATTAAAACTTGCATTGCTATTTTCTAGAGATTCTATTTGTTGACAGGCCTTATCCCCATACGGACCTGAGATAGGGTGGAGCATGCTCAGTAACAATTCAATGGGAAGGGGGAATGCCTTGAACCTATTACCTCACCGCAAAGCTGCATATAGATAGGCACCCGTTCATCTTTATGCTAGCAGTTAGTAAAACGGTCTGTTTAAAACTTCTTAGATGCATCTGGGAATCCGAACCTTCTATGTGAAGGTTTGGGCAGTTTATCGTTCAGTACACATTAACTCTGGCTAATACCAAAGACTGACTGAGTTTTCTCAAATACTAAAAATTTCCTTTTTTTTATACAAATCATTTAAGAACAAGCCTGACAAACCTATACAACACTCCTCTCCCCCAAGGTTTTGGAGTACAGAATACTAGTCTTAAGTATGAAGTGTCAGGTTACATAGTATCAGAGAAATCGTGTCCCTTCAACTATGAGTTTCAGTCTGCAAAGTGAAGTCATACAGTTGGGTCTCAAACATCCCACTTCACTCTTTCGTACATTGCTATAATTGGACCCATCTTTTTACATTCTTTTGGGGGCATCCCCATGGCCAGTAGATGGGTTACTACACCACTCCATATTGGAGATCCATTACTGTACTATCAGATGTTCTTCCTTTCCACAGGGCTGCACAATGTCTCGCTACCACTAGGGCTGTGTTGCAGAGGGCTGATATATATATATATATATATATCCTGTTGAGGATCAGCTCTGCCCAGGGATATCAATTGGGGAGTTAGGGTGTCCCCACTACTGGGGGGGGGATATGGGGTCATCGTATCTGTATGCGTGACCAGAATCTGTGCAGTCTCGGGCATTCCCAGATTGTGTGCAAGAGGGTGCCCCTTAGTCCACACTCCACTTGGAAATTATCTGTCAGTTGCACTCATTGCATACAATAGTGTTTGCATGTGTTGGCCCTGCGTAGCAGCTTCAGCTGGAACAGTCAGAAGCCAGCCCGAACAGCTACTTTCCTGAGGTATTGACATGAAGCTCCCCATTAGTCGTCTTCTATTCTGCCCAGGTCCATTTCTGTCTCAACGTCTGCAGGGAGGGTCGACATTGTACCATGAGTGTAGAGGGGGCACCCCGTACCTTGTATTCCAATGGGGTTGCCTCCTACAATTCCTGGGCACTGTCAATTCGGCAGAGCAGGATCGCCCTTACCTGCATATTGCATAGGAACTGGCCCCTTGATAGGTCATATTGTCTTGAATTTCTCAAAAGTCAGCCTCCCCGCTCCTCTTTAGGGTAACCAGAGCTTTGAGTGCCCAGTATTCTGCTACCCCATGTAATGCCTCCAGGGCATCAAACTCCCACAATGGTGTCTCCAGGATCAACTTGTCTACCCAACCCATGCTACGTAGCACCAGTTTCCAGGTCCAGATCACCACATCGTTGGGCTATGGGACGTGCATCACCCTGTTGGCCCTCATAGCCTTATGGGCCCATTGCCCATCGGTCTGCCAAAAGGGAGGGCTTTACTGGTCCGCAAAGGACCAGTCATTAACCTCTAGCAGCTGCCCCACATAGTAGTAGAGGCGCAGGTTGGAAAGTGCAATTCCCATGTCAATCCGCCGCAGGTCAAGGTAGAGTGTCATAACGTGGGATGCCCCCACTCTAGAGCAGGTTTCTGATCTTGGCGGTCATCAACCTGAAGAAGTGGTTAGGGACCTCAAATGGCTCGTTTTGTAAGACAGAGGAACTTGGGGAGGTAGATCATTTTAAATGGTGATGCTCTGCCCAATAGTGAGAGGGGAAGGCAATGCCAATGCCTCACGTCCCTGTGGAAACCTGTCAGGATTCGGCCCAGGTTTCTCTCGGGGAATGAATTCTGGTCAGTGGTCACGTAGATACCCAGGTAAGTAAACCCTGTCATATCAGTGGACCAGACCACTCAATCCATGGCTGCCAGGGTGCGAGAAAGTATAATGACAGATAGGAGGGTCCAAACTCCACCTTCTCCAGGAGGTTGGTGTTGAGCATGGTGATCACTGTCGGCTCCCTCCCTGTCTGCGGGTCAGGCAGCCAAATTGGCGTTAAGAGATTGTGTTTTGTGGACCTATAGGAATAAAGCTGGACTGGTCAGGGGCCACTGTGTGGCTGATTATCTGCCTTAGGTGGTTTGCAAGAACTTTAGCCAGTATTTTGGTTTCCAGGTTTAAAAGGGATATTGGCTAGTAGGAACCCAAATTCTCCAGTTACTTTTAACAGATTAAAAAATTCAGAGGGAAAAATAGTTTGGTCCCAATGATTTCCTACTTTTTAGTTGAGACAGGCCACTACCTGCCCTTCTAGAATATTCTCTAGGGACCAGACCTCTTTAGATGCAGGACCGGTATTGTCTGTCACAAATATATGCATGTACTCCTTGGCCTTCGGGGAGAGGAGCAGAGTGTATAGGTCCAGGAAAATTGAGCAAAGGTATGTGCTATACCCTCATCTAGTCTGTCAATGTGCTGTACGATGTACGGATCTTAGAGCTCCATCTGCGGACCTCCTCCTTTTTGGCTAACCAAGCTAGTGGTTTTCCTACCTTGTACCCCTGCTCGTGAGTCCTATTCGGTTTTAGGCTGTAGAGCATTCTGGCTTCCATGGGCAGCATCTGTCTGTAGTTTTAAGTTGGGACAGACAATCTGCCAGGACTGGATAAGGTGTCCTCACATACGTTGCAGCTCTCCTATCTCCTCTTCCAATTCTAGTACTTTCGCAAGCCTACTGCGTTTCTTCCCCGTAACATGGGAGATCATGTGAATTCCTTAGCACAGAATTCTAGGTATCCCAGATTACCATATATGTTGCACCTGATCCCATTTATCTAAAAGTTACTAGCCCTTGCGTCTTGTACATATCTCCGGGTGACCCGGTCAGTCAGCTCTCAGGGGTCCAGGCGCCAGTCAGCATGCCTGGGTGCAAAATTCGGTATACAACGGGAAGTGGCCCGAAATACACCCCTCCCCCAGGATATTAGTGGGGGTTAAAAATCTGCACTGATGTGGTACTGGTACTAAGAGGTAGTCTAGTCATGTCAAAGATCGGGCATCGTTAGATTAGTGGGAGTACTGCTTAATGCCCGGGTGGGCTGTCCGCCATTGTCAGGGCTATTATGAACCTAGGCAGTTGTGCGACGTCTCTGGGTGTCCTTCCTGAGTGAAGTATCCTGTCCAGAAACCCCTGGAGGGAGGGGTTGAGATTTCCCGTTCTATGTACCCTCCACTGCCGCCCACCACAGTGGTGAGTGAGACCGGGGTCCACCTATGTTTTGATCACTAGGAACAGCAAGGACCTCCTAACTAGGATCCCCATTCCTCTAGACAATGTTGAATAGCCTTCATGGACCAGGGTCTTGTTAAGACTTCTGCCCAGGAACCCACAATTATTCTTAGCAAGGTGTGCCTCTTACAGCAGTACAAGGTCCGGGGAGTATTGTGTATCTGTCCCTTTTCAGCTCATTACCTAGACTGTTACCTCCCATGGAATTTTGTATGGAAATGTTATCGCCTCTCAGAGCTGGAAGCTCAGTCTGCGACTTCTCTGGAATTGATGAAAATGCCCTCTAGCAAACAGCCCGCGTCTCGTCAACTAGTCATAAATATTATACATTTGTAATCCAGATGTCTGGCAGTTTCCGTCCATTGTAAAGACATATCATAAGCAAAGGTAGCTTTCTTTATGATCTTTTGACCCATTCTTTGCCACATCTTGCCTACCTGTTTCAGGACTTAAGGATATTACCTGGGTATAAAACTGCCCATCGTAATCAATTCTCTGAAGTCAAGTACCCATGGGTGCCCCTGGAGCAGTCGCTTGTCTCAATTTAGGGTAATTTGCCACCCACCAAGTGAAGAGACCAAGTAACGTAACTTGAGATCTAGCAGGCCCTTATAAAGGCAGCATCAATGTTTCCAACTTAACTCTGCCCCATTTTAAAGATTGATGTTCAATCGATCTTTTTATTTTAATCTAATCATTCTTAAGTGCTCCGGTAGTGCTGGGGCTAGGGCTACACTATACAAGTCTTAAAAAGAAATAAAATACAGTACTCTCAATCACTACCCAACCAAGGGGTCAGGGACACACTCACAAGCCAAAGGGGAGGCTCGAGCTCAAACCCACAGCCTTTTTAAAAAAAGTTGATCAACAACCAAATTAAGTTCCAAAACACTGGTTAACTAACGCACCAAGGTAAGAAGTCGTTTTCTTTTGAAATTGAGCTCAATATTGCCTATAACTCGAAAATGATAATTTCAATAAAAGACAACACTTATCTTGAATTAAGAATTTATTTAACTTGACATATATTATGGTTAGCACAGAAATAGTTTACAATTCAGTTTCCGGTCGTCTTCAGACAAGCAACCTAAAAAATAAAAAGCAAGCGTTGAGAAATATTCTCTTTAACATTTTACATGCAATCATTTAAATCTTGCAACATGTTCATATATCACTATACGAAACCTGTATCATATTTCAAATATAGTTTGAGAACAATAACTTCTGTGCTGCAACAAATACAATGGTACTTTTAGCAAAGTGTCTATTTGCCTCCGAGTGCAAATGCATACCAATGCAGATCAAAATATCACCATTTACTACAATCTAAATATTCCGATTGTTAAACATTACATGTTGCAAAACGAGCCTTATTGAGGAGTAAATCTGGATAAACATCTCATTTATATTAAGTGACTCTTCCTCTACAGTCCATTATTCTGTGAGTAATCACCTTGTGTGCTTCGTAATCCCCTATTTTGGTAGGCCACTAGTGAGCGTAATGAGACTAAGCCATGCAAGAGGCCGATGACAGTCTTGAACCTGCACTTGCAATTCTATTTTTGAACCAGAAAACCTATTCCTGGTGGTAGAAATGCTCCCAATAGCGCCCTCTTTACAGGAAACCAGGATTAACATAAGCCTTTCTCCAGCTAGTTTTTAAATCGTAAACAAAGCTAGCAGCTGAGAAACAATTCCTACCTTTAGAAACTGAACGCTGATAATAGCAAAGTAATTTCAAGTGTTACATTTCCATCCCTTACAAAGGTTGTAGAGGGGCAGGTGCTACTAGGACATGATAAAGTCAAGCATAAAAAAAATGCCAAGGGGACAACTACAGGCTGTTTGTGAAGCCAGTAAGTAGATTTATGCTTCTAACCACCACAAAGAGCAGTGCAGCTGCAATTGTTAAGGGCATCCGGTGGCCCCCAAACTCCTCTTCACTTACTTGGGTTCGGGGAGCCGAAGAGGCAGACTGGTGCGCTCGACGACCCTCATTGCACAATTTGGTACATTAGACGTTCCTACTGCCATTATTATTTGACCAGACAGTCTGAGTTAAGTATTGGTTTGAGCACCCCGTTTTTCAGGTATGTTGGTAAAGAAAATGCACCTGTTAACACCTGATCTGGTTGCACTTGGGGTCATCGTAGCATCAAACTGGAAGCCACGATGTCATCCGGCTGGTGACAGAAAATGGCAGGAGAAAATCCAGAAGCCAAACCTGCTCAATCTTTGTAAATTTCCATCAGTCCAAACTCCTCTGCAATTCAACACGGATGGCCATCCCTGTGGAGAACACTGCATCTCACCATGTTAGCACTCAACACCCACTAAAACATGGTCGCATAGTAAAAGATTCTGAACAGGATCTCTTAGCGCCTGCCCCAATGCTCCATTGCTCACCAAGTTGGTTCACCGACATGGATCCAGCTCGTTCCACCCTCAGAGGATCACTTAGTTATGGATAACATCCAAAGACCGGATGTCTCCAAGTATAATCACTTCCCCCCAGTCTACTACATTCAGTATCTACGATTGCTTCCTTCAGGAGGTTATCCTGACCAGAGCTGTTGTGGGTACAGGTTTCAAACTTTTACACTGTATTGCTATTACTTGAGTTAGTGATTGGCCGTTCATCACTATCTGTATTATCTCACCTCTGAAGCTTTGTGCAATAAGAATTGCTACTCACCCCGTCTTAGTCAATCTAGAAGCAGAGAACGGTCTCTGGAACCACTTCGATATAAGCCAAATCCAATATTTTTAAAGATGTATTTCCCGTGTCAGGCATATGTCTCTGCAAGTCTCCTTAAGCATATTTAGCACTGGCAATCATTGGACCAGTACACTTACACCTTTATCGTTAAAACGAATGATCTTCAACATCATTCAGTATCAATCAGTTGCTATTAAGTGCAAGAGGCAAAGCATGAATTTGTTCTAGAACTATTTGCACAGCTAATGATTGTCAAGGACAGTAGCTTCCTCCCTGGCCACTGTATATTTGCTACCATCTTAACTGACAACAGTAACATACAATATATAAAACCAAAAACCCTAAGGACGGAGTGCCCACTGGGAAAAATCAAAAAGGGATGTTTAACCACTTGGAAAGAGCAAACAAATACAAGGTGCCTGATGCAAAAAGAACAATTAATAAATGGAACGCTGAACAATATCAAACATTCACCCCCAGTACAGAGATCTAGGCTTAAATCCATAGCTTTTTTGCTCACCACGCCATTCAAGTTTGAACCCAGCCATATTGAAATCAGTCTTGACCCTGCTCCCCATGGGAAGTCCAGCCCGAACTACCAGGCCAGGCCCTCTGCAGACCAGAAATAAGCATCCTTGAACTGTTTTTTGGAGCACCACCCCTCATCAGGCATGGCAAGCAAGGGACCAGTGTCTGGGCATATCTGTCCTACTTAGGGCTTTGTTCAGCATTCCATCCATCATCTGTTCTATTTGCTTTTGTCATCGTAAGTGGTAAAGGTATACCCAGATGTGGGTTACTATGCATACGAGGTGCCAGCCCTCCGATCCTTCCTTTCCAAAGCTCAATAGCCACCCAAAGTATATCAGCATCTGAATGACTGTTCTGTCGTTCATAGTCACTGAAGGTTTATCAACCTTTATCTGGGTTCTCCCAGGCCACTTATGGCCTCACAATCTTTAGAGTTCCCACTGATGGTCTTGGTGATCCCAGATTTGCTTTTTGGAACAAGTCACCATGCCCCATGTGTGGAAATCACTTCCAAGGCCTTCAGTGCAGCTTGTTTTTTTTTTGTTCAGTCCCATACTAGATTCTAATACACTCTCCTCCTCTGATGAATACTCAGAACTGCCTGGGTGAGAGGGGTTTAAGATGCCTCCTTCTCAAAGGTCCTCTGCTCAATTGTCTTACGGGCAATTTTACTCTTGTATAGACCTTGTGTTCCTGGGTTTAAGGAGCGAAGAGCACGCAACTGGCAATTCGAGGGTTACATTCACACCGTTGATCTTCTGCCTTCTTACTAGTCATGTATTGGTCCGTCTGGGCACAGTCCCAGATCGACATTAGGGCCTATTGGCTAACAAAATGTTAGTGTGCCACCTTTTAACTGTTAACTATACTGTCAGGCTTGAAATAGTCTTGCCATTTTGACCCTAGTTTTATATAAGCATTTGTTTTCATGGCAACCTCATTTCACATTGTGATTACTGGAGCACCAGTAGCTTAAAACATTTTGTTGATTCATTCTCCTTCAATCTTACATAAACTTGTATTTATTTTGAATGCATGGCAAGAAGTGCTTTTGAGTCATTTTTTAGTTGATTTCACATTTTGAACTAATTTGTTTCTTAAAATTATACCACTCTTGGCTTTGTGTTATGTATATCATCAGTCAGCCTCACAACAGCATCACAATTCTGAAATGCTCTTCTAATTTTTATATAATAAACATCTTCCCTGATCTTGTAAATAGCTGAAAACGGTTCTTTGAGTGATGTTCTTAATTAGTATGGCCTTGTTTCGTTTATATTTTCTTCTTTATAAGCCCTTAGATTTACGGATTATCGGGCGTTGCTTAATTAGGCATTTGCTAGGATGATCTTTTACTTATTTTTCCCCACGTGATGTGTGTACCAGTTAGGAAATAGGATTCAAAACATGTAATTAACCCCTTCCACGCTGATGACGAGCTGGGCTCGTCATGGCGTAGCCTCCTCGCACGCTGATGACGAGCCCAGCTCGTCACGTAACATGCGTTTTTTAAAATCTCAGCGTGCGAGCGGAATTCCGCTAGCGCGCATGAGGTTAATGAAAAATTTATTTTTCTGTATTTTACTACTGTGTACCATTAAAATAGCCATTTATTGAATAGGTGTGTGCAACATTAAATACTTTAATACATTGCACTTTTGCTTCCTCTACCCCAACATAAGTAGAACTTTCAATTGATTTTTTCAAGGCATTACCCAATAAAGCAGGAAAATAGGGGGTATTGGCTTCCCATAGAAAGAACACCAAACTACCCAAGTTACTTAACAGATACCCCCATCTCTGTTTTACAAAATACTTTTGTCAATATCACTAAACTGCAGGCTACAATACTAAACTTTGCAATGTTGTGTTGATGGTATGGAACTTTTTTTATTTCAGTAAACGGTTTTCCCATGCATCATATCAACCAGCTATACCTGGATCTTGGTCGTATATTGCTCGTTTAGACACATTCTAGGTTACTCTACTAATTTTAGTGACTTAGGAACGTTTTCGATTTTTCCAGACTTAGATTTAGATATATGCAGAAAATCTTAAATGCAGAGGGGAGCAAGCGTACCCAATATAAGGATATTGAGAGAGTTACTTGCCAAACATTTAAATTACTAGCGCCACTTTAAATATCTTTGTATAAAGTCTACCAAATATTTTGCCTTACGAAGTGCAATCACATTTTTGGCATTTTATGTCTGCAACCACATGGGACATTCTCTCAAGTCAGAGATAAGCCAGACCACAAATTTTGGCTCTGTGTACATTTTCTTTTTTTTTTCACATGTAGATTTAAATCCATGTAATGTGTCCCTTGTTGACAGCAGAGTTTGACTTTCTACGCAAGTCTCTCAAAAATGCAGCTGAGTCGCTCCAGAAATATCATTTCTATTCTTTCTATCTGGCAGGACAATTGGAAGGAAACTTCCAAATGTGGGGTTCCTCAGTACTTTCCTTGGGTGGTTCCTTGTGTCCCCAGCTCTTCTGAGTCTCCTGGTCCAAGTCCCAACTTCGGTCGTAGTGTGCATTTAACTTTTAATATATGGTTTTGTCTACCCCGCAGACCACTGTGTATTGTGCTTACTTACCTCTTGCTATTTAAGTATTATTGTGTATTTGTGTGGATATCTCCTAGGAGATATACCAATGTGTTAGTGAGTGTCGTGTAATAAAACATTTTTATAACTACGCTGAGTGGTTCTTTTTGATTTAATCTACATTTCATTATTAGATCTGGTAAAACAAGCTGCTTAACACTCCTTCTGAACTAAGCCTGAATGCTGTACTCCAAAGCTACCACTTAGAGAGCTTTCTATGGTTGTCTTAAGACCACTAAAATGACCATATGGGTTGTCTTGATTCGTGCAAGGTGCTTCACTTAAATAAGTGTGCACCATATACTATGCCAGCCTCCTACAATAATTTTTTTTCTTGTCTTCTTGAGGTGCCCTTTGGAAATTCACAGCCATTGTGATTGCTCTAATATTGTAAATTCCAAAAATGTGTTCACAGACAAGCGCTTCCTGCCATTACAGGAGGAGATCAAACCGGTCTCCTGCCGGCGTTTATGGCCCTCATACCCAGTTCTGGCTAGAAAGGCAGCCTGTCATAAAACTGCAGTCAGCCTTCATCTCTGGAGATGGGGGTGAAGGGGGTGTAAAGCTATCAGCTGATTCATCTGACTGTACCAGAAACAAGGGCAGAAGTGAACAATTTCATTTATGGCCAGGGTGCAGCCAGCCCCAAATCAAAAAGAAACCGCAGACATATTTCAGAGCAGTTGAACAGTATTTCCATGCAACAACTTCAAGTCGCACAAACCAAAACATGCCTGGGGTTAGCACCATAAAAATGAGAAACATATTGTATTCTCTAAATTAGTGGCTAGTTATATTTCTTGGTTAGTGGATTTGGAACTTTATTGAAGTTAAAAAACAAAACAAAAAAAAAGTTAAGTACCGATTCTGAGCAAAAGCAATAAAAGAACAAGTGCAAAGGTAAAATCGCTTGTCCGAAAAAAAAAAAAACCGTAATGCCTCAAACACCCGTGTTTAAGCTTTTTCTGTTGAGCAAAGAGAAAATAAAATGTGACTCTGAACCCACAGCATGGTCACATTGAGGGATGATTGGCTTCTACGCTTCAGGGACTGAGCTCCAAGCAAGATACGTTATTTGTACAATCAAGTAAACTCCGTGGAGAAAAGGCAATTCACAGAAAACACTGGTGGTTTGGTGTTTTTAAACTACTGTTGTGCTCGGAAGCTGTCTACTTGGATTATAGTTTAGCCTTTCAGAGCCCCTGTCCATTTTAGTCATCTACACTAATGCAGTAAAGACACATCGATACCAATTTTTTGGCTGATTTGTACAAAGAGTAATCAAATCACAACTGAATGCAGGTACCCTGAGAAGCACGTGGCTTTGAGAATAGTAGCACTCACTCACCCAAAAGTGACATGCTTCATCGTTGGGGTGTACTCCTTGCCGGGTCAACAATGCCTGGCGGGCCCCACGAGACTTTACTGGAGATCTTTTAACCTCATCGATGCTGCAGATATTCTTCTCCGGTGCAGGCCATAATAGAACTGGGTGTGGTTATGACGAGCACCGTGCCTCATGACGAGCTGAGCTCATCAAGAGCATCGAAGGGGTTAATAAATTCGCCGGATGAGCACAGTAGGACAGAGAATGTTGTGTTCAACAACTTGAGAAGATGGGTGAAAGCATGGAAATAAAAATCAACTGTCAACAAGATGTTACAAAATATTTTAATGTGATCTTTCTGGTTGGTGTTGAGCTTAAAAAGGTGGCAGAGAAACTGGGGAAATAATGGCCCCCGTCTGTAACAGAGTGTGTCGGTGACCTACAGGGCCTGCCTTAGGTAGTTGCAGTGCGATCTTGTGACATTTTGTAAGGACCAAAAAAATTGGGAAAACGGGTATATGCAACATACTCATCCCAGCAAATTTTTAAAACGTTCTCCGGTAAAGTGCCCTCTCGTGGGGCCAGCCAGGCTTCAGGCTTTGTGTCGCCGGCTTGATAAGGAGCACAACCCAATGATGAAGAATGGCACCTTCATGGGGGGGGGCAACTATTTTTTAAGGCAAATGCTTCTCAGGGCACCTGCATTCAGTTAGGGATAATATCTCAGCAGCGGAATCTTTTCGGAGTATACTGTGATTCGATTTTGGTTCATTTGGGGGAGGTGTACACTGGACCGCCAATCTCCTCCTTTGTGACATGTATATTTTGTACAAAGTGCAATCAGAAAACCTGAACAAATTGTAGCTTCCTTGCTTAAATTGTGTTATCAAGCAAAATATTTCACTAAAACTTTTTTCTTCATTATTGCGTATGAAAGCACTTTCCAGATATAGGAGCTCAGACTACAGTTTTACATAAATAACACTGGAAATAAGTACTAATCAATGCAGTGCTATAATGTACCTATTAAAGACCAAGCTTGCACGTTAAAGAACAGAAGATTTAGCACCCAGGATAATGTGCTGTAATTAGGCCCTAAAGGCGAGACCTATTGGCTATGACAATGTTTGTTCCACTTTGTGGAGCAAGAATCCTCTATCGTAGCTGTGCAGTTTAAAGGTTGCTTTTCATACTGGACCTCACCTGCAAAGACAAACTCTTCCCATGAGGGCCCCTCTATACACCTACATTCTAACAACCAACCACAACTAAAAAGTAGCATTTTACTGGACCACCTAATAACAATTAAGAGTTTCGTCAAGGGTATCACATACTATATAAGTACTACAATTCACTATAGACCAAAATGTGAAATGGTTCTCAAATAGGGCTGTGCTAACTCATACACTATGCAAAGGGTTTCTCTAATCTGGACATCAGTTTTGAGTTGGCTATAAAACAAATTTTATTATTGAAGTCAGGCAATACATGCGGCCCTAAAGAACATACAAACACCACTTATAAAAGTGCAGATACATTGTGTGTTACCTGTTAATCTATTCGCCCTTTGGTCGCGCACTTTGAAACACGCCAGCTTCCCTCATGAGTTCGAATTCTTTCATTGCATCAAAATTCTTGTAGTAGTCCGCATACGCTTTTTTCCTGGGCTCTGCAACCCCAAACTAAAACGAAAATATAACACTTCACAAACCAATTCACTCAATGTTGGTGAACTTCATTTTGCCATACAAATGCTTCTAAAGAAATGAAAACTTCTATTCAAGTAGGCCTGTTACGGTAAATACAAGAAAGCCAATATACGATAAGACAGTTTAAAGTTTTAATTTTTTATTTTCAACCGACTATTGTTTCTTTGCCCTGTGGAAGGTATACACTGAAAGCAACTTCTCAGGACCTGGTCAATGAACCGCACCCATTACTGAGGTTTTCGTTTCCAAGGAGCGCTAATCTGCAAGCACCCAAATACAAGTCAATGGACAGTGCGGGTCATTAATTTCGGAGCTCAAAAAAGATTGAACATGGGAAGAAGGGTAAGAACTCAGTTTAACTCAGCGGCTAATAATTTACATGTCTCGTTAAACCTAATTTCCATAGTAAATGAGGACGCCAAAGCCCGGAGTTAATTATGTCAGAAAGTAACGATTAAATAAACTCATTGTTTGCCTTCTGCATGCAGATAATCAAATATATCCAGGGGGCATTAACCCTCCTCATATTTGGTGGAATGGCCAGCATATGAAGATAAATGTGTTCTGCTATCCACAGTATTTGGCTAGTAAAAAGCGGAGTGCCTTGAAGGGTCTTTTCGTGGATGTCTTTATTTAGCTTACTGGTTAAAGTTTGGAATCCCACCAGTTCTGTTTCAGCACTAAATCCATTTAAAGTCTAGAAACTGAATACTATGTATATATGCAACTAAGATGTTTACAGTGCTACACCACAGCAAAACAGATTCAG
This sequence comes from Lissotriton vulgaris, assembly GCF_964263255.1. Taxonomy (NCBI): domain Eukaryota; kingdom Metazoa; phylum Chordata; class Amphibia; order Caudata; family Salamandridae; genus Lissotriton; species Lissotriton vulgaris. Next base: position 1,748,788,982 of record NC_141691.1, read on the forward strand.
GACACTAGATGTTGGATAACACTGCTGCTTGTCGAATTGTCAGTTAAAGATTAACTAACCCTGTTCAAGTGAGGCTGTTAACTGCAGGGCTGCCAAAAAAACAGGACAAAAAGAACCATATTGGTCAGAAAGCTCAATATCTTTATTCGGCCCAAGCCATAAAAGTCAGAGATAAGTTATACAGTACAAGTGCTTTTCATACGAATTAAAACAATTATTAAAAATCAACATTGTTTATAAAAGCATAAAGTAAGCTATAGCTACAAAAATGCATTTCCGCAGAGTCTTGGAAAGGAGTATTACACGGAGGGCCATGCTTCAATCTCTAGGGCACTTTGTAAATTAAAAAGATAAAAAGGCGTTAGAAGTAGTATAGGAGCAAAACAGAATCCAATTCCTTTATCAAAGCGGGATCATCTCATTCCTTTCTGAAATTCAGTACAGCAGAGTAGGCAACTACAATGGAAAGATTTTGTAAAAAAAAAAAAAAGTCAAACCCTGTTTGTAAGTTCTCAGATTGGTTTACTGTCATGTCTGGGATAAACATATAATGAGCAGAAAAAAATTAAGTGACCAACGCTTTGTTTCGTGGTTTGGTCACACCGGCAAGATGGCGACTGCTGAGAACTGACACACTGAACGGGGAAGGCTACCTTAAAATGAATCATTAAATTGTATCTAAAACTCAAAAAAAAAAAAAAAAAAAAAAAAGAAGGAGATAGCAGTAAAAGACAGGGTTTGTGATCCAAACAGGGTATGGTGCTACATTATCTGTCCTAGAAATCATTACATATCTTGTAATTGCTAACATAGACTGTGCTTTCTGGAGCTTTAAATTTGAACCAAGGGGTTCGTGCCACCACATTTAAGTCAAGACAGTCCAAGATGCAGGATCATACTAGCACTGCTGCTGGGTCTATTCAGGACTTGCTCACAATAATAGTGGTCCAAGACCCAGGGTGTCTTCCAAACAGGTATGGCCTAGTTCTTCATGGCAAATCAAAGTAGCATTTCCTTTGGGTGGGGGAGGTCTATTAATAATATTTGTAAACTTTTTTTTTCAAAATCGGTTCTCTGGCCATTGGAGGATTTCCTAATGTGCAGTACCGGAAAAACCCACTCCATATTACCCTGCAGTAATAAATGTGGTTTTGTATAAATGGATCATCTCTTTGATTGGTTTCTGGCCTAACCAGAGAGAGAATATAACAAGCATTTGCAATGCAATAGGTCTCGCAGTAATTAAGTTTGAGCTATTAGCATTGCTAAATATTGCAACACCAATTGCAACAAAAGTCTATAAATTGTAGGCCCAAAAAATGTGCATTTATTTTTGTAGCAATGATGGCAAGCTGTGCTTTAGATGAATATGTTTATAAGTAAAGTACGCCATACTTTGATTGCTAAAATAGTTCATTGTGGATGCGTTAACAATTGATGTGGTGTGTGGTTGTGGGTGTTGTGTGTATGTGTGGTTGTGTGTGTGTATGCGTGTGGTTGGGGGGTGTGTATGCGTGTGGTTGGGGGTGTGTATGCGTGTGGTTGGGGGTGTGTATGCGTGTGGTTGGGGGTGTGTATGCGTGTGGTTGGGGGCGTGTATGCGTGTGGTTGGGGGCGTGTATGCGTGTGGTTGGGGGCGTGTATGCGTGTGGTTGGGGGCGTGTATGCGTGTGGTTGGGGGTGTAGGTGTGGTTGGGGGTGTAGGTGTGGTTGGGGGTGTATGTGTGGTTGGGGGTGTATGTGTGGTTGGGGGTGTGTGGTTTATTTTTATTTTATTTTGAAAGTTTTATATAGCGCGGACAAGATCCTTGCAGATATCAGAGCGCTTTACAAAGAGAAGTACATGGGCATGGTTAAACAGATAAATCAATAGGTCAATTAGTACAAGTAGGTGGCAACTAAGCCAAACATGAGTGCAAAGTAGTACAAATAGGTGGCTACAAAGCCAAACATGTGAGTAATAGAACAGTTAATACAAAATCAAAAGGGTCAAACATGTAGTATAGATCGGTGCAGAGTACTAACAGTGATCAAGATAATAGTTCAGGTGTATTTAGCCATGAGGATAGCTTTTATTTCATTTTTAAAGAGTGTGGTGGAAGAGATAAGTCTGGTTTCGGGCGGGAGAGTGTTCCAGATCCTAGGCGCCATTCCCGAGAAGGAGCGCTTATATGTTTTTTCCTTCCGGAATCTTCGAGGTTTCAACAGAAGATTGTTTGTGCCTCTGGTGTTTCTAGCTCCTCCAGAGATTGTCAGTTTCTGAGCGAGGTATCTGGGTGAGTTTAGATGTACCGCCTTGTGTGTCAGGCAGGCGATTTTCAGATGTATTCTAGCTTCAAATGGCAGCCAGTTCAGGGATTTCAAGTCCGGGGTAATATGGGAGTGTTTTTTTGACCCAGTGATGAGTCTCGCTGCAGCGTTTAGAGAAGCTCTTAGGGGTGCGGTTGTAGTTAGGGGGAGTCCACAGAGGGCGATGCTGCCGTATTCAATTCGAGGGATGACTAGTGCTTGTACTGCGGTTTGGAAGTCTTTGGCTGGGAGGAAGGGTTTAAGTTTCCTCAGAGTGTTGATCTGGAAGTTTGCTCCCTTTGTTGCCTTGCTGATATGTTGCTGCATGCTCAGATTGGTGTCGAGTGTTATGCCTAGGGATTTTGCTGAGTCCACGATGGTGGGTTGGACATTGAGTGCAGTTAGGTCTTTAAGCCAAATTTGATTGGTGGAGGCCTTCGCTGGAGGTGAGATCAGAAGGAATTCTGTTTTCAGGGCATTGAGTTTGAGATGATTATCGGCCAGCCAGGATTGGGTGCATCTGATAGTTGAGTTCAGGAGCAAGATGTCCTTGGGGGGACTGTAATTTGAGATAAAGTTGGGTGTCATCTGCGTACATGTGAAAGTGTACATTGGATGCTTGTAGCAATGTGGTGAGCGGTTCCATGACTAGGTTGAATAGAGTTGGGGATAGAGAGGATCCTTGGAGGACACCTAGCGTTACGGGTATTGGCGAGGACATCCTGTTTCTCTTGAATTTCTGCGACCTGTTGTGAAGAAAGGAGGTGAACCACTTGAGAACAGTTCCAGATAAGCCCATTCTTGTGTTTAGAAGCTCTAGTAGATTCTCATGTTTAACAGTATCAAATGCTGAAGAGAGATCAAGGAGGATGAGGAGGCAGGTGTCGTTCCGGTCTAGCATTTGAAGTGCGTCGTCAATTATGTGAGTCATAGCCGTTTCTGTACTGTGCCCTGCTCGGAAGCCTGACTGGTGCGGGTTGAGGAGATCAAATTGTTCAATGTGTTTAGCCAATTGTAGTTGTGCGCATTTTTCCAGCAGTTTGGCGAGGGTGGGAATATTGGTAATGGGACGGTAATTGTTGAGATCAGAGGGGTCGGCTGTAGGTTTCTTTAGGAGAGGTGTGACCTGACCAACTTTTAGTGAGTCAGGTATGCTTCCCTGTTGGAGAGAGCTGTTGATAATTTTAGTCCAGAGAGGGATAAGCAAGGGGGTAAAGTCTTTTACTGCTGCAGCAGGAAGGGGGTCCGTGAGGTGATTGGATGGTTTCAGGGTGCTGAGCAGTTTGCCAATTTCTTCTTTGGAGTATGTGCCAAAGGTTGACCATGTAGCATTGTTTTTTGGTTCAGTGGCTGCTAGGCACTGTGGTTTGGAGTAGAGGCTTGCGTCAATGAGGAGATCGCTCTTTATGTTGTCAGTTTTTTGGGAAAAGAAAGCAGCGAAGTCTTCACAGGATGGCGCCTCACGCGCAGTGATGAGTGGTTGGGGTTGATCCTCGGATTGTGATCTGACTAGCTCAAACAGTTTTCTCGGACGGTTTTTTGCTTGGTCGAGCTGGAGGCTGAAGAAGTCTGATTTTGAGCGTTTTATTTTCCTGAAGTAGGCGTTTCTCTTTTTCTTCAGGTCTTTTAGGTGCATTGCCGAGGGAGCTGATCTCCAGGTACGCTCTGCCATTCGCATGTCTCATCTATTTTCATTGAGTCTCCCGTCGTACCATGGATTGGAGATTTTAGTAGAGGCTCTTTTTAGCTGCAAAGGTGCAGCCTCATTAATTATAGAGGTCATAGCGTTGAGATACTGGGTGTATGGGGTGGGTGGCGAGTATTTCCTTGATGTTGTGTATGTCTTCTTTGATCTGAGTGAGGGTGGCCATGATGATGTCCATCGTGGGGTAGGTGGTGGAGGTGGGGGCGGCAGTCAGAGGTGAATGGCTGACCAGGGAATTTGTGTGCAGGTGGGAGCGTGGGCTGGTGTTCAAGGAGGTATGCGTTGTGTTGGTGTACGGGAAGGTGTTAGGGAGGAGAGATGTTTTGGGCGGGAGGGGTGTGGATGAGGTAGGGAGGAGGTTGGTGGTAAGAGTGAGGGCATTGGTGGTAGGCGGGGGGGGTCAGGGTGTATGCCGGGAGACAAAGTCGTGGTTGGGGAGCAGGAAGGGTAATGGGGGCTGAGAGTAGGAGGGGAAATGGGATAGGGGATGGTCCTGTTGTGGGGAGGGGGAGTTAAATTAAGAGAGGAGGTGTGTTCTGCGTGATTGGTTAGAGGGTAATGGGGACTGAGAATGGGGGGGATTTGTCGCTGTGCGTGTTGGCCTGGTGCTGGACTAGGTTAGGTGTGTTGTGTGTGAGAGCTGTGCTGTTAGGGGTGAGCGGAGGTATGATGCCCGCTGTAGGTGTGAGAGGAGTGTTGATGGTAGGTGTAGAGGTCTGGGGGTTGGTAAAAGGGGTGGGGGTGTGAGTGGAGTATGAGGGGGAGCGCTCTGTGTCTGTGTTTGAGGCGTGTGTTACAACTGCATGGTGCTGAACTGGGATAGAGGGGTTGTGGGTGAGAGATGGGCGATCAGGGGTGGTAGGTGTGACCCTGATTGAGGAGTATGTGGCTGTGAGGTCATGGTCGGTGTGACTGGAGGGGATATGAGTGTTGGACCGCGGATGGGAGAGGTGATCTTTGAAGGTGGGGGAACAGGTTGTCTAGCAGTTCCAGGTTCCTGTCTGTGGATTGAGCTAGGATAATCCCGTTATTGTAAATGGTGATGGTGGCTCTGCCTGGAAAGAGTTGGGATGATGTGATGGAGAGAGTTAGGCTGTGAGCGGATTTCCTGGTGGAGGAGACGGCGAGTAGGGTGAGGAACGCTTTTCTCCATTGAGCTCTGCGTGTGGTATGGAATAGGATATCAGTGTTCAGGGATCCATTGACCGGTGAAAAGTAGGTGTCAGCAAAGGGCGTTTCAGGGTTTGACCTAAGGAAGTTGTGTTTAAAGCGTTTAGCGGCTTTTTTGGTGAGTGACGGTGGGTAGTTGATTTTATATGTGTGATTGCCGATAGGATCCATGTTGCGAAGATGGTTTAGGAGGGAATGGGGGAATGTAGTATAGTGGTACACATGTGCAGGAAAACAAATACATACAGTAGGTTACACAGTGCAAGAGTAGTACTAGTGATCAATCAGCATAGCCCACATGTAAGAGTGTGCAGAGAAACATATACATACAGTAAGTTATAGAGTGCAAGAGTGGCACTAGTGATCAATCAACATAACCAGGATATACGAGTGTGCAGTATAGCAAATACATACGATATTACAGTATAGCAAATACATACGATATTACACAGTAGAGCAAATATATAAGGCATTACAAAGTAAAAAAGTGAAGTAAAATACTGGGAAAGGGTACAGATGCACGTATAAAGTTACATGGCTCAAAACTGACCCTAAGGGGCAGAAGTGACACTAGTGATCAACAAGAGATGTATGGCTCAAGAGTGGCCCTAGGGGGCAGAGGTGACACTCGTGTGCAACCAGAGATATATGGGATAGTAGTCGGTGCCTTAGAGAGAAGATTGAAAATGGATGCAGGTTGTGTAACTGTGCAATAGTGCAGGATAGATGATAGATAGCGAGATAGAGTGATAGATAGCGAGTGTCTGCACTGTTCACCAGATCCGCTGCTATTTAAGTGTGTTTTCTCACTTGTCAGACTGCGTCAGGAATCGAGATCCTGCACTTCTCACCAGAGAGAAGATTTCAGACTACGAATCGTGTCAGACACCAACTTCCTGCATGTCTTTCCAGAGAATATATACTGTTAGATAGTGGGTGCCTGCACTTTCACCAGACCCCAATGCCCTGTCAGTGTGTTCCTGCACTCATCATCAGACTAAAGGTGGCGTCAGACAGAGTTCCTGTATGTCTTCCCAGAGAACAGACTTTGTTAGATAGAGGGTGGCTGCACTATTCACCACCACAAGCACCGTCGGTGTGTTCCTGCACTCCTCAGTAGACTACAGGTGGTGTCTGACACAGACATCGGGTTACTGCACATCTCTCCAGAGAACAGACAACGTCAGATAATGGGTGCCTGCACTATTCACCAGGACACAAGCACCGTCGGTGTGTTCCCTGCACTCTTTACACTACAGGTGATGTCAGACATCGATATTCTGCACGTGTCGTCAGAGAACAGACACAGCTAGATAGTTAGTGCCTGCACTATTCACCAGACCCCCATGTGCTGTCAGTGTGTGCCTGCACTCCTCAGTAGACACCCAGTTGTGTCAGACTCAGACATCAGGTTACTGCTCATCTCCCCAGAGAACAGACCTTTTCCACGGGCAGAAAGTGTGATGCCCTAGGAAACCTGTTCTTTTCGACTTAACTGCTCAAGCTGTCTTTCGGCATGCACTGGTTGCCATTGCACCCAACTGCAGAAGCTCCTACTTGAGAGCAGGGCGGTGAGCGGCGTCCCAGCATCTCCTGAGCCCTGCGGAGGTCGGTCCAGCGCGGGGGAGGGGGCGATGGAGGAAGTCCTACGGCACAGCGGCAGAGAGGAGGGGGGAGAGGGGAGGGGACCAAAGGAGAGTGGGGAGGGAGGAGAAAGGCGATCTTGAAACCGAAAGCAATCGCTTTTGGAAAAAGGCAACAACATAAGTGGCAAACCATTTTAAACTAGAAAAAAAAAAAAAACACGAGACGTGTTGCATTGCAAATGTACTGAAGCGGCCAGACGTTACCTTCAAAGCTCACCCATGCTGGTAAGGATTTCACCCGTGTTTTCATCTCGGTTTCTTTTTGCGATACACAAGTCACCAGTTTAAATTTGTCACGAATTGGATTATTTTTGTTTCATTCCTCGGTAAAACGACGCAGTACTTTGCGCCCTGCATTGCTGGGTGGGTGACAGTGCGCATGTGCAAGAGAAACTGTCTCCGCTAAGCCGTGCTCGTGATGGGTCCAGTGGGCATGTGCAAATGGTATCTCTTCCAGTGCTGTGATTGGCTCTTAGTCGCTCGTCCTCTGTGATGAGTATCTTCAGCCTGGTCGGGGGTGGGGGAATAGGCTCGGGGTGCCTGGAGGAGCAGTGGTGACGCGAGGCTCCCATGCCCGAGGGAGAGCCCCGCGGAGGCTGCAGATGTCCGGAGTGGCGGTAAGTGGGCCTTAGTTGTAGGGGGGCGGGGGCGGCTGGGGGGCTTGGTGCGCTAGTGTGTGTGTGTGTGCGCACTTGCGTGTGTGTGCGCGTCTGTCTGTGTACGTGTGTGTGTGTGTGTACCGGTCTGTTTGTGCACGTCCATATCCATTGTGTGTATGTCTGAACAGCCTGCCGGAATCGGAGCGCGTGTTCACTCGCACGACCTGATCCGATTCCGGTAGGCTGCATGCCAGTCTCTTGTCCTCCCCTCTAGTCCTTGAAAGCAGAAACGATCACTATAGGCTCGCTTTGTGACAGCAGGGCTTTGCCCTGCAATCGCGAGACCTAAAAACTGCTTCAACATTTCTCTGAAAATAATGTGCTCTGGCGATTAGAAGTGACTTCCAGTTCATAGAAAAGCTAAACACGATCCCTAATTAGTTAAAAATCATTTTCGTTCTCCAAAACGGAGTTCCCCATAGTAAAAGTTTTTGATGTCATGCTACGAGGCAATGAAGGAGATGAAGGATTTGGTGCGGTTGATCCTAATATCCAAGTTTCCATCTAAGAGAAAAAGGCATCCAACAGCGTTTGGAGCCCATTTGCCATGCAGACAATTAGCACATCATCATCTTCCACATAAAGCAATATGGAAATTAATTGACCACCCATTCGAGGAATGTCCCTAACTCTGACAGATGTTTAGAAATTCCATCAATGTATAGCATGAATAGGAAGGGAGCAAGGATGCAACCCTGTCTCACCTGTGTAGATTTTATCTGGGGGCTAATTTCTCTGCAGACCATAGCAAGCCTTCACCATCAAATCATGGTATAGAAGTTTGATAAGTAATAGGAGTTCACCTTCTATCCACATGGGTTCAACTTCTACCCACATGGGTTCCCATCAGTGTCCAGAGTTTAACAAGGTTTACTAAATCGAAGGTGCTAGATAGCTCTATAAACGCCTTTTTTGCCCGTACATACTTCTCTTATTAGATAAAAGTTTAGGCACCGGTCTGTGCACACCCCGGATTTAAAACCAGACTGGACATTTGACAGGATTGTGTTCAGTGGCCCAAGATTCCAGACGTGCCAGAAGTACCTTCAGAGAATTTTCTTGCTGGAATCAATCAATGATATGGGTCTATAACAAGATGATGATTGCTAGTCCCCACTTTTCAATGCGGGTATAATTATAGCAGTCTTCCAGGAATCCGGAATTGTGCACCTAAATACATTTGTTTAAAGAGGTCCCCATAGTTTTGAATTGGATTTAAATATGTCTGCTGGTACCCCATAAGGGCTCGGCGCTTTCCCTAAGGGGCTTTTAATTGCATTTAAGAGGTCACATACTTCTATATTTACTGAAGAATCCTGTATACTTGTGCCAGACGGATTTGAATCTGAAGGAAAGGGATAGTAAAAGAAGTGTGACAGGGGTTAAAACTTCAACCCATAACTCTACAGGTATCACAACTTCAGGTTTTAATACGTCATTATCTGTTAAAAAAAAAAGGGGGCGATTAATTATATCCCAGAAAAGCTCATCTCCTAACGTGGCTGCTTTTGAAGGTCTTCCCATGCTAGAGCCTGGATTTCTCTTCATCTGCTCTACTATTCTCTAGTACCAGTTTCTTACAGTTTTGACCTCTGCTACAGAACGAGGATCTATATATATATTTTTTTTTTAAGATTGCCTTTAGGGAGCAGGTCAAGGCTGATTTGCATATTGCTGGGTCCAAACTGGTGTGGCTTCAGCAAAGAAACGATGGATTAAACCCAGATCTGTGACTTGAGGTGAATGTTTGGTTTGTTCAGCATTCCCTCCATCATCGGTTTGTTTTTTGATTTTGTCGCTCTAAGTGGGAAGGGTATGCCCAGACATGTGTCCCTTGCTCACTGTGCCACTGGATTCAAGCAAGCCTGGCTCATGAAGGGTGATATCCTGAAACCAGTCCCAGCATGCTTGTTTCCTCTCCCGGAAGGATCTGGCCTGGCTGTTCGGGCTGGATTGTTCCCATGAGGAGCAGGGTTAAGATTGATTTGTATATGGCTGGGTCCAAAGTGGGGGGCATTGCGAGCAAAAAACGATGGATTAAACCCAGATCTGTGACTGGGCATGAATGTTTGAATTCCATCCACCATTTGTTCTTTTTGCTTTAGGTTCCTGTGAGCTGAGGAGCTTTCAGAGTAGAACCATCCATGGAGGGGTTTTTCACTCCAGGATAAATTGGAGGTTAGATTATCTGAGAGTGCTTTACTTAAACTCTCATAATCTTCTAGTATGTACCGGGTATATGTATTGACAGAAAGACAGATAGCCAACTAAGGCTGAATGCCGGGAGATAATCTGCTTGATAAAATGTTCAGGGTTTAGCTCCCCCCCCCCCCCCCCCCCCCCATTTGATTTGATGCCGTTTTTGTTTGTGTGAACACATTTGCTGTACTGCTGTTTTGGGATTCATTAGATGGTGGTTATGATCACTCATACATTTAGTAACAACCTAAAAATCAAGAATGAAGAGTGCAAGTACAGCGGTCATAAAAAATACAATTAACTGAGCTCCCCTAGTACTGCCTGTAAAAGTCAGGAGTTTGCTTTTCTCCCCATCAACCAAATAATTAGCTAGGACTAGGTAATGTTTTAAAGATAAGGCTATTTAGAGCTTCCCCATATGTTAACTGTATTAAATGGGTAAGATTTTTTTGTTTGGATCCATGAAACCACACACCCGTTCGGGCTGTACCCACAAAGTGTAATATTGAAAATTGCTTGCCCAGAGGAACGCATTCCTACGTTTAACTTTCGAGGGGGAAGGAAACCACAAAATCGCCATGAGGGTCAAGGACCTCTGCTGCCATGAGCAGAGAATAATTATCGTAAATGTTAACCAGCATAACGTTATACTCCTTCACACAGGTTAGTAAGATAACCAGGAAGAAAGCCGAAGACCAAATCTTAAACATTTTGGTTGAGGAGATTTGAACAGTTATGAAAGTGGCCAAGGACCCTGTAGCCCTTCCTGCAGGGTAGGCACCGGCTACCTCCAAAAAGGTGCGATATCCATTTAGGTTGAAGTACTCCATCATCCACGTTTCCAGGAAACAGACAACATCTGTATGGTATACAAAGTCAATCCAGTCCAGGTTGTTGATCTTTGGAAGTACCCCTGCCGTGTTCCAGAATATAAAGTTCCAACCATGCTTTAATTGGAGCAGCACTAGGCCCATCGTCCTTTTGTTCTACATGGGAAGACTGGAGGATAATGCTTCAGTAGGGAGTCAATCCGTTTGCTCCCGTTCTGAGATAGGATCAAATCTACTTGCTATGGGCACTGTACAAGGAGGACTAAGAGGGGGTTGGAAAGTTGGTGGCAGACTTCCGGGCCCATAGGAAGGGCTTCTATTTCACTTTAGATTGTGGCCTGGTTGATTTAGCCCCATTAGGGTGTGTTTTGCCACCAGCTTGCATATAAAGCTGACAACGAGAGTCGTTATCCCTTTTTAGGTTTCGCTGGGGGACGGAGCTGGAAGCTCCGCCTCCAGAGAAATCTCTTGATTTCAGTATAGTGACTCTGGAATACGCCTCCCTGTCCCATTGGCTAGCTCCATAAATGGAGGCTAGCCATTGGAACAGAGAGGCGTCCGTCATGGCTGGACCAGATTCGGGGGCGTTCCCGAGAATCTTTGGCTTTTGGCTACGTCATGATACGTCAGCCAAAAGCCGGGAACGCCCCCGAATCTGGTCCGGCCGGGCCGTGCTTGCTGCTGTCCTGTTATAGGCAGGGGAAACCCAATTTACCCTTGTAGGCTTGGGCGCAAAGTAGTTGAGGTCAAGGGGTGCTACAAGGGACTTGTTTGAGACAAATTACAATTCATTTATGAGTTGTACACATGTAACGAACTCTCATGCATCCACTGGATAACCGTCTTGTTTTAACTATGACAAATAAATTGATGGAAGGCGGACAAAACATATAGAGCAAGAATCTTATTAAGTGTTCAAAAAGGTTCTCTTTATATTATAACCAAAGTAGGGAGACAAGTACAAATCAAATAAAGCAAAAAAGTCATGAACAGAGGTCAATCAAATTATAACTACAATTCATAACTCAATACATCAACTCCAGATAATTAAAGACACAACCAAGATTAATTAATAAAGATGGATTGTGAATTGGTGATAGGACAACCAAACGGGAGATGATGGAGTGTCGACGTTTCGGTCTAGGTAGCAGTCGTCTGTTAGACCATCATCAGGACTGTGTTTTTTATGCAGGAAAACTCCCTTGAATCCTCAAATGGTTTCTTGGGGGCACGGAAAATGCCGTAGCATATGGCAGAGGTCGCATATGGGTACGTGAGCAGCAATGGCATATGGAAGCTGGCAGGAGGCGTCGTCATCAGTTGTTTGCAAACAACTGATGACGACGCCTCCTGCCAGCTCACACAGCTTTTTTCAAAAATTGGTGACGGCAAGAAATTTGACAAGCAGCCTCCACGCGTTTTCATTTAAATTGAAGCCAAAGATCCGCGTTGGACACCACTTCCATATGCCATTGCTGCTCACGTACCCATATGCGACCTCTGCCATATGCTACGGCATTTTCCGTGCCCCCAAGAAACCATTTGAGGATTCAAGGGAGTTTTCCTGCATAAAAAACACCGTCCTGATGATGGTCTAACAGACGACTGCTACCTAGACCGAAACGTCGACACTCCATCATCTCCCGTTTGGTTGTCCTATCACCAATTCACAATCCATCTTTATTAATTAATCTTGGTTGTGTCTTTAATTATCTGGAGTTGATGTATTGAGTTATGAATTGTAGTTATAATTTGATTGACCTCTGTTCATGACTTTTTTGCTTTATTTGATTTGTACTTGTCTCCCTACTTTGGTTATAATATAAAGAGAACCTTTTTGAACACTTAATAAGATTCTTGCTCTATATGTTTTGTCCGCCTTCCATACATTTATTTGTCATAGTTAAAACAAGACGGTTATCCAGTGGATGCATGAGAGTTCGTTACATGTGTACAACTCATAAATGAATTGTAATTTGTCTCAAACAAGTCCCTTGCTGCTGTCCTGGGCATCGTGAGTGTTTTTCCCCGGCACGTTTCCCGCCTCCCTCCCGCCGTTCGTGTTCTCTCCCGCCCCCCTCACGCCCCCTGTGTTCTCTCCCGCCCCCTCCCGCCGTCCGTGTCCTCCCCCCCCCCCCCAACCCCCCTGTCCTCGTAGGTGCTTGTCTTAAACAGATTGCTACATAAAAATTCGGCAAAAGTGTTTTTCCCCGGCACGTTTCCCGCCTCCCTCCCGCCGTTCGTGTTCTCTCCCGCCCCCCTCACGCCCCCTGTGTCCTCTCCCGCCCCCTCCCGCCGTCCGTGTTTCCCCCCCCCCCCCCCCCCCCCCCAAACCCCCTGTCCTCGTAGGTGCTTGTCCGGTGCCCCGGCAGGCGAGAAGACAGGAACGGGCCCAAGACTGTCCCTGTGTGCTGAGCAGCTGGTCTGAGAGGCTTGGGAGCGAGGGCGGGCGTGTAGGGCCTCGATGGCACGCAAGGCTTGGGCTGTTGGACTGATAAAGGAGGCTGGAGGGTAGAGTCAGGCACTACTCCCGAGAATCCTCGTGCGACACGCCGGTAGAGGGGCTCGAGCCCGCCTGGTCAGTGCTGAGGTGAAGAGGAAGCCGTCCTACCTTCGTACAGGCGGGCAAAACGTGTATGTATAATACAGTAATATGCTACAAAATATTAGTACATTTGTGATTTTGAGTGATGGTCTTATTACTATTACTTTTTGTGAACTTTAATTGTTTACAGGTATTGTTATTGCTGAAATTGAAATTATTTTAAGAACACATTAATTATTTACAGATATTGTGGTTGTTGAAATGGTAAGGATCTTGAGATACAACGATGCCAATGACAACCAGTTTTTAAATAAAATATTGTATACCCTGCTTATTATAGGAGTAAGGGTTACGCTTGTTTTTTTTTCCAAGAGAGGTTCATTCCTCTCTGCAGCATGACACCTTTTAGCAAACAGATGTAGTATTCCGGTGGGATTTTGATGCGTTTGTCACTTGTTTAGTTCCCACCTTCATCCCACTCAGTAGCAGTAGACACTCTCCAGTAGATGTAAAATTCCTGTAGGATTTTGATACTCTTGTCTCTTATTTGGTGGGTGCCTCCTTTCCTACTAGGAGCAATACACTCCTCAGCAGAGGTAGTATTCCTATTGGAATGTCGGTTTTACAGATACACATCCAAGATGTTGGTGAAATGTGTTAAGCTTACATATAATTCAACATGTTCCAGCCAGATCCATGTCATCTGGATCTCTGATGTCTTGTTGGGTATCTCAGTACCATCAGGAAGACCGAGGCGGAAGATCTTGAGAGTTCTGGGTTTGGCTCAATGGAATTACTTGCCTCTAAAACTATCCAAGTGCGTGTGCAGTTGCTCATCTTGCCTTCCCGCCCCCTCCTCCCCCTCCCCGTGTGTCCGTTCCGCCCCCCTCCCCGTGTGAAAGGGATTTGTTAAGTACGATCGTCACACAGATCAGTTGTGTGCACTGCAGCGAAGGGATGTCTCCCCCTGGATCGATCGAAATTTTGTCTTTAGCTATAACAGCATTCATTCATCCGCTGCCACAATCTAGCACCTTCTCTTAACTTTATGCTGTGCGCCACGATGGGAGCTACCACTGAACAACGGGGGGGAGGGGGTGAAAACAAACGCATCCGGTTACTCACAGTTCAAGTTTGTGTGCATGATATTAAAATATGGAGGTCCATACCCCTGCAGTGTGGGTGCCACCCCTCCCCCTTATCGCAGGACCAGCCGCGGCATAAATGGGGGCGTGAGTGTCGCGACACAAGATAGGATTATTTTGCGTGTGAATTCCCGCCCCGTTTGTGTATTACAGATGGTCCCATTAAAACCTCTTCACACCATGTGAAGCGTTTTTTCTTGTTCCGTGAATCCATTCAGCCCTTTATGCAAATGAGACAAAGGTAAAAAACATCTGCTGCTCAGGATTACACGGAGTACTGAAGTGGGACTCTGAGAACTTGCATTGAGATGGCTGCACGCGGCCACTACATCACCGCAGCTGACTCAGTGCCGTGCCATCTTGAAATGCCACCATAGTGGTGAAATCACACTGGACACGCAGGGTTTGGGAATATGGGTTCTATTTTATTGTCTCGTTTACCACCTTCTCCTTAAAGGCAGACACTCTGGGACTGCTCACTTTTCAGGACTCATTTTGAGTTTGTAGCATCTGCGCTCGTGTGATTTCTCGTGATCATTAAAGACCTGCAGAATTTTGCTGAAAGTTAGTGTATTGAATTGCAGCAATTATATAGCGCTTACTACATGTTTGTGGGGCACAGAAGCACTTGACTACTTTGTCAGCAAGCTACACTGTGTAAGGTGAAAGTGAGCTTGGCGACTGATCTTGCAAGTTTACTTTTCACGGTCTGCGTACTCCTTCGCCGGTCTGGACTGAAGCAGCACGACTGACATGACTCTCGAGGCTGCAACTTATTAACTTTTATTCTTTTTGGTTTGTTTATTTGTACGAGCTAAGATTCACGGGCTTTGATCTGTGTTGCTTCCCCCAAACCCCCGTCTCTCTCGGCTTTTCTTCATTCTCCGTGTTGCTTCTCCTGCCCCTACTCCAGCTCGTCCTTTGCTTCCTATGTCACATCCCTCTTTTTTTAAACATATCCAGCCCTCACCCGGCTCTTTCCTTGTTCCTATTATTTTATTTTAAAACACCCCCCTCGGCCCCCACCTCCGCGCGATTCCAGGGGTAGAACTAATCTGACTGGGCAGAGACTGGTGCAACTTCGTGATGGCGGAGGGCAGGGGATAGCAGTCTCACTCTCGACGTTTCACAACATCCTGTGAATCTGCGCAAATCACTTAATGCTGGAGCCTAGCGATCAGGTAAGGTTTCCTCATAGTAAGAATGTGTTTTTACCTATTTGTGCATTTTTTATGTAGCGGGAACTCCACTAGAAGGCATCGGAGCGCTTTTCACGAGCACCGGTTACATTTCGGAAGTGTTATTGTTCACAAGCACGGGGAGATTGAGTGATCTGCCCAAGATTACAGGTGTAGAGCGGACGCCGGGACTTGAAATTGCGCAGTCGGCAGTTCTGACGTAACAGAAGCCACATGAAAGCTCGGCTCCTGGTGGGTTCCAACAGCACCTCGAGCCGAGCCAAAGCCAGGCTTCGGGCTGCCCCAGCGCTCACAGGCAGCGCCTAGATTCCCGCCTCTGGGGCAGTGGTTCTGTGCCAGTCCCTGGTCTGTGCTCTCTGCCCCTGTGGTGAGCACACACCCTCTCCCTGGGGTCTTTCGTTCGACCAGGGCCTGTCGGCGGTCTGTCGGTCCGTCCATGGGCGCTTTGAGGTTTTAACCACAGTGGTAATATTTTACAAGTTGGCGGAAGCGATGTCCTTGGATGTTAAATTGCCCTGGAGTTGTGCCTAGGACCATCATCCTGGGTGAGTGTAACGACCCTCCGTGGTCGTTGCCGCCCCCCTCCTCCCTGTGTTGGTGGATTCCTGGGTGTGGGTGGGGTCCTGTGGTCCTGGGATCTTAAGACATGGCTGCAGCACTTCTTTCATGATTTCGGTATTTCATCTTTCAACGCCCCTGTGTCTTGTTGAACCCACGGGGTCCCCCCCCCCCCCCTATGCTGCCCCCTCTGTGGTGGCGGCTGCTCTCCCATTTACACTGAATTTGTCTCTACAGAGGGGGGGGGGGGGGGGGGGGTGTTTTCTGCTCCCCATTGACCTCTTGGAAGGCCAGCACGATAGCTCAGCTAAGCTCCGCCGGCATCAATCTGTGCCTAGCGCCCTGAAGCCCCCATACTGCTGGCAGTCTGGGTGCTGGGCAGTGGGGTAGTGAAACTTGAATCCCCCCCTCGCACCCCTGCAAAGTACATGGAGCCCTCCCCCCACCTTCCGGCCCACCTCCTACCAGTATTGCTGAGGGACCCCCCTGGGGCTAATCCCCTCCCCCCCCCCTCCCCCCCACTGCGGGGTGGGGGATGGGGCGCATTGTTACACCTCTGGTGCTCAGATGTTGATAAAATGGGGTGTTTTCAAGCGAGCCCCCCCTCCTCCAGATTAGACCCCGTCTGCATTCAGTGCCCTCCCTGCTGAAAAAGGTACAAATCGTTTATTTTACCAGAAGAACCTTAACCCTCCTCCCTGGCTGTCCCTTCTTTGTCTTCCTCCTTGGCTGTCCCTTCTTTGTCTTCTTACGCGGCTGTCCCTTCTGTGTCTTCCTACCCGGCTGTCCCTTCTGTGTCTTCCTACCCGGCTGTCCCTTCTGTGTCTTCCTACCCGGCTGTCCCTTCTGTGTCTTCCTACCCGGCTGTCCCTTCTTTGTCTTCCTCCCTGGCTGTCCCTTCTTTGTCTTCTTACGCGGCTGTCCCTTCTTTGTCTTCTTACGCGGCTGTCCCTTCTGTGTCTTCCTACCCGGCTGTCCCTTCTGTGTCTTCCTACCCGGCTGTCCCTTCTGTGTCTTCCTACCCGGCTGTCCCTTCTGTGTGTTCCTACCCGGCTGTCCCTTCTGTGTGTTCCTACCCGGCTGTCCCTTCTGTGTCTTCCTACCCGGCTGTCCCTTCTTTGTCTTCCTACCCGGCTGTCCCTTCTTTGTCTTCCTACCCGGCTGTCCCTTCTGTGTCTTCCTACCCGGCTGTCCCTTCTGTGTCTTCCTACCCGGCTGTCCCTTCTGTGTCTTCCTACCCGGCTGTCCCTTCTGTGTCTTCCTACCCGGCTGTCCCTTCTGTGTCTTCCTACCCGGCTGTCCCTTCTGTGTCTTCCTACCCGGCTGTCCCTTCTGTGTCTTCCTACCCGGCTGTCCCTTCTGTGTCTTCCTACCCGGCTGTCCCTTCTTTGTCTTCCTACCCGGCTGTCCCTTCTGTGTCTTCCTACCTGACTGTCTCTTCTTTGTTTTCCTTCCCGGCTGTCCCTTCTTTGTCTTCCTACTCGGCTGTCAGAGTATATATGCAACCATTATAAGTGCACAGAAAGTGCCTGCTGCTTTTCAGGCTGGGGTCGCATCACGCTTCAACAAGGAGCTTATCCGCATGCAGTGCCTACTGCCTTCCGTGTTCTGGGTGGAAACACTGACTCTCATTCACATCTAAAGCCTGATGCAAGTAGTAACGTTTATTGAGACCCCCCCTCTCCCTGTACTTGGCACAGGCCTGCCTGTTTTTATGCGTTATCTTCTTTTTTTTTCCTCAAGTTGTTGTATCTGTTTTTTCCAAAACACTCCTACTCTGTTACAACCCGCTGCTCCCCCTGTCCCATGTCCCTGTGTTTCTATGCCCCTTGTTTTCCTGCCCAACCGGTGTTATTCTCTCTAAGGTTACCTTTCCTCAAGGCTACTTGCCCCCTGGGTCTAGGTGCCTGGAGATCCTCTTTCCTCCATCCTGTCCTTCCCAGGCTCCGCGGATAGATATTGATAAATGTGTAGACAGGTCGCTGAATCAGAGGCATAGGTAGGTAGATGGACAGACAGGTATGTCAGTAATGAAGGATAAACCCTAGGATAAAGGCAAAGCTCGACTATCTGTGACCAGTGGAAGAGGACAGTGAAAGAATAAACATCTACAGAGGATAAGATACTCTGATGGGCCAGACATGTGTATATATGGCATTGGAAGGCCTGGGCCAAGAGCCGTAATCTGTCTGAGTTTTTCTCAATTTTGGTCTCAATGTAACATTGTGTGGGATATTGGTCATAGGACAAAAAGTGCATGCGATATCTTTCCCTAATGAAAATATAGAGAGTAAGACTTTTTGTTACGAGGGACAAATAAGTAAAATATTATTGTTGTATTTTATTACAAAATGACTACTTGTTGGCCGCACTATTATAAAGCATTGCCCAAGAGAGGCCAATCCGAGCCGCAACGTAGGACCGAATGCCATGGGCTGAGGTGCAAGTAACGAAAATGCAAGAGGCTCACACACAACCACACACACTACCACACACACAACCACAATCACACACACACAAACTAACAATTCCAATCCAACCCACATAATTCCACTACACACCACATGCATACACTCCAAAACACATGACTAAAAGACATTGCCATTTACAATGCCATTAGCTCTAACTCAAATAAATCCGAGACCTATTGCATTTCCAATGCTTGTTTCTCTCTGTCTCTCGATAAACCTGTTTGCCAGGGTCCTCCCCTGGGCATCGCACTCAGGGCGTATGAGGCTTCCTTACTATGTTAAGTTTCATTTCCGGTTGTACTGCACAACGCTTTGTTGCCCATGTGATTAAGTTGGCAAAGAAGTTGCTCAACTCTTGCAAGCTTTTTACAAGCCTTGGGGTGCTTTCTTTTATCAAATCCTCGTCTCGGGACGATGTTTACAAAGCTGGAGGCCATCCATCTCTACAAAGAAAGTGATAATCTGTCTGGGGAGTCGGTTTCTAAGCACTAGAATGCCAGAGTGTGTAGGCATACACTTCCAAGAAGGGGCCTTGGGTTATGAAATAAAATAGTAGTGGAGAAAATATTGAGAGGAAGAATGGATAAAGATCTGTTATCAGATAGTGCTCACTCTCTATTATAAGTAGGTGTTACTGCCTGCTTCTTAGGGCATTAACAGCTGTTAAAATCCTCTGAGGAATAGGGTAATTAACTGTTGGTAACACCTTGCCACCATTTGGTAATAAGGCTATTACAACTCATGCCCCAATTCACACCTGCCTAACGCAGCCAGAAAAAACATACCTACCCCCGCTGTCTACCTAATGTTTCTGAAACTATAAGATGCTAGGAAACAACAGTGATAGTTCATTAAGCGTTCTGATTGGCTGACCCAATCTCAGTATCCAATACAGTTTCATCTGTCGAATCTCTTCACTCAGTAGTTTGCACCTCTGGTTTTTAGATGGATGTCACAGGAGTAATACAATTCACAAGACTTGTCACGATAAGATTCTGGTCAAACATGTTAGAATTGTGTATATTACTGTATGCAACTGTTAATTTGAGCTTGCCTCCACCGCACGATTATACCACCCCCACTGCTCCCGTCCTTCCCCAAAACTCTGGCGATCAAGAGGGTCATGCAAGTCTGCGCTGGATTCAGCAAATAAAACTAAATAACTCTTTAAACTAAAAAAAGTGAAAAAATGCTTATTTTTGACGTTCATTTTTGCGGACTGGTGAGGTGGAATGCGTCTGTATTCAGTCAGCAGGGAGAGCACACCGTTGCATATAGGGTGGCTGGTTTTGTGTGTGTGGGTGCAAATGCAATAGGTGTCGCATTTGCGAGAGATTAGGCTATTGGCTTTGTAAATGACAATGCCATTTATTTATGTTGTCAATGCCAACACATAAATAAAAATGTTGTCATTTACAATGCCAATAGCTCTAACTTTTCCAAAGGCGAAACCGTTGCATTGTAAATGCTAGTTTGGGGTGGTGCCTACCCAGGCAACTCTTCAGACACAATTTATTTGCTGATGCAAGAGCCTTGGGCCTCCTAAAAACTTGTTTACCCAGTCCACTACTTTGTTCCCGAGTTATTATGGTCCTCTTTCAAAACTTTCCTTGGCGGTGGGACAACTTTCAGAAACTTTACAAGAGGGGTAGCTTGAGGGGGTAAATGTAATGCTGTATGGTTTGTGTTTCCCTGTGAGTGCTCCAGGATATTTCTTGCATTGGTCAAAAGATTTTTGCTGTCCAATTCTAATGCCTTTTATCACCACTTCGCCAAACAGGGACTACTCAACCACAGGCAAACTCTGTAGGAAATCTTGATGGGTTGAAAGATTTAAACCAGCCACCGGGGCCTTCTTCTATTTCCTGATACACCACCTACCTTTTATGCAGCAAACACAAAGAAAGGGAGCTTTTCCTCACGTCAATAATTGGGCAGCTTTCATTGGTTAGCCAAAGGTGTTTTCAAGACGTGCTTTGTGCACTTACTGTGGCAGCATACCAAACATGACATGGAATGCATTTAATGAATGGCTAAGTAGAAGATTAGAATAAACACACTACTTTCAAAATTCAGGACTGTCAGCATTGGAACTTGATGGCTTGGTCTTCAGCATGAAAGCAAGTACATTTTCATCTGAAACCTTTCAGTGCAGCCGTTTATTTCTTTACAGCTAGATTTTAAACATGCAACTGGTCCTTTATTGACATTAAATAGCATGAATTTGTATCAATGTTATCAATAAAATAGTCATTGAGTTTAGCACTGTGACACATTGATGCAATAGCTGTATTATACGTAGTCCAGGGGAATGTTGGGCTTGTGTAGGCCCCATCAAAGATAAAATAAATTGTTGCATAGCTTGTTTACTAGTCACAAAGTATAAAATCTCAAATTCATTAAATGCCATTAATCTAATGTGCTTTGTTTCTCATCCTCGCCCTTTTTCTTCAGACTTCCTTTTATGGAGAGTTGAATTTTCTGAAAACCAAATCCAGTTTTGCGGGCAAATTGCACTGCAGTTCCAAAATGACAGTTTATCAAGTTGTAAGTTTTGAAACTATATAAGTAACTGCGGAATTAAAAATTCTGGAAAATCCCAGACCACAACAAGAGTGATAAGCTACATAAAATTAACATGACTATTTTTTAAAAAGGAAAAAAATACTAAGTAGTACCTTGTACAACGCAACTACACCAATAGAAACAGCAAATGCGCCAATGATGTGGATTCGGAGACGTTTGGCCAGAAGGCCCCTCATCTGAGGTTTGGCTAGAAGTCCTGCAGACATGGTGAGGTATTTTAGATCTAAAAAAAACACAAACATGTTAAAAGATGAAAAACATGCCCAGCTGTCCATAAAAACATGGTTTTAAAATTGATGTTGACAAAACAAGGAGCATATGAAATCATAGCACGGTACATTTTGAACAATAAAAGACTCTTTAAGTTCCAATGATAAATGGTACATTACTTGGGATACATTAGTTTAAGTCAGTGGTTCCCAAACGTATTCAACCTGTGGCTCCCTTGACCTAATTGGCAGTTGGCCGTGGCTCCCCATCATGTCACATAGTGTTGCCCCTATAATCATCTGATGAAGATACTAGTGTTCTTGAAAATTAGTGAACCAGTAGTGCTAAATGCATTGGATTCACTTGACTAAAAGATGCGATATTAACACGTTCAACCATAAGATATGCAACAGGTATGGTACAAGTGTGGACTGACTCCATCATGAGCATTTCATAGTCATTATAAAAACAATCTATTTTTGTAAACAGATTACTTCACGTCTAAGTGTCTATGTGGCATCCTGATGCCACTTATGCTGCCACAACACTTGCTTTTTTAGAGGGTACACAATAGAACATTTTACAGACCTTTTAAGGTTACCAAACCCTACTGCATGGAAAGAATGATGTCAGTGGAGTGGGGATAATACCATGGTATGGCTTGGACATGCAGGTGATAAAGCAAATTAACATGAAAATAAACTAATTTAGGAGTTTAACGTACAATGATAAAGGTAAACCTTATTGCTAAAGTGATACACATTTGAAATGTGCTGATTTGCAACAGGTAATAGTTATCCCATAAAAAAGCTATCTTTTCTTTAAGTAGAACCAAACTATACCTAATATTACTGAAATGTCCACAAAGTGAATTAGAAGCTCTATCTTAAATGTAGATGCTTAGAAAATGTTTGTAATAACTGCAGGATCTTCCAGTTTAACAAATTGCATTACTTTATAAGCAACATATATATATATATTTTTTTTAAGTTCAACCGAGTCACTTTTTAGGTCTCGTGACCTATCAATGCGCATGCGCATTGAGGTCATGAGACTATAGGGCTTTAAACAGACTTTATCTAACTGGCGATTTGGTGCTGTGCCCGTGGCTTTTAGGTCAATGCGCAAGCGCACTGACCTAAAATGCGCGTGCACAGCATCAAATGGCCAGCCATTTGTTGCCCAGCTTGGTGCCGCTCCACCCCCTGCCGGATCAAAGGCTTTCACGCCGAGCGGCCGTGCTTTCAGTTTCACGGCCGCTCGGCCGGCCGTGTCTCCTTATTTGACTTCTTTTGCTTGTCTCAATAGTATTTGGCTTTTTGTAAACTGAAATTACAACACAGTGTTACACGTTTTCCCTTTCAATCTACAGTACCAGTTACCATTTTTATAGCGCGAGATAAGGGTAGCTACATTTAAGATAGTATATCAGCAGTGTTTATTTGGAGCGAATTAATGTAAGCACCAGGAAATTAGCCACGTATAGAGGTATATAGCGCAACTGCACTTTTGGTTTTCCAACTAATTAGTTTCCTGCTTGTGAAAGAGCTATTTTAACGTTTGGCTACTGCATTGGTCTTGCTAGTCAAAAATAGAATGTATGTGAATCTCCACACATTTCCTTTCTTGGTACAAAACAATGTACATTTTTATTCAATTAAAACTTGGCCATTTAAAACAAACTATTTTATCGGTTTGTTTCAGCACTGTGAACATTTTCATTATTTTCCACTGAGACCCATTTAACTTTTTCACAACAGGTTTGCAACTAAATTCACATGGATTGTTTGCAAATATTGTTCTGGGGGTGGGCATAATCCGACTAATTCGCTGTTGCGTATTTACGAGAAATAACATCAAAATTATACAATATTACATGGCATTACTCAAAGAGCGTAACCCGGCATTTAGCACTATTTCTTAGTCCAAACTGGACCCGAAGATGCTATTTGTGATAAGAAAATAGTGCTAAATGCAACAAACAAAACCATCAGCAGCCGCTCATGCTCTTTTCCTGTATTCTTTAGTAGACGTTTTTGCCTGAAATTACACAGAACTATGCAAACGGGTGTAAGCACATCAATTTTGTTAATACAAATTCACAGAAACGTCTTTGATTACAACCACTGTAATTAAATGTTTTCCAGGGCTAGTGTTTACACAATTTTGCATGCTCAGGTAATCTGATATTATTAACAATTATTTGATGTAGATGTTGCTGTCATAATATGAGCTAACAAAATAATACATCACCAGTGTCTCAAAATAATGTGCCTAATTAATATTTATTAGGTGGATCAAATATTGTAACACACAGCCCTCCCCAGCCGACAGCACCTCCCCTCTCTCTCTCCCTGCAGTTTCACGGCCGCCAGGCCATGTCTCCCTTTATTTTACTTTTCATGAATTAATTCCGCCCTAAAAACACGCAGATATCAGCGTAGGCCTGACAGGGAATTAAATCATAAGCATTGGAAATACAATAGGTCTCGCATTTGAAAAGTTGGAGCTTCACACACCCTCACACACCTACACCCTCACACCCCCCAACTCACCCTCACTCACACGCCCTCACACCCCCTCAACATCACACACCCTCGCTCCCCTCACACCCCTCACAACACTCTCACCCTCACTACACCTCACACACTAAACATCACACACCCTCGCTCCCCTCACAACACTCTCACCCTCACTACACCTCACACACTAAACATCACACACCCTCACACACACTCACCCACTCTCACCATCAACACCCCTCACTCTCACACACCCTTACCCTCATCCCCTCACCCTCACACACCCTCAGTCACCCTAACTCTCACACTCACCCACTCACACACCCTCACACTCCGTAACTCACCCTCACACACCCTCACCCACCGTCACACCCCTCACCCTCACACCCCCTCACTCACCCTCACACACCGTCACACACCCCCTCACTCACCCTCACACACCTCACCCTCACACCACTCAGTGCTACAACACATATTGTGTTACAATAGGTGTCACATTTGCGAAACATAAAACTATTGGCATTGTAAATAACAAAGCTATTACTTTCGCTACTTTCAAAACAAGCACATAAAGAAAAAATGTGTCCTTTACAATACCAATAGCTCAAAATTTCATAATGCGAAACCTATTGCATTGCTGTGCTTCTCTCCCCTGCTGCACTCTCCTGCTCTCTGGAGATGTGGCCTAACGACCAGAGCTGCCATCTAAGTAACGAAAATACAAAAAATGTTGCATTCCAAATGCTATAGGTGTCACATTCGCGAAAGTTATAACTATTGGTGTTGTAAATGACAAAGCTATCAATTTAGCTATTTTAAAAACCAACAAATAAATAAAATATTTGTCCTTTACAAGACCAATAGCTCCAACTTTTCTAATGCGAGACCTATTGCATTTCCAATGCTTGTTATTTGATGCAAAAGCATTACAGCAAAAAAAGGTGAATATTGATCACAAATTCTCTAAAAAAACGACAAAAAAAATCATGCACTCAACACAGGGAAAGATAGGAAAGAAACTTCGAGTCAGGAATGGGTCCCAAACTGAGCCTAGGTGGACTCTTCACCAAGTGTGTGCTTATCGAACAGGTACTCTGCCATTCCATTGCTAGGAGTACCCATTCTGCACAGGTTTGTCACGTAGTCACCCAGCTCCTCAATGGACTTCACTTGCTCCTCCAGATAATGGGTCTCCAAAAAGTGGCAAAAATGAGGATCATTGCGATCGGTGGACACCTTGTACAGATCCAGAAGTGACTGGTTCACACTCTTTTCCAGCTGCAGGGCACCCTCCATGGCCTCCAGACCACTGCCCCACTCGTTCCGTTACGGCTTCTGGACATCCTGAAGGAAGATACGGCCACCCCGCTGGTTCTGCAGCTTCATCAGTTTCTCGGCATGCTCACGCTCCTCGTGAGACTGGTGCATCAGGGCAACGTCATCGCGATCAAAGTATTAAGACATAGACAAATAAACATCGGAGGCGTAAAGCTCGAGTTGATCTGGCGGTTGATGGCTGCTTCACAGTCCTGGTGGTAGTTTTGCTCACCTGTCGCGCAGACCGAGTGCTCCTGCTCCAACCGTGCTTGGACGGAGCTCCCTGCCTGCAACAGCACCAGGTGCATCTGTTCAGACCAGGGAAAGAAGCTACATTTCCAAGGTCAAGGACGCAGCCGAGGAAGTCCGCAACGACACCCTCACCGAGGCCCAGTTCTCGCCTGACTTCGCCCATCTCCTTGTTATCGGTACAGTCCCCAGCTCCCTCCAGGAGAATATTTCGTAAAGGTTCTTTTAATAGCCCAGCTTCTCCTAGACTCGTCTAATCACTCTTGTAAGCAACATTTTTATTCTTGAATGTCATAAAATTCCAATTCTCTTATGTTTCATATAATGTTTGAATAGAATAACTTGTGCAGTATTAAATAATTCGTGTTCATATTAAATGGAATGCCTTACCTAATGGTGGTCCTTTTGGTGAGTAATTTAGAACTGTTCATGAATTTTATAGATCTAAAACCGAATCCTGATTTTTAGAATAGGGAATCATTTCCTTACTGGAAGGCGCTTAATGCAATATATTTTATGCTTTACTCTTATCTCCTTTTTGATAAGATTTCTGTAAACTTATTTGATTTATGGACTAATCAAAATAAAAACAAAAAATAAAATAACTTACTAATCTCTTAATGAGAAAAAAGATTTTGAAAACGTATCCCAAATGTCATCACTGACTGAACTTAAAATGTATGCTATTTAAATTTGAAATATCTACTCTGTTCCTTAAATCCCATTACATCATTCAAATAATCACAGGAAGAAAGAAGAATTCAGAGCGGAAACTGGCTTAACCCTGTATATGATCGTAAATTTGTGATTAGTGACAAATTAATACCCAAGGCCCAATCCATGCTATTACAGGGATTATAATTAGTGAACTCAGACCGTGTGAGCTTAAGTCCAGGAAGATGATGATCTAGGTTTACTTTTTCAGGTAGGATCAGAAAATGACTAGTCCATTACTCGGAGTAGAAGACTGAAGCAGAAGTAATAAGGTTTCAGAAAGTAAAATGGCAGGATAGAGCCCACTTTGCGGAGATAGGGCAGACAGTGCTCATTAGTGAAAGGGTTAGCGTAGTTGCCTCTTTTTTCTGAAATATTATGGGTCTCCTCTCATTCACAGATTTCATTTTGAGCTGGTTCATAGGTGAAAGTGCGAGGTCCATTTCCATCGTTAGAAAGACTGCTGGCAGCAATCTCAAGATAAGAGGTTCCTGTACTACTAGTTCATGGCTTCACTAGGAATTTTCTAACTTTGAAAGTAGCTTCCTGAAGTGATTTTATATATATATATATATATATATATATATATATATATATATATATATATATATATATATATATATTACTGTTAGAGTTTTAAGTGGGCCGGGTCACACCGTTACCGATCACCGGCAGTTTTTTTAAAGGGGGCTTTGAAACGGGTCTATCGAGCTCTGTTTTGTGCCCTGACACAGGTGGTCCGCTTTTTTCCCGAACTGCAGTGACAGCAGGCACATCGATGTGCATGTGCTTACACTGCTCACTTCTCTCTAGTGGAGAAGTTATGGCATGATGTCATGCTAGGTGAGCGTTGTAGGGGGAAGGAAAGCCTTTAAAGTGTCATTTTCTCTCTGGATTTCCCTTGTCTTTCTGAAACTCAGGGGCAGCAAAATTGCTGTGTGTCACCAGGTCTTTAAGTGTTCACTTTTTCAGTATTATATACGAGCCATTGTTGCTGCTTATTTATCTTATGCAACTAACAACTATTGACAAAGCCAATAGTCCTGACTTCTTGTAGGTATGATGTTGCTTGTTGTATCATATCTGGATGCAATGACAGACACAGCAAAATACAAGTCAGGCGGCACACTATGCTAAGCACAGATTTTTAGCTTGCCCGTTTTTAAACCACGCTCTTAATTACATTGACCACGCCCCTTTGAAAGACCCACCTAGTTTCCACATCCCACTTAAAGCCCCGATTACTGTAGTGCTGAAAAAACGGCAGCTTCGGGTTCTCTTCACTTTACGATTCCCTTATTACTGAAGCACACATCTAAGGTGCCACTAACGGAAACTGGTTTAGTTGGAAACATTACAAGGAAAAAAAAATACACATCTACTCCTATTACGCGAGTGTCGTGGTACACTTGTTGAGCTGGATAATGGACTATCACTCATATACAGCACACAGCAGCTGAAATTTCAGCATAATAAAGAAATCTTGCCAAGAGCAACCTGGCATCAGGTTACCTGTTAAACCGTTGAAATGTGCTTGGACTATTTCAGCACTGGATTTCACGACGTATTTAAAAGGACCCCTGATTGATATTTCCAATTCTAAATACCGATATGCGGAAAGAGAAAGCATGATTGCATGGCTGCACCGGCACTCGCACACACTAGTTCCAGATGCCGAAATAACGCTGCTCTGTGGAATAGGGCCGCACAACAGAATCCCGACACAACACTAAGGTCATTATGCGTCTGAAACACTCAAGCACCACAGCTGCCCCGCAGCACACGTTCTCTCGCCCACCCAATCACACAAATCTCACTGGGCAAGTGGAGCTCGGCAACCTGCCTCGGAACTCCGCCGGTGGAATACTCACTCACTTCAAGGATCCGTGCCCTTCCTCAATGAGACCAAAAAGGAAGTTCGCTCAGCAGCAGAACTAAAGGACGAGTGCCACTGAGGGACAAAATACCTCCCGCTCGGCAAAGAGCAATCAAGAAAAAAGATCGTCATGGAAATGAAAAGCAAGTCTAGTCTGACCACAGCCGCCATATTGAAATGGAAAGGAGCCCTTCGATAAGTACAAGAAACATACATAACCTACAGTTTTTTTAACAAGTCCTCACCATATTATGAATAATTCGTAAATTGTTAATAGGGTATTCAGAACTAAATACCATTCAAGTAAATTAATATGCACTTTTATAGATTTGTGCAACAAAACGTTCAGTTTTAACAGAAAAACCACGGAATTATCTCTCAGCGCTTTTTCTTTAATACCTTCCAATTATGAGAGAGAATTAGTGAGATATCACACTCAAGATCTGCTTCCACCTTTATGGCCAGAATAATGCCCTGCAGAAGGTGTGACTCTAATACCTCTTTCTTGCCGTGCGTCACATCAGGACACGAGGCGAAGTGGCTTGACAAACAGAACTGAGTCATGGAAAAAGAAGAAGGCTACGATAACTACCTCTCATTGCAAAGAGGTCCTTGTCAGGAGGGTTAACGAGAAGTACATGCTCATAGTAGTTTGTTTTGCTGTTTATCATAGTTTGTCTTCTAGAACAAATATTTTACAGCTTCATATATAAGCAGATTACATTATTGCTGTAACGTATTTTGGATGCTGCAAGCTATTATTAACTTCCAAACGTTTTTTGATGGTACAGTATCACAAGTATATGGTTACATTAGATAAGCTTATTTTATTAGAATATATGTATATCTCAATGTATAGATGTTAATATGTTATGTTAATAAAAAATGTATTGAGCGCACTAGCACCAATTGGTTTCCTGGCGCTGACGAGAAACAGAGGACGTAACCAGAGATTTTCCTTTCCTTTTTTGTGTGGGCAGAGTTTATTGATATGCATGGTTATAGAGCCAAGTCTTTAGTGCTTTCCTAAATGACATAAGGTCCGGACAAGTCTGGATCTCCAAACTTGTCCGGCTGTCGGGACCAATTCCCTTAGCTGTTCCAGGATATTGCCATACCATATACTCCTAAATGCATTATAATCCTCACAGTTATTTGCTAACTCTGGTTTGGCTTTATCAAAACATGTTGTGTAAGGTGTCATACGCTTTGGAAAACTACCCCCTCGCCAGTCCTGGCGACGGGGGTAGCATTCCACCCTTCTAGAGGGAGAGGACATGTTACTTTACCTAAACGTGGTTAAATCTAACCAAAGCCCCAGCATCACAAAATGGACGCTGCTGCCACAGACACGAGTCTGGCCTCCTGCTGCTGACCGAAAATCCAGCAGGGGAGGCCCGGACAATAGATATCCTGTCACAGGGAGGTGTTACACCACCCCAAACAGGAGATAGTGGATTGTAGCAGGGAGGGTTGAATGAAACTAGACACTGCCTGGGGAGCACAAGGCTTCCCATGCATAGTCCAGTTCAAACCGGTGCTGGGACACTCCAGTCCCAGCTCTGGTGCTTAACTGGACAAAGGGAAAGGGGTGTAACCACCCCCTTCCTGGGTTCCACCCATAGGAGGGACCTAGCAGGTAATCCAGCCCCTTGATTTGGAATAAAGGTAGGAGCTGTGCCCAGGAGCATTAGATTATCCTGAACAAAACTTTGATACAGAACTCTGGACCCTTCGACATCCCACTCGACGTGGAAGACTGAAGAATCTCCCTTGTGGTCAAGAAGTGACCACCCTGTGCAAACAGGCACCATCCAGCGCCCAACGGGTTGCTTTGTTGCAGTTCCCGCCGGAACTCGAGCAACAGACCCAGCTTCCCTGACTTCTAACAGCCCGATCCACAGTCCCAGCGAATCTGAGACCCGTGGAGGCGACGTGAAGCGTGGAGCCGGCCATCTTGGAAAGACTATGAAGTGCTGACCGTGCAGCTCCCGAGGCACCCTCGAAGCTGTGCATTGGGGTTTGAGAAGCCCCAGCCCAGAGCAGCTCGTGCACCGAATGTAGGAGAGTAGGGTCTGCAATCCTATGATCACTCCAGATTTTTGCTTTTTGCTTCACTGGTTTACGACTTCTCTGGCTGTGGACCTGCTAATCAGATCCACAGCCTTGCTGTTCTCTCACTAAATTGACAAGTGTACCTTAGGTGCATTATCCAATTGGTACTGGGCCACCTTATCAGACCCTGTAACTCAGGGCATAGGTGTACCCAGGGCCTACCAGGGGCTGCAGCATGTATTATGCCACCCCTGGCTGGCCATCTAAATCTGACACAACTGGCTGCACGACAGCTGGGGCAAGGCGGTGTAATCACCCTTTGCTTTAGATATAGTATACCTATATCTAACCCTAAAATGGACACACAGATTCCTATCAGTCACTCCTATGGCAGGCCTTGACAATCCTGAAGGCAGAGTGCTTGGAATCGTGTGAGATGGTGCTCTGGCATGAGCTGAGCCCGTTTGCAGCTTGCGGAACCAAGTCCTAATAGCTGTTCCATAATAACGCATACCATATACTCTTAAGTGCATTATAATCCTCGCGGTTATATGCTATCTCTGGTATCGCTTTATCAAAACATGTCGAGTAAGGTGTCATACGAATTGGAATACTAACCCCTCGCCAACTCTGGCGACTGGGTTAGCATTCCACCCTTCTAGAGGGACACGACATGTATGTAACTGTGAACCCCGGTTAAAGTTAACTCAAGCCTCAGCATCACAAAATGGATGCTGCCACCACAGACACAAGTCTGACCCCCTGCAGCTGGGAGTCCTTCCAGCGAGGGGAGCCTGGACAAAGGGTTTCCTGTCAGGGGCGGTGCTAGCACGATCCCAGACAGGGTTTTGTGTATCCTGGGTAGGCAGGGCTTTAGAGGAAGGTGACTGCAAGTGGCACCCCGGTGCTCACTATGCATAGGCCGGCTAGAACCAGTTCCAGGGGCACACCAGCCCCTGGCCTGGGGAAAGTCCGGCATGGGAGAGGGGTGTAACTACCCCCTTCCTGGTCCCACCCATGGGCAGGACCTAGTCGCGTGCCAGCCCCTTTTACTAGTATAAAGATAGGAGCGGGCCCCCTTCCAAATTAGATCATCTTTGAATCCTGAAACTACTTTCTACGAAAGGAACTCTCGACTTCTTCTCAAGATTTCTCCCTTGTGACTAAGGAGTAGTCACCCTGCACCCGCAGGCACCATCCAAGAACACTGCGGTTTGCTGCACGTCCTTCCTCCGGAATCCGACTGACCAGCACGACGAGACCTGGCTTCCCTGGCACCTCTGACCTCTACCCACATCGTCAACTCAGCTGAGATCCGTGGGTGCGACGAGACCTCGAGGGACCGGCCTTCTTCAAGACTGCACAACTCTCGCCCAGCACGACCGCAGAGGGATCCTCGAGTGAGTGCTTTGGGGTCCGAGAAGCCCCAACCCTGAGCAGCTCCAGCACCGAAGTTCAGCCCTCCAGCATCCACCAGATCTGCGTGGGGCCCTTCTGCTCTTTGCTGCTCACCGCGTTGTCTGGCTACTAGCCATCTGGCCTTCCCGACAACGAACGACGACATCAACACTGCTGGTCTGGTTGCTCCAGACTGGCCCTTGATCCCCTCCAAAAGAGGAGCACCCCGGACGCTCCTGGTCCACTCCAGACGCCATTTTAAGTCCACCGCGTGGGCTTGCATTTGCCAAGACTTGTTGCCCCAATCCTGGGTCCAGCGACGTCGACAGCAGATACCATCGTGGGACAGCTCGCACCTCCATCCTGGTCGCCGACAACGCCTCCTGGTCGTGAGACTGCAGAGCCCAGCGTCGCCCACTCACCTGGTCGAGGTGACTCCATCCGGTGCCATCCTGGTGCCCATCTAATCACTGGCTAGTGATTCAGAACTTGGTCCCTCTGCTTACAGGTGTCTTCAATCTCCGATCCAGGCTTGGATCCATCCGAATCTCTTCACTGGTCGCCTGCCAGCAACTTCTTCTTTCAGGCTCCATAGACTGCAACGAGGATTCCCGTCGTCTTTCCAGACCTATGCATCCGCAGCCCCTGGGCTAGGTAACTTCAGCATTTCGGTGCCCCAGCATAGCCTCACTATCCAAGGGTCCAGATCCTTTTTCGTTTCAGCTCTACCTAGTCGGATTCGTCCGATATCACTAACTTTGTAATTCCTAGCATCCATAGACTTTGTCCCGCATCCCGCGTGAGAGTGCACACTCTGTACCCGAGTCCCCTAGGCCTCCTGCTAGTAATCTGAAGGTTCAGTAGTCCAGTCCTAGCGATTCCAAACCCTATGAGATTAGTACTTAGCTGCTAGTAATTTCGCATTTCACTTTTAGAGTATATGGTTTTTCGTGCCCCTCGGGCATTTGTGTAAATTGTGCAACTTAAAGTATTTTCGTAAGAGTTTTGTTGTGTGCTTAGTACCCTGTCCTCATAAAGAGTACAGGGCTGTTGTGATCTAAATAAATACACTGTTTATTTTCATAACACTTGTGTGGTGTCCTTTCACTTGGTGTTCAAGGGGTATATGTGATGGTATAACAGCTGGCTTAACACGCCCTCTAGAGTTTAGCCCGAAGACTGCTCGTATCCATGCTACTAGGATAGCTGGTCTATAAGGTTGACTTACAACCAATCATCAATAAGGGTTGTTTAGACTGATACTAAGTGCTCACTAGAATAGTGAACATTATATATCAGGCCAACTTCTCACACCGAAGATCTCCCCTCCACACTCATCGAGTGCTGCGGGGGGCCCTTTTGCATTTTCCTGCTCGACGCGTTGGTCCGGTCGCTTGCCCGTTGGCTAGTGGCCCCAGAACCGACAAACCTTGAAATCTACACTGCTAGTCTGGTTGCTCCAGACTTGCCCTCGCTCCCCTGAAAAGGAGCCACCGCTCTGACCTTGCTGGTCCGAGTAAGAAGCGATCTTCAAATCCTGCGTGGGTTGGTCTTGCCAAGGCTTGTTACCTCCGATCCGGAAGCTGACACCGCCGACAGCGAGAGCCTTCGTGGGACAGCTCGTGCTCCACTCCTGGTAATCGTCGATGCCCCAGAGTCCACGTGGCAGCGGAGACATGCTTCACGACAACCACCTGATTGCGCCCGACATTGCCTGGTTCCTTCCTGGTTCCATCCTGGTCACTGGCTTGTGACCCAGACTCTGTCCCCTCTGCTTTCAGGTACTCTACATCTTCGATCCACCCTTGTATCCAACCGGACTCTTCCCTCCTGGCCGCCTGCAGCATCTTCATCTCCAGGCTCCATAGATCTACACGACGAAACCCGACACACTTTGGCACCTATGCACCCGCTTCCTGTGGGTGAGGTAACGATCTAACACCGGTGCTCCCGTAGTGGTTTAAACCTCTAGTGTCCTAGTTTAAAGTGTGGTAATTCTATTTCAGTTGGAAGACTTCCAAAACAGTAACTCTTTAACTTTTACGCGCCATTTACTTTGCATTGGTGCATGAGTGTGCTTTAGGCACTGCACCCATGTCCCGGTGGGCCTCTCCCGACTTTATAACTGCTAGTCCCGAGTAGTCCCAGCGATTCACAACACCCTAGGCCTTACCATTGTTCAAGAGGTGGTACTTATACCACTATTTTAGTATATGGTTTGAGTGGCCACCGGGCCTATCCAAAATTGTGCAACTTTTGAATGTTTAACTGTGCTTTTGTTTAAACGCTTGTGCCTCTGCACTCATAAAGAATACAGAGGATTATTCTAGTAATAAATAAATATATTTTTATAATATATAACTTGTGTGGTTCCTTTCATTTGATATTACAGGATTGCATATGGTAAAACAGCTGGCTTCACATGCCCTCTTGAGTTTAGCCTAAGACTGCTTAGTCCATGCTACCCCTAGGATAGCTTGTCTATAAGGTTCACTCTACAACCACCACCAT
This sequence comes from Lissotriton vulgaris, assembly GCF_964263255.1. Lineage (NCBI taxonomy): Eukaryota > Metazoa > Chordata > Amphibia > Caudata > Salamandridae > Lissotriton > Lissotriton vulgaris. The sequence continues at coordinate 1,748,822,836 of NC_141691.1, forward strand.
AAGGGATTTTTGGACTGATACAAGGTCCCCACAGAATTGTGGACATCATACATCAGGCCAACTTCTCAAATTGCGTTTTCGATGTGGAATTTAATTTCCTCATGAAGTTGAATGTCCTGCCACTGGGCAAGGCAAATATGTAAAGGCTGTGTTACAGAGAACCCTTTTGCAACTGTTTGCATAGCAAATAGAAAAAGTGAACGCGCTACGTTGTGAAGACAAAATAGCTGCCAGTGCGTCATGCCATGAAAACAAAATGGCTGCCAGAAAGTTCCAGAAGCATTCCAGTTACATCCACTGAAGAAAATGATAACATCAGTTGAGGCAAGTAGAAACTGAAAGAGGCTGAGTGTCATCTAATTCCTCGTCGTAAGATCCTTGGACGTCATTGTCAAGTGAAGAAGATGAGTGTGCAGTTAATACAGACTATTAAAAGATGTGTGGATGTAGGTTTGATTTCTTGCTAGACAGAATACAAGTCGTAAAAGAATTGACGTGAAGTCACAACATTCATTTGGACGTATTCCCAAAATAAAATTGAAGATTAATGGCTGGTATATACTGTTTATCATAGACAGTGGTGTGTCGATAATTTATTATGCCAGTCAAAAAGTACCATACACTGTCTCCGGTGTCCTGTCTCACACCATTATAAACCAACGTCTACACATGGGCAGCCTCAACACCATTTTAAAGTCAAGGTTCATTTATGGCGACTATGAAACATAAAAAGACAGAGGTACAAGCCACAATCCATGTCCTTCAGGGCACTTTGTTGAGTGCATGTTTGCTCAGCTTCAGCACTGCTGCTGACATGGAACTAATTTCTGTGAATTACATCAGTGCTCATCACGACATAGTGAATCAGTTTCCCTCAATGTTCCCTGGATTAGGAAAGCTTAAGACAATGAAAGCACAGCTCCACATTAATGAGGACATTCGTCCCGTTGCTCAATGTCATAGTCGAATTGCATTTTATCTACAAGATCTACGTGTCAGTTCCCCTGATAGGGACATGTGTATGAGAAATTCTCCAAGGGGAAAGCCATCTCCTTCCACCAGCAACTCATAAGAAAGGAGCGCGCCGTGTCTGTAGAGATTGCCCACTGATTTAATTCCAGCATAGATCCAGACAAATAGTTCTGCCGTTGTGGTAAAGTGCTGCTCAAGTGGCATTCTCAACAGTGCTACAGCCGGCTCACAAGGGACGGTCTGTCTCGTGAGATAGAGTCTGCACCGAAAGCAGTGATGTGCAACCAGCAGAAGCGTGGGTTTTGGCAGCAGTGGCTGGGCACAAGGGTGGAATAGTTGGCAGATACTGGTTAAACTCCAGACCGGCAGTAGTGTGGCAGTTTCAGTTAAGTGCAAAGTGACAAGCCAACCCACTGAAGTTGGGACGCCAAATAATGTTGCTCCAATTTGGGCACTGCTAGTCCCCCATGGTCCGTTGGTTGAATAAGCTTGGTTAGTGGCATCTGGAGGTGTGCCATATGAAGTTCCTGATTACACCTTCAAATGAACGGGAAAAAAGAGACATGGATGTATAGGGGCAGATTAACAAAATAGTATAGAAGGCGAGGGAGTACAACCATCTTGAGCAGAGCCACTCTGCCCACCACTGGCAGGCGTTATGTCTTCCAGAAGGTCTTCCGAGCACACAGCGAAATGACGGCACATGTCATGTTTCCATTAACCAAATCTGTAGGTGAGTGATAGATTTGGATTCTCAGGTATCTAAACATATTTAGCTGCCAGATAAGAGGGATTGCAAATAGGTTGATGTACGGGTTAGGTGTGGTCGATTATAATGGGAAGAGGCAAAATTTAGCCCAACTGACTTTCAGGCCAGTGAGATCAGCACATTTTTTGAGTGGGTAGGGAATCCCAACGGGAATAAAAGTAACATCCCTCAGGTAGATAAGTAAGCCTCCTGCATAAAGGGAGACTGAGTGGTCCCCAATACTGAGAGGTATGCTCCATTCATTGCCCCATGCTCATAGGTCAGCTGTCAGACGTTCCCCCACCAGAGAAAAAGGGTAATGGGGAGAGTGGGCATCCTTGGCGTGTGCCCCTTCTTTTAGGGATGGGATCGAAGATAAGTGAGCCTGTCTTGACTCTGGCCGATGGCTGCGTGTACAGTAAGAGTACGAATCTCAAGAATCTGTGTCTGAAGCCATAATCAGGTATCACTGCGAACAGTAAGGGCCATTCCAAAGAACCAAAGGCCCTTTCCAAATCGACAAACAAGCAGCCTGCTTGAGGACATGTAAGTGGGTTCAGTTCAGAATATAAAAAAATCACTGCAGCTTAAGCAAGGTTGCACAGGCCGAAACAAACACGTTTTGATCTGGGTGTACTAACCTCGGAACTAACAGTGCCAGGCAATTCTCCAGGATTTTTGACAGTATTTTATATTCTATATGAGGTACTTGGTTGTTGGCCATTTGTGCCGGTGAGTGTTTGATTAGTGGCCAGTAGTCTCTCTGCACGCTGACAGTCCTTTTTTTTAACCTTTTTTTCTTTCTTTTGGTATTTTCCTTTACAATTACACTTGGATGTCTCACAGGGTGATTCACACTTTTTGGGTGATTTGAATACTTCGCTTGCAACACTGGTATAGTTGCATGTACATTGAATGGAACATTTTCATACACAGAACTGTGGTTTTTGGACTAAGTTGCGCTCTAAACAGTTGAAATTATTTGGAACTGATGGCATTTTGTTTATATCATGAAAATCAGAAACATGTGTAATATTTGTACATTTTTACAGTATCCCCTGATGAAGGGGCTTCGCACCGAAATGCATTGGGAGTTGTGAACCTTGAAACGTTCGTTCTGAAGCTTTAAGGATCGAATATTCAACAAAGAAAATGAATCAAGTTGCAGTGTTTTGAGCTGTGAAGATGGTTGCAGCATCTTTAATTTTGAGTGTTAAACTTTACATGCAATAATGCGTTGTTTCTACTGATGTGCGCTACCAACAGTTTGTGATTTTTAGCACACTGTATATGGAGGCCATATGTATTGTTGGAATTCTTTTCACTTATACTGGTAGGCATATAATTGACAAACTTAGTTAAATAAGCTGCATACCTTATAGGATTGGTGAATAGTGCGTCCTGAAGTTCAAGCAGGTTCTGTTTGAAATAATTGGTATATTTGTGTCCTGGGAGTGCTAACCAGGCTGTTTGAGGGCTGCACCTTGTTTACTTTTTGAATACTATTGTAAATTCTGTTGATTGTTTACAATTGGTCAAATTCGGAGTGCAGGTTACTCACACTTGAAATTTTTATAGTCTGTATTTAGCAATGCTAATGGCCTGAACAAACCTAGGACCTCGGGGTCTTTGGGAAGGAGACAAGGAGGGCCTCTTGAAGAAAGACTGGAAGACAGGAGGTTTCTAAAGCCTCCCCTTATAGTGATTGCAAGTGGAGTACCAACTGTGAGGCCTATGCTCGACCTCTTGATAACAACAGTGAATCTCAGAAATTTAAAGAATGTGTGTGATGAACTGTCCATTACACAAGAAGGCATTATCTTGCGAAGGTCGAGAATTGTCATTACTGAGAGTCTATGGCAAAAATCCATTCAAGTGGCACACGAGGGACATCGTAGAATTGTCGCCAGAAAGCAAGCTCTCAGAGACCCTGTTTGGTTCCCTCATCTTGATGAGCGAGTTTAGAGAGAGCTCCTGGCTTGTTATTTGTATAACGGTTTATCACCCAAAACAACACAGCATCCTTTGAACATGTTGGATATTCCAAGACACGTCTGGGAGAAAATTGTAGTTGACTTCTTTGGACCTCTTGAAATGACCATTACCTTGTGGTAATTACAGATGAGTTTCCTCTGGTGGAAGACCTTTCTTCAATCACTCATGATCGAATAATTGAAAGATTAGAAGGTATATTTGCAACTTGCGGTGTTCCGTCCTTTCTAAAATTTGATAATGGCCCACCATTCAATGGTAAGGAATTTAAAGACTTACTTAGTCATTTGAATATCAAGCATCAGAAAGCACACTTGCATGGCCATAGGCTACTGGTGTTGTTTAATATTTTATGAGCATGCTTAAGAAGGCTGTTCAGACCGCTGTGCTAGAGGAACTTGAGCTCAAGTCCATTCTTCATTCTACCCGTTCTTCATTCTACTAGCTGTTGTCGGTTCAATCTATGTCAGTGCTTCAGGTCAAAGAAATCCTAATGGGGATTAGGTTCTTCCAATGACCCTTGCCCATTGAAAGTTCTGCAGTTGATTCCCGATCCTGTGGCTGAGTTTTTGGAGAAAAAGTTTGATCATGTTTTGAGACGTGGCTTTTTAGCCCAGACGGATGGAAGGAGGCTATTGTTATCCCACTCCTAAAAAGCCAAACATAGATTCTTATTTTATTTTATTTTATGCGATTTGTATACCGCGCAAATACCCTGGGGTGTCTCGGCGCTGAAGGTAACTCAAGAGTCGCTTAGGTGGGAGGCTACTGATTGAAAAGCCAAGTCTTTACTTGTTTCCGGAATGTCAGTAAGGAGGGGCTGTTTTTAATGTGGAGGGGGAGGGTGTTCCACAATCTGGAAACAGCCACTATGAATCGTCTGTCTCCCCAGGACACTTTTTTAGTACGGGGGATTGTGAGCAGATAGGTCGAGGATGAGCGTAGAGATCTTTTAGGAGTGTAAGTGCGCAATGCTTTTTTTAGGAACTCTGGCCCTGTATTGTTGATAGCTTTGTATGCAATGCACACAGCCTTGAATTTAGTACGGCTTCTGACCGGCAGCCAGTGCAATTGACGAATGATGGGGGATATTGAAGAATTGAAGAATTGCATCCAATCTCGCTTCTTCCCACCCCAGTGAAAATACTTGAGAAACACCTGAACAATGTGCTAGTGAAGTTCATTACTGACCATGACCTCCAGGACCCTTCTCAAAATGGCTTCAGAAGTGGTCATAGTATGTATTCGGCTCTTATCGCCACCACTGATGCGATGAGAAGGCAGGTGGGCCAAGGGAGGAGGGGGGACTGCCGTCCTAGTCCTATGGGACTTGTCAGCAGCTTTTGACACTATCTCCCCATCTCGTATGGTCAGGCAGCTACAGCAAGTAGGAGTAGGCAACAAGACGTGGGAATTGCTTCACCCCTTTCTGGTCGAGAGATGTCAGATTGTTAGCTACGGTCACTTAAGGGCGAAGGCCTTCAGCTTAACATGTGGAGTATCGCAGTGCTCCACGCCTACACTCACTCTTTTTAACATGTATGTCGCACTATTGGCAGCCCTGGTGAGATGTTGTGGCTTCCAGGTTTTATCATGCGCTGCCGATACTCAAATTATTGTGTTTTTTACTGATAATCTTTCGAGTACAGCTTAGAGTTTTAAATGCTATATTACTCGGATGCGTGGTGAGATTCCATAAGCTTAATGCTGATAAGACCGAAGTGATGGTCTTTAGAGTACAGCATTCTGTCTGGTCAAAATGTTGGTGTCTGGAGTCATATGGGCACCTCCCTGCCCCATGGTTTCTGTTAAAAAGCTTGCTGTACTATTTAATACCTTTCTTAATTTCATTCTGCAGGTAAATTGCACCACCAGCAGCTGCTTTCTTATGTGGTCCGGGATGCCCGCCACCCCTTCCACCACCAATCCCAATGGGAGGAGACAGACACAGTTTGAACTTTTGGAAGGCAGGGGGGCCTCACGACCCCCCCGGCCGTAGTTATTAAAATATTAAACAAAATTTAAAACTTTAAATTAAAACGTTTCATGTATCATGTACAAATTCAACTTTCATTACATTTGATGAAGACAGGTATTCAGGCTAACCTTAACAAATCTCTAATACAAAGATTTCCTAACCGAGTCTAACATCATGACATAATGCATTGCATATGAATTTGTACATCCTAACGTTAGGGGCCAACGGCAAGGCCTTAACCGGTGTCAGGTCCCTATCACCAAATTCGCGCCCTCACGTGTGAGTGGCGCATGCGCAGAGGACTTTACCCTCGTAGCCAACTGTAACTTCCCTTGTCGTGGGGGCCCCCTTTCACTCGACGCCATCTTAAGGTCGTCCGAGTTCCCGTGCAGGGTATCCGTAAGAAGGACAGCGTGGACTCCCCCCCTTTCCCCGCACTCTCTTCCGCCGGAGTAGATATCCGGCCCCTGGGAAATTCTGGGGAGGGGCATATAGCCGTCTCCCCCTGGGAGGGGCTTATGGCCGACTCCCCCCGGGCGCTCCCATCCGTAATGAGTGGCGCCCCCCCTAGGGACCTTGAAATCACTGCTCACCGATCATGACCTTACCGCCACAAGCCAGATAGTTGACCGACTATCTGGCCCCCCCACACCTCCTATAGGTCATGTCTCTTCAACCCCACTAGCCAAGCTATCATGTCTCCCATCAATAAGTCATTCCCCACCCTGGACAGGTGTACCCAATCATCAGAATAACAGTGATCGCCCCAGATACACCCACGAGATATGCTTTGAAGATGAGCAGAGCAAAACAATTTCTCCATTTTATTGTTGACCCTCTTTATCGAATGGTTCAACGCTGTTGTGGACAAACCACCCCGCCATACCCTCCGCGGAATCATGTGAGACCAAGCTAATGTACATCCCGGGAGCGTCTTTGCTAACCAACTAACTGCAGAAAGTATGTGCTCAATTAAAGCTCGTCTGCCCAACCTTACCAAGTCATTGCCCCCAATGTGCACTATGACTACAGATGGCGGTGATCTGTGCCGCCCTAGTAATTCTTCTACAAAACTTTGCAGTTGGTCAATACACAGGCCGCCCTTCCCATGGAAGGACACCCTGAAACCATATTCCTCAGATGTGTGGATCGCATCACCTGTCTTGAATATGTCCCCGGCACGCCTCACGTATGAGTGGCCCACGACCCAGACCACTCGTCTTCCATTCCTTGTTCCTGAATTGGTGGTTAGCTGACACTGGGCCGGGCCCAATTTCCACCCTGCCTCACAGGCTCGTGAAACTGTAATCCAAACAAAAGACAACAAGCGTGAGTGCACTTCATCAGTAAGTTACAACATGTGCAGCCGCACGTACCGTTTGAAACAAGTCGAAGACCAGCGGCCTAACTGTTTAACATTGTCTGCCTGCAGACCTTGAGCCGTTGCTTCTGTAGCGGCCCCTATCCTGAATGAATGGGTCCCAAAATCAATCGGGTTCAAGCCCGCTGCTGCAATCGTGATTGCCAGCACCCTCTGAAACTGAAACTTTGTTAACGGGGTGCCGTCCGCATGTCGCAGCAAGGCCCCCCCATGTTGTCAACCTCTGTTTTAGGTAGGCCTCAACATGCCTCACTGGACAACAGGGACTACCTGGAGCACGCTGCAACACAATGCTATTCCCCTGGGCCTCCTGATCTGTCTTTGACCTGGCTATCATGATCAGCAGAGAATCCCCCCTCACTTGCGTGTGATCCCTGCACAGACCCCCCTCCGTATCTCTTTTGTTGGCAGCCACTAATTCGCTCACCCGCAGGGCCCCATAGAAAGCCAACGCGAACGCTGCCTGGAATAATACAACCTCGCTAGGTGAGGAGCATGTCTCCTCCAGTTTAGCCAACAAGGAGGTCAATCTGTCAAATCCTATTGGGTGCCTGGTATCCCTTTTGCGCCCCTCTAAGCGCTGCCAGCCGCGCAGCGCCTTCCTGACTACGAAGGAGTCCGTCGGGTCCCTGATGCCATGTAGCTGAGCCATAAATGATATGGCGGCCTTATACCGACTGGCGGTTGCCGCCGACCGGCCCTCCTCATGAAGTGCCACTAAAAATTGGGTAAAGGACCCCTCCTGACCCCATCTATGCTCCCATGCCGGGCCCAAAAAGGCGCAGTACGAGCGGAACGCCCCTCCATAAGCTTTCCTTGTCCTGGGCGCTAAACTGACTGCCACGAGGTTTTGTAGTCCGGGGCGCTGATTTGCCATAATGCTTCGGGAAATGGCGCTGCCACTAGCTCCGCTGAGGGTAAACAATCCCTGAAAGCCTGCATTTTGAAACGAGAGAGCGCATCAGCTGCATTATTCAGTACACCCGGCACATGTTTTGCCCTGAATTGTACGTTTAATCTCAAGCATTTCAACACAATTTCTTTCAACAATCGCAATATCCATTTGCAGCGTGCTGCCTGCTGATTAATGCACTCAACCACAGTCATGTTATCGGACCAAAATACCACAGAGCGGTCTCTGAACTCCTCCGGCCATGCCGACAGGGCCACCCAGATGGGGAAAGCTCTAGAAAGCCAATGTTGCTCGTCAAACCACTCGTTTCCCACCATGCTGGCCATCTTTGGGCCGACCAACGGTTTCCAAGGATCGCGCCAAACCCCACGCTGCCCGCAGAGTCGGTCCATAAGCCCAGTTCAGCCGACGAGGCCGGGGCTTTGCTTCAGACTACTCGGCCATTGAAATCCACCAGGAATGCCATCCAAATGAGCATGTCCTGGCGAACCTCTGCCGACAGTCTCGTGCGATGGTGCCTTTCCTTGAGGCCAACCATGGCCTGGGCAATGGATCATGAGAAAGGGCGAGCCATCAGTATAACCCTCAATGCAAAGTTAAGCTGACCTACTGTTTGCTGTAATTGGTGCAGTGTCACTTTCTCGTTCCGAAGACACTGCAACAAGGAGGCCCTGAATTTGGCGATCTTCTCGGCCGGCAAGCGGAAGCAACCCTCCACGGAGTCTAGTTCGATACCCAGAAACTCCAGGGAGGTAGTCGGCCCCGCCGTCTTACCTGGCGCCAACGGTACCCCTAAACCCCGCATGAGCACGCAGAAATCCCGCAATGCCCGTGCACAGTCCCGAGAGCCCGCTGGGCCGAGAAACAGAAAATCATCAAGATAATGCATCACATGTTGGTGCCCTGTGGCCTTCGAGAATACCCACTCCAGAAAAGAGCTAAACATTTCAAAATAGGCACACGAAATTGAACAACCCATCGGCATACACATATCCATGTAGTATTTCCCCTGAAATGTAAAACCCAGCAAGTGCTGATCACGGGGTTGCACCGGAAGTACCCTAAATGCAGATTCAATATCTGATTTTGCTAACAATGCACCAGTGCCTAAGCGATTCAACATTACCACTGCGTCATCGAAAGATGCATATCTTACACTGCAAATGTCTGGATCGATCGCCTCATTCACAGAAGCCCCTTTTGGTGCCGACAAATTATGGATGAGCCTGTATTCCCCCGGCTCCTTTTTCGGCACTACCCCTAATGGGGAACACACAAAGTCGGCCGTTGGTGGGTCACTAAAAGGTCCTGCAACCCGCCCCAAGCCAACCTCTTTGGCGATCTTTGTGGCGGCCACCGCCGGGTTGTGCTGAACGGATAGTTGGTTCTTACATGAGGGGGCCCCCCGAAAATCACCAACCGGGATCCTGAAGCCATACGAGAAGCCATCTCGCAGGATCCCAGCGGACACATGATCAGGGTATTTGTTCAGCCAAGGGGTCAAAGCCAGAATATCCACTGGCGATTGTTTGGACCTCCACGGCACCGTATCAATCCTGCTTGGTACCCCCTTTTCCTCCGGTACCATTGGCTCTGGATCGGCAGCTAGTTTCGGGGTGGGAGGTGTTACCACAACCAGAGCACGCATGCCTGAACCTACACATTCCTTGCGGCCTGTTACACGCTCCCTTATTGAAACCCCAACATACTCCTCGCCTATTTCCGTTCCCGCCCGATCTCGGCTGAGACTCCCCCCCGTAGGTTTGTCGAAAGGGCTGAGGATGTTTCTGTTGATAGGCCCTGGAGCCGTTTGTGCTTGACCCTGATCCACCCGCCGATCCCGTCAAGAACTGTGCATGCCAAGATACAGTATCCAAACAATCCCAAGTCAGTGTTTCATTAAACTCTTTCGCTTTTCTAAAAGCCATGTCATACCCTTTCCATTCTTCTCCTCCATACTTCTCATGGAAGCCCGTGATCCTGCTCTGGTAGCAAGCCAGGTCACTCAACAGGTCTGGTGTTCGCTCAGCGATTATTGCCACAAAAATAGAAGAAGCCCTAATCCAGTTCATCATAGACTCTTCCACCCTGAATTCTGCCATTTTTGCCCGCCATACGCTGGGGTGCCATAAATCTTTCTGAGTCTTGGCATATTCTAACTCTCGATTATCAGTCAACAATGAAAACATGTTTATGTATTTATTAGCCCACACCATTTCCTTAGTTGCTAAAGGAATATGTTGCGCCAAGCTTTCCCGCCTTGAGGGTACCGCGCCCTCCCCCATCATTGGGAGCGATCTCTTACCGGCTTCTGCCGCACCACCAGCCGTGTCCGTCGACTTATTCCGATTTTCAACCGCGACTTGATTCGCCACCTGTGGAGAAATAGAAGGCACGTTCTCTGTCCCAGCACCCCGTGACTGCCTGAGCTGCTCAACAATCTGCCTAGCTTCCTCGGCCGGGTCTTCCACAGCCGCGGATCCCCCTGCTCCCTTCTTCAACGAGGGTAAAACAGCCGCCAACTGAAGCGCTAGTTCGGGAGGCATTTGGTCGTTATCCAGCGGTGTGATAACTACAGGGATTGGCAATCCCCCATCCGGTGTGGGTACCGGGCTGGACGCTGGTGCTACTGGGACCTCCATCGGGACTGGGGCCTCGCTAGGACCCGCTTTCCCCTTCCTCTTTTTTCCCCCATTCCCCCCTGGGGTAATGTTTGGCAAAGCAGGCCCCACGATCCTCTTAGGTCGCCCTGAGGGCCCTGCTTGGGCCTCCACTTGTTTCCGGAGGGCCGCTAAGCCGCGACCTAGCTGGTCTACTTTACCGAATTTTCTGTCCAACACCGACACTTGGTTCACCAGTGTGCGCAGCATTCGTTCCATCTCGGAGCTCTTTCCACTCTTCTTGCCAGGCATATCTGCGTTCTGCTTTATCTCTGCCTGTTTTCAGCAGCGACTTGGACTCCAGCTACGCCTTGACGACTGAAACAGAAAAAACAACGATTACACGTTCAAAAACTGCAGCTTGTTCCCTTGAGGGCTCATGAGCGACGAGTGGTGCAGCCTTCAGAGCGCAGGAACAAGAGGACGCTTTCCTGGAGTCCCATGCCTTTTATCCAGCAGCGGGAAGGCGGGGCCGCGACCCCATCCCGCCCATCGGTGCACGGACTTCCGGGCGGGTGTTTAGGACAACCCTTTTAGGCGGCGGGGGCGTGCTCCGACCACGCCGCTATGGGCATACCGGCCGGGACACGCCCCCCGCCCGCAACGGTTTCCCGGGGGATCGGGGCACCTATCCATACGTTCGGGGTGACCGAGTGGTCTCCCCTTTCCATTCTTTGTGTCCTCGAGAAGGTCATTCCCTTTATTAGTGAGGAACTTTGCAAAGCAGTGGCTATTACGTTGATCACCTGACATCTTGACTATTGTAACACTTTTTATCTGAATATCAATAGTTATTCTTTCTAACGTCAGACGGTGCAAAATGCGGCTGCACAGCTCATCCTCAACATCACAAAACATCTTTCCACGAAAGAAGGTCTTCGGAATCTCCACTGGCTGGCAATTAGGAAGCACGTGATCTTCAACGCTTAGTATGGTGCATCTTATGCTTCATGATAAAGGTGCATTGGCAATCAGGTCTGCCTTTCATTGGTACAGGCCGACCAGGAATTTGAGATCAGCCTCTGGCAGTAAAGTTGTAATTCCTAACTTTTAAAAGGCAAGATGGGGCACTCGTTCTTTCTCTGTGGCAGCTGCTAAATTATGGAATACCTTTCCCAACTACATCGCTGAGACTGATCCCTTCATCTCCTTTCAAAAACATTTTAAAACCTGGCTTTTCACGTCCTAGGATTATACTTTCTGGATTTATTAGATTAGTTTTCCATCCTTTTCACTTTTTTTTACTATTTTTTGTAGTTTATGGCTGTTTTCTTTTTCGTTCTTCCCTCTCTCTTGGTGGGATCCTGAATAGCGTTTTGGAATTCTTTAGTTACAGCACCTTGATATCTGTGGGATAAGAGTGCTTTACAAATCCCTTTTCATTTAATTTCATTGCTGTTTGTGCATAAAGATCTACCCCCATTTTACAACTGGCAAAAGACCAGCAACCTTGACTGAGAATGATAAAGTCTCAGAACAGCCAGGTTTTGAGAAACTTGCAAAACTTTCTGTGGTCTGTCTTAGTTCAAAGATGAAGAGGGAGAGCGTTCCACAATGTTGGGACAAGGCACAAGAAGGATCTCCCACCATTCCTGGCGGTGCAAATCTTGGGAAGGCTGAGAAGATGTTTATTAGCGGATGGGAGAGTTCTGGAGAGGAAATACCTTTTCAGTTTATTAGCAAGGTAGTGAGGACCATGACCATTGAGTGTTTTATGAACTTAATAGTTGATTTTGAATATTATATGTTTTCTTACAGGGAGCCAGTGCAGAGCTCTCAAACTGTGAGCCGAGGAAGATCGAGGTGGCAAATGTAATACTAGTCTGGCCGCCGTGTTTTGAAGGACCTGGAGTTTTGTTAGGTACTCTTCGTTAATGGAGGCCAGAAGTGCATTGCCATAATCCAGCCGGCTTATAATTAGTCCTTGCACCAGTGGCATGCGAGATGACAGTGGGACCCACTTAAAGATCTAACGAAGGCTGCGTATTAGTCCGTAACAGATGCTGGCTATATGCTTGACATGGTTAGACATGGAGAGCTGATTATCAATCTGCACTCCTAGGTTACAAACTGCTGACTTGGGAGAGGGACGAATGCCTAGATTGGGAGGCCACCAGTCACTTGACCACAGAGTTTGTGCTTTACTTAAAATAATAATTTTGGTTTTGCTGGCATTAAGTTACAAGTGGTTGTTTAACATCCATTGGTGTATGTCCAACATACACTGCCTGAACCGGAGTTTAGTGTCGGTGGGGTCAGGACCGAGCGTGATTAGTAACTGCGTATCGTTGGCGTATGATACTGTATCAAAGTCGTATGTTTTTATCACACTGGCTAACAGAGCCACGTACAGATTGACGAGTGTGGGCTCAAAATGGAGCCCTGGGGGACACCCCTGTCTAAGACTTGGCTGCTGGAGACATAATTCTGCCAAAGAAGTAGTAACATCTTACCCTTACTTTGGAAGAATTATGGCAGCAAATATATTGCACATATATCAAATAAGGCACTAGCCCATGGAAATGCACTAAAGGCTTTTTATGGATTAACAGGTCATAGGCACTTTAATAATCACTTAACAGTATATAAAATGAAGATTCCACGGACACTTCTATATACTATAGAGATAATAAATACCAACCAATGGCACTTTATGAATAAGGTTGAGGCAAAAATTCTTCACACTATTTGCACTTTAAATTCTATAGTCTCAATAGAAGTCCTAAGGTTGGAATTAGGATTGGTGAGCACTTTCATTTACTGACAGACAATGATATCATCATAAAATACAAGTCAGTCACATGCTCACATGCTAAAGAAAAGTCTTAAAGGAGTATTATGGCTTTGGTATGTCTTTGCTAAAGAAAAGTCTTAAAGGAGTATTATGGCTTTGGTATGTCTTGCTCCCACTATAGAGGCTGGATAATTTTTAACTAATATGTTAACTACACTTCAGCACTTTTCTTTAACTAGATTAGATATCCTGAATATGAGCTACGTTCATCTTAAAATGATCTAAATTATACTATGAAAAATTGCTCCACGGAAAATGCTATATAAAGATATGCAGAGCAAAATGTTGTTTCTGTAATGTTACTCAATTATGTCATGCAGCAGTTCCTCAAGTGTATTTGAATTAGAATCTGGAACATAAAGTGCCAAGATGCATAATGCCATGTAGACTGAAATATTTATCATTAAAAACTGTGACCGTTGCATGTCAGAATGTAATTGAGGAGGATAGAATATGCACCTTATGTTATTATATACAGACCATTGAACATGCTATATTTGCTTGTTCTGCTTTAAAAATGTATCAACAGAGATTTTTAAAACCACGTTGAAAAATGGTATTTCAATGGCTAGAGCTGCAATGGAGATGATTAGTTGCCCAGTTAATGAATTCATGTGTTGTAAAATATTTATATTTTTAGCTCCTTTTTAAAGTTGCATTATTGAATGTAACTTTGTATCTTGTAGATCTCATTGTAAGATCTAAATCTCTAATAAAAAACCTTCAAACTTTAAATAGGTTGTGGTCAGGTAGAGGAGGCTTTAATAGGACGGAAGGGGAGGGCTACTTGAAAGAAAAAAGGAGAGCTGACAGTCAGAAGTTGTAAAGTAAAGGTTAATGTTTCATGTCATATTTTATAGATAAAGAGGATAGTTTTTGAGATAGCATGGAATGTGGGGATTCAAGACTGTAGAAAGAAACAGCATTGTGTGCATGTGAAGATAGTGCTATGTTAGGTATTTTGATAGTCACAAGAATCAGGCAAACAGTCAGCCTGCTGTTAGCCTACTGCTAGACCAAAGCCAAGTTCAGCATGGTCAGCTGGTGAGTTAAAGGGTTGGAAGCGAAAAAGTGTTTTCGGCTGTGTTCAAAGGAAAAAAGTAAACTCAATATCATAGCAATGTAAGAAAATATATGGATAACAAATGCAAACATTGAAAATGGTGCAGATGTCTGGTGATGTTCATCCTCAAGTTTGGTTCACAGAATTAATTGTAAAAGCAACATTAGATTAATTTGGATGTGTCTGATTTATCATGGTACAAGTACGAGATGGTTGACGAGTTCCGCTTCCTCAGACAGTAGCAGTGTATTGCCTGCACTTCTGTGGCTGAAGATCCAGACACTGAGGTGTGGCAGATGATAAGTGAAGGCTTTGTTAGCGAGGGGCTACAGATTAGGCTTCCAGAAGCACTGCCCTATGGTAGACGGTGAAGGGGGGAAATGCAGATTCAGTTGTACAAGGTGGAGGGCTCCCCTAGGTGAGGCTCAGCCTTATGTTTTCCTTGATCACACTTTTAGTTGGGCTGATACCGAAAGATCACACCTCTTTGTGCCACGGTTGTTGATGCTCCAGGCTGGGGACTACCCTGCTGTGAGGGTCATCAAAACAAATGCAGTGTCTGGAGAGCAGCCTGGAAGACATTTTAAATGGAGGACCACCCCAAATCGATTCTGGTGCATGAGACACTAGATGCACTTGCAGTGTGAGTCAAATCAAAATGTAATATTCTGTCTTTTTACAACTATATACAGATATTAATGAAAGAGAAACACACAATTTAATTCCACACGTCACCATGCAAGTCCCAAACAGTACTTTGCTGAATTTCAACTTTCTCAGACCGAAATCCGAATTTGGAACCTTCTCATTTCATTTTGTGTGCTTTCCCTTTATTGTAGCATATATTTTTACTTTGTTTAATGGCATTCGTTCATTGGCTCCCCTAACTCGTCATTTGTGCTCTCCTAAGACATTACTTTTGTTAATTTTATCTGGCATTGCTCCTTTCACCCACTGTCAGCCATATTCGCCCGCCTAAAATCCAACCATAGCACTATGAAATAACTGAAACAAAATATGTAGCACTCTATAAAGCAAGTTTCTTTACTTTGTATATCCACTACTGTATGACATAACCAATGTGCATGGATTGCTACACACAAAAAGTCACCTGAGTAAAAAGTAAGATTGATATAGACACATATGTCACCTATATTTCAAATTGTTAGAAAAAAAACGATCATGTTCTAGTAGTAAATACATAGGCTTGTATCTTTTAGCCCTGAGGAAGCCGCAGCCACCAGCCATGTGCGACAAAACACGTGTTGGCTAAAAAGAGGCTAAAAAAACACTAAACAAGCACATACGAGAATAAACCTAACAAATACAAAGAAAGACAAGAATTGTTGATATCTGTTATTTATGTAATACATGTTGACATTAGCGTGTGCTGCGGAAACCGATTTTTTGTATAAACTGGGTGATTTTGGTCGTCCAACTGAGGAGTGGGTGATCTCTCCACCTCAAAGCTCCGCACATAAATAAGTTCACAACAACTTTCAAGTGTACTTCTGTAGAGCGCCACAAAACCTTCTGCAAACCTCACCCGCGCTAGCGAATCGAGATAATGTATTTCCCCTATTGACTTTTATTGAAGCAGAGGCAATTTCAGGCAGGAGACAGCCAAAATAAAGAATTTTGTTTTATTCTGAAATCGTGAATCTGCCGCCTGAGTCGGGTCTATTGGCATGTATGCAGATGTGTTCAAATCACATATGCTTGATCTACCCAAACGTTTTTTTCTTGGCAGGAAATCACTTAAACCCTGCCAAAATTAAAATTCCTAAATAGGGTGAAAACCTTAGAAGGTAATATGTAAAAAATCTAGCCATATATGTTCAGCATGTAGTGTCTACAAGGCATTTAGATTTTAATGTTGTTATATAAAAGTCTCACCCGAGATATTACTCGTGAAAAATTTCTTTTAAATGGGAAATGACGCTTCTGCAACCCGCCCATTGAGGTAAGTTGGTAACAGTATTATAGCGAGGGGCTGCCTTTCACCTCCAGCTAAAAATGAGTGACTGCCTCTCCCCACCAGCCCACATGTAGTTCTTGCCTCTCCACACCAGGCTGCAGTGAGTTGCTGGGGTTTAACATCTGCCAGCAGAGATTGCCTGCCTCTATGCACCGGCTTACAGTGAGTACCTGCCTCTGGGCACCAGTTTACAGTGTACGTCTGTCTCTACACACCAGTCCACAGTGAGTGGACACTTTTTCCCTCCCAGCCTCCAGTGAGGAGTCCCTCTTCCCACCATCCCACAGTTAGTGGCATCTTCTTCTTCTACCAACATGCAGTCAGTGGCTGCCTCACTACACCAGCCAGCAGCAAGTAATCGCATATCCACATCAGCCTGAGTGAATGGGAGCCTCCATCAGCAAGTGGTTGAAAAGATATATATATATATATATATATATATATATATATATATATATATATATATATATATATATATATATATATATATATATATATATATATATATATATACTTAATGCTCTGGGGACCCCATCCCCAGGGGCTGGCCTACATCTTTAAACATTTTTTTTTTATTATTTGGGGAGGTGGGCCGCGTGGTCCCCCTCCCGGCCCCGGGGACCCCATCCCCCGGGGCCTAGTCCTCTCCGTTGGGGACCGTGGGGGGGTCCCCAAGCCCCCCACGGTCCCTGCCGGCTCCCCGCATCCTGCGAGAGCTGGCATTACTTTTCTGCATGGGGAGCAGCTAACATGCTGCTCCCCATGCAGAAAAGCAATCCGCTTTGGTTTTTGAAAGAGAGAGCAGGTTTCCTGCTCTCTCTTTCAAAAACTAAAGCAGGTTGCTATGGTACGGCGGGAGCCGCAAGGCTCCCGCCCCACCAAAGCAAACAGCAGTGTCCCGGGGGTGGGTACCCCGGGACACTGCTGGAGCCGGCCCTGGGGGGTGGCGGTCCCCAGGGCCTCTACCTCTAACATATGTAATAAGCCCCGGGGGTGGTGGTCCCCGGGGCTGGGGGGGGCCTGAGAGCCCCCCCACCCATTTTGAAATAGCCCGGGGGGGTTGCGCTCCCCGGGGAAGGGGGGGTCACAGAGCACCCTCCTCCCAGGGCCGGCTCCAGCTATGTCCCTGGATATAATGGTTTCTGTGCCCGCACTGGTGCAGGCAGGGAAACATGTGTTTGCTTCTAGCAAGCCAGGACCAACTGGTGGGAGCATGAAAAACACTCCCGCCCAATGGTAGCCGACTTTTCTTCAGTTTTTTTTAAACTTGTTTTTATTGAAAGCACAGCACAATAATTTGTCACATGTGTAACACATTATAACAGTCTTTTTGTTACGACAAATTAATCACATAACTTTACATCACCTCACTACTAGAGTGGTGGATTACTATGCACACCGAAGTAAAAAGCAGACCAACAATTTAAAAAAGGAAAGTTACTGTCCCCAACCCCTCCTAACAGCAGCGGCAACATCACTGTTCATTATGTGGGCGGTCAGGCAATTGGGAGATCTAGTATGAAGCGTATGTGAGAGGGCTACTGGAGAGTTCCTGCGGTGTATGCCGGTGAATTGTGAGTGGATGGTGTTGTATTTCCAATTTCGTTATCACCATGTGGTATCATTGCGGGCACCTCTGTTAGCATTTGTCCCCATTCTATTAAATCACTCCGCACATTCTCATCAATTCCTACTGCTCTAAGGCGACATTCCTCCACCACTTCCCCTCTCATACATCACCCTTCCATTTATCCAACTTGGGGGGCACCAGATGGATCCAGTGGATCGCAATCCATCGTTTTGCTAGGACCAGCATGGCAAACGAATGTCGTATCCATGCCCCTTTCTTTGGCGTTATAAGTATACCTTATATACATTGTTTTATAGAAATTTCTATTTGCATAGTTGTTGCTATACAGAGGCATTGCACCACCCTCTCCCAATACATTCGCAGGCGTATGCAGCTCCAGATCCTATGTAAGAATTTGGCGGGATCAGTACCACATCACGGGCAAGAGGGGTTTATTTCTGGGGCAAATCGCATATGACGCTGTGGAGTTAGATAAGCGAAATGCAAATAATGGAACTGGATAAGCTTAAATCTTGCGTTACTTGTTGCTTCGGCCACCTGTGCCAGAGCTTTTTTCCAATGTAATAGGTAAAACCTCATCCCATTTCCACCTGTTTATCATTGGCTAGCCCTATGGCCCTCTTTCAGAGCCTCGTATATACGCAAGATAAGACCCCTACTGGAGCCAGGATCCAGCAGTGTCATCAACGTGCGCAACTCTGCGGATCCTCCAGAAAAGTAGTCCACTTCTCCCGCACTGTGCGCAAAATCTTCGCATATTGCAGAAAGTGCCCGGCTGGTATATGGAACCAGTCTTGTGCCTCGTCAAAGGTCAAAAAAGTTCCGTTTGGTATAGATCTCCCACTGTTTTGCACCCTCCCTCATACCACCTTGATGTATCAATGGTAACCTGAATTTTCTGGAATTCCCGCAGCCACTGGAGGGGTAGTGTATTAGCATACGGTGCCCTGCAGGGAACCAGCACAACTGTCTGCTTCCAAGCCTCAGTCACCTGTCGTATTATATAGGGGCAATCTTTGGGAATCCTCGCACCCATCATAAGGAACCTATGCAGCTGCATTCCATCCTTCCAATTTCCCAAAAATTCTGTCTCCACCGTGCGGTCCTCCATGCACCACTAATCTGCATACTGCAATATGATATAATCTGAGATCAGGCAGTCCAAAGCCCCCTCGGCATCCATGCCTAGCTTGAGCATCTCTAGCTTGGCTCTACTTCGGCCTCCCGCCCACACTAGCGAGATCAAGAGACTATTTAATGTATCAAACATGGACTTTGGAATTCTGCAGAAAGAATTCTGCAGAACATAGAGGGAGCGGGGTAGCAGCACCATCTTCGATACTACCGCCACCCTCCCCATAACTGACAGTGTCAGTTTGTTCCAGAATTGTATTGATGCCGGCTACCCCGTGAGAACTCTTCCCATGTTAAGCTCAAACTGGCGCTCTGGCTTATGGGTCAGAAGTGTTCACATTCCCAGTCCAAACCCACATCAGGAAGGTCCGGGCGGTCCTTCGCGCAAGAGATGCGGGTAGGAATTATATTGTTTTCTGACAGTCAATTAGAAGCCGGAGGCCACTCCAAATAAGGTTAATATTTCCAGGGCCACCCGGATCTCCCCTTCCAGTTCCCTAATGTAGAGGAGTGTGTCGTCCACATACATGGAAACCACATGTGTATGTCCATCTAGCATTATACCCCTTGGCGCCATACCCCTGCTCAATCTCACTGCCGAGGGCTCCATCGCTAATGTGAAAAGCAGCGGGGATAAAGGGGCCTCCCAGTCGTGTATCCCTCTCGACCAATATGCTCTCTGACACATGTCCCCCCTTCCGCACTCTGGCTCTCGGTCGGTGATAAATTAATTTGATCCATGTGACATATTCACTGCCGAACCCCATTCTCCTCAACACCTCCTAGAGATGTTCCCACAGCAGCGTGTCAAAGGCTTTTTGATATCCATGGTGACTACCGCCGCCCTGAATTTGCTGTCTGTCGGCCACCAAATGTAGGAAGTGCAATAATCGCTGTAGATTCATGTGTGTTCCCCACCCCGGTATAAAACCATACTGATCCTCATTTACTAGCGAATTCACAACTCTTCGTAATCTCATGGCCAGTACCTTAGTCAACAATTTAGCATCTACTCCCAGCATGGACAAGGGCCAATATGTGGCTGGATCCTCTGGGTTTCTGCCGGGTTCGGGGAGCATAATAATCTGTGCCTCTCTCATGGATGGCGGCAGACAACAAGCCTTTTTGGCCTCCTGTAAAGTGTCCAATAAGTGTGGGAGCAAAACTTCAGCATATGTCTGATAAAGTTCGACCGGGATACCATCGGGCCAGGTGATTTACAGCGAGCCATACCCGTAGCGCCTCCTGCAGTTCCTCTAGTTGGAGTGCTGCCTCCAGTTCCTCCCTTTGTTCGTACCTGTGTCACGGGAATGGACATCGAGAGGTATTTCCCCTCATCTAACCGCTCCCTCCCCATGGTTTCATGATAAATGCCAGCTAAAAGGGTAAATAGCATTGTATTGACACCGACCTGTGCAGTGGCCATAGCCCCATCAGGGCTACGGAGGGAAAATATCAATGGAGGTGGGCGCTCTCGCTTTAACAACCACGCCAACAGCCTTCGTGACCTATCGCCCTCTCTATGTAGTAATTGCTGATATTCCCTACGAACTAGACAATCTAATCTATGCCAGACCTCTCGATTCTCCTCAGCGTCTGATAGCTCCAGCCCCAGTCACTTTCTGATGCCACCCACTCTAGACAGACAATCCTCCCTGGTAACTATTTTGAATGCATCCCATTCTGTACTCCTAGTCTCGGTGGACGACCAGTTCGTTGCGAAGTAACCTACTACAAACTCTCTTAATTCCTCTCTAAATACTGCATCGCGTAGTGTGGCCAGCTGGAATCTCCACAGTGGGACTCTCTGCCGCTGCCTCTCGGACCCCCATTCCAGTAATACCGGAGCATGGCCCAACACCTCTGTTCTCACCACTGCACCACACATCTCACGGGAAAGAAAGAAGCGATCAAGTCTGCTATATACCACGTGGGCTGGCGTGTAGCAGGTGTAACTCCATTCCTCTAGATGTGTTTCGCGCCAGACATCTACGATTTGAAGCCTACCCATCACTTCTGTCAGGGCAGTTGTCATGTTCGGTTTAGAATGATGTTTCGATGGGCGCCTACCCAGTGCCCCATTCATCACACAATTAAAATCACCAGCCCAGATTAATGGTATCCCAATGTATGGGAGGAGATTCTTCATAATATTAAAAAATTTGCCATCATCCGTATTTGGGGCATAAACATTCACAAGGCACACCTCTACACCATCAAAGTCCCCATGCACTATCACATATCTGCCTTCCTTGTCCGCCTTGTATTTACGTAGCTTGAATGGAACCTGTGGAGCTATTCATACGGCCACTCCCAATGCATAAGTAGAGAAAGTAGATGCGAACAGATGTCCTCCCCATTTTTTGTGAAGTTTCTGTAACTCAGTGTCTAGGAGGTGTGTCTCCTGTAACATAGCCACCTGGGTGCCCTATCGCAGCAAATATGTTTGTACTCTATAGGGCTTCACAAACAAGTTTAACCCTCTCATATTCCATGTTATAATTTTATTATGTCCCATTTCCACCAGTAGTTGCCAGCCCTATCCATTGTATGTGCAACCCATTCATTGCCACCATCACTGCCAGGGAGTGCCGTAACCTGAACAATTAGAACAACCCTCCCCCGTGTAGACACTGTTAACAAATCGTGCCTCCCCATATGATCCCCTGTCCCAACCCCCTCCCTCCTCCTCTGAAACATTGTTAAGGGGCAAACTTTAGCTGTTCTATCATTCATTATAAAAACAATAATAGACATGCATTCTTCAAAGATTCCATACTTTTAGTTCTACTGACATTCACCACACAAGCAGTCATCCAAAATGTCTCTTCTGTCAGGTCGGTGGATAGCGCTCCGCACGGACTCACAATGCATCTGTCATCTGCGCCCACCCCAACCCCAGTCGTCACACACTACCACACATACCACTATCATCCTCACTCACACATACCCTCAAACCTGAGACCAGCCACGAGGCAGGATAACCCAGGGTTAGAAATAAAAAGAAAGAAAAATAAGAAGAGGACAAAGTAGGAAACAACAATATAGAAAGCTCTGAAATTAGATGGGGAGCAGGCACTGTTCGCCCGCTCCTCTTCTGGGGCCATCCGGGTCCGTTCCTCAATCTGCAGAATAGAGGAGGCGAGCACCACAATGCTAGTGCATTGTTAAGCGATGAGGACACAGACTATGATGTAGTCCTTGCAACCTTTTCATTGAGTCCGACCTCTTGCCGCTGTTGCCACCTGTTACCGATCTCTCAAGTGCCTGCCTGCTGTGGTGTGTCGTCAACAATATCATCCGGGCTCATGACCGAACCTGTGGCTGTCACCACCTCCACCAAGGCTCTGGGAGCCTCCCTCTCAGCGTACTGTGTCTCCAGGTCTGTCCTGGGGGACCTCCTGCCCTTACTGCCAGATTCTGCTCACTCCAGATCCAGGGACCCATCTCCGCATACCACCACCCTCTGATTTGATCTGGAAGATTTTTTGGACTTTCATCTCCGGCTATTGTTCCCTTCGCCTCGAGGGTTAGTGGAAGGTCTTCCCACAGTTTGGCCTCTGTGTAATGTCCTCTCGTCTCCATAAATCCCCAACCAATCCCCTGGCTGCTTCGGGGTTGTGAAGAAGTGAGCACGATCCTCGTGGAGAACTTTTAGCTTCGCGGGGTAAAGGAGCATATATTGGAGATTCATGTCCCGTAACGTTTGCTTCACCCCAAGAAATGACGTTCTCTGCTGCTGAACCAGACCGGTGTAATCTGGAAAAATACAGATTGTTTTGATTCCCAAAGGCAGGATCTCCATCAAGTCTGGCTGCATCAAGGATACAGTTTCTATCTATAAAATTCAATATTTTTGCGATAAGGTCCTGGTCTGGGCACCCGGCGGCGGCCACGGGGCGATAAGCGCCTGGTGCGCCCATTCCACAGTGAAAATCGAGAAGAGTTCAGCCATGGGTAAAGCCTCTTTGATCGATCTTTCCAAGAATAGTTCTGGCTCCTTCCCCTCAACCCCCTCAGGAAATCCCACAAAGCACAGATTACACCTGCGGGAGTGCCCTTCCGCATCTTCGGCGCGGCACTCCAAGGTCGCCGTTTTTTGCAAGAGTTCATCATTATTGCCTTTAGTCCGGTAACCTTCAGCTCACTAACCATTTGTTCTGTGGCCAGTGAACAGTCCGTGACTGCACGGAGATCAGCACGCAGCAGTCCGACATCCAAGGAGACCGCAACTTCAATGGCTGTCAGAATTTGGGCCTGTAGGCTCCAGCTGCGCTGCATCACTCCCCACTGGTGCCATATGTGGAGGATCCGAATTCAGAGGGGCCCCCTGAGCAGTGTATTGATCCATCTTCATCTGCTGAACCGCCCTCGGGAGCCAGTCCTTGCCCATTATTCAGGAATCCACCCGGCCGAGGGTGGGCCACACTCCTTCCCCCCTCCGCAGCCTACGTAATAAACTGGGAGTCATGCTTCAGCCAGCAACCGCAAAAAAAAAACCAGGCTATCTGTGAATCCCAGTGGGCACTTGGTTGCCCCACTTATGGTGTTGCCGCCTTAAGAGGGCGCAGACAAATATGGGCAAGGGCCCACTGCTCCACCAGGGGGAGGAGGAGGGCAAGAGAAGAGTCAAGCAGGAGGGGGAGGGGGACCTACAAAAATTCCACCTGCACAAAAAAGGGGGGGATAGCTATCCCCAGTGGGTGCCGCAAAGTCCCAGCAAACTAGGGGCATGGAGGGGGGAAACAAGTTTTACACGCAGCTCCCAATGCTGGCACCTCCTCATATTCTGTTGCATTCATTGGAAGGGGGGGAGGGCAGTGCACCTCACCCACTGCGCGACATGGACTCATCTCGTCGTCCCCGGTTCCGCCAGCCCATCTCGCAAAGATAGATTCCTCCCAGGACGAGGGCCCAGCGTCAGTTTCATGGCCTCTGTTGCCCCCCCTTTCACCTCTAGTTCGCCTGACTGCTGTCAGCCCCGCAGGCCTCGCTCTCCCTTATCTCGAGGCCAACACTCCTCACCTCCACCTGTAGTCCAAGCGCTGCACTGCATACCCACCTGGCCCCACTCTGCGGCCGATTGCTGCAGCACGGCCTACCACAGGTGGAGGGAGTGACACCAGACCGCTCCTCCGCTCAATACAGGAAGGAGAAAAAGAGAGCGCCTCAACCCTCTGCTCCCTGCAGTGCAATTGCTCAAGGGGAAGGGGGGGGGGGGGGGTTAAGGGCAGGCCCCAAGTCAGCTTCCCTTTATGCGCTCACTTCTGTACTGTGGAGTATAGCAAAAGGGTTCACCCAACCATAGTCACTGGGACCTGGGTAATAACAGTACTGAGAGAGAGGGGTCCCAGCAAATAACAATCAATTCAAACAAATTAATATAAATAGAGAAGGATTTGATGGGCCTGCACTGTATTCATTCACAATGTAGGTATATTTTAATTATCATCTCTTTCAATGAACATTCATAGGATGTAAAGTGCCCCAGGGGGTAAGGGAAGTGATAACGTGAGGATGGTCTGGATAGGGAATAGTGACAATAAAAACAACCAACTGCACTTGTATGTCAATTTAAATATAAACCAACAAAAGACCATAGGTCAATACATCACTTAATCAAAATCATACTCCACATAGCACATTGAATGTTTTAAATGATGGGGTGAAGCTGATAAACAAAAGATGGTTGTCGACGTTTCGACCCTCTAATAATCGCAGGAGTTAGTTATACCCTTGCTTCGGGGTCTTCATCAGGACGGGGTAGGGGCAGGCAACCTATTTATACACATCAATAAGTAATTGAATTTAATTGTACCCAATGCAGTGAGTCACAGCATAAGCAACTTTATATGCACACTATTATGGACAAAGCATACCAATTTAATTGTTGCTCGTCTTCACATTGAAAGTAGAAAAGGTAGAATACTTCTTGTGGTGTTAACTTCGGACCCTATAATTAAGAGAATTTTGAGAATATTGAAGGATAAAAACTAGCATTAAATTGCATCAATTAATGGAGACTAACTGAGAAAGCACTCACATGATATGCCGATGTAGCAAGGCCCTCGGGTCTAAGATTAAAGGAACGGACATGTCATTAGTTATGATACTAATTAATTATGGATTGCAGATTTCGACAGGTAATACATACGAAGGGGACATTGACTCACATTAAGGATGGGCGTTCACGGCGGAAGTAAATCAGGGCACAAGGTCGGGACAGAAAGTCTGAGGAGGAAAAGACGGGATTTAATGGATCGAAAACAGGGAGCTTTACTGAGTTCGTAACGTCAGGTTGTTGGAAAAAGGCTTACCCGAAGGTAGACTGTAACTGTATCAGTCCCGGTTCGTTTGTGGTGTATAGAAACACGGCAATTAGGCACCATATAGGGAGAGATAACGGGATAACATATTGTAAACCCCGAGCGTGAGCGCTAAAATGCCACACAGGTCGTATCAGTACAAAGCTCACCGGAGGCAGAGTGAATCTGTGCTTCTCATCAGCTCGCGTCTGACAATGGCGGTCGGTGCTTCCTGTTGGAACGGTAACTAGGGCAACCGAGTCACATGACCACAAAAAGTCTGTGTAGATATCGTAGAAAGACTATGGGTAGTGAGATAGTTACTGGGGAGCGATGGGTCGATTAATAAACGACGGTGATGTTCAAAAGTTGTATAATGATCAGAACGTTAAAAAGGATCATTTCAATACAACCAAATGATAAACTGTTGTTGTATTACACTCGAGGTTAATCCTGACATATAAATGAATGCTGGGGATATCGACCATTGCATTGATTAGTTGATACTGTACATTACATGAGCAATGTGGTGTACCTATCGCATGATGGTAAAGACCACAGCAAAAAAGGAACAATTTATGATAAATCAAAAAACAACTTGTTAACATCCCATAGGTTAATCATCACATTCATAATAAATATAAATGACCATAAGCATGTCAGGACTCATGGGACAACTTCAGGCAACCTATTAGGAAACATATGTACATATACAATTCATCATATGGCGTATGATGGTAAAAGCCATTTTTCACCAGATAGAGTAGACTAAGCAAACCTGCTAACTAGTTTAGAGGGAACCAGAATATCCCTGGGGATAAATTAGGGCAGAGTCGCTAATTGTGAAAAGGAACTGTCATTTTCATTAAGGCCATTTTGAATTGAATCAAAGAAAAGCATCCACTTTAGCTCTCGTGTATTGAGAATACTGATGATATTTCCCCCACGGGGTCCTAAGATTGCCTTCTCTAGCACAACCCACTTGAGGCTATCAGGGGGATTTGCAGCCGATTTGAAGTGATCAACAAGTGGTGCGCCGTGCACCTCGCATCTAATCTGACTCATATGTGTAAGGATTCTCATTTTGGCCTTCTGCTGAGTTTGCCCAATATAAATCAGATTACCTGGACATATTATCGCATAGATTATGTTGGAAGTATTGCAGTTGCTGTGAGATTTAAGCTGGACTTTCCGTTGGTTATGTTCGAATTCCTTGGTTTGTATGGTAGTGTTACAGGCCTTACATTGTCCACATCTGAAATGGCCAACAATCGGTGGAAGGTTCCATAGAGAAGTTATGGTTGGATCTTCTTGGGTTGGTAAAAGAGAACGTACTACGTAATCTTTTACACTTTTCGCTTTCCTGAAGGCGTGTAGTGGTGTATTCTTTTGGTTCACATCGTCTGCAAACAGTTTCCAATGTTGGTTCACAATGCGCTTTATTTTGTTGCTTTTAGTTGAGAATGTTGTTACACAAACAATTCTATCTTGTTGTTGATCAATTCTGTCTTTTGGAGTTAGTAGGTGCTCCCGGGGATAGAACCAAGCACGTTTCCTTGCTCTTTTGACGAGTCGTTTAGGGTATCCACGTTGTTGGAGACGATTGGAGAGATCTTCTGACTCTTCAAAGTAATGATCTTTATTGGAACAGTTCCTACGGATATGTAGGAACTGCCCAAAGGGCAGGTTATCTCGTAAGGCTCGGGGGTGGTGGCTGTTGTATTGTAACAGTGAATTCCTTTCAGCTGGCTTACGATAAAGTGTCGTGGGTAAAGTGCCTGAGTTTTCATAGATAGTAATGTCCAGAAAATTCACGGTGTGGTTATCAGACTGGATCGTGAATTTAAGATGGGGGTGTTGCTGGTTGAGCCATGAATAGAACGATGTCAATTCATTTGAATCCCCATCCCAGATCAACAGGATGTCATCGATATATCTCATCCAGAGACCGAGCCGGTCTCTGAATGGATTGAGGTTATTTAAGATGGTATCATCCTCGAATGCTGACATGTATAGAATAGCCACATCAGGAGCGAATGGGGCACCCATCGCTACGCCTTTGGTCTGGAGGAAGAACTGGTTCTTGAATATGAAGAAGTTTTTGGTCATAGCTATCCTTAGTAAAGCAATAATGAACTCAGTTGGGACTGTCACTGGTGCAGGTCGTTGTTGGAGACATCTGGTTATCACAGCTAGGGCTTTCTCTTGGGGAATACAAGTGTATAAAGAGACAACGTCAAATGTAGCCAGAATTTGATGTTGCGGGTCAAAAGGTAAATTCTCCACAATGTTTATGGTATGCAGAGTGTCACGTAAGTATGTTAGGGTAGATTCTGCAAGGGGTTTCAGAAAAAAGTCGATATATCTCCCAAGTGGCTCAAGCATGGAGCCGCAGCCCGAGACGATGGGGCGTCCAGGGGGTCAACCATGCTTTTATGGATCTTAGGTATGGTATAGATGGTGGCTAGTCTAGGATTCTTTTGATTGAGATAGTGGAACTCATTTTGTGAGAGAAACCCTTGGTCCAGGCCTTCTTGGGTCAACTCCAAAATGTCAAGGGCCAATGCTGTTGATGGATCAGATCTCAGTTGTTGATAGCTTACACCATCATTCAGTTGTCTGGAGATCTCAAGTTCATATTTAGACAAATCCTGGACGACAATGGCCCCGCCTTTGTCGGCTGGTTTGATGATGACCTCATTATTTCGAGCAAGAGATTGAAGTGCAGCCTTCTCATTTCTGCTTATGTTAAACTTGGTATAGGATTTTTCTTGCAATGTTTGTTGTACATCTCTCCATACCACGGCTTCATATACCAAGATCTTATGTGACATAGCACTGGATGGAGGAACAAAGGTAGATGGAATCCTAAGACCCGTGTAGGATGGATTTTGATAGAGTACAGAGTTACGAAAGAAATATTTCAACCGGATCTTTCTAAAACAATTTGAAAAGTACGGTCCGTACTGTGAAGTTATCTGGTGTGTTAGTGGGGACATAGGATAATCCTTTACTTAACACTTTCAGTTCGTCGTCATTCAGGTTGTATTTAGATATATATTAACAACCGGACAAGGGGTGGATGTAGGATTCACCACCGGTATCTCTTGTTGCATGTTATCCTCTCGCCTAATTGCCGTGTTTCTCTACACCACAAACGAACCGGGACTGATACAGTTATAGTCTACCTTCGGGTAAGCCTTTTTCCAACAACCTGACGTTACGAACTCGGTAAAGCTCCCTGTTTTCGATCCATTAAATCCCGTCTTTTCCTCCTCAGACTTTCTGTCCCAACCTTGTGCCCTGATTTACTTCCGCCGTGAACGCCCATCCTTAATGTGAGTCAATGTCTCCTTCGTATGTATTACCTGTCCAAATCTGCAATCCATAATTAATTAGTATCATAACTAATGACATGTCCGTTCCTTTAATCTTAGACCCGAGGGCCTTGCTACATCGGCATATCATGTGAGTGCTTTCTCAGTTAGTCTCCATTAATTGATGCAATTTAATGCTAGTTTTTATCCTTCAATATTCTCAAAATTCTCTTAATCATAGGGTCCGAAGTTAACACCACAAGAAGTATTCTACCTTTTCTACTTTCAATGTGAAGACGAGCAACAATTAAATTGGTATGCTTTGTCTATAATAGTGTGCATATATAGTTGCTTATGCTGTGACTCAGTGCATTGGGTGCAATTAAATTCAATTACTTATTGATGTGTATTAAATAGGTTGCCTGCCCCTAGCCCGTCCTGATGAAGACCCCGAAGTAAGGGTACAACTAACTCCTGCGATTACTAGAGGGTCGAAACGTCGACAACCGTCTTTTGTTTATCAGCTTCACCCCATCATTTAAAACATTCAATGTGCTATGTGGAGTATGATTTTGATTAAGTGATGTATTGAACCTATGGTCTTTTGTTGGTTTAGATTTAAATTGACATACAAGTGCAGTTGCGCCATTTGGTTGTTTTTATTGTCAGTATTCCCTATCCACACCA
This sequence comes from Lissotriton vulgaris, assembly GCF_964263255.1. NCBI lineage: Eukaryota > Metazoa > Chordata > Amphibia > Caudata > Salamandridae > Lissotriton > Lissotriton vulgaris. The sequence goes on from NC_141691.1 coordinate 1,748,852,349, forward strand.
TCCTCACCTTATTACTTCCCTTACCTCCTGGTGCACTTTACATCCTATGAATGTTCATTTAAAGAGATGATAATTAAAATATACCTACATTGTGAATGAATACAGTGCAGGCCCATCAAATGCTTCTCTATTTATATTAATTTGTTTGAATTGATTGTTATTTGCTGGGACCCCTCTCTCTCAGTATAGTTCTGTACTGTAGCAGGGCCGCTTCAATAGATTGCCACCGCCAATCTCGCAGAGCATGTTGTCCCCTCACTCCTGTCCTCCGGCGGGAGTCTGCTTCCGCCTCCAAGTGCGGATCAGAGCGACGGGTTCTCTTTGCAGCAGCTCTGCTCTTGGCCGTTCTCCGGTCTGAATGCCACTCACCAGGTAGGCCCACTCACCGCACCGCCACAGCAATCCGGGCGGGCGAGCTCCAATGCCGGGGGGAAGCATCATCAGCGTAGCGTCTAGCAAGACAGGTTGGCAGCTGCCTTAGCACCCAGGTAGACGATGTAACAGCTCCAGGGCTCCTTCCAATTGTCTTGCGCCGGAGCAGGGCAGGCTCAGGCAGAGGCCAATCACAGCCGAGCATAGCGATTCCACAACGAGGCGCCTCGCAATTCACGGCCACCGTCCTCCCCAGCATCAGGAGAAGCCGTTGTTGCGAAGACCGGACTCAGATGGGTAGGATTTTTGAGGATATTACAAGGGCGGGCCGCAGAGCTCTTTAGGAAGCGTTTGCTCTGGTCGCCATCTTGGCCATGCCCCCCTGACTTTTCGTGTGTTTCGAGCAGAGAAACAGATAAAAAGATTGCTCCCACCAGCCGGGAGCAGCATTTTCAGCTGCACCCTGCAGCCAGAGAGGAGGGCTCCATGACCCCTTCCTATTTAAAAAAGTGGAGGCCCCCGGGAGATTGGGTTCCGGGGCTAAATTGGCCCAGAGAGTCGGCTGCATGCCACCTTCACCCTTTATAAAATGGTCAGAACCCAGGAGATGGGATCCCCGGGGCCAGAAATCGGCCAAACACGTGGCCAGCCCGAGGGGATGGGGTCCCCCGGGCAAAAATCATAGCTTGAATAGGAGGTCACCCTTAGGACTCTTGGGGCCTTATTCACAAAGGGGCCCCAGAGTCGTGGGGCAGTCTCTGCAATGAGAATTCTCAATGCGGAGATTCCATCTGAAGTGAGAAGACTCCCCTACAACTGTGGGGCCTTCGCTATGAGAGCGGAGTCCCTTTGTGAACCAGGCCCTTGGAGTCCACATCCTTGTCCTGGCTACAAGAGTGAGCAGGTCCAGTCTTCCAGGATTCTTCTTAAATCACAGATATCTAGTCCAGTCCTCTTTTGTTCTTCCTCAAGTCCAGCAGTATTCTGAGGTGAGTGCCTGAAGGTGCCACATTAATGTCTGGCACACACTAGTGAATGGGAATGACTCCTGGGCATGCCCTAACCAAAGCTTCCAGGGCCAACCCTACCTATTGTTGGCATTTTCCAGATGGTGGACTTTTTCTGCCACTCTAAGCTTGAACTCTGAAGGCTGGTGGTATGTGTGTGTGAGGGGTGTACTTTGGCAATCCTAGTGTTCTCCCACATCTAACACTAAAATCCAGTATGGGGCATTCACTATTTTCTACAATAAACCCAGATACATAAATCTGGTAGAACAGAACAGTTTTTTTCTAGCATCTAGACAGTGGATATACACGAATTGTGTTGGCTTCCTGTCTCCCTTCCTTTCAATTACACTCCTCAGTGTTAAATCTAAATACCCTGCAGACCTGTCAAACAGAATTTAACATTCAAGCAGGATTTGACAACTGTAATGTCAAAGGGATGCTCAAAGCCCCACTATGCACATTCTGTCAGGTTCAGAGGAGTCACCTCTTGGTCAGCCTATTGTTTGCTCTTAAAAAGTGCTTCACAGCTCTTTCACACTTATTCAAATGCTAATTACTGGTTGGCAAAAGTGGGACAGCAAATCCAAACTTATCCCTCAAGAACTCCAGGCAGGGAAAAGGTAACTTTCTAAAAGTCACTTTCCCCTTATATTTATTGAAAAAAAATCTAACTTCCCCATTAAACTTGATTTTTAACAATCATTAAAAAAAGCTTTTAAATTTTTTCTAGCTAGTCCCATTACCAAGATACAGTATTATGATTTTTAATCTGTACTCTGGTTTTCTACATAGGACATCTTGGCCTGCTACAGTGAAAAATAGTTTCTTAGGTTATGGTCACTGTAAGGACATGTTAACATTCAATTTCTAAATTTCCTGCTTTTTAAAGTTATGCACCCTGCCTTTTGCACAATGACAAGGTCTACATGTGGCGACTTATTAATAATTAAAAGGTAGGTTTTGACATGTCAAAAGGATTTTAGACAGGTCAAACTGCAGTTATACTCTGCCACAGTCAGACTGCACTGTTCGGTCTGATGCCATGTTTTACACTGTCACTGTAGTGCATGGCATAAAAGGTGCTGCAGTCCACTAGTGACATTTAACTTACAAGCCCAGGGTTCACTTTGCACCATATACTAGGGACTTCTATTTTGGCTAAAAAAACAAGTAGGACTATGCCAATTTACCATGCTTAAAGAGGGATCACAGGCATTTACTATTGAGTAATAGGTGTAATGTGCACAGAGTTCTAAAGAGTTTAATAAAAGGGGCAAAATCAGAAGTGACCACGTAGAAAAGGTGGATTTTCCACAGTATAGAAACAGTTTTCAGAAAAAATAAATACAATTTTTATCTGTGGCCAATAGTGGCAGTGCATCTACATTCAAAAGAGCTCTCACCCGATCATAGATCATGGGGCACAGCAAATATAGTTTCAGGGGAACAAGGGTAGTAAAAGGGATTATCACAGGGAAGGACTTAACGATCCATCGTAATCCCAGAATTTCCCCCAAATCTCATTATGTTCCACAGGACAGCCCAGGTATATGTAAACCTATTTTTTTCGCAACAGCACTTTGGCCCATATCCCTATCTATTATGATTCTGTTGGGCCTGCCAGCGAACTATATACAACTTGCTCACCAGGTGGCCCAGTGTAACCAACATCTTCACACCTGTGTATCCTTGCTAACCAGCCGGAATCCCCTGGTGAACACTTTTGGTGACTGATACTGCAGGAAATTGCAAATCTGAGACTAATACTCTTGGATGACTAGACACAATTTCAGACCATGTAGATGAAGAAGCCTATGCCTCACCACATAGAGTACAGGTTGGGGACAGGGTTTTCCCATGTGGTACAAATGAGTTAGAGCATAATAAACCCTTTGAAAATATTTAAACTGAATCAGCCTCAGCTTCGCCAATATGGCTGACTCACAAGAAGCCATTTTTGCATCGCACTAGTCATTGTCGTCCATATCTTTAACGTCAGCTATCCATTTGGTTGGAGTTCCGATAAGGGATCAGGAGTATTTTCCACTAAGGTTCTGAATAAACCAGATACGCCCTGGGTCAGCTACCCACCAGGGGCTAACTTCTGGTATGCGATTCAGCCTGTGTTTGTATTTGTCAAGTGCATGTCTTAATTGCAGGAATCAAAAAAACTGGGACTTATTTAAGTCATATTCACCTGTCAAGTCTGTGTAGGATTTCATTTGAGACACAGTCCAAACATCCCCAGCTTGGAAATAACTATGACAGCCCACTGCCAGAAACCTATCAGCCCATTCACCTCCGAGATCCAGTTACTAGACCAAAGGGGTGTATCTTTGGTAAGTTGTCTATTCAATGACACCAACCATAAGGTAGCTGTAGTAACTATTAATGTTTTTTCTTGGAAATTGGGAGAGAGGCCTTGGGTTTTTTATTTCATACTTTTGTTAATACATCTTGGCGTTCCAAGCGGAGCAAGCCGAGACGAACAGCTGGGTCTTCCAGTCTCCTAACAACCAGTCATTGGTGGGGAGTGCTTGAGCAGCCCAATAGTAAAGATGAAGTGCCAGGATTACCAATCTGCCCTCATAAGGTGATTGGACATATTTGGTGAATGTCACTCTCTAAGGTGGCTTGGGGGGGAAGCAGAAGATTGTGTAGGTCTTTGCATGGGAAGGAAGTCAGAGTAGCCCTCAGTGGTTTAAAGAAGTGGAAGTGCATTATAAATTGGTAATTTTGCAGCATGTAAAGGATTTGGGGGAGTGAGATAATTTTATACGGGGCCCCTTTACCCATGATATCGACAATTTACCCCATATTTCCATTTGACCCTTAAGTTTGATCAGAAGTGGTAGGATATTCAAATTCCAACCATCTTTCAGAGTGAGAGAGATATGTATACCTAAATATTTAAAGAGTTCTAGCATGGTCTGTAGATTAGGTATGGCCAACTCTTGAAAGTGGTCAGTTTCTGTCTGTTAAGCCACTCTTGATTTAGTGAAATTGACTCTCAGACCTGAAGCATCACCGTTTTGATGATGTATATAGTTCTTGGGATGTATGGGTAGGATTTTGGACGTACAAGAGTACATTGTCCTCATATAAGGGGAGCTAGTCTTCCAACCCCAATCTATGACCCACACCTTTGCATCCACCCTAATCCAATTTGCTAAAGGTTCCATTACTAAGGCGAATAACAAGGAGGAGAGGGGTAAACACTAGCTGGTGTGTCTTTCGATGGAGAAGGGATGAGACGGCACCCTGTTTATTTGGTCTTAAGCCCAGACTCACTTCTACCGATTGAAAAGGGGAGAATAATGCCTTTCCTACCCCCGGTGTTGCCATGACTTGCTAATTGTCACCCGGATGGACCCTTCAGCTGCCGACTGCCGGAATGGGAGGGCACAGTCTAGCCTGCCTTGGAGGCCCAGCATGGACAGGGGCCACATAGGAGCCCAAGGCTGCCGTGCCTCGCTGGGCCCCCCCCTCCCGCACCATCCGTATTTGCCTTTTACGGCCTCTGCTGGCCTGGGAGGGTGCATCCTAGTACGCTTTGGAGGCCCCTTGGTGACAGGGGCCATGGACAAGCCTGAGGCTGCGGTGCTGCGCTGGGCACCCAGTTACCACCTCATCTGGACTTCGCTCCGACCTTCTGAAACCGACCACTCTCCACTTGGCCACCGGCAGACTGTGCAAACCTCCACACAGCTTGCCAGAGCCTGGGAGGGCGAGTCTCGGCTGGACTTATCTAGAAGAGCGCACACCACCATTCTGCAGATACCCTCCTCAGCTACTGCTTGTGGCCTGACGCGAACTGCTCCTTCGCCTCCCACGACCAGCACCATCATGCTCGTGAGTACTCACCTGTTGTTTCTCCCTGGGACTCACATTTGGTGCTACAGTGCCCTCTATTATTCTAGAAAACTGGGAGGCTGGAGTGCTGTTAACCTGTTCCCAGGCCTGGCCTCCGTCATGCATGACACTGGAGGGATTACCCACCTCGTGCCTCACCGCTGGTGCTATCTGCGGGTGGCCTTTGCGTGCCCTCTTCCTCTATCTGCAGAATCAGGGGTATTCCCCGATGGACACCTTATAGTTTCAATTGACTGTGCTCCTATCCACTGTTCAGCCTTGCCCACCCGCAGTTCCCCCTCTACGCCAGGAACGCTCTCACCATGGATCGGGGGACCCCAAACAACAGAGGCTCACTTTTGATCGTCTCAAATCGACTGGGCATCCTGACCTCCCATTAGTGCTGAGGAAGACCACGATGCGGCTCGGTTCCCCCCGACCCCCCTTGAAGGTGCAGCAGCGATCATGGCGGAACTCTAAACTGGCTTTCGCAACATTGACACAAGCTTTGATTTCCTCACATCTCGGCTCCACCGCATGGGGGGGGGATGCCTGGAGTGGCATGGCACCCGCCTCGACGCCGCTGAGGAGCGTGTCTCCGGCCTAGAGGACAACACTAACTTATTGGCCCGAAGATTGAAGAAGACATAGCGTCTCCTGAGGACTGTAGCCATTAAAAATGAGGACCTATAAGCACGCTCACACCAGAATAACATATGCATAATTGGCCTTGCAGAATATACCTTATGGGGCACCCTGAATACTTTTTAGAAACTTTGCTTACTGACTTTTTTCGGCACTCAGCACTTTACTTCCACTTTTGTTGTGGAAAGAGCCCATACATCTCTGGGCCCTCATCCACCACTCTTCGCCCCATTGTAGCTATCCTCTTGAATTACAGAGGCCGCAACATTGCTCTCCGCTTGGCCCATGAAACGATCCCCTTGCAATATCACAGCACCATGATTTCCATCTATTCTGACTTTACGCTCACCTTCCAAAAGGCAAGGCAGAAATTAAACAATGCCAATGCACTGCTCCGTAAACATAGACTTAAGTATGCTATGTTATACTCAGCTAGGCTCTGGGTGGTAGTAGATGGTAAGACCCAATTCTTTGATACCCCGGCTGATGTACTCTCCTCCTGTAAGCAGTTGGACCCTAGTAGACCTTCCGCATCCCATACCACCCCAGAACGCTCCGCACCAGACTATAACGCTATGGCTAGTACCAACCTTTTCCACCCAGGCTGAACTGTTCCAACAGCTTTTGCATTTTCCATGCCATTTACATAATGTTTCAATTGCAGTGCAATGTTGTTACTAGCTAACTATATATCCACTTGTAGCTTTTCCCCACATGGAACCCTGATCTCTGCTAATATGTCATTAGCTATTACCCGCCATAATGGGCATTGATAGCCAATGCATTGCTCTTCCCCAAGGTTTATTCCATATTTCGAAGTGTTGGGACTTTTGTTTGGGTTTTGATGGGATTCACTGGGTCTCCTATACCTGGTGAGGGTGTGTATTTTGGGTTTTCATGAGTGCTATTGTTTCCTTAGTTTTCCCTTTTTTCATTTTTATAACAGACTGGACGAGACCATGCACTTCTTTATAAATGCATGGCTATTTCTCTTCCTTTGCTGATGGGGAGTAATAGACAGTTTATAGAGCCCACACTTCTTACCTGGAACATCAGTGGCTTCATCAATCCCCAAAAGGGTAAACTGGTGGTGTTATATCTCAACTAGCACTCCATTAAGGTTGCATTTTTGCAGGAAACACTTCTCCCTTTTCAATCCTCCCCTACTTTTGTGGCAACATGTGGACCCCATAGATATGTTGCCAACTACAGCTACTATTCTCATGGAGTTTGCATACTCCTTCACAGAAGTCTTCCCTTTATTCATCATAGCACTATTGCTGATGACCGAGGTTGCTACATCCTGGTAGCGGTAACAATGTTGGGGAGAATCCTTTTCTTAAACATTTATGGCAAAAATATTGATTACCCCCTTTTTTTCCAGAACCTATCCACCATTTTAGGCATATTCAACACCAATGTCATATTGTTGGGGGGCGATTTGAACCTAATCATCGACCCCATTTTAGACTCCACCAGCACTTGTCCGGGTGGTAAACCACGCTCACTACGTATTCTTTAAGATATCATTGACACATATACCCTCAATGATGTTTGTTGCTTCCTGTCTTCCCACTACCCCAGGGCATACCTTCTATTCTGCCCTACATGCGGTATGGACGTGACTGGACTATTGGCACATTTCTGAAAATGTCAGTGGCAATGATATTGGGTTATGACTTTTTATATTCCTCTTCACTACCCCTTTCACCAATCCCCTGGCTGCCACTCATGCTTGAAAAACTTGCACAATGTACTTTGACTAGACACAACCTTCATACATTTGATGAGTTGTTCCCCGGGGGCCATGTGATACCTCACACTGTTGATACTGGTCATGCCGATGTCACATACATGCATAAGTTCATTTTTTTGCAGACTATATGGGACATTACGTTTCGGCATTCACTCCTACCCCCTCTGCCCTGAGGGCTTTCCTACACTTACTCTCTTGATAACAGAGCTGGATGGATCACATTTGAGTTCTTAGCTTTACCATGCCTGCATGTCCCTCAAACATAAACACAACAGCAGGGTCCGACGCAATGGGAAAAGGACTTTGGTCATTCCATCTCCGACGAAAACTGGACCTATTGCTGCACACAAATTAAATTGATATCCCCCCTCCATCGTTATAAAAGACAACATTTTCAGACACCTAGTGACATGGCATTACAAAAAAGAGTGAGTGGGCAAGAGCACTAGAATACCCCCAAAAAAGTCTCCCGAAACGCTGCTTCAAAAATATACCGTTTAATGTTCTGCATCGCGCTATTCTTACGCCCGACAAGTTGCAGAAGTACTACCCGGAATTCATATGTTCTGGGACTGTCCGTCCCTGCAATCATACTGGAATAGAGTACACCACACACTACACACGTTGGTACACTTACAACACATCAGTGGCGTAACGAAACTTGAGGGGGCCCCCCTGCAATCTACATGGAGGTGGCCCCCCTCCCATCCTCCTTGCCAGTCTAGAGCTCTCAGGCCAGCGACCCGCCATACTGCAGGGGATGCGGGGCGATTGTTACGCCACTGTCACCAGTACAGCTGTTAAAAGTAACACTGGATGGTGGAGTTAAAGGTTGGGCTTAGTCTGCCATCAGGCTATCATAGGTGGTGGTCCATTCATTACAGGGTCCCTGCCATCAGTACGCCAGGGAAGATGGCCCAATTTTAGGTGGGTTTCCTAATGCAGACTACTGTCATGATATACAACATCGGGCCCACTCATCGTTCAGTTTTGACAAAAGTGCATCCACTGCTCCTTCTCGTTTCCGTTTTAAAACATTAGACAAAGCGACAATGCAGTATTTCAAAAGCAGATGTAACTACAAAGAGCAGATTTTGATAATACATTTTTATTAGTAGACAATAGCAATCTTAAGAGGCATTGCCTAGCTTCATACACACTGTGACCCCAATTCCATCACAGTCTCTCTCTCTCTCTCTCTCTCTCTCTCTCTCTCTCTCTCTCTCTCTCTCTCTCAATGAGTCAGTCTCTCTCTCAGTCAGTCAGTCTCTCTCTCTGTCATTTAGTCTCTCTCAGTCAGTCTGTCAGTCAGTCAGTCAGTCTGTCAGTCTCTCTCTCTCTGTCATAGGGTCTCTCTCTCTGTCACTTTCTCAGCCAGTCAGTCTCTCCGTCAGTCAGTATTCAGACTCTGAGTCAGTAAGTCTCTACTCTCTCTCCACTCTATCTCTCTCCATTCTCTCTCTCAACTCTGTCCACTCTATCTCTACTGTCTCTCTCTCCACTGTCTCTCCCTCCACTGTCTCTCCCTCCACCCACTGTCTCTCCCTCCACTCTCCCTCTCTACTCTCTCACTCTCTCTACTCTCTCTCCAGTCTCTCTCCACTCTCTCTCCACTGCCTCTCACTCACTCCCTTCTCTCTCTCTACTCTCCCTTCTCTCTCTCTACTCTCCCTACCCTCTATCCACTGGCTCTCTCTCCACTGGCTCTCACTCTCTCTACTCTCTCTCTCCACTCTCTCTCCCTACTCTCCCTTCTCTCTCACTACTCTCTCTCCACTCTCTCTACTCTCTCACTCTCCACTCTCTCTACTCTCCATTCTTTCTCTCCTCTCTTTCTACTCTCTCTCCACTCTCTCTCTCCACTCTCTCTCTCTCTCCACTCTCTCTCTCTCTCTCTCTCTCCACTTTCTCTCTCTCACTCCACTCTCTCTCTCCTCTCTCTCTCTCCACTGTCTCTCTCTACTCTCTCTCCACTCTCTCTCTCTACTCTCTCTCTCTCCTCTATCTCCACTCTCCCTCCACTCTCTCTCTCTCTCTCTCTCTCCACTGTCTCTCCCTACTCTCTCTCCACTGTTTCTCTCTACTCCCTCTACTCTCTTTCTCAGGGTCACGAGCAGTGCTCTGTGCTGCCTCCTCTCTCTCTGGGGCCCCAGCCCCACCCCCGTCCTTGACAAGAGTCCTGAGCAGTGCTCTGTGCTGCCTCCTCTCTCTCTGGGGCCCCCAGCCCCCGTCTTTGTCAGGGTCCCGAGCAGTGCTCGGTGTTGTTGCCTGCTCTCTCTCTGGGCCCCCCAGCCCCCGTCCTTGTCAGGGTCCCGAGCAGTGCTCTGTGTTGCCTCCTCTCTCTCTGGGGCCCCCAGCCCCCGTCCTTGTCAGGGTCCTGAGCAGTGCTCTGTGCTGCCTCCTCTCTCTCTAGAGCGCCCAGCCCCCGTCCTTGTCAGGGTCCCGAGCAGTGCTCTGTGCTGCCTCCTCTCTCTCTGGGGCTCCTAGCCCCGTCCTTGTCAGAGTTCCGAGCAGTGCTCAGTGCTGCCTCTTGCTCTCTCTCTGGGGCCCCCAGCCCCCAGCCCCCGTCCTTGTCAGGGTACCCAGCAGTGGTCTGTGCTGCCTCCTCTCTCTCTGGGGCCCCAAGCCCCTGTCCTCGTCAGGGTCCTGAGCAGTGCTCTTTGCTGCCTCCTCTCTCTCTGGGGCCCCCAACCCCTGTCCTTGTCAGGGTCCCGAGCAGTGCTCTGTGCTGCCTCCTCTGTCTCTGGGGCCCCCGGCCCCCGTCCTTGTCAGGGTCCTGACCAGTGCTCTGTGCTGCCTCCTGCTCTCTGGGGCTCCCACCTCATCCTCTTTCCCGGGCCTGGCACCTCTGACTGAAGAGAAACAATGTATGTTGATACTTTGTTTCTCTTCAGTCAGAGGGGGGGCGAGGGGCCCAGAGCAGGCTGCAGACAGCCTGCACCTGCTTTAGAGGGAGAGAGGCTTGCTTAAGCGCAAGCCTCTCTCACAGCTCTCAGTGAAGAGCTGAGGGGGGCCGGGGCCCCCTTCATTTAATGAAGAGAGTGGGGCCCCCTGTACCGCGGGGCCTGCGGGGGCGTTTTTTACGCCACTGCAACACATTGACACATGGGAGGGGTGCACCCTGGGTATCTGTAAGAAAATGAAGTCTGAGAAACTGCAGTGGCGGTTTGCATCCTTAGCTATCCTCTTGGCCAAAAGAAACATAGCCAAGCATTGGAGCGCCCCTACAGGACCGCCAGAAGCGGCCTCGATAGGAGCCATGAACAAGTGGGGAGCAGCGGAAGAGGAGATCCTGAGGGAGGAAGAGGTAAAAGGCACACACAAACACCCAATCTCTATGGAATGGGTGCATCTTCTAATACAATTTAAGCAAGAGACAACCGCAGAGGATGCCCCAGAGCCGACGCAACCCCTGCCCTGCGACCGCCCTCGAGGCCCCAGCCCACGGGCCCCATCATTGAATAAATAGCTCCCCTGGAATGGGGTTGATGTGCCACGGTTAGTCAATCCTGCCAGTATGATCATCTTCTACAGCTGCGAGTCCCTCCCCTTCCCCCCCTCACCCTGTTTGCCCCCGTTACGCGCATCACCAGCTCCCGCCAGGTAATGGCTGACATGGGCACCACCCAGAAGTGCCACTTGCACCCTGCCCGCCGCGTTTCCCCCTCCCCCTCCTCCCCCCTTCTTCTCTTTTCATCGAGAGGTATCCCCTCCCGTAGTTACCAGTTCAGTTTTTAGTCGGCAGGTTGAAGTCCGACGCATTTACATAAACGTTGACGCCTGCACACATCAAGTGGGGTAGTACACTGACGGAGGGGTAGCAGTTCCACACGGCCCCATAATCATATCACCCGAGGGATCAGGCCCACTCAGCCATGGAATCCTGCGAAGTGATAGCCCACTGACAGATTCAGGGGACATGTTACACAACTGCCACACTCAAAAGACGAGCCAATCTGTTGTTATCGAACCATGATTGGAATTGTTACGTAATGTTTGCAAACATGCTGATTGATATGTGACCTGTTTTATGTCCCACAAGGGATATTTTGGAAATGTAAAACCCTAATAAAAAGATTTAAACAAAAAAATAAAAGACTACATTTTTGCTTCTTACATAGGTCCTATGCCACAGCTGTTGGTCTTGCCAAGCTCGACCCCGCCAGGTCGTCTGTCTTTCCTAAATGCCATTTTCAAGAGGCAGATTTTACACATATGACCTATAGGGGAACATCACTTACAACGCATTTTTTACAACGCACTACCATTACATCGCAACCATTACAACGCATACCATTACAACGCATTGCGCTGGGGGGCGCTCTAGGATAGGGAATATATTTAATTTACTATCCAACACCTTCCCTGCTATCCACGGGGACTGGAGTTGGAATAGTAAATTAAATAATTCACTATCCAGCGCCTAAAAGCATTATGCGTTGTAATGGACTGCGTGGTAAAAACCGCGTTGTAAAGGCATGCGATGTAAAAGCATGCGTTGTAGTGACACCAATCCGACCTATATCGCCCCTGTTAACCCTACATTCTGGCCTGCTGTATTTGATATCTTATCCCAGATAACCTCCTTGGTCCGAAATCCCTCCCCGCTCCTGGTGCTTCTGGGTAATGTTTTGTCTGTTCCAAAGGACCTCCATAGATTCTCTGCCATTGCTTTACTACTGGCAGAGAGAGAAATTGCACTTTGCCTGGGGCGATGTGATACACCCCACCACTAAAGCCTAGCTCCAGAGTATGATACACAGTAACCTAACAAATAAAGCTTATACCTCATTACAACCTCCCTCTGCTCAACCTAAAGATATTTGGCAGCCTCGCCGATCCTACTTGCTAACTCTGGAACCAGACCATCAGCACTCAATTCCTCACTCTCCTGCTCCCACATCATCTTTATGTCATGCTAGTTAGGAAACCATTGTATAGGCATGATTCCACCTCCCCTTATTGATCTCCCTATTGATGTCTATCCTTATATTGTTCAATGCATTGTCAAGGCTTATTTTTACATGCTTGTGGTACAATCTCCACTGTGTAATTGGGCCACGTCATGATCATATTTTTTGACATAATGCTAAATGTATCGTTTTTCCTGTCTTAGGTTTGTGAAAAAAGTACTAAATAAAGTTACAAAAACAAATTGTCTGACCAGGTGTTCGTCTGAAGTGCTTCCTGAACCAAGGCCCCAAGAGATCCCCCCAATTTACTAGTGTTCTTAAAAAAATTCTGTGGAAAATCTTTAGTGGCCGGGGAACGTTCCTGATGACATGGACGTGATTGCCTTTAGAATCTCGGTTGCAGATACTGGGTTATCTCTTCCGGTTTGATCCTCTCCACGGAGCGTGACCATGGGCACGTCTTGTATTATTGTATTCGTCCCATCCACCTTTGGAACATGAAGAGCTTTATATAATGACTCATAGTATTTAGCAAATTGTTTCTACTGTGCCCATTGTGTTCATGAGCAAGCCCAAGTCTGGGTCCATAATCTTGGCTACTGTTATGTTAAGGAACATTTCTAGTAAGTAAGGTCACTACCCTGGAGCCTCTTGTGAACCCAGCATGATAAACCTGGTAAAACCCTAGCAGCCAAGAAAATAGCTTTGAGTGCCCAGCAGGTGGGTCTCTTGCAAAAGGAGTACATGGGGTGAACTACTTTCAGTTTTAATGCAGTATGTATTTTTAGACAGATGCAGACATATGATCAGGAAAAAGGCCATCACCCACAGTGCAAGGAAAGAAACATTGGTTAAGTAAATATAATGAGGAAATTCTTATCTGCTCCTAAGTGTTGGCATCACAGTGTGGATATGAAAGGGAGACCCGCATGAACTGTCTGCTCAGTATTTATCTTCTGAATTTGAAGACGGGTCTGGTTCCCTATGACCAGTGTGTGGCAGTTTTGGTGTGCCATGCTCTCCACAACAGTGAATCCTTGATCTGGACGTTTTGAAGACAAATTCACTTCCCTCTCCAGGGTAAACAATGAGAACTCGAAACCTTTGGGTCTCACTATGTGTATATTTTTGGGGGCTTGGGTGATGTCCCACCTATGCTGCCTACTATTTGCTTGACTGGAGCAAGGAACGCATTGTTGTGTTTTAGTTTATTTGTTCTTTCTCTGGATACAGTATGCCGTGCCATTTTGTTGTTACTTTTTGGATACAGGGATCCACGCCCTTCTGATGCCATGTCCTTTTGTGATTGTTCTATTGATGCAGCTTTCCACAACTTTTTGTTCTTTTGGTAATGGCAGGACTGCACGCCACAACTGTAACTATGCAACATAAGGTTCTCCCCCATTTATAACTTTCATTAAACTGTGATTAGAAAAGCAGACCACCCAAACTCAATTACGAGACAAATTGTAATCCCTTTATAACTCTGTAAGCAAGATGATGTTCACGATTCAAAGTTCGGCCAGCAAATCATATTGCTTGGTCCCACGGGTAAAAAAAAAATCTCGGCCAATCATAGTTTTTTTTTTTTTAAATGCCCAGTACCGCAGGAGTACCATGGTACCAAATGCCTGGATATCACTATAGTTTGACATTTCATTTTTCAAAAAAGACAACAGATTTACACCAAAACACAAAGAGAATGCTTCCTTAATAAAAATCGAGGTTTTTGCCAAAATTGGTGAAATTCTGTCAAGACAGTTTTTCTGTATCGCTTCCCAAAATTGCTATGGAAACTGCATGTGAAAAAGGTATTTTTGGGGACCCCCTCTTTTTCGGCCCTTGACTTGATCACCCCAAAACCTTCCAAGAAAGAAACAGCTGAGGTGGATTAACATTTTTTTAATTCTTTAGTTTTTGTTTTTTTATTATTTTATTTTGATTAACATTATAAGACAGTACACAACAGTTCACGGTACATGATAAACAACATACATGAGTCAGCCAGTTAACCGACAGCAGCTATTTACACACTTTAATCTTTAGTTATTGGCAAACAAAATGTACTTACTAACTTTAACTCGTATATTTCCGTGTCATTTAGTGGTTTCGTTCCGCTAAAATGCAAAGTCTTAACAGACATTAAAACCTCCCTATAACATCCTTTTAGGCTTTGATTTTTTCAGGGAATTTCTAAGGTTTCTTTTAATGGCAGTAAGATCTTATGTATCAAACAACAAGAGAGTGTTAATACAAAAATCAGACACAGTAGGCAAGCAAAATTCTGTTCAGAGCACTACAGAACCTTAGAGGAGACTGTTATTTCAGTAGGAAAATAGAGTGCACATGCTCAGAGATCTAGCTAAAAGGACCCTCAGGCCCCAGTGGAATACTGGTAGCCAGTTGTCTTCATCGGGTCCTCCTTAGTTGCTAGGAAAAGTGAAAGTGAGTTAAAAAGAGTATGGACTACTCCTCAGAATTATTTTAATAAGAGGGTAGCTCTAACTCTGTTAAAACCAGTGTTTGAAAAACGTGATTATTTTTCAGGACTGCTGAAAGGTTGTGCAAGTTTGAACCAATGAGTCCGTTAATTAAGTGAAAGAAGGAAGTTAATAAAATACGGTCAACATGTTTCTGCTTTATGAGCAATAGATCAGCTCAGCATTCGTCAGGACCAAGAATAGAATACAATACCACTCACTGGTCAGAGCACGCTAAAGTGCTCAGACCTAAGGAGTGGTTACACGGAACAATACGACCTGCAGTTGTCGAAGCTCCTTTTAGGAAATTCTTCCCCAATTTTAATTAACTCCTTATTATAGGAGAAACGATAAAAATCTGTAAGAATAAACAGAAAACACAAAGGCGTCCACATTACGAACCCTTTTAAAATATACATCTACGTTGGTAGACTCTAATCATGTGCACACATATACTGAGATCATGTTATAAGCAAGCTAAAAGAAATTTTCTTTTTTAATTAGGAAAAGAACATGCTAGTAATATATCTATTAATCATTCAGTATTTCAAACAACGTATTGGTATTGTCCATAGTGCATTGGATACCTACATAAAGTTAGTGATTGCATAAAAACAGTGCTTGATAAACCATCTATATGGTTTAGAAACTTAAAGTGGTAACACCAGAAGACACCTTTGCTGAAAGCATATAGAGCACAGTGCACTCCAGAAGAGGAAAAATCGGCCAGACACTTACATGATATCTTAGGATAGTGAGCCCCATGGGCATAGCGGCAGGAGGAAATCTTCACGTTTGGGTCTAACGTGAAAACAACGAAAATGAATTATTAAACGTTCTCAGTACCGCTAAAAGAATTAATTAATGGACTCTCGTTAGGGCCGAAGAGAGACTTACTTATCTCCAAACGGCTCCCCGCTGGAAAACCTACAACGGCCACATCCGCCGCCCGTATCGACAAACGCGGTAATGGAGCCGTGGGTGATTTAAGCACAGAAAACGCGAAATGCGTATGAGGCGGTGCTGCCGATCACGTGTCTAACGTGATCGCGTCACGGTCTTAAAGGGGCCGATTTATTTACACACGCGATGGAGAGCAATATTTACAAATAAATGAACCTATGAGAGAATACCTCAAAAGACGCCACCCGTGGAGGCCGATTGTAGTCGGTCACTCTAATTTTAGTCACAAACCAAGCAAAAAAGGGGTATTATGCTAGGCACATCGGAGATGATGTAATGTGGTCACTTCATGGTTAATCTAAGGATTTTACATATATCAGAGGAGTTACTCTAATCCTTAATTCTGTATTCCTGAGCTAGAAAAGCCGCGGACATTGGAGACAGAGAAACAATTAATTTACGAGGTGGATAGATCGTCTATCTGCGCATGACCGATCCCCAAGGGATATCGTCGTTGAGGCCATGTTGGTGGGTAGACAGACGATATATCCATCGCTGCTCCTTTTCGTACAGAGTTCCTTCATTGTTTGAATTCAACTGTTCGATTATTACCCATTTAACATCGTTCGGGCAATGGCCTTGTTCGAGAAAATGGGTAGTCAGCTTTGTAGTGTTTCTGCCACACCGAATATTACTACGATGTTGTCCTATTCGTGTTTTAATTTTTCTGGTGGTCATCCCTACGTATCTAAGTCCGCAGGGGCATGTAATCAAGTAGACGACATTACTTGAATTGCAATTGGTGTGACATCGCAAGTGCCATGTCTTACCCTCTTCTAGTTGTAGTGTTTTTGTGAACGATGTTAAGTGGCACACACTACATCCCCCACAGGGGAAATGGCAAGTTATAGAAGGCAACCCCCAGGCATTCAAAACAGTGGCATCTTGTTTGGGTCGATTAGTTCTTGGGCGGGTGTGTACCAAAGCATCTTGCAAACTCCTTTCTTTTTTGTATGAGAATAATGGTTTCTGCCAGTTTCTTCCATTACTCGTCAGGATATGCCAGTGTTTTCCAATGCAACGACTTACAGAGTTAGAGATGTTACTGTAGGTAGTCACACAGGTCAGAGGAACCTCAGATTCATTATCTTTCACATTGTCTTCCAACAGTGCTTCCCTATTATTATTTCTCGCTCTTTTTCGACTTTTTTTTTTTTTTTTTAATTTTTGAAAACCTTTATTGTGCATTATGAAAGAACAAATACGGGCCCACAACCATCAGGCCGGCCACGAATACTGTTGAAGCACCAAAGCGCACAATACGGCGACACGGTATCACATTATCACATAGGCAGACATTTAGAGGTTAAACTGTAGATCATCATGATACCATGTCCCAGGATCAGTGAAGGTTAATTTTCAATATTTCCATTGCAACTATTAAGTACGACATTCCCATTTTGCATTGTAAAACATAAATTATATGTGAAAAAAGGGCGGAGTCCGTGCGGGCACAGCACGACAGTAGCGACAAAGTCACCAACTAGTCAACAAGCTAGAAGTCAAGTCCCCCCAGGCGGGATGGCGGCTCAAAGTATTTGCAGCAGGGTATCAGATCAAACAAATCAGGCAGTGTCCACCGCCACCCGCCCGGTAGCATTCCCAAACACGGACCCAAGATAGAATAAAAGAGACAAAAAGAAACAAAGAGAAATAAGGCACCATAGAAACTGAAACAAACTAAAAACCCATCCCCCAGCCCCCCACCCTACACGCATGCAGAGGCTACGGCCTACCCCCCCCCCCCAGCAGTGTGTCTGTCGCCCAGTAAACCCGAAATATAGGATAAGAAAAGAAAGAAGAGATAGAAAAAGAGTTACATTAGTACCTGAAATAAGGGGAGGAAGAAAAGAGTATCCTAATCTAAACCTCCCATAGAACAACTAAGACCGGGGGAGGGCCAGTACCACTTAATCTCCGACCCCCCAACCCACACAGAACCTCCACCCCAACAACCAGGATCAGTCAAAGAAACAACCAGCTGGTGAACCCTCAACCACCCATACCCGGAATCTCGAACCACAGAAAAACACAAGGAACCAACTCCACAGTTTATGTCCTTCAGCCCCGACAGTACACTCTACCGCAGATCAGGATGGTAAGAGCATCTTCAGCCCTGGCCCCTGCGATCTGGGGCACCGACGTGGTCCGGCTGTACAGTGGCCATAGTGGACTGGAGAGATAGATGGAGCGATCTCGGCATAGTACAACGCCGCCCAGCAGAGCATGTCCACATCAAAGTCCTGCGATCAACGATGACAGGAAGGGGGATCCCACGTTGGTGCAGAGCGCTCGAATCAGTCAGCCAGAACAAAGCCATCCGCATCAGGGGAGAGTTGCGATCGATGCCAGCCGAACACAAAGGAAGAACCAAACATGGCGTCCAAGGACAGCTCGCCAGCCACACCTCAGAATCCCCGTCCACAGGTAGCCGCTCACGAATGTCAATTCGCGCCGGAACATCACCAGTCTCCCTCACACCCAGGCTATCCGGACACAACTGGGTAGGCTCCCTACTGTAATAGGGGTCAGGATGCGGAGAAGTGTCCTGCGGACGGGCGCCATCAAAGACATCCGGAGTAACATGGGGAGCACAAGCATCCAGGCGAGCCATTAAGTCCCGGGCATTGTCCAGCAGTTCAGATCGGAAAGAGCTCAACGCCCGCATGATGTCTCCCACACTCACTGGCACTTCAGAGGCGCACCGGGCAACAGATCTCCGCTCAATGGGCTCGTAGCAGGGTTGCAGCTCGCGAGGCTGGTCATCACCGTCTCTCCCGTCTGGATAGACGTATAGTCCGGGTACAGGATGCGTGCTTTCAGGGAGCACAGAAGCAGCACACGCCACTCCGGCGCCATGTACGGCGCCAATGCAGCAGGAGCAGCAGGGCATCTCGCTGGCAGCAGCCCGGAGGAATCACAGGGGCAAGGAGCACAAGGAGCAGTATGGCATCAACCCTTCCGCCTTCGGAGAGTAGCGAGCCAGCAGCGCCGAGAATGAACCAAGGCGCGGATACAATGTTACACTACCGGCCCCAACTGTATCGAAGCGCAAGATCCATCGAGGCTAAGCTGAGCCCCGCGGCGATAAACACGGCGCCGCTATCTTTCTCTGCCGGTCAGATCACCTCCATAGCGTGTCCTTGAAGAGTGCAAAGATGGCCGGTCATGCCGGGAACAAAGGAACCGTCCCGCTGCCGCCAGCGCCGAGGAAGAGACAAGGGCGTCTCGGTACTTCCACTCCACGGAGCGAGCAGGGAAGCACACCGCTGGATGCCAAATCGTCTCCCGGCCCCGAGGATGCAATGCGAGAACAGGATGGACAGCAGGAGAAATCACGGGCCGGGAGAGAAGCGGAGGGATCGGCGGAGCCGAGGGATCAGGCGGCCATCTCGGATTCAGGCTAATTTTTTCGACTTTTTTGTAGGATTTTTTTGGGGTAACCTCTCTGTTCAAGTTTTGTTGTTAAATCATCCGCTTGTTTGTTAAAATCCACAAGATTACTACAATTTCTACGTACTCGTAGATATTGGCCGAAAGGGAGATTTTCGCGTAATGAACGCAGGTGGAAACTAGAGAAGTGAAGGAGATTATTCCTGCTTGTGGGTTTGTAATAAGTTTTACTCGTTAGCCGATTCCCAGTTTTTGTAAGTGTGACATCCAGGAAGACAATGGAGTTGGAATCATATTGGTGTGTGAATCTTAAATAAGGGTCGCAAGTATTGACCCAATCAAAAAAGGATAGTAAACTCTCCTCAGACCCTTTCCAGATTAAAAGCACATCATCAATGTACCTCTGCCACAGGATAACATTGAGAGCATAAGGGTTGGAATTTGCTAGGATGTGCGTTTTCTCGAAGTTGTAAACATACAACCCCGCTATACTGGGGGCAAAAGTACTGCCCATCGAGGTGCCAGTCTTCTGTAGGTAAAAAGTGTCTTGATATTGGAAGAAATTCCGTTTCAATGCTAGGGAAGTGCAGTCTATCACAAAGGTCTTGGAGGTGTTGTACGACCATGTGGTTTGGTCCAGGATGTCTGCCAAAACTTTGAGAGTTGCATCCTGAGGGATACATGTATACAAACTTTCAATGTCTAAGGACACTAGATAACATGGTTCCTATGGTAGTTGTACATTAAGTAACATTGAAAGAAGGCTTTTCGTATCCTTGATGTAAGTACTTGTGGATTGGATTAAGGGTTTAAAGAAAAAATCACAATACTTGGAGAGTGGTCCCAACTGGGACCCAATCCCCGACACTATAGGTCTTCCCGGAGGTGGTGTCCGATTTTTATGGGTTTTGGGAAGAGTGTAAAAGTAAGGGATTTTTTCTTCTGAATTGGTAAGGAAATCAGCTTCTTGTTTACTGATATAACCGTCTCTTTCAGCGGTAGAGACCAGCTCCAGGATTTCATCTTTAAGGAAAGGAGAGGGGTCTTGTTGGAGCACGGTATAGCTGATAGTATCTCCTAGAAGCCGTTTGCATTCGGCATCATAGGCCGTGGCATCCTGAATCACTATGCCTCCCCCCTTGTCAGCACTTTTGATTACAATTTCTTGATTCTCTTGCAAGGATTTTATAGCCTTATATTCTCCTGCTGTCAAATTTTTAAAGGGGGCGGGCTCAATCAGAGCCTCAACTTCCCGGGATACTGCCTGCTCAAACGTTATGATATCAGCCGGTATCAAATTAGTTGGAGGAGTAAAATTGGATTTCTTTTTTAAATTAGTATCACTCAATGTGGCAGGGAGTTGTGTATCTTGTTGTTCGAAAAAAGATTTTAATCTAAGTTTCCTAAAAAACTCACCCAGTTCGCATTTCAATTTGAAACGATCCAGGTGAGGACTGGGTATAAAACCAAGTCCCTTCTCTAACACTGCAGTTTCATCTGCAGTTAAGACAACTTTGGATAAGTTAGTTATCAGACTTATTGGTTGCTCGGTCCTGCTCTCTGCTCCTGAGCTTTGCTCCGTGTGTTGTCCCCCACTGTTTCTGTAGGGCCCCAGTGTACCTGATTGCCTGTTCTTCTCTTCCCCCTGCCTCTCCGGCCAAAACCTAAAAAAGGCTGCGGGTACATGTTTTGTTGGAATTGTTGTGGCGGGGGTGCAAAGTGTGGATTCCAACCAAATTGTGGTGGAATTGGTGGCTGGTTAAAGAGGTTCGGGTGGAAACCTCCAGGTCCTTGATGTGGGTAAGGAAACCAATGATGATTGTATTGGCTATAATTTTGTTTTCCTCTACCTCTGCCTCGTTGTTTGTTCCCTCTACTCTCGGTGCTCGAATTACTAGAATCTGAGTCTACTGAGGTATCTGGGTCTTCGTTGGTGCGGGCTGGGGGAGCATAATCTTGGCTAGCATAGGGATAGGTTTTATCATAGGACCATCTTTTCAAATCTTTTTTAAATTTGGCTACTTTTGACTGTGCAAGATTTTCTTTGTATTCATTAAGCTCTTTATTGAACTCATCAAGCTTCTTTTTGTAACCTGTGACGGTTGCTTTAATATGGGTTTCTGTGGCCTGGATCTCTATTAACAAAGCCTCAGAAAGGCGCATTGCCGTCTTGATGATAAGGATAGCCCAGACATGCGTACAGTGCCAGGCTATTTGTGCCCATTCTTTTCTGAATACACTGTCCTCTAGAAATATTCGCGGTGCATTGGTGACCAAAAGTCCCTTTGGGGCCATTTTATTGTTGAGGTATTCCTTCATCATAGTTCCATGCAAAATTGCTCTGATTCTGTTTTTCTTTTGTTCACCAAGCTTATCCCAGTCAGTAGTCTGGGATATTGCTTGAGCGACTAGGGGGTCAGCAAAAAGGGAAGTGTCATTCAATATGGCATCAGCCTCCTCTCTGGAGTATGAAAGGCCCGACGCCTCCATTGCAAAGGTGTACTGCGATGCACTGTTTAAATGCAAAATATTACCAAAAGTATGTTATTAGTCTAAAAACGACTCTCGCAGCTGCACGCTGCTAGAATTATTCCAACAACAAGAGAGTAAGGGTCAGAAAAAACACTCTCATGCCCCTTATAAATCCATATATCAAACAACAAGAGAGTGTTAATACAAAAATCAGACACAGTAGGCAAGCAAAATTCTGTTCAGAGCACTACTGAACCTTAGAGGAGACTGTTATTTCAGTAGGAAAATAGAGTGCACATGCTCAGAGATCTAGCTAAAAGGACCCTCAGGCCCCAGTGGAATACTGGTAGCCAGTTGTCTTCATCGGGTCCTCCTTAGTTGCTAGGAAAAGTGAAAGTGAGTTAAAAAGAGTATGGACTACTCCTCAGAATTATTTTAATAAGAGGGTAGCTCTAACTCTGTTAAAACCAGTGTTTGAAAAACGTGATTATTTTTCAGGACTGCTGAAAGGTTGTGCAAGTTTGAACCAATGAGTCCGTTAATTAAGTGAAAGAAGGAAGTTAATAAAATACGGTCAACATGTTTCTGCTTTATGAGCAATAGATCAGCTCAGCATTCGTCAGGACCAAGAATAGAATACAATACCACTCACTGGTCAGAGCACGCTAAAGTGCTCAGACCTAAGGAGTGGTTACACGGAACAATACGACCTGCAGTTGTCGAAGCTCCTTTTAGGAAATTCTTCCCCAATTTCAATTAACTCCTTATTATAGGAGAAACGATAAAAATTTGTAAGAATAAACAGAAAACACAAAGGCGTCCACATTACGAACCCTTTTAAAATATACATCTACGTTGGTAGACTCTAATCATGTGCACACATATACTGAGATCATGTTATAAGCAAGCTAAAAGAAATTTTCTTTTTTAATTAGGAAAAGAACATGCTAGTAATATATCTATTATTCATTCAGTATTTCAAACAACGTATTGGTATTGTCCATAGTGCATTGGATACCTACATAAAGTTAGTGATTGCATAAAAACAGTGCTCGATAAACCATCTATATGGTTTAGAAACTTAAAGTGGTAACACCAGAAGACACCTTTGCTGAAAGCATATAGAGCACAGTGCACTCCAGAAGAGGAAAAATCGGCCAGACACTTACATGATATCTTAGGATAGTGAGCCCCACCATACACAACTATAATGTCACTTTAACGTTTGTTTTTTTCCATTGAATTTCTAGGGCTCTGTTTAACGTAAATGTAAAGTAACGTCAACCGCAGGGCCTGGCCAGTGACTAGGCCCTCCATCCTATCCCTCACGGGAGGCTAGCCCCACACTGTGCAAGGCCTTTGCTGTGCTCGGTGTAGGGTTGGCCAATGGGCCTGGCATGCAGCCAGACCCTGCACCCAATCCCCTGCTGTTGGGGTTTGGAAGGTTGGCCACAGGGGCTGGCACTGGACGCACATGGTTGACTATGTGATGTTACAATTTAAAGGGTGCCATTTTAAGTACAGCTGACCTATTGACTGACAAAAACAAAGACTGTGAAGTTCATGCCATGCTGGACTGGGGGTGCATGCACACAGGGGGAATATATTGTGCCCCTCTGCGTGCATTCACATGGAGTGAGGCTCCCTTCTTTCCTCACCACCACTGTTTTCATGGAGGAAAGACCTCCATGAAGTCAGTGGTGGTGAGGAAAGTCGTAATATGCTTGGCGGGACGCAGCAGTCCTGCCAAGCATATTACTGCCTCAAGACATCTGCACAACCGCCACGGAATGACGGTTCCCTGGCGGAGTAGGCGGTCCCAGGGCGGCACGACCGACAAGGTCATGTGGCAGTCGGGAGACCGCCACAACCGCCCCACCTCGAGTCTGGCGGTCTGAGGACCGCCAGACTCGCAATGTTGATTGGGGGATGCTGTACTCCTTGCAGTCCCCCTCAACATTAAAAAAATAGCAGGATATAAAAAATGAAAGTAAGAAGTCCTCACAGGGCATTATCAGGGGCTCCATCCAGGAACAATCAATAAGAAATTAACAGCTCCTGGCACTCATTTATTGTTCAAAATGTTTTTTTAGTTAAAATTTTGGGGGTCCCGGTGCCAACCCAGGACACCCACACCTTTAGTTTTGGTTATGGGCCGCAGGGGTAACCCCAGGACCACCAACCCTGCCGGCTCCCTGCAAGCGATCCCATGGGCCGCGCAAGAGCCGGCAACATATTTTTAAAAAAAATATTTTTAAAATAAACTGGGGTGCCTACCCAGGGCACCTCACCCCATTATAGTTGTTGATGGCCACAAGGGGAGCCCTAGAGGCTCTGCCGACTCCCTTGCCTGCACCCATCCCGGGTGCAGTGGAGCCGGCAGTGCTCTTAACCAGCAGGCAAAAGACACACAATTGAGACCTCTTCAGCCAGGACAGCTTGATTCCAGTGGCACAGTGAGCCCGGGACCCACGTCTGGTCCCTCTACAGCCAAGATATCTTGATTCCAGTGGCACAGTGAGGGGTCCCGGGACCCACGATTGGGACCACTCTTCAGCAGGAGCAGTGTTTCTTTTGCTCCCGCTGTGCTGGAGGAATTTTGTGTTTCTCTGCATGCAAGAGTGCAAAGAGTTTTCTTAGATCTGAATGCACGGAAGGCCTCACCATGGCCTTGCTATGTTCGGGTGAAAGACAAAGATTGCAAATCTGATGTTGATCGGTTTCGAGAAAATTATGTGTGGCGCTGTTAGCAGTACTGAAAAGGCATTTTTTCCATTACCAGCAAGCATTCTTTAGATTGTTGTTGAAAGACAAATGGACCGTGGCACCGCATAGCTCTTGAGGTCCTAGCCGTAAACAGTATTCAGTGTCTCAATTAATACAGTCACTAGCTTCTTTTTACTGAATTTGGATTCGAAATCTCCGGACAGATCCCCATTAAAGTACCTGTCGCTTCCATAGCTCCAGTGAAACATGTCTGAATCCAATAGCGGAAAAAACATTCTACGATGGAGTCGTGCCCATGTGAGTTACTACCTAACGGGAGAAGTCACATATAACCTTGTGACTCAAAAGACTTCTTTGAAGAAAAACAATTTGTAAACATCCAAGCCAAATACTAGATAGAAGAAGGCGGCAAATCATATGTATCTGTAGCTTTAAACAGGTGAATAACAATCCTATCTTATAGAAATGATATTGTACAAAATGACTTGAGAAGAAAAAGTACACAATTAAAAACATGATGTTGCTGCATTTTGATTTTTTAAAAACGTTTTATTGACTTTTATTTTTATAACACATCTCAGTTTGTTATAAAGCCACCAGTAAAGTAAAATTAATCTCCACAATTCACAATACAGTGCCTCACAGTAGGCCACACAGGTTTGCCCCACTCGAGGCTAAACAGAAAGTAACAGAACATAAACTATCACCCTATAAAGTCAGTCGGAGGCGGTCCCACAGCACTGTATCTCCCCCTCCAAAGAACACGGTCGAAATGGACATGGCTCCCACTGGGCTAAAAAGCAGAGTGGTGTGACCTGCGGGAGTCTAGTCTCGCTCCAAAGTGGAGTCTCCAACGTGAGCCTCTCCGCCCATCCCATGGCCTTTGCTGAGGCCGCCCAGATAGACAGCAACACCAGGGTGAAGGTGGGTAAGGACCGTGGAGTTTTTTTCACTGTAAAATAAGTGCAGGAGATTGTTTTGGTCCATAGCCTATCCTTCTAATGCGTACACCAGGGCTCAAAGCCACCCGAAGCAACAATTATTAATCACCAAGAGGCAAACCACCCTGTAGTATAACAGTAGATCTGGGGTTGTCATACCATTTTCGAAGGCAGGACTGCAGCACTTCTAAAGAGCAATCCGGTTAACACCCCACCCCACTAAAGATCTTGTATCAGAGCACAAGCTCTAGTGAAAGATCCATACCCAATTAGGAAGGGGTGATTCTGAAGCTGGTATATAAGCAGCCAGAGGGCAACCATTTTGAATATGGCAGACTGTCCGAGTTAAGGACAGTGGGAGGGAGGACCAGAACTTGACATCTTTTGGCAAGCCCACCAGTTGAGATTGTTTTCTGTAACAAATAACCCTAGGTATTAGACTTTCGAGGTGAGCACTTGTAACTCCGATGCCCTAAGCATGGCCGTCAGACACTGGGCGATGGGTAAATTGTGACTTGGCCATGTTCAGGCGGAGGCCTGAGCAGGTCCCAAATATTTTGAGGGCGCAAGGGCCCCATGCAGCAAGGTCATCCAAAAGCAATAAAACAATCTACATATAGGGATATTCTGCTGCGGATTGTCGAGGCCCATTGGAAGCCACGAAACAGGGCATTCACCCTCACTTTGGCCGTCAGGAGTTCAACTGCTAAAGCACAAAGCAGGGGAAAAAGGGGTATCCTTGATAGGTGACCCCCTCAATGCTGAACCAGTTTGACGAACTTGCATGGAGATCTTTGTATAACAGCTGAAAGTAGCTAATAAATTTGGTCCCAAACCGAAGATGGGCCAATAAAGCAAACAGATAGTCCCAATCCACTTAGTTGAGCGTCTTCTGAAAATCCACCATAACAAAGCTTGGTGACTGGGTAGAATGGCACTCATCACAATTGCATTGTTAACCCTCAGTATGTTGTGTCGCGTAGCCCATTGGGGCATTTAATCTGGACTGATTAGGGTGAACGAGGTGACTGATCACACTTGATAGACGATTACCTACCACCTTGGTCCGCACTTAGACAACTGTATTTACCAGAGATATTGGTCTGTACTCACTGCAGCGGGTTCCCCGGTGACCCGTTCAAGCGCACAACAATGTCTGCTGCCCGAATGTCTCTGAGCAATTCGCCCAGTCTGCAGCAAAAGCTTACTTGCCTGAGGCTAGACGAGTTTCTAAAACGTCACCGGGAAGCCATTTGGCCCCGGCCCCCTACCAACCTGAAGCTGTGCAAGCGAGGGCTGTCTTCAGCTCCTCACAGGTGACCTCTGCCCCCAAAAAGTCACAGTCAACTGGGGACAGGCAAGTCATTGCTAGATCCGCCACAAATTGGTGTAGGTCGGTCTGGCAGTCACAGGATCAGGACCCTGGAGCCGCTGATAATACCCAGTGGAGACCTCTGCTATGGCCTTGCTGGCTGTTACATGTCTGGAGCCGTCTGACTCGCTTTATGCTATAGAAGCACCAGTGGCATGGGGGATGGTCACAAAACCAATGCAGCATTTTGCTTGCCTTGTTCCCCTATTGGTTGATGCGGCTGCGTGTAGCCATCCATGCCTCTTGGACTTCTTGCTTAAGTTTCTGCCGAAGCAGTGTTTGAGTATGTAGAGCCGCGCAGGATTGAGTCCTCCGCCGTAGGTATGTAACGCTGTTCAAGCTCGAAGACCTGAGACTCGAGTTCCACACCATTTGCTGGCCTCTACCCCATTGCCCGTTATTATAGTTGAACATTTCGCCACGGAGGGCGACCTTGAAGGCCTCCCAGAGAATGCCCGGGTAGTCAACTGAGCCGCAGTCTCTTTTCAGGAATTGCTGACTTGCATTTCGATTCTAATTCCTTTCATCACATACAGGCCAAAGAAAAAAAATCCACACAATTTATCAGACTTTTTTTTTAATGAAATGTATGTCACATTGGCTGAAATGTAATCAAGGCTCGGAATATATAATTACACGGTGAATTGGATTCATTTATTGTCTAAAAACAACATTATTTGGTAAAATATATTCATTCAGTGCTTAGGAAACAATGTTAGGCATTAAATACGATACAAACAGATATAAATGAAGTAAAATAGGTCATCAGAAACACTATGAGACGGTTCAATAGTTCTTTGGTTAAGACAGAAAGACGGGTATCTCTCACTACCTGTGGGCAAA
The DNA here is from genome assembly GCF_964263255.1 of Lissotriton vulgaris. NCBI lineage: Eukaryota > Metazoa > Chordata > Amphibia > Caudata > Salamandridae > Lissotriton > Lissotriton vulgaris. The sequence goes on from NC_141691.1 coordinate 1,748,880,088, forward strand.
CATGCATAGGGAAGCATAGCATAGGATCCAATGTAAACCAACCAAGACCAGGGTAAACAGGTGCCAATGACTAGGTTCAGCACACGTGTGTTTATTTACCATGAAGCGAAGGGAGAGGCAAAAGGAAACAGAATACTTTGAAATAACACATAAGGAAATACATCAAAGCAATCAAATGATTAGGAGAAACGAGGGGGCAACACAGGGAAGAGAGTAGCTTATTAGGAGACAATGTGATGTACACAATTTGGGACACACAGTGAGAATGCAGTCTTGATAAAGGGGAGGGTGGACAGAGGTGGAGCTGAGAGGAAAATGGAGTGAAAGTTTGGAACACATCAGGGGGTAGGATAAATGCAGACACAAGGTGAGAATGACATTGGTAGAGCAAGGGGAAGAGGAACCTGCTTAGAAAAACTGAACATGCCCCCTTCATGTAGCTTTTTTTGTTTTAAACACAGCCTCACCAGCGACTTCCCTTCCCAAGCACCTTTCTACCAGTGGCAGCTGAGGCCCCTTGCATGCCTCCATCAGCCACTCTAGTTTGCTCAAGCCTCTCTTCCTTCACAGGGACAGTCACTTACGACCTTCTAAACCCTGGGGGCCTACTGCAAATGGACCACCAGTCTGGACACAGGATCGGGGTCCTGCTACTGCGTCCTGTTGCTTGGCTTAGCACCTTGGAACCATGATTGGGGTCCGGCTGCTGCACTGCGATGTTCAACATGTCTCCCTGGTTGCCGCCTCTGATCCTGCTTTGCTAACAGCTTGCATTAGCGATTGACTCCTGTTAGAACTGGCTATTTCTGGTTGGCAAAGGCAAAGCTAGGCAGAAACCACCATTCTAGTCAGGGCAAGGGAGTCACACGCCAAGATAACCCCTGCTCACCCCCTTGGTAGCTTGGCACGAGCAGACAGGCTTATCCCGGAGGCAATGTGTAAAGCATTTGCGCACGCACACAACAGCAACAACATCCTAGGCACACCACAAAAGGAACTCCACACAAGGTTATATAAAAATACCTTTTGAATTGTCAAAACACATCAGATAGTAATCACACAATATAGATTGTGCCAACTGGCACGGGCAATATTCACAAGGGATTATTTACAGGACAGGGCCACATGGGCCACTGTCAGAATCAACACTTTTAGAACTAGAAATACTGTTAGAAATAGCACTTTTGAACATATAACAATCAAAGGTTTCACACATGATGCATAAAACATTCAGAGGTGTAGGAAAGACACATGATGTATAAACATACATTCAGCGGTGTAAAAACAAGGCACATGACGCATCAAAACGCATTCAGAGGTACCGGAGAAACACATGATGCCTAAAACATTCAGAGGTGTAAGGGAAGGAAAACACATGATGAATAAAAACATTCAGAGGTGTCACAGGCATAATGGCATAGCACATTACGCATAACTCACATTTGGGCCTAACCAGTAAAAACCACAGTAGGCAATCTCTCACTAGTCTAAACACATTAGACTCTCCCCCCTAAGCATAACTCACATTTAGGGGCGTAACTCACATAGTGAAATAAACTCTCACTAGCATAAACCTACATAGGTAAAATAACCTCATAGTCATATTGCGCAAACATCACCTTAGGCAATTACTATCAAAAACATAGCAAAATCACATTGCGCAAAAATCCCATTAGGGCCTTACGCCCTACCCACATACCAGCCCCCTGGCCAACTAGCCATCCAACAAGGGGACTCAAGAGCCCTGTGTCCAGAATGTCAGGGCGCGCTGCCAATGCAGCGCCAGTCAGGGCAAACCTAAACGTTGCAGCTGCCCACTAATTGCTGTGCAGCTGAGAACACCAACAGAACCTAAACGTTGCAGCTGGCACTAAGTGCTGCGCAGCTGTAGTAGGCCTGGCACCACTGTGCCATCTCTGTCCCACACAGGGACTCACTCACATTGCGCCTAAATGGTGCAGCTGCCCACTAATTGATGGGCAGCTGGGAATCAACCAAAACTGCGACACTAGCCCTTAGGAGCAAGACTGCGCACAAGGCTGAAGCCCACTGGCTCTAGAAATACCCATTGCGCACTTTTGGAGCCCTCTAGGCTCTGGAAGAACTGAATTGTCCCAGAGAGCCATCTGGCTCGCCAAACATAAAAAGGTAGGAGCCACGGGATTCAGCACAGGCCCCTCGGGGGGCCTTTCAAACAAACATGGTCCCCAAGCCCCTCACAGGGACTTTTGAAACAAATACGGGCCCTCGGTGGAGCCTTCGTGGCTCTAGAACATTGCGCCCCTCGGAGCACTCTAGCTCCCAAACAATGATGCCCCCATAGGCTGGAGAGACCCGCTGTCAACCCGGGGCCGCTCTATGCAACCAGAAACTGTCCCCAAGATCAGCTCACAACACTGGGGGGGGCCTCTGGAACCATCTTGTTCCTAAACAACCGAATGCCCCCTCGTCGAGCAGCCCCACTGCCAAGCGGGGGCTGCTTAATAACCCAGGGACTCCACTGCGTGGGGCCTCCACTCGGTGCTCTCTCCTCCCTTGCCCTCCTCCCTGACAGCGCTACTCACCAGCTGCTTCTCCGGGGCGGGGGGTTGCACCACGCTTCACCCGGTCCCCCATCTCGGGACCGGTACTTCGGGAGGCGGACTCCTCGACCGGGGCTCCCTCCAGCACACGGGAGCCCCGCAACACTTGGGATCTTTTCAGCTGGCGGCCCGGGGCTCTCCCTACTTCATGGAAGCCCCGGGCCGCAGCAGCCATGGTTCGGCCAGCTTCTCCTCTCCGGCTGCGGGGGCGGGCCTTCCGGTTTTAGCCTGCAGCACTTCCGGGTCGCCTCAGGCAGCGCGGCGGCTCTTTTCTCGCAATCACCAGCGGCGCTTCGGCAAGATGAGGGGTAGGCTCCCTCGAGAAGCTCACAACTGGGGAATTTAAATACCCGCAAATACGGGCATAACGCCGGGTAGGCACCGGCTATACCGGGACAAAAACGGGGGAATGCCCAGACAGCAGCCCAGAGCTGCAAAAGCCCAAAATAGAAGCGCTCCCTAGATGCTGGAGGACCAACAAGGTCCAAGTAGAAATAAAGCGCTCCCCAGCGCTAGAGACACCAGTCCAGGACAAAGGTCAGGCCCCCAAAGGTTTCAGGGACATCCATCAGGCATCCAGGGGCTGGGCAGGGCCCAGGGAGGTAAGCCTTCCCCCGGGCCCAAGCAGCAGCACGCCCCTGGCAGGATTCAAGTCAGAAACAAGAACATTTTGTAAGGGGACACAGCCCCTTTTTATACCATAAAATCCTTTGTCTAGCACGGTGCAGGCAATGTGAGAACCAGCTACAACTGGTTATAGGGAATTCCTTTCACTGGCCAGGCTAGGGACATCAGACGCACCACAGGGGGTGGAGCCAGCATTGTGGAGGAAAAACCCAGCCCTATTCAGGCCCAGGTGCACCCCTCCCTTCACATCAGCATGCTAATCACTCCATTCACCACCGAGGCAGACCCACCTAGACTCTTGGAGCCAGGCTCACCAGCCAGCTTCAGCCAATCACACGCCAGACACAAATTACACAAATATGCCAACTTCTATTAGTGGCACTTCCACACTCGACACAATCATGCAGCATATATCATTGCGCAGCATTCAATCTCACGAGTTCGCACATACCAAACTCGACCCTGCACTCCCCACACATCAGGAACTACCATGTTCACACATATTCCCCATGCATTCCTATGGGAGAACAGGTCACTCTCACTACTCACACAGGGAGCTCACGCACTTTACACTGTACCACAGTGAAAAAGTGTGCCGAGGCCTAAAATCACCAACACCAGGTCACAGAAACAGGCTAGGAAAAAGCAAAAAGTTTTGGGGTGAACCTGCCAAAAAGGGCCAGGTCCAACAACTCCTGAGTGGAAGGTCCAGCATGGAACTCACCTACACCGAATACACTACAGTGAATTACTAGCATAGACTTTAAAGACCTTGTTGTGCGACTTGTTGCAGTGCTTAATTTGTGCACAGGGTTGCAGGTGGGTGGGCACCGGCTCATTTTCGGAGATCAGGGCTTATTTTTCATTTCAGACTTTGACCGAGAGGATGAGAGAAAAAGGCAGGAAAAAGTGAGAAAGGAGGAGGAAGAGGAAGATAAATAAACAGTGACAAAGTGGGTAGAATGGATGAAGAAGCTGCAAGAGTCAGATAAAGTGCAGTGTGGTAAAAACAGAGTCATGGTGTGGAATCATAGGCACCAACCCATCATAAGCAGCGGCAATGACTAGCCCCTACGAATTTTAACAAATTAAGCATTGAAGCAAAATGAAAAGCTTCCTGTTACGTTTCAGCAGTTTTTTCCTCTGGCTTTCCTCTTAATACAGCAGTTTGGTTATTCAAAATCCAAAGGCTGCTTCAATATAACATGCAACTTCAGAAAACACTGAGGTACGGTAGTCTGGGCCAAGAGGCTGGTGAAGCTTTAGGAACTGGTATAAATGAATGGTTATTCTAGATTACAGTGGGCAAATCTGATGGGCAAGTATGAAAGTTCGTCTAGAAACTAGGGAGGGAAAGGACTATCTTTCACTGAAAAGGAAGTTGAGAGAATACTTTCAAGATAGTTTATAGTTATACATTCAAAAGTAGAATCTCTTTTCGGGGTGCATGCTATTATACTAGGTACCACTAGTGAATACAAAATTGGTCTCTAGAATTGTGGTGCACCCTATAGAGGAAAATTGATGTGCTCAAATTTGCTTAAGCGGCATCCTTATCTCATCAGTCGGGTGCCCATGTTTGCAAAACAGTGTTTGAAGTGCACACTTGACAATCATTAGTGATTAGCAGATTTGCACAAATTCAAAAGTAGATGTGCAACTCGTTCCTTACTGTTCCAGAGTCTCATGAACCCAGTCACATGACGCCATATTCCTTCTATGAATAAACCTTATTGGAAACTACATACACTGCCTTTTCAATCTGCAGGAAATTATATCACCAAGTGCATAAAATGTCAGATATTCATCTGAGTGTACAACCCTCTTCCCTAGTCCGACTACAGATTCAACATTCAGATCCCCTCTTTTGTGGGGTTGCCTTTGGAAAATGGCAAAAGAGAAAGGCTTTGTTTTACTTTTTTACTTTCTTCTACTAGCAAATATGAACTTATCTGACGGATACCGAATGCACTGCTGACAATAATAAGGGGACTTTTACAACATTGTTATCCTTTTTTTTTGTTTAAATTTTTTTTTTTCCAGTTGGTATAAGACAATAATATATACAAATCTTACACTTTGTAATTAGTAAACTTGGTTCAGCATACATCTTACATTGGAGTTAGTGTTTGTTATTACATAGGAATAAAATATAAAACCCTTGCCCAAAATATTTTACCGCCTAGATCCAATATAGTCCAGATGTTAGTAGGCGGGTAGAAAGATTCGTATAAGCCGACAGAGTGTACAGTGAGACAAAAATTCTATTCTAACAATAATTTTCCCTTTCTCGAAACCTGATAATTCCTTTGATTGCATTCATTCCAGATCCCCCCAGATTTTCTCAAATTTCTTTAATGAGCGTATACCTCTTAGTTCCGCTAGAGTCTTCTCCATTATTTTAATTTCTGTAACTAAGTACCACCATTCTATAGCTTTTGGAGTATTGCTGTTGATCCAGTCCCTTGCCAAGATTAATCTAGCACATGCAATTAATATCGCTGCCAGTAATGGGCGTGGTGGTTTTATTATATGTATACCAAGTAACACCATGGGCGCCGTTATGGAGGAGCTTAGGATATTTTTTGTATTTAGGATTTTTCCCACCTCCTCCCAATATTTCCCGAGCATTGGGCATGAGAACAGCATATGCGTTAGATCCGCCGCGTATGCCGCACATTTCGGATACTTGGTCTTATCACCTTGGATGTTACTACTAGACCATTTCGAGATCTTTTCTGGCATATAATAGAGTAGATAGGTAGTTCTATATTGTTGAAGTCTGAGACTAGACGATCGAACAGAGTTGTGTATATTAGTATAAGATTCGATTATTTGTTTCCCTGTAATACTTGTTCCAAGTTTCAAGTTCCATTTATTGGCAATTGACTCTCTATCGTCGGAGCTAAAGCTTATAAAACATTTGTAAGCCAAACTAATAATTGCCTTCTCTTTCCTAGAGTTTATGCAGTCCCATATGCCCCCGCTAGATACGCTATTGATTTTATTTTTGCGCACCAAGAAGTCGTGTATTTGTATGTATATAAATCTATGTATTTCCGACAAACCATATAAGCACTTAAGGGTGGAGAAATCTAACATACCTAAAGAATTATACAGATCACCAAGACATGTTATGCCTTTCAGTTGCCATCCACGTATTAAACCGTCCCTAAATATGTCCGGCAGCCCTGGGTTATCCCATAATTTAAGCTGGGAATGGTAGATGGTGGTTTTACAATAAGCGAGAATGTCTTTCCAGACTCTAATTATGTCTCGCACCGTCTTAAATTTAACTCGTTTGTAGTAGTTTGGGTCGGTTATGTGATATAGGAATTGGTTTGAGTCATTCTTTAGCAATAATTGGTGGTAATAAAGTGTGTCGTCATTATTTAATAATGATCGTAGCCGTTTAACGAATGAAGCCCAGAAATATAATTTTAAGTCTGGGACGTTAAGACCGCCTAGGTCAGTCTGATTTTTCAGTAATTTTAATGACCTCCTAGCTTTCTTGTATCCCCATATAAAGTTTCCAAATATACTATCTAGTTGCTTAAAAAAAAGCCTATTCAGTGCCAAGGGAATTGATAGCCGCGAGGGGGCTCATGTATACGTTGAAGAGGGTGGGACTGAGTGAAGATCCTTGTGGCACGCCGCAGATGACTTCGGTAGCTTCTGATTTGAATGGTGGAAGGCGGACTCTCTGAGTTCTTCCGGCGAGGAACGAGGTGATCCATTCCAGTGCTTTTCCTTGGATTCCGATGTTTCTGAGGCGTTGTATTAAGGTGCTATGACAAACTGTGTCAAAGGCTGCGGAGAGGTCGAGGAGGATGAGGGCAACTGTGTCTCCATTGTCTAGCAGAGTTCGAATGTCGTCTGTTTCTGCGATGAGTGCGGTCTCAGTGCTGTGTTTGGCTCGGAAGCCGGACTGTGAAGAGTCGAGGGATTTGTTGGTTTCGAGGAAGGCGGCGAGCTGGTTGTTGACAGCTTTCTCGATGACTTTGGCCGGGAATGGAAGGAGCGAGATGGTGCGGTAGTTTTTGAGTTCGGTGGGGTCGGCTGTGGGTTTCTTCAGCAGGGCGCTGAGTTCGGCATGTTTCCAACTTTCCGGGAAGGTGGCGGAGTTGAGGGAGCAGTTGATGACGTCTCGGAGGTGCGGTGCTATAATGGAGTCTGCTTTGTTAAAGATGTGGTGAGGGCATGGGTCTGTGGGGGATCCTGAGTGGATAGAGTTCATCAGGCGGATGGTGTCCTCAGTGGAGATTGGGTTCCAGTCATTGAGGATGTTCAAGGGGGGTGGAGGTCCTGCAGAGGGTTGGGTGGGATGGTCTTCGGGTCGGTTGTCGAAGCTGTTGTGGATGTCTGCAATATTGTTGTGGAAGAATGAGGCTAGGGAGTCGCAGAGGGCTTGAGAGGGGGTGATGTTGTTGGAGTTGGCTGAGGGGTTGGTAAATTCCTTGAGGATGTTGAATAATTCCTTGCTGTTGTGGTCGTTGTTATCTAGTCAGTCCTTGAAAGCGGCTTTCTTGGCATTCCTGATCAGTTGGTGGTGTATACGGGTGGCGTTTTTGAAGGCGTCCTTGGTGCTGGTGTTTGGGTCTTTTTTCCAGGCCTTCTCAAGGGATCGACAGAGTTTCTTAGATTTCTTAAGATCATCGTTGAACCAGGAGGCCTTCTTGCTGCCTAGTTTGATTTGACGTTTTTTCAATGGTGCTAGGATGTCGGCGCTGTTGGATAGCCATTGGGTGAGGTTAATGGCTGCTTGGTCGGGGTTTGAGGAGTGGGCAGGGGCGTCTGGATATAACCACCTCCACACATCTTTAAGACCATGCATCTTACATAGGTCTTGAATTGAAGCTCTGGTTCTAGACATACGTTTGTTATTGCATGGTCGGGTAGTATATCTTTGACAGTTCATAATGCAATTAAAATCTCCCATAATGATTAATTCCCCTTCCCAATCCAGCAAGGCTATATTTAGCTGATCAAATACCTTAGGTTCGTCCTTATTAGGGCCGTATATCACACATACCACGAATTTCTTATCATCAATGATTAGTTGAGCAATTGCCCATCTACCCCTTTTATTGTGTATTGTTTTAATTGTTTCAGTTTTGAATCTCTTATCCTTTAAAATTGCCAACCCCTTATTGGTGAATCTGCGGCTGAGCTAACTATGATCTCCATACCCAGTTGGTTCAGCAATTTTTTGTCTTTATTTACGATGTGTGTTTCTGACAAAAAAACTAGATGAGGGTTATAGAGTCTTAGCTCTTCTGCGACTAAGCGTCTTTTGCGTTTGTTGTTCAAGCCTGAGACGTTCCATGCCAGACATTTAATGTTATGCATTCCAAATTAAAACACAGCGGCCGTAGTCAATATTATTCTCAACACATCTGTCTAACCTTCTGTATCGTTTCTTCCTAAGTTCTACAAAACTCAAAGTTTCTCCTCCAAAAACAGATTTCAGAGTATGTCTTTCTACCAAACAGGAAATATTTTTAACTTTTACCCCCCCCTCACTCCCACCCCCCACTGCGGAGACCCCCCCTCACTTACTGCTGCCGTTGGAGTGGCAGCTCTGGCGGCAGAGAGACCGAAGAGGATCAATGTCCAAGTCTCCAATTCTGTCTATCTGACATATTAGTAAGATATCATTAAGTCCCCATAGCTCGTAATCTTTAGAAAGGTTGATTAGTTTCAGTCTTAGTTTTAGTCTTAATTCTAGCTTCAATCTCAGTCGCCATCCTTATGCTTGGTGATGCTAAAAAGAAATGCCTGTGCTTTTTGAACATCACCAAAGAAGTATGTACGCCCATTTTTCACAACTTTAAGTTTCGCTGGTTCTTGCAGGTAAGCTTGGCCCCCCAGTTTGTTAATTGGATCGATCAATTTTCTTAGCTCCCATCTTTTGTCCATCGTCAGTTTGCTGAGGTCAGAGCGGGTAAAGAGGGAGATATTGCCAAAATTAACTGGGGTGTTCGGTCTCGCCTTTTGCCATATGGCTTGACGAAGCAAATAGTTGCCAAAGTGTATTAGAAACGGGCGCGGGAACTTATTGTCTTGCCTTTTTAACCCTAATGGTAGTCGGTGTGCCCTTTGAATTTGGGAATCCCAATCCCAGTCTGAGAGTTCTGGAAAGGCTTGGGGTAACAATTTCACCAGAAATGCCCTTGGGTCGGCCCCCTCTGACCCCTCCGGAATACCAAAAAGCTTGAAGGTTAGATCTTCTTTGCCGATTTTCCAAATCTTTAACTTTTTCCTGTAATAGGGCTAGTTGGAAATCATGTTGCTCCACCTTGGAGCCAGTCTTTGTTGCTTCCTCCTCCATAGCCACTGTGCGTTCTTGAAGTTCTGCTATATCTTGTGTGACCCCCTTGAGATTGGACACAAGATCTGAAATGGATGTTTGCAGTCTCGCATTATCGCTTTTCAATTGCTGATAATGTTCCAGTGCTTCTCCCCATTGACTGATCAGGAGGTTTAGTATCACGTCCAGTTGGGAGTGATCAGTACTCCCGTTCCCCTCTGTTAAATTCTGTGTCTCTTCAGTTGCTCTATTTATTTCTGTATTAATCAGCGGGTTTGGGGCAGCTGCCAATATCTGATGGTTATTTTCCCTTTCAGTTTGTTTCAAGGAGGTACTCCTGGGGGTAGGTGGGTTAGACAACTCAGCTGTTGAAACCTGTGCAGCCTCATTATCTATATGGCTACCTCCTGAAAGCCTTAATGTGAGATTCTTAACCAGCCCCTTGGCTTCAATCCATTTCCTTAGGGGGCTTTTGTCGATGGTCAATTTTTTATTCGGCAGCGATGCCACATTTGCCAGACGTGTCATGTTAAATGATAGTTTCCCCCCTCTTTTGTAGCTGGACTTAGCTTTGCCTTTCCGCCTCCGTGCGGACAGTCTCATTGTAGGATTGTCTATTGTCTTGTCCAGCTCTTCATCTACCTCAGTGTCATAATCCACAAAGGAGGATTGCTCTTCCCCCAGCTCCAGAGAGGAGTCGTCCGTGGGAAGCCCATCTTGCTTGGTGTTAGCGTCAGTTAAGGTTACTAGCGTTGTGTTTGTATTTACAATTGGATGTGGTTCCACTTCTAATATTTCTGCTGTGATATCTCCGCTATTCCCGTTTAGCTCTTCAAGACCTTCTTGGGTCTCACTGCCCTCAGACGATATAGTATCACAGTTAACAGGTAAGTTCGAAAGATTTCCCATCGCTGGCCTTGTTAGAGCTGCTACTGAGGTAATAACCACAACTTTTTTTTAACATTCCTGGTGACTGCAGCCCCGCCTGTATTTCTGGCTCTGCCCTTAGCTCAGACTGAACATCCACCCCGGGTTTGGAACCAGCGGCTGCATTTTTCTGGATAGATGTTTTTGGTATAGTCCCGCAATTAGAAAGCACAGGAGGACGCAGAATTGGCTTACCTGCCACCTTCCTATCGTTCCCCTTCAGAGCAGTGATGGTAGCAGACGGTATTCCAGTTGAATCTCCATCAGGGCACTGTATGGCAACCGGAGCAGGAGGGGGCGGGGGCCGCCTCTTTGTTTCCTTGAGGCACTTTCACCGCCAGCATCGCTGCCACTTTCACCGTGGTCGTCGTGGTCACCGTGGCTGTAGCTGTAGCTATAGCTGTCGTGTCTGCTATAGTTGTAACTGTGGCTGCAGTTGCATTTAGGGTATTGAGCATTAAAGCAGCCGGGCTAGCCGAATACGCAGAGATAGCCGGTACTCTGGTTTCCCCCGAGGCATTTGTGGTTACTGGCGCAGCAGGGGTAGCGGCTGCGGCTGCATTGGCGGAGGTTTTAGTGTTGCGCGTAGAGCGCGGCGGATTTTTAGGCGACATAACCCTTTGGAAGTTGATTGCTACTTCTCTTGCTCCTGTTACGGCTGATAACCCAAACCAGTCAAGCCTGGATCTAGCGACCCAGTTTCCGAGAGCTCGCCGAAGCACCAGCGAGAGCCCCAAGAGCCACGGTATCCGCTGTATCTCGATGTTTCAGCAGCACTTGGCGTGGCGTGGTGAGTGTTAAGAAATGAGAAGTTTATCTTGTCGAAATTTCAACTAGGAACCAAGAAACCCCACGGGGGCAATTCCTCCAGTCAGGTCAGATAACAAAGTCTGTTTGGCTCTGTTTAGCCCCCTTACCGCCGGTACAGCTTTAACGTGCTGCCTCCAGTTCACTCCGTCTGCTGCCACGAGGCTGGGTCCCTACTCCGCTGCGCCTCGCATCCGACGTTCCAGCGTCTCCTCTCAGCTGTAGCTCCGTGGCTGTAGCTCCGTAGCACGGCGTTGCAGGTGGTGAAAAACAAAAAGCACTTTCTGGTTAGCCGGCTCTCTCACACCGTTTTCCGAAAATGCTGCAAAGATTTTGTACGGCTTTAACTTACTGCCTCCAGCAACTGCTGAGCCTCGGCATTACAACTTCTCCTTTCTGCGGTGGCTTCGTGAGAAAGAAAAAAAAAAGGAGGGAAAAGCACTTTTCTAATCAGCTGGCTCTCTCGCCGCCAGCTTTGAAATGGGAGCCCTCAGTCTGCTGAAAAAATCTGTTTTAGCACTGGTACGGCTTTGACTTGCTCCGACGCCGCCGACGCCCACTGAGCCTCAGCGTTTCAGCTTCTCCTTCTACAGCCGCTGTACCTCGGCGTCTCAGCACAGCTCAGCTGTGACTCCGTGGCTGCATCTCCGAGGCATCTCCGTGGCGTTGCAGGCGGTGAAACCCAAATGTGTAAAGCGCTGCTTCTCTTTTCAATTTTCAATTAGCTTCCTCTCCGCCAGTATATCATTAACTTGCTGCCTCCAGTTTTCCGAGATGGGAGCCCTCGGTCTGCTGCCGCTAAGCTGAGTCCTTACTCCGCCATCTTGGACTCCGCCTACAACATTGTTATCCAAAACACTTAGATATAGCTGTACAGCGATTACCTAATCAACATTTGGGGAGTTTTAAGATCTTAGGATGGATGAAATCTAGAGTTCTCCTAGCTTGTCGTCAACTGCTCTTACCCCAAAAGCATGTTTTCAACATGCCTCTAGCAGGGCCACAAAATAGTTGCTGCTCCTAAGAAATGGAGAAGTGAAAGGTAAAAAAATATGGATTCTAAGGCTTTGTACCTTATTCAATGTATTGAACTTAACTTTTCAAGACATCCTTTATCCCTAGTCACCCTCAAAATTTCCAGCCATCATGCTTCCTTGCATACCAGGTGATATACTTATGATAAATAGAGGAGACAGCCACTTCTGAGGCGTTATCCTGACACTGGCAGTGTTGATGGCTTTTGTTTTGCCATTTATTATTCAAGTAAAAGTTTCTGGAAGATAACCAAAAAATGTTTGCAGTAACCATGTATATAATGTAAACATCAATACTCAAGCATTGCAACCAGAGAAACAAAGAAAATGAAAATCGATGGGAAGGGGGCTAATATTGGTGGATTATAAGAAAACACAAAGCAGTATACTAGGGAAAAACTGTGGCATTTGTATAAATGCAAGCAAAAAGAGCCTCCCCGACGAGGAGCAACCGCCGATGATGAAGCATGACACTCTTCGGGGTGTGTGAGGCAATTACATCCAACATAATGGATGCCCCAGGGTATCATTGTAACACCCTTGGTCACGCCAGGTAAATCTCTCCCTAAAACTTTCCCTACTTCCTCACCTCTCTCCAGGAACAGTGCAGCACCCCCTCTTTTTGCTTGCATCTCTAGTACTCAGTACGGACACTAAGCTGCTACTGGACCTTCCACCATCTTGAGTGGTAAATAGTGTCCTTTCGCCTCCCTTCTTTTGGAAACCTGCATTTGTATAAATGACAGAACAATCTCTATAATCATTTATCAATTGGCAAGTTATCTTTTGATTAAGAGGGACTACCGTATTCAAAAAATTCATTACTAAGCTTAAGATGCAAAATAGAGAGTTCCCCACATAGGGTGAGATTCATTGCCATAAAACATGGACGTCTTTCAACAATATGCCATCTGTTAAAATCCAAAAACTTAAGGCTACATTTTATGCTTTCCAAGGAACAGAAATACAATCAAATGGCTGCTTTGCACATGTTGCTTTTTATTGCCAAGATAGTGATTGCACATTTCCAAAAATAAACAAGGCTGTATTTTTCCCCAGGCTTCAATGCCTTAGCACACTTCATTGATAAAAAGATAGTGTAAACTGATTATGACTTGTAGGTTGCCCAGTTGAGCATAATCACATATCCAGTAGTACTGAAACTCATTGTTCAATTCCATTTATGCGATCAGTGTTTCTTACTATATATGACTACTAAAGACATTTCTGAATAATGTTCATAAGTTAAATAAATTATGTGGTCATGCTGCTGTCACACGAAACCCATAAAAGAATGACATCAAGACACCATAAATGTATTTTTAAATTGGTGGCAATTATTTTTACCTTCAATATTATTACTTGAATAATTTTTGTACAAACGAAATGTAACCCTGATTCCTTTATGAGCACCAACCATAGTTTGTTTTAGTGAATATGAAAAAAACAATGTAGATCTTGATCGATGATCTATGAGCATCACTCGCGGTTGTTAAGGCCCCCCATCTAAAAGCGGTAACCTTCCAAGTCGAAGACAATTAACCAATGTCAATATCTATTGTACATTAACCTGCATTGATAGAGACTGGTATTGAGCTGGGTCAATCACCAGGCAAGACTTCTAAATAATTTCAAATGCTGTTAAACTCCACTTTCCATTTATAATAGCATTGTTTTAAGTCTAAATTGTGATACTGCTCCTTGAAAAGTACATTGTAAAGATTGTAAAAGATATGTATCATAACATTTACTAAGTAGGGAACATGGTGTCCTGAAAGTTGGCTGATGAAAAATGGAATCCTCTAATAACAAAAGATCCATTAACTACCACGACATTAGAAAACAATTTGCAGGAGGAAGTTATAAAATGTAATGTCTGGAAGTGTAAATCCATTTTCTGGGGAGTAGGGGGTGTCTGTATGTGTATGTGTGTGTGTGTGTGTGTGTATGTGTATATATATATTCTCCTAGAATAAACATTTTCTACGTGAAATACTTCTTCAAAATCAAGTAAAACATAAGGCCAGACACCAGAAAAAGTCTGAATACAAGTCAATGAAAGAGCAATGGAAGAGCAATTTGATTAGCTAAAGACCCAACTGGAGCCCTGTGATGGAAGGAGGGAGCTGTGGAAATGTTCGAAGAAACAAAATGGCTGAAGGCATGTTTAACAATATTCCTCAAGTGCCACAACTGAAACCGAACACACTGTAGCCTATTGAACTCCAAGTTTATTGAACTTTACAATATGTTTTACGTTTTTCTGGCCATGAAAAAGCCTCCAAAGGACAGAACAGATGTGCTGTAAGCTTAGTCACTGCACTCTGGTCACTGCTCAAGCGGGAACCACAGACTGGGGAAGAAGGCAGCTTCCTCTCAGTGTGCTTATGAGATTGTGTGTAGTATATGTCAGGTGCCTTCTGTAAAAGAACTTTCCCGTGAGCACACTGGGACACTGTAAACACTTACAAATGAATCAATGATAGCACAAAGGTAAACATCAAAAATACTGACAGCCAAAGGTGGGCATTGTCTGGACGCCCCTACTGGAGCTATGAGCATGTCATAGTAAAAGGACAACAATCTTTATTTTTTTGTTATGATGTAGACTTCCCTCTCATGAATAAATGCTTCATTGTGTTAAACAATGGCCAATGTACGGATCCAATCCCTGCTAACTGTAGTAGGATTTGAAGAGAAAGCAATGTCCACATTAGTTTTACAATCCTATAAGTAGGTGATAATGCCATGTATGAAGTCTCTTGCATGGTCATCGAAGAAGCCGAGCCTTCCAACTCAAAGTAGGCGACCCTTGACAGTTGTTGTTTGTCTTTTAATATTGTATGGCACTGTATCCACAGACTACACATTTTTAAGTGGAAACAAAAAAATGCTTTATTCTATTGCAGGCTTGCTTCTGGCCACCAGGGTGCTTCCATGATGTGTTATGTTTTTCGTCAGGGGGTAATGCCTCCTAAAAATGGAAAAGATATTGAAATAAAGATGACATCGGTTCCAACGTTAAAAAGATTAAAGTACAATCAACAGTCTTCAACGATCCTGATTCTGTTATGAATGAATGGACAAACCCAACAATTAATTAAATGCTTTTAGCACATTTTTTTGCCAACTAAATTGCTTCAAATCACTTTCATTGCACTTAGTAGAAGTGAAAGAGTCGTCTTCCAGTTTTAGGAGCTGCATGAGGGTAAGGAACTTCTACTATGAAGTTGCTGGAAGTGGCAGCCTGCGATAACTGCTGAGGCTTTGAGTGCTAACTTGCTGGAGGGGAAACTAACTCAACTAGGTTTTCTGAACTCTACTCAAATATTCAGGTGGAAAAAAGTGGATTATGTTATTTAATTAACTGAAATATGCAACGCGACTCCACCCCACACCACACTCAAAAGATAATGAAACAGACTTTAAATATATGGGTTCATAGATTATTCGAATTAAGGTAGCTTATCCTGGTTAGCAAACAGATATACCATAGCATAACTCCTGAAAAAGGCACAGCTTCAAGTGTGACCATGAGCCAACTATGTGCATAAAAGGAAGTCTTAAAGTGTGCTAGAGTGTTTAGAAATGAACTGTGATCAAACTCTGATCTGAAGTCCTGGTGGGTTGCTGTGGGTGGTGAAGATCTGCCTATGTGTGAAGCTGCAAAAACCACAGTTGATGGACAGAATGCAGAACAATGTCATACATTCACCCCAGTACAGAGATCTGGGCCTAAATCCATAGTTTTTTTGCACTCCACACCACCCCAGTTCAGACATGGCCAAATGCAAATCAGTCTGACCCTGTGCCTCATGGGAACAGCTCAGCCCGAACTGCCAAGCCATGCCTTCCCTGGACCGGAAACAAGGTTACGAGGACCGGTTTCTGGCATTCCAGCCGTCTTCAGCCCGGCTTGCTTGAATCCAGTGGTGTGGAGAGCATGGGACTCACGCCAAAAAGTGGAGTGCAAAAAAACGATAAATTTGGGCCCAGATCTCTGTAATGGGGTGAATGTATGACATGGTTCTGCATTCTGTCCATCAACTGTGGTTTTTGCATTTGTCACCCCGAGTGGGATGGGTATGCTCAGACGTGAGTCCCATGCACTCCACACCACTGGATTCAAGCAAGCCGGGCTGAAGACGGGCAAAAAAACAATGGATTTGGGCCCAGATCTCTGTACTGGGGTGAATGTATGACATTGTTCTGCATTCTGTCCATCAACTGTGGTTTTTGCATTTGTCACCCCGAGTGGGATGGGTATGCTCAGACGTGAGTCCCATGCACTCCACACCACTGGATTCAAGCAAGCCGGGCTGAAGACGGCTGGAATGCCAGAAACCGGTCCTCGGAAGCTTGGTTCCGGTCCAGGGAAGGCATGGCTTGGCAGTTCGGGCTGGACTGTTCCCATAAGGCACAGGGTCAGACTGATTTGCATATGGCCATGCCTGAACTGGGGTGGTGTGGAGTGCAAAAAAAACGATGGATTTGGGCCCAGATCTCTGTACTGGGGTGAATGTATGACATTGTTCTGCATTCTGTCCATCAACTGTGGTTTTTGCATTTGTCACCCCGAGTGGGATGGTTATGCTCAGACGTGAGTCCCATGCACTCCACACCACTGGATTCAAGAAAGCCGGGCTGAAGACGGCTGGAATGCCAGAAACCGGTCCTCGGAAGCTTGGTTCCGGTCCAGGGAAGGCATGGCTTGGCAGTTCGGGCTGGACTGTTCCCATGAGGCACAGGGTTCGACTGATTTGCATATGGCCATGTCTGAACTGGGGTGGTGTGGAGGGCAAAAAAACGATGGATTTGGGCCCAGATCTCTGTACTGGGGTGAATGTATGACATTGTTCTGCATTCTGTCCATCAACTGTGGTTTTTGCATTTGTCACCCCAAGTGGGATGGGTATGCTCAGACGTGAGTCCCATGCACTCCACACCACTAGATTCAAGCAAGCCGGGCTGAAGACAGCTGGAATGCCAGAAACCGGTCCTCAGAAGCTTGGTTCCGGTCCAGGGAAGGCATGGCTTGGCAGTTCGGGCTGGACTGTTCCCATGAGGCACAGGGTCAGACTGATTTGCATATGGCCATGTCTGAACTGGAGTGGTGTGGAGTGCAAAAAAACGATGGATTTGGGCCCAGATCTCTGTACTGGGGTGAATGTATGACATTGTTCTGCATTCTGTCCATCAACTGTGGTTTTTGCATATGTGTGAAGCTGGACAGCAGCTGCCAGGAGAACTCACTGACCCACAGCGAAGAGCCATGCCAGATAACTGAAAAAGCCTGTGGAGGACAGCGTGACGGACTGCGGCTGTCTAAGAGCCACAAGGTTACCGCAGCCAGCTGCCCAGTGAAGACATTGAGCATGACAGTCTCTGTGCCCCAGAGAAGCCTCATCAACGCCAGACGGTGACAAGGCCAAGCCTGGGCAATTGAAATCCTTGTGTCAGATGGGTTCCTGTACCAACCTTCTATGTCTGTTAAAATCTTGTCTTTGACCCCTGTCCTGGGGTCCCCAGTCACCAGCAGAAGGTCAGCTTGATTCCTGATCTGCTTCAACCATTATTCTATTCCACACATTTCTACCTATTTCATAGTCTAAACCTCCAGTCTGTATTGAAAGTCGAGTCCAGTTTTAACTGTCCACTGGACCTTCTGGTGAGTGTTGTGGGTGCTGCTGGACTTGTGGATGCCATTACCACTGGAAAATCGCAGAATCACTACTGCGACTTTGCTACTCTAGCCCACTGACCACCACATGATACTGAGGATGGACTGGTACCATTGTCAGCCGCTGCCCCAAAACTTAGCCGAATGGTTACCATTCTCCAGTGGGCTGAGCTGCCAGCACTAGACGCTGGTGACAGACACTGAATCACTATCACAGGGCACAAAAAACAAGCCCCCAGAGGCACTGTTCTACTAAACAGGATTTGGGTGGAGAAGCTGTGTTCGGCAAGTCTTGGGACTTATTAGGAGGTGTACTAGCTACATTCCAAAGTGCATAGCAAAACTCACATAAAAGCGAAATCATAGCTTTTGTAATTCTCAAAACACATACCTTAGCCTCTGGCTTCTTTGAGGTTACTCTAATTCAGTGCGTGAACACTTCCAAGTAGATATGACGATGTATCAGACCTTCTCACACAGACTAACATGGACCACAGACCTCAATATTCATCAGACATTTCGCACTTAGTGTGTAGGAGCTTAAAATTATTTAGTATGAGATCTCAGGCCCACAAGGCACCAGGCACGTACGATGTTAATTGTTTATCCTAATTTTATGTTTAGATTAAAACTCTTATGAGCAATTAAAATTCTTCTCTTTTTAAAGGAAAAAAAACAGTGGCAGCTGGTGACCTTGAAAAGTGGTGGGGTGTAATCCTTGGCTCAAATTCTAAAGGGCTTTCTCTTGAAGGTTTTTCACACTTTCTTGCACTGTTTCACTCGGTCTCACTTGGTCTCACTCATTCACACTCATTCTACTCTGGCCCACTCTATCTTACTAAGTCGGACTTACTCTGAATTACCTAGTCTTACTGTGACTCAGTCTCACATACAGTAACACTCAGTTACACTCACTGTCATTCTCTCTCACACGCTCACACAGTGGCGTAGCTAGAGCTTCTGGCACCCGGGGCTATCTCTCAGATTGCCACCCGTGGCAGGAAGCGAAGAGGGGGAAGGCGGGATACGTATTTACTCTGGAATTTGTTTGCCTACCTAAAGGATGTATACTTTACTCAATCAAATCTTACTCCCGGCCTTATCTCTGATGGTAATGGGCCAACTGCATTTCAACCACAGAATCTTTGGTTTATTTCTATTACTTTCCTTTAATATAGAACAAAAATGTATTCAGATATCACTGCTTCTGAAACTGGAGGCCCTTGGTCTGAGGTAGTTGGGATTGGGGCCCTGTGAAAATAACTCTTGTGGGGTAATGTCCACGGGCAGTTCTAAACACCAAACTGAGGAGGCTCACCGCTCACCAAAGATCCTTTCCTCTCCTTATTTTTTTTAAAACAAAACTTTATTGACTTTTGCAAATCTAATCAAAAATAAGAAGCAAATAGGTTCACTTTAGGATACATACAGTGGGATGAACAACGATACCAATATGGGCGAAACAAATACAATCACTTAAGACGCAGTCAAGATACCCTCCCCACCCACCATCCGAGAATTTTACATTTAACTAGAAGCATTGTAATCCTAATCCTTTCCTCCTGTTTTTAGCTCTTCCCTCAGGCTCTCGTCGGTCGTGTGTAGACTCCACAGTGGTGGCAGGGCTCCTACCGTAAGTGTTGTACTGCTGCAAATCGCCCAGCACTCCCCAGACTCGACTCCACTCACGATGAGAGTGCGTAGAGGTGAGGCGTGTCACTGCTGCCTTTTCAGCGCGGCATGGGGGCTGCCCAAAATTTTTTGCCCAGGGCCGTTATTGGTAGCGCTTACGCGCGCTACAAGATTGATGGCCCTGGGACCCACAAACACGGGACGTCACGCACCGCACCACCACCACTAGCTAGGTGATGCGTGTGCTGCAGCATTTTGCAAGCAGGTGTGCTTGCAGTTCAATTACATAATTTACAGCACGTCACTAGTGTTGGGAACCGCCCGGCACTGGTAGACCGTTGCGGGCGCCTTTATAATTTATTTGGGGACACTGATAGTACTGTCCCCAAATAAATGATAAAGAATGTCGCCACAGGCCAGTGAGAACACTCTGCTAATTTAGCTCCTTTTAGTCTACTATGAGAAAATGCTGGGAGAAAGCGAAAATGATTGTCTTAAATATGTAAATAAGAAAAACTCCTACACATGTTGACGAACCATTCATTATGGGAGTGTGTATTGGAGATTTAATGCCCGCTTGCATGCAAACCTCCTAAGCCTTCTCTAAGCACCGGCTCGCATGCCATCAATACACTGTCCAGAAGCTCTCCTGTCACAGCGCTATGTGAACTAAGCGGCCCCAGAGTGATTGGGTAGCCAGGCATACTGCCGCCATGTTGTCTTAAACTTCATCACTACCAGAGGCGATGTTTTTCTTTCTTCCGAGGACTCTGCCTCGTGCCAATACAAGTAATTTTCATACCACATTGTTTATTTTACATGCATAAGTAATTTTTGTATTACTACATGCGTGAGATAAAGCTATCGTTCATTACAGTTATGCGCATGACTACTACATATAATGTTCCATGCTGAAGTACATCCGCCTGCAGTCTGTGTAAAGTTCCTGGTACTTAAGGTTAATCTATGACAGGTGATGCGCTAACTTGAGGATTTAGCGGCCACGTGAGAGCCGAAGGGCGGAGGCTGCTCACAGCCACTGACACAGCTGCAGTCTGGTCACAGACGGCATTATTATGAGGTCAAAAGTCTATAATTACAGGATTAGATGTGCGTCACTCCACCTCAGCTTATAGCAATATTTATTTGGCTAAGCATGAAACAAAGTCGTGGTGGGATGTTGCTATCGTTGGTGCAGCAGGAGCAGTGCACCAGGGCCCTGCTCGGGACTCCACATCACAATTATTACTTAATTGTACTTCCCGATTGGGATAGAAGCGGTCCACTACTATCCTTTCTTAATTTTTTAAAAATTTTATATAGCGCGAACTCGACCCGAAGGTATGAGCATGCTTTACATAGCACCAGTTACATTACAAACGGACAAAGTCATGTTTATGTTCACAGGGAGCTTAAGTGATTTGCCCAGAAGGAAACAAGTTACTTACCTGTAACTTTGGTTCCCCAGTATTGGTAACTTTCATAGATTCCCATGCTTTTGTATCATTCCCCGTCGTCGGAATGGGAGTCTCGGTAACAAAAATACCATAGCAGTAGGTACAAAAGAGAAAGAAAAAGGCCTAGGCCTCATTCCCTTTTGTAGCATATCACCCTCTTTTTGTAAAAGAGACCAGACTTAGGCATCAGCCAATCAGAAGTGCCTCACCCCTTAGAACCCTCCTGAAGGAACCTCAGATTTTCGTAGCCGTTGTGTATCAGTCACCAAATCTGTTGTAGGCTGAGCTTTCCTCGGGGAGGTGGGTGGGCGCATGGGAATCTATGAAAGTTACCAATACTGGGGAACCAAAGTTACAGGTAAGTAACTTGTTTTCTTGCCCCAGTATTGGAACTTTAATAGATTCCCATGCTTTTGTATCAGAGTAGCAAGCAGTTAGCAACAAAAAAACACATTTTGTTTCATAAATACATTGCAATAGCCAACATGACATAAAGATACAAAATGTGTAACAACGGAAGGTGGGATAGAAAGGAAAGCTCACCAATTATTGGAAGAGGTTCCTCAAGACAGCCAGGCCCACTGTTCTCTAGTTGTAAGGACTCCAAGCAGTAATGCTTAGCAAAGGTGTGAACGCTGCTCCAGGTAGCAGCTCTGAAAATGTCTTTAATCTGAACCCCCGCAAAGAGGGCCGCTGAAGATGCCACTGATCTTGTGGAATGTGCACGAATCCTGCCAGTCAGAGGTTTCCCTGCCGCAGTGTGGCAATGCAGAATGGCACTTGTGATCTGTCTTGATATCCCCTCTTTGGATAGCGGGAGGCCTTTGCTTGGACCACCAAAGGACCTCCGAAATCCCTTAGTGCGATCTAAGTAGAATCTTAAGCACCGTTGTACATCCAAAGAATGAAGTGTCTTTTCCGCTGGTGTAACCGGTTGAGGAAAGAACGCTTTCAGAATAATCGGCTTGTTCAAGTGGAAGTCCGAGGGTACCTTGGGAATAAACCTAGGGTTAGTTCTCAAGATTACAGTGTTCCTTTTAAATTGTAGGAAAGGGGGCGTGGCCAAGATGGCGGAGTGAGAGGACGCTTCTTCTCGCAGCTCCCCGATCCGACTAGGCCCGAGCCCTGAAATATAGCTATTTCTCCCCCCACCGGAGCCTAACGGCACGAGGAGAAGTGGAGGAACCTGAAGAGAAGACGCTGGTCGAGTTCTAGCCTCCGTTCAGCCTCAGGATAGCCCGTTGGACGGTGTTGGAGGTCCGGCCCGGGAAGCGTGAAGAGGAGGAGGTCGACCCCAGAGCACGTCAGCCGGACGCACGCCGCACCCATTGCCGCTTGGAGTGCGCAGCCGGAGGAGATACTGCAACACCATGCCCGAGGGGTCCTCAGTGCCTGAGGGGACCACCGAGTCAGCCCCGTGGGAGCAGCGGGGAGCGGCGCGCAGGTCCCGGCCTACTCGTATGACCGCCCACCGGGAGAGTATCGGAGCAGCAAGGGAGTGGGCCCGGGGCCTCGCACGGGGCCTTCCGTCCCCGGCCCCTCCGGTGACGGGACTCCCCAGCTCAGTGGACGCCTAGGTCCAAAGAAAATCCGGCGTCCTTGGTGGGCCCGCAGCTTGTATTGTCAATTCCAGAGCGATTCTTGGCCACTGGCTCCGTGACGCACGACGGAGCTAGACGGAGGTGGAAGATGGCGGAGTCGCCCTGAGAGGCCTCTGTTGGCGACTGCGGCTGGGGGGTCTTGCACGGTACCGGAGGGACCCACAGCGCCTCTCCCTTCAGGCGCAGCCGGGGGCAGAAGGAGGAGACGATCGCCGGTGATACCATCCGTGCCGAGAGGAGCCCGCGACAGACGGACAACGGCGGGGCCTATGGGAGGAGTGAGCATCCCGTCATAGCAACCACGTCTGGAGCCCAGCGTGACGAACCCGGAGGCGCTCTCCCCAGACAGTGCTTGGAGCAGTTGCCGGTGACAACCACCAGTCCCTTATCTGACCTAGGACACCACCGGCGGATCGAGACATGTCGAGTAGAAGGGACGGGAGAACTGGCCGCACTCAGTCCAAGATGGCGCCGGGCAGAGGCGCCAAGCGGGTAGAACGCACTCTCCCCGACATACTCAGCAGATCCCAGCAAAGAGGAGATATTGGGCCGCTATCGGCAAGCCCTGCCGGAGGATCGCAGGGTGCGACTGGAGGGGAACCGCCGGTCACCAGATCGTTCCTTGAGTCGCTGTTCAGCACCCTCAGAAACGATTTTCAGACACTGAAACAGGAAGTGGCAGGTGAGGTTCGGGAGGTGCGCAGAGAGGTGAAAGAGATCGGGGAGCGAGTGGCCACGGTGGAGGGCACAAACCACCGTCTTGATGAGGAGTTAGTCCTATTGCAACAGGAGGTGTTGCGCCTCAGAGAACAGCACTTAGATCTGCAAATGCACAATGAGGACCTTGAGAACCACTCTCGACGAAACAATATACGAGTCCGGGGAATTCCATCCTCGGATGAAGGATCAGATACGGCTGGCTACCTGAGAGACTTGTTCCGAGCTATCCTGGGTGAACCACCTGAATTCCCGGTCAGAATTGATAGAGCGCACAGAGTGGGCCCGCCACGACGAGCATCGGCACCCCCTCCGGACATTTTGGCCTTCCTCCCAGATTTCCCACTAAAGGAACGCATCATGGCTTAGGCCCGGAAACAATCCGCGTTCACTTTCCGTGGCCACTCTGTGGGACTGTATCAGGATCTGTCCGCCATCACTCTTCAAAAACGGAAATCATTCAAGATCGCCACAGACTTTCTGAGAGAGCACGAAACACCCTATGCCTGGGGTCACCCCTTCCGCCTTATCTTTCGATGGAATGGCACGATGCATCAACTCATATCGCTTCAGGAAACATGTGAGGTTCTGGGGATCACGGGGGAGGAGGAAGACACGACCACGCCGAGCCGGAGGCGCGGCCCCAGAGACGGTTGGCAGAGGGTCTCAAGGAGACGAGAGTCGGCCAACCCTAGAAGGCCGGACTCGCCCACCATTAGAGCCAACATGGCGGATGCGGTCTCCGAGGCGGCCAGAAGCAACGCCTCCAACGGTGATGTGGCTCTTACAGCATAATGACGCTCCAGGGGGAGAACACCACAGCCTTACTGGAGTAGCAGGTTCGGGTCTTGGAGGGCGGGGGGTGGGGGGGAAGAGGGAGAGGGTGTAAGTGGCTGGACGTCCACATTGGTAACTCACCACAGGCTTGCCCGGAGGGCATGACTGGGACTGACATTTGTTTGGACTTCAGGGGATTGTTGAGGGGTGAGGGAGGAGGGCGCTTGGTTGTTTGCATGGAGGGTTTGTTGGGGTGTGGAGGGAGTTTGGGGGAGGGGAAGGGTGGCCGGCTTGGGGGACGTTTGAGGGGAGTTGGGGGGAGACACGGGGACCGTCCAGTGCTACTGTACCAGTCATCACAGCCTTGCTGTGCTTCTATACATTGTCTACACCGCACCCACCTCTTTTAGGCCGTGACACACTGCTTCTACCTTGGTTTTACCCACACAGATGACAGCTTTCACAGTAGTTACCCTTAATGTGAAGGGATTAAATAACCCTGTCAAGAGGAGGGCAGTCCTTTCCTTATTGAAGAATACCCACGCAGACATTTGTCTCCTGCATGAGACTCACCTCCTAGCCAAAGACTGCCAGAGGATGCGCTCCCATAAATTCCCCACGCAATTCTTCTCCTGCAATACTACTAAGACCGCTGGGGTTGCAATTTTGGTATCCAAAACGTTTAAAGGAGAGATCCTCCATAAATTTGCTGAGCAGAAGGGTAGACTCCTTGCTTATAGGGTCAAATACGGGGGACTGATTTTCACCATTGGATCGATGTATAGCCCCAATGAACACCAAGAACGATTCCTACACTCGGTTGTGGTGGATGTCACCGCCACACCAGATAGGCACGTAATCATAGGGGGAGACCTGAATATGGTCTTCGACTCTTCCCTGGATAGGTCGGTGCAGCGGCGCCCGCAGACTGGGGAGATTTCGCAGACGAGCAAACGCCAACTAGAGGAGTCAGATCTCCATGACCTTTGGCGTAGCTTACACCCCACCACTCGGGACTATTCTTATTATTCGCACGCCCACAAGACCTACGCACGTCTCGACCATCTATTGGTCTCGAAGCCGGTCCGCGACTTAGCCACAGCTTCTGCGATAGGGGTTCTCTCTCTATCGGACCACGCCCCTGTTACGGGGACGTTCCAATTGCCACCGATGTCGCCTAGGCGTGGAGTGTGGCGCCTCAGGGATACCTTGCTGCACAAACAGACGGTGGTAAAGCATATTCAAGACTCGATACAGGATTACCAGGAGCATAATGATAATGGTGACACTACCCTGGCAACACAATGGGCGGCTTTGAAAGCGGTGCTCCGAGGGGAATTTATTGCCATCTCCTCCGCTGAGAATAGGGAGCGTCAACAGAAGCGTGAGGAACTAACTGGCAAAGTGCGAGAATTTGAACAGGTTCACCAGAGGACGGGGGCTCCCAGAATCTGGAAGCAGCGTAAGGCTGCTAGGAAGCTTTTGGCAGCCTTAAATATGGACAGGGCGGAATATGCTGCATTACGCTTGAAGCATGCATATTATACGGGTGGGGACAAATGCGGAAAGCTCCTGGCGCACAAACTCAGGGAAGCACATCAGAGGCACTTAGTGAAGGAGCTATCGACACCCGCTGGGGGGGTTAGTAACGGAAGACGACCAAATAGCTGAAGGCTTCCGCCGATTTTACGCTGACCTCTATAAAGGCGAACCCCCGTCATCACAAGCAGAGGAGGGCTACCTGGCCTCGGTTGACCTTCCCTCTC
Organism: Lissotriton vulgaris; assembly: GCF_964263255.1. Taxonomy (NCBI): domain Eukaryota; kingdom Metazoa; phylum Chordata; class Amphibia; order Caudata; family Salamandridae; genus Lissotriton; species Lissotriton vulgaris. The sequence goes on from NC_141691.1 coordinate 1,748,906,005, forward strand.
TCACTCCGGAGCAGGCGGAATATCTCGAAAGGGACATTCGGGTAGAGGAAGTAATTACGGCCATCTCCAGGCTCAAACATGGGAAGGCCCCGGGTCCTGATGGTTATACTTCCCTCTTCTATAAAACTTTCTGCCCTACGTTGGCCCCGATCCTCACACGCCTATTTAAATCCTTCTCCGTTCCTGGAGCTATCCCTCCGGATTTGCATAGGGCAACGGTCTCGGTTATCCCTAAACCGGAGAAGGATCGGACGCAATGTGGCTCCTACAGGCCGATCTCTCTCTTGAATATTGACCTTAAGTTGTATTCTGGGATCCTGGCGGCCCGTTTGGCGCTTCACCTCCCGGGACTAGTGGAATCGGACCAAGCCGGGTTCGTTCCGGGGAGGCAAACGGTGGATAACACCAAGAGAGTGGTCCATGTACTGGAGAAAGCCTCCAGGATACCCGGGGAAAGGATGTTGCTGGCAGTTGATGCGGAGAAAGCCTTTGACAGGGTGCATTGGCCATACTTAGAGAAAGTTTTAGCGAAAGTAGGTATTGGCGAGAAATTTCGCACTCTGGTGTTCAACTGCTACAAGTTTCCATCAGCAGTGGTACGGGTTAATGGCTGCAGCTCCCAACAGTTTGCGATAGAAAGGGGCACTAGGCAGGGGTGTCCATTATCCCCGCTTCTATTTGCACTTTATATGGAACCCCTGGCCCAGAGGATACACCAGAATCCGAATGCGCTGGGAATTAAGATGGGGGAGTACACCCACACTATCAGTCTGTACGCAGATGATATCATTCTGACATTAGCGGCTCCAGGGAGGGCGCTCCCTGCATGCACTGATGAGATGGAGGCCTTTGCTGCCATAGCAGGCTTCAAGATGAACATGGGGAAATCGGCGGCCCTTGACGTCTCGCTCACCACGGCCACCAGGACTGACTTGCAGAGGCGGTTCCCCATGCACTGGTCGAAAGACCTGGTGCCCTACCTGGGCATTCTACTGGCACCCACGCTACCCGCTATGGTGACTGCGAACTATACTGCTCTAGTTTCGAAAATTAAGGAGGAACTGGGCCGCTGGAGCAAGGGCACATTGTCATGGCTAGGCAGAATTGCTGCGGTGAAAATGACCATCTTGACGCAGGCGCTTTACCTGTTTCGCGCCCTGCTGCTGCAGCCCCCGAAAGGATGGCTGCTGCAGATTCAGGCGGACATTGCGTGCTTCATATGGCAGGGCCGTAAACCTAGGCTTAAAAGGGCCATGGCTACCTTGGCACCTGAGGCGGGGGGACTGGGGATACCGGACCTCCGTAAATATTTTCAGGCGGCACAGCTAAGGTATCTAGTAGAGTGGAGCAAATGGGAGACCGACAAACACTGGCTTTTTCAAGACCAGGCAGTGGCGGGCCGGACCTGCAGGAGGTGCCCTTTTTGCGAAGGACACATCGCCCTCCCAATTTATATGCATCTTACATCACACGGGTTCCCATGAGGGTGTGGGACGCCACGAACACGACTCACGCACTTACCACCTTCCCCTCACCGTTCACACCACTGATCGATAACCCAGAGTTTCACCCTGGCATGGAACCGGGGGCTTTTGCACGCTGGCGGGCTGCGGGATGCAGAGCACTCTTTCATCTAAATGGTCCAGATGGCATTATTCCGTTCCCAGAGCTCAGGAAAGAATATCAGTTGCCGGAGATGGAACGGTTGCGCTATAAGCAGGTGCGCCATTGGGCGCTGCAGCCACAGATACGGGAGTCGGCAGATAGGAAGCTCCTTCCATACGAGAAACGGCTTATAACACGCACCTCAGACAAGAAACTTATTTCAGACTTGTACAAATTCTTGCAGCCCTCCTCTTTTGACCTCTATAACCCTGGTAGGGAACGCTGGGAAAGAGAACTGGGGAGATCCTTAAGCCGTAAGGAATGGGACAGCATTGCCTATAGGGCTCGACACTCCGCATATCACACTGGGCTTACGGAAACATTTACAAAAGTGTCCAAATACTGGTATTACATGCCTCAGAGATTGCATGAGATGAATCACAACATCGACGCCACTTGCTGGCGAGCATGCGGGCAAATGGGCACCTCACTCATGTTTTATGGGAATGCCCAATGCTATCCCCTTACTGGAAAGAGGTCCTGGACATGATCGACTCCAATTTTGATATTGAATTGCCCAGCTTTCCAGCATATGTCCTGTTGGGCTTACCCAATGGGCTGATGTATCCTCTGAGGTCCCGTAGAGGGAGGCAAATTGCGATAGCATTGGGTTCTGCTGTACAAAATATACTTATTCACTGGCACACCACCACACTCCCCTCCATCACAGGGTGGTTGCATAGATTATGGCATGTCCTGGGAATGGAAAAATTGTCGCCTATGGTGGCGGGAGAGGTGGAGCAGTTTAATGAGCTGTGGCAACCGTTTCACTCATTGCTTGTAGGGGAATTCACAGAGCTTACATGCCCCAGATATCTCCGCTTGTTGAGGTTGACTACATTAGCAGATTCGGATGGCCAACGTGCCTAGACATGAGAGCACTGGGGAAGGAGGAGCGGTTTAGGGGTTGGGGGCGGGTGATGTTTGAGGCACTGGACGGGGGAAGAGGGAGGGGCCATGGTTGGGTTCGGGGAGGAGGGGAAGTTGGGGGGGTTGTTCACTTTGGAGCGCCTTGTTGCAGCATACGCACCAGCCATCACATTTGGATGTACGCTACTCTTTACAGGACCCTAACGCGCTGGTGTGCTATTATATGATTGTATAGGACACATTGCTCCTTGGTGACAACTGTTTGTTTTTCTTTTCATTTTGTGAATGCTCAATAAAATGCTTTAAACATAAATTGTAGGAAAGGCTCCTGGATAGCCAGGGCCTGCAACTTTCCAACACGTCTAGCCGATGTGAGAGCGAGGAGGAGAGCCAATTTCCATGAAAGGAACTTCATGTCAGAACAATGAATTGGTTCGAATGGGCCTTTCATGGGCTGAGAAAGGACTAGATTTAGATGCCAAGTAGGAGGAGGAGGCCTCACTGGTGGATAGACTTTGAACAAGCCCGTAAGAAATTGTTTGACAGTCCTGGAAGACCACAAGGAATGTCCAGACCCAGACCTTCTGTATCTCGAAATGGCCGCCAAATGAACCCTAATTGACGAATGGGCTTGCCCCAACTTAGCCAGGGACAGCAGATAAGGTAGGAGCTGATCAGGCTTGGAAGCAAAGGGTTCAATCTTATCTCTCCTACACCAGAAACAAAATCTTTTCCATTTAAAACGGTAAGTCCTGTTCGTTGAAGGAGCCCTTGCCTGGGAGAGGACCTCCTTAATTTCGCTTGAGATGGGGAGATTCATAAACTCTTGCTGCTCAGGAGCCATGCTGTCAGGTGTAATGACTGTGGTTCTGGGTGCCAAACTTGTACTTCGGACATTGTGAGGAGATCTGGTATAATCCTCAAAGGAAGAGGAGGAACTTGCGACAACAGATGGAGTTCCGTGTACCAGAACTGTCTAGGCCAAGCAGGGGCTATCAAGATCATCCTGCACGGCTCCACTTTGATCTTTCTGATGAGCCGTGGGATCAGAGGGATGGGGGGAAAGGCGTAGACAAATGTCTTTGACCAGGCTATCGAAAGCGCATTCCCCTGTGACTCTCGGTGGTGAAATCTGCTTGCGTAAAACCGGCATTTTTTGTTGGGCGGTGTGGCAAAGAGATCCACCTCCGGTGTGCCCCACTGGCTGAAGACCTCTTCCAGAACTCGCTGGTTCAATTCCCACTCGTGGCTGACTGAGGATGACCTGCTCAGTCTGTCGGCGTTCTCGTTTAGAACTCCTGGCAAGTGTTCCACCTTTAGCGATATTCAGTGAAGTATCGCCCATTCCCAGATCTGTTGAGCTTCCTGCGACAACGGACAAGATCTGGTTTTTCCTTCCTTGTTCACGTTGTGCATGGCCGTGGTGTTGTCAATCCTGATAAGCACTTGCGAACCACCTAAGCGGGGAAGAAAAGCTTGCAGAGCCAGTCTTATTGCTCTTAGCTCCAAAAGGTTGATGTGGAGCCGTTGCTCCTGTGGAGACCAATGACCGCTGACATGTAGGTCTTGCATCAGTGCTCCCCAACCCTCCAATGACGCGTCCGTTGTTACTACTTGAGGAGACTGGTCGTTTACGAAGGATAGACCTTGGGACAAGTTGTCTTGATCTGCCCACCATAAGGCCGCTTCCCTCATCATCGGAGTGACGGTCACCTTGTCCTCGAACGATCCGTGAACCTGTTTCCATTGGTTGTCTAGTTCCTCCTGTAGAGGACGCATCCTCAGTCTGCAGTGAGGAATCAGGGGAATACATGATGAAATTACCCCCAGCAGAGATTTGTAGCGGCGTACTGAAAGACACCTTCTTTCTTGTAAGTCCCGAGCCAAGGTTTGTAGTTTCTCCCTCCTTTCCAGGGTCGGAAAGGCGTTCGAGAGCTTTGAATCCAGGATGGCTCCCAAGAAACGCGCTTTTCTGGACGGGACTAGGGATGACTTTTCCTTGTTTAAAGTGAGTCCCAGATTTTGAAACAAGTTTGTACAGGCCCGAACAGCGTCCCGCGCTGCGTCCCTGGACGGGGCCTTCAGCAACCAATCGTCCAGGTAGGGGAAGACTTGAAAATGGTTTCTTCGTAGGAATGCTGCTACAGGCGCCAGCACCTTTGTGAAAATTCTCGGGGCTGAGCGAAGACCAAAGGGTAAAACCCTGAATTGAAAGTGGCTCTTGGCTACTGTGAATAGTAGAAACCTTCGGTGTGCTGGGTGAATCGGGACATGGAAGTACGCGTCCTCGAGATAGAGCATGGCCATGAAATCCCCCGGACTGATGAGCCGCAAGATGTCCTGGAGAGAGACCATCCGGAAGGACAGGGAGATGAGATAGGTGTTGAGCTCCCTGAGATCTAAAATGGGGCGCCATTTCTCCAGCGTCTTCTTTACCAGGAAGAACCTGGAATAGAATCCTTGTCCCTTTTGATTGGAAGGGACCGGCACTATCGCTCCCGTCCGGAGCATCTGTTGGACTTCGAGCCACAGGAGACGCAGGTGTTTCGATGGAATGGCTGCCGGGGGCTTGGGTGGAGGGACTTGCATAAATTCCAAGGTATGTCCTTTCCGAATGATGTTGAGCACCCAACGGTCCGATTTTATTTTGGACCAGTTCTGAAGGTATTTGGTTACCCTGCCTCCAACTGATGACTTCTTGGAGGAGGGTCCAGTACGAAGAGCCAGGAGGCCGCTATTGGCGCTTGGACGCATCCCGTCCTCTGCCAGCCTGTTTCCCCTTATTGTAAGGCCTGGAGTAGTTAGAACAGGTTCTCCAAACCGGTCCTGGAGGCCTGGATCCATGCCAGATTTTTTGTATATCCCCATTTAGATTCATGTAGTTATTTTAAAAATATGGCATGGATCCGGCCCTCCAGGACTGGTTTGGGGAACCCTGAGTTAGAAGATTGACCTTGTCTCTGTTGATAAGGATGGCCGTACTGCTGGGAACCTGAGCCAGTGGATGAATAACACTGCTGTTGATAGGATCCCCTGTAGTAATTATCTCTGCCTCTGGAACCCTTAAAAGGAGACTTGCGGTATTGACGGGTACCCAAGGACCTGGCAGTTTCCGTGTCCTTTTTGATCTCCTGAAGAGTGTCATCGATTAGCTTTCCAAATAGTGCTTCCCCATCAAAGGGAAGATCCAGGACTTTGTTTTGAATCTCCGGTCGAAACCAGGTAGCCTTTAGCCCCCCTGGCGACGGAGGACTGCAGCCCCAGCCAAGGAACGGAACACTGTTGTTGCAATGTCCATGGCACAGTCAATGATCTCCATTGACGTCACCTCTCCCTCCTGCAAGATCTTTTTTGCCTCTGATGTTGATTCTGGAGGTAGCTGGTCCAGGAATGGAGCAACATGACACCAAAGTTGGCGGTCGTATCTGCCCAGTATCGCATGGGCATTGGCAGCTCGCACCAGAAGACTCGCCATCTACGAGAATCTTTTCCTAGCATTATCCAATCTCCGCCCTTCTTTGTCCGGAGGAGTTGTTAAGGGAGCAGAGGGGTTGCGGGATTTCCTCTGCGCTGCTTGCGAAATAACTGAGTCTGGTTTGGGATGGCCCGTTAAGGCCGCCGGCCCATTGTCAGGTGCTCTGTATTTCTTGTCCAGTCGCGGTAGGACAGGGACCATCGTCGCTGGGTTCTTCACAGCCTTCATGCCTTCCTTCCACAGATGATCTACTATAGGTATGGACCTTGTTGTCTTCCTGTAGGGTTCCTTGGAGTTGTACAAGAAACAATCCGTGGCCACCGCAGGCATAGGAAATTTGAACCTGCCAGTTGCTCTTTCCATCAGCTGATGGAACCCTCCAATGTCCGCTGTCGGGGAATCTACTGGATCCAGAACTGGAGATGAAGGATCCAGAATGATGTATTCATCCCATTCAGTCGTATGTACGGAGTCATGATCCGAATTTTGATCCTCATCCGAGGAATCATCATGGGCATCTGCCGGCCTCGAAGGATCTTGCGGAAAGGATGTCTGAGGGGACACCTGAGCAGGTAATCCAGGAGTAGCCGATGAGGCAGAAGCCAAGACAGTCTTTGCAGGCGCTGCCGGAACCAGAATTGGCCTAGTAGCCTTAGATTTGTAGTCCTGCAGCATCTTATGCAGGTCCTGTAGGAATGAAGATGGTACTGTAACCATATCCTGCCCAGAATAATGTTGTGACTGGGCCGCCTGATGATGTCCACCATCCTCCTGGTCATATCCCCCTTCAGAGTCCGTCTCTTGACATTTGACCAGAAGTTGAGAGGGACTATTGGCATAGCTATATGAGTCCTGGTCATCCTCATCCGACTCCCCTTCCTCAAAGAGCAAAGCTGGTGGCAAGGGGGTCACTCTCCTAGGAGATGTCATCTCCGGCGTTATTCTTGTCACTGAAATTGTAATTCTTTTTTCAGATGACAATATTGTCGACGGTTCCGTCGCCGATGGTTGTATACACGTCGACGAGATTGGTGTTGTCGATAATGAAACTGTTGACGATCAAGGTGTCGTCGTCGTCGTCGATGCTCTCGTCGACGCCCTACGCTTTTTAATGTGTACATGTCCCCCCTTGAAAAGATTGTCACACCATATGGTATTAAGCTCCTGACCTATGCTGATTGAGGAAACAGGAATTTTTAGTAGTCAGTGTGTCCCCCCCTCGCACCCTATCCATGTACCTATGCCCCATGTATGTCCCTGTCATCATGTAATTCCTTTTCCGTGCCTGTCATAATAATGCCCCTGCATTTCCGTCTAATGTTAGCATGTCAGTTATTAGGCCTTCCATGTATGTAGTATGAATTCCGCACTAAGGCCTGCGTTTCCAATGCATTTACATGGTGCACTTTTTAATATCGCAATGCACACGTTTTTGTGGCCCAGCCGAGCCAGGCCCTGAATTCAGGCTCCGAGACTCTTCTGTCTCTGAACACTGCAGCTTTGGTATGCATCCCTGACCTATCCCCTACTCCCTGCCCAGCCGAGAGGTGCCCGGCCTGGTCTGCCTGCCAAGACGGTATTTTGCCTACAGTTATCTGCTCAGCCTCCGCAAAAACACATTCCAGTCTAGTGAAATAGGTAAACATATTTCCGCCTGCAGAGCATAGGGCCTAGCCTTCCTGTCTCCATGCAAGTGATTTACTGAACCCGTTGCCATAGTATGCAAATGGCCCCGTGCATTGCATGAAGAAATATATGCACACACTAGCATTCAGTGATGAACGGCCTCTGCTCGAGAGACCTTTACTTCAGACAATACATCCTCCAAACATAAGATATCAGATATGCCTAAGGTGCAGGTCGTTCTGACATCCCAGACTCCAGACTCCTCTACTGGTGCTAAAGTCAACCCCCAGTTCTCCCCAGTTACACGTCAATCTCACGTCATGTTCAGTTGCGCGCACATGTAGGGTAAAGGTTTCTGCTGATCCTGCAGATTTTCTCTATGCATCCACCCACCTATGACACCTCTATGACTCATCAAGTGCACACCTACGTGTACGCCCATATGTTCTTATCTCTCTCTCTTTTTACTTGTTACGCCTACTGTATTCATTACAATTGTATGGTTTTGCTATATATAATGTGTGATGTTAATAAAACGTTAGATATCCCTTCCTACACCTTAGTGATGATGGAACCAGATTCTCGTTGACTCGAGTCATCTTAATTAAAGCCTGTATGACTCAGATATCACGGACTCTGCCTCTCATTTTTATGAGCTATTCTTATTGTTATTAATGTATGGAAAAATAGTCCCGGTAATATTATTTACCACATAATCTGGCGCCCGAACAGGGACTAGTCCCCTTCCCCACACGCCGGCGATGTAAACGCAGCCCCCTGACCCCTTCTACAGCCGTGACGGACCCATCTGTGCACATCCGCGGGTTTTCCTGCTAACTCCCTCAGGCCCACGGAGGAGACGGAGACTGCGACCAGGCATCCACACGAGGCGGTGAGGACTGCGGACTGTCCCGACCAGAGCCCAAGCCGAGAGAGCAAGGTCCGAGGTATCCAGAGGCCCACCTGTTCCAGGGCGCATGCGTAGCAGCAAGAAGCCGTAGCAGTCCAGTCCAGTATCAAGTTTCCGAGGCCTTCAGTTTTGCTTCCCAGTGAGTACCGTTGTTGGGAACGCATATAGACGGGTTCAGTATTCGAGCCCGGTCAAGACGGGTCTGGGTACACAGATCCGGTAAAGACGTGTCCATCTAGGTGGATGCGGTATGACGTGTCTCTTTATGGGACCGGTATGACTGTACTGTTCTAGCAGTGCATCCAGTATTCTAGTGTTGTATTTCGAGATTTTCAGAATTGTGTTAATCTATGTACCAGGTAGTATCTGTTCGCAATGTTTTAATGTCGTGGTATAAATGATTGTTTGCAATTCATTATTGTGCTTAATGTGTTTTCGTTCATACCAGTTCAAACATGCCACTGTTTTCGAAATTACGTCAGATAGGAACCAGGAAAGGGATACTCGAAGAGGCAGTTCCCGTCCCGCCTAGGGACACTCCCGGACATTTTATGTACCACAAGCATGGCTTAGATGCCATACTGTACTTAGATTTATGGGTAGACTACACTAAAGATCTGGAAGAGAAATATAGGTGGCCTGTCTCAGGGACATGGGATGCTGATTGCATCATGAGAGTAGAAGAAGCACTGTGGAAAAAGAAAGCCAGACAATCCCAGAAAGATGCCATAGAATTGTGGCGTAAAGAAGCGCATAGAAGAACAGAGAAAGAAATTAAGAAAGCAGAGAGAAGTAGAGAAGCCTCAGAAAAAGCCCAAGAAAAGGAATTACTAGAAGAAGGTGAACGAGTTAGAGCAGAACAATTAGACCGACAAAGAAATACCCTTATTAAAGGCATGTATCCCCTTCTCGCCGAGGGCCTACCTAAAGTGACCCCGGAAGTACCAAGTAACTTGCCGCCACCATTGGTCCCGACTAAAATCCGTAGTCACAAACAGACCGCAGCGGACATTTTTCTTTCCTCCTATTTAGACGACGCTGCTCCAGAGTATGTAAATGTACGTGTACCATCTACTAATCCTCCTCCCAACCCTATCGTTCCTGTCAATTTAACTAATACTCCAACTAATCCTCCTACTACTACTCCCGTCACCGTCCCTCCACAAAGTCGCGCTGTCCCTACCAACGTGGAGACACCGCCTACCAACCCTTTTAAATTGCCACCACCCGTAACACAAGATCGATCCGCAGTAGCAGCGGCAGCACTGACACTAAAAGACGACTCAGGTCAAGGCGACTCAAGTCTAGGAGGAGCGGGAGGAGGAGACCCCTCCACCCCGCCTTAGTTAAAACGATCATCACTACGAGATCTAGCATTACAGCACACGCCAAAAGCAGCTACATACGCAACCCTTAGACAGTACCTTACTGATTGTATATATGAACCAGTACCAGGTGGTACTCATTACGTTTAAGACGCGTTGCAAACTATTTGAGTATCCTACCGGACATGAAAAATCACTTAGATAAAATATACCACTTCGTTGGAACGGGGGAGGGACCAGAAAGTGTTCACGAGGCCATGGCAAATAGAAAGGTGGAGCTACAACGTATGCTCTTACAGTTTCTGATAAATTGTTTGATCAGGGAACGAGACCAGGAAGATAAAGGAGTAACTACAGTCATGATAAACTGGAGTGAGAATATAGCTGCTGGTAAACATGAAACGCAGAAGTCAGTGGAAAGTATGTACAGAAAAATTCGTAAAGAAATTCTTGAGTTACACAAGAAAGAACAGGCCGAGAAAGAGGATGATGAAGCTTCAGAGGACGATGAAATAGTAACAGGGGACGCCAGTAAAATAAATTACGTAGGTAGGGCAAGACCCTTCGATAAACCCATACGCCTGGATTACAATAAGCGTTCTCTCTCCCCAATACCAGAACGATATTCTCTTGAACACATATTTCAAGCCACTGACCAAGCATTGAAAAGACGAGTAGGGAGTAGCGAACTTAGTACTATGCATGAACAGGAACTAGCCCGGTCAGCAGTTCAATGGGCTGGAAATTCTAACATATACAAGGATGATGTAGTAGCACAAACATTTTTGAGCCTTTCTCCAGAAGAACAGCGTTTAGCTGGTACTTACATGGTTCAACATCTTATCATACTGTACGAAAGCCAGCATTCTGATCCAGGTCCCCTATATAAGTTATTGGACGATTTACTCCTAGCAAGATGGAGAGGCCTAGGCACCGCATTAATTAATGTGATTCTAGAACAACGATGTAAATACATGACTTTCCTGACCCCACACTTTGTTCCTACCCCACACCGAGAAAGAAAGACCTTTTACATAGACAGACAGAATCCCCTACGAGAGGTTCATCCCGTTAGAACTGACGCGGGTACGCTTCAACGAGTATACGTTTACACACCCTTGACGAAAATGCAATTATTGGAAATGAAAAAATTGCTGCCCTGTCACGATAAAGACCCAGCAGGGTTCCACCGTGAATTGAAAGACAAGCTCCGTATGGGGGAGTATACATACGCTGATATCAATAAAATGTTAAAAGTACTGTTGCCAGCAGGTATTTATGAAAAACTCAAAGAGAAAGAGTGGGAGGTGGGAGAGAAAAAGATTAACTGGACGGAATTAGAAAACGAAGATAATACACGAACCCCGGGTACTGGTCTCGGGGATAAGGCTAAAGAATTACCAGAGTTATTGATACAGGTTCTGCCGAGATTGACTACTAAAAAGGAAGATTGGGATGCTATTTCAGCCTGCAAACAGAAACAAGATGAAGACACCAGTGATTTTTATTCTAGATTTGAAAAATGTTTTCTTATTAATAGTGGCCTGAAGACAAGTAGTGAATCGTACCCACATCTTTTTGTGACCAAATTAGTCGAGAATTCCTCACCACAGATTAAAAATAGAGTACTGAAGGTTGAGAGTACTTGGCAAGCTAATAGCCCTTCCCAAATGTTACAAATGTTACAGTATCACCAGAACAGAATTAGAGAAGAACAGGAACACGAAAAGAGACGCATGAAAGACACGAAAATGAAAGTGCTAGTTGCACAATCAGTTCCAGCCATGGATGGTCAGAGAAAGGGCGCGGCACCTGTCAAAGGGAACTGCAACTACTGCAAGCAGCCAGGTCACTATATCAATGAATGTGCTGTCCTGAAACACAATATAGCTACAGGCAAGACGAAAGAAAGACCGCGTCCTCCCAGACAGGAACACATCCCGCAAAACGCGCAAACTCCACAGAACGCACAACAGACAGTGGCTGTGCCCCAACCCATTGCTGCCACACAACATGTCACGCAACAAATGTACCAGTATGCACAGTCAGACTACCCTGATTATCAACAGTATTCATGAAACAGCCTAGAGAGGGAGGTTGGCTTGCCCCTTATTGAGGTTCCTGTAGATCAAGAAGGTCCCTATGTAAATAGTCAGGTTTTAGGGAAAGACAGAAAGTTTCTGATTGATACAGGGGCGAGCAGAACTACCATCAGTCATGATGAGGTTCCAGGGGCACCCCTTTCAGGCTCACAGAATATTTCCCTGGGATTTTCAGGAAAGCCTATTGTTAATGAAGTGTCAAAACCAGTCTCACTAGAAGTTGGTCCATTGTCCCGCACTACAGATTTGCTGCTTACAAAATCATGTCCAGAAAACTTGCTTGGTATAAAAACATTGAAAGAACTAGGAGCAGTGATTTGTTGTTCTCCGGAAGGAGTGAGATTGTTTTTACGTGATTTTAAAGGACATTATGTGTTAAGAGATTTTGATCCCAGACTTCAGAATGTACCACAGCATTTATGGGCGCAAGGTCCGACTGATGTAGGTTACATGCACATTACACCATACCGTGTCACACTCAAGCAAGGAGTTGTACTACCACGAATCCGACAATACAAGTTACCACCTGAGGCTGTAGTTGCCTTGCTGAAAATTGTTGACAAGCTCATTGCACAAGGGGTGGTTGTGGAAACGGACTCCAATGTATGTAATTCTCCTATCGTTCCGATCCTTAAACGGACTGACCCGAATGCACCACCGGTCTATAGACTGGTGATTGACCTCCGAGAATTGAACAAATGCATAATACCCCAGTACCCAGTGGTCCCAGACATTTCTTCCCTATTGACTGCAATTGATTCCGAAGCAGCGTTCTTTACTGTAATTGATCTCAAGAACGCCTTCTTTAGTGTCCCAATCCATCCGGAAAGCCAGTACCTTTTCGGATTCTGTTTAAATGGCCGAACTTCAAATTTGCAAGGGCTCCTCAAGGGTTCACAGAAAGCCCTAGTATTTACAGTCAAGCACTGAAACGACAACTAGACAGTATCCACATGCCTACTGACACTGCACTGCTCCAATACGTTGATGATCTTTTGATCACAGCACGAACAGAACGAGACTGCGAACGTGCATCACTGACAGTCTTATATTTCCTGGCGGATAAGGGGCACAAAGTGTCCCCTTCGAAGCTGCAATTCTGTGCCCAGCAAGTGGTATACCTTGGACACTTGCTGTCCAAGAGGGGTAGACAGCTGACACCTGACCGAATTCAGTTAATTGCACATCTTCCACAGCCCAAGACACAAAAGGAAGTACGGGCCTTCATTGGCCTCACTTCTTACTGCAGACAATGGATTCCCCAGTATGCATATCTAGCCAAACCACTCATACAGTTGACAACACAGGTGGCAGCGACTTCGACTGTCCTCCCTTGGACTCAGGAACATACACTTGCTTTTGATGAACTGAAGAAAGCTCTATGTCAAGCACCTGTTTTAGCGACACCATGTTACAGCAAACCTTTTACACTTTTTGTCACTGAACGCGATGGCACAGCATTATCTGTTCTCACACAAGATCAAGCAGGAAAACACAAGCCTTGTGCTTACTTTTCTAGTACATTGGATCCAGTGGCCCAGGCTCTGCCTGCGTGCCTAAAATCAGTTGCAGCAACAGCGCTAGCAATCAGACAAAGCGATTCCATAGTGTTAGGACATTCCTTGACAGTACAGGTTCCACACTCAGTGGAAGTTCTCTTAAACAGGACACAGACACAACACCTGACCATAGCAAGATTGACAGGATATGAATTGACACTGTTCCAGCCACACATAGAGATCAGACGTTGTAACATATTAAACCCTGCTACACTTTTACCCTCAATCACAGCAGACCCTGCACCACATGACTGTGTGGATGTCATTAACACAGTGACGAAGCCAAGACAAGACTTGACAGACATTGCATTGCCCGACCCAGACCTGACGCTTTATGTGGATGGTTCATGTATGAGAAAAAGCACAGGAGAGTTAGTAGCCGCATATGCAGTGACCACCGAAACTGAAGTCATAGAAACACAGCGAATTGACACCTTGTCTGCCCAAGCAGCAGAGCTCATTGCTCTGACCCAAGCCTGTATACGAGCCAAGAATCTGAAAGTAAACATATACACAGACTCACAGTACGCATTCGGAGTCGTTCAAGACTTCGGTGTCCTCTGGCAAGAGAGAGGTTTTCTGACCTCCCACCGAGCCAAGATACAGCATGGTCCCCTCATTCAAGCTCTGTTAGACGCAATACACTTGCCTACAGCAATAGCCATCATGAAGTGCAAAGCTCATACTAAAGTCACTGACACTATTTCCCAGGGTAACGACCTGGCAGATCGAACAGCTAAACTTACAGCTCAGACTCATACAACAGACACGACAAAGACTGAAGTACCATCACAGACAAATTGCATGACAGTCAGGGATCCCTCACAAGATGTACTCGACATACAGACACATGCCACTCCAGACGAAATCAAGAAATGGACTGAACAAGGAGGGGTCCAAACTGATCAAGGATGGATGACAAAGGGGAAAGCCACATGGTTTCTCCCCGATTCTATGGTTCAAGCTATCATAAATACAGCACATAGACCAGCACACTTAGGAGAAAAAGCCATGTTAGACAGTATACAGAATATCTGGTTTAATAAACATTTACGTGCAGCAGCGAAACAGAAAGTGCGTACCTGCATGATCTGTTGTCAGTTCAATCCAGGCAAAGGTATTCCCGTGGAACAAGGTGGATTTCATCCTCCTGACCACCCTTTTGAAGTCCTCCAGATGGATTATATCCAGATGGACAGATGCAGAGGATTCAAGTATGTCCTCGTAGTTGTATGTGCTCTATCCAGATGGACAGAAGCGTACCCAGTCCCAGATTACACTGCTGTGACCACTGCCAAGCAATTGGTCCGTGAATTCTTCCCGCGATACGGCTTGCCCCGTGTCGTGTACTCAGATAATGGACAGCCATTCTCTTCTGAATTAATGAAACAAGTATCTCTCCTGTTAGGGTACCAGTGGAAATTCCATTGTGTACGACATCCAGAGGCAGCAGGCCTCGTCGAGAGGCACAATCAGACTCTAAAAACACGACTAGCGAAGGTCTGTGCAGAAAAAGGCGTGGATTGGATGGTAGCCTTGCCGGTTGCCCTCTTTTACATGCATATGGTAGCTCATTCCAGAACAGGACTATCTCCTTATGAGGTAGTTTTCGGTAGACCGCCAAATATGTGGGGTACACCTATGCCAAGAAAAATAACAGACATCGACAGTAATATGCTGACAGATTACCTGGCTTCCTTGATGTCTGCACTACTCTCTTGTCGTTCACAGGTTGCTGCTGCTTTCCCAAACAACACCCAGGTTAAAGACCACGCTATCGTCCTGGTGATCTGGTCCTGGTGAGAAATTTTGACCGGTCGAGCCCCCTGGAGCCGCGTTGGATGTCACCGAAGCTTGTGCTACTGACGACGAGGACGGCTATCAAAGTGGAAGGTCGTAAGGGCTGGATCCATGCCCACCACGTGAAGCGGTTTCATGGACTTGGCTCAGGAAAGGATTCCAAAGACTGTTTTGCGAAGGTTTCTGAGAACAGTACTGATATTGACATTAAACTCCCTTTGCTAGAAAAAACTCCGCAGCAGGAGTACCGGTCCAAGCTACAGTCTAGTAAGTCAGACAGCGTTTAATTGTTTAAGTCCCCCTCGGGTGAAGCGGTTAGACAGGTTCCTGACATGTATGAGACCATAGACCCAAATAGTGAGAGAGATAGGCGAAACCAAATGAAAGACAAATACTGTAAAAACCTACGCAGCAGATGCATTATTACTTTGATCATTATGTTTTTTCTAAGTATATCGATTATATGTATAAGCTTGACGCTACATGTTTTCTTTCCTCCTCTTGATTCACATGTACATTCTACTTTCAATGACACTGTAGAGCACACATTCAGTGACCTGCCACCTCACAAACTATCCTATCAACTAGCACTGAGCAACAACACTTTTATCCGAATGTTACACCATTCTCACCAGACCAGCAATGTCACGAATTGCTGGGTATGTGGCCGACTCCCACCCTACCAGAAAATGAAGGGAGCTCTGCCCCTTTTTCCTTATCCGTTTTCGCACAATGGTTCGTGCGGAGCATGGTTTGCTTTAATGTCCTCATTAGACAGTAAGTCCACAGTTTCCCAAGGCGATTGGATATGGGGGGACCTGAATACAGTTATGAATAAAGCATGTTTTCCAGACAAGGACGGTCTTCCCCAAAGGACAGGAACCGATCTAGAGAATGAAGTGTATGGATTAGGACATTTTTCCCTTAACCTCATGATCCTGAACGTCCAGTCTGAGACTAATTCAGATGTACCGTTTATAACCGTCTTACCAGTAAAGGGTGAATTATGCGTTAGGAAAAATGGTTCAGTGCATCTAGGACACAGTGATTGTAATACTGTGGTCGAATTCAGTGATAAAGGAAAGTCTACTTTCAAAACTTCCCGCCATTCCTATTTTATTTGTGGTCAGACAGCTTATGTACGTTTGCCCTTAGACTGGGGTGGAACATGTTATATTGCGTTCCTATTGCCACCAGTTTTTCTAGCCCCATCTAATTATCATTGAGATTCCCGACTCGAACATGTAAGACACAAGAGGGAGATCGAGTCCCCAATTGTCGATCAGACTGAGACAACATTGGAGCAATATACAGATTTCAATAAAGGATTCTTTTTCTTTATAGGTCCCATTCAAAATAGTAAATTAATACGTAGATTAACCAGAACTTTGGAAGCAGTAGTGAACGAAACTACTTCTGCCTTAGGTAACTTAACCGAGGAGCAGTCTGCTATGAGACTTGTTGTTCTTCAGAACCGCCTTGTTCTTGACGTCATCCCGGCCGATAGGGGCGGAGCTTGTAGAGTGATCGGCTTCAGTTGTTGTGTGTTTATTCCTAATAACGCACCATCAGTGTATGCAGCAATAACAAGGCTCCATAAAATAGCTCACCAGATACACCAGAATCCTGGCACCTGGACTTGGTCCGGTTGGCTTTGGAGTGTGATATCAGCCTGGGGATGGAAAGTATTGTCATTCCTAGGAATAATACTGCTCATATTATTCAGTTGCTGTCTCTGTCTGCAATGTGGCCCAGCGATTTGCGGCTTGTGTGCCACTACTTGCATTCCCCGCCCAAGTTCACGTTCCCGTGCTCGAATGAAAAAAGACGAGCAAATGATGTTATATGAACAAATAGATGGTCTTATGAAAATAGATATATCCTAAAGGGCGCGGTAGGGGCCAAGGAGGGAATGAGGAAACAGGAATTTTTAGTAGTCAGTGTGTCCCCCCCTCGCACCCTATCCATGTACCTATGCCCCATGTATGTCCCTGTCATCATGTAATTCCTTTTCCGTGCCTGTCATAATAATGCCCCTGCATTTCCGTCTAATGTTAGCATGTCAGTTATTAGGCCTTCCATGTATGTAGTATGAATTCCGCACTAAGGCCTGCGTTTCCAATGCATTTACATGGTGCACTTTTTAATATCGCGATGCACACGTTTTTGTGGCCCAGCCGAGCCAGGCCGTGAATTCAGGCTCCGAGCCTCTTCTGTCTCTGAACACTGCAGCTTTGGTATGCATCCCTGACCTATCCCCTACTCCCTGCCCAGCCGAGAGGTGCCCGGCCTGGTCTGCCTGCCAAGACGGTATTTTGCCTACAGTTATCTGCTCAGCCTCCGCAAAAACACATTCCAGTCTAGTGAAATAGGTAAAAATATTTCCGCCTGCAGAGCATAGGGCCTAGCCTTCCTGTCTCCATGCAAGTGATTTACTGAACCCGTTGCCATAGTATGCCCATGGCCCCGTGCATTGCATGAAGAAATATATGCACACACTAGCATTCAGTGATGAACGGCCTCTGCTCGAGAGACCTTTACTTCAGACAATACATCCTCCAAACATAAGATATCAGATATGCCAAAGGTGCAGGTCGTTCTGACATCCCAGACTCCAGACTCCTCTACTGGTGCTAAAGTCAACCCCCAGTTCTCCCCCGTTACACGTCAATCTCACGTCATGTTTAGTTGCGCGCACATGTAGGGTAAAGGTTTCTGCTGATCCTGCAGATTTTCTCTATCCATCCACCCACCTATGACACCTCTATGACTCATCAAGTACACACCTATGTGTACGCCTCCTTACACGCCTTCTTCTACGCCCATATGTTCTTATCTCTCTCTCTTTTTACTTGTTACGCCTACTGTATTCATTACAATTGTATGGTTTTGCTATATATAATGTGTGATGTTAATAAAACGTTAGATATCCCTTCCTGAACCTTAGTGGTGATGGAACCCGATTCTTGTTGACTCGAGCCATCTTAATTAAAGCCCGTATGACTCAGATATCACGGACTCTGCCTCTCATTTTTATGAGCTATTCTTATTGTTATTAATGTATGGAAAAATAGTCCCGGTAATATTGTTTCCCACATGATGACACCCAGCTTGTTGTATCACTAAGTCAGCAGGATCACCCTTCTACAGATCTTTACTCCTGTCTTGGGGATATAACTAGATGGATGGGCCCATCTTAAGCTTAACAGCGATAAGACGGAGATCCTGGTCTTGGGCAATCAATCACACTTTCGCCCAGGGACCTTGTGGCCCACTTGTATGGGCCCACCTCCAATCCACAAGTCTGACATCAAAAGTCTGGGGATTTGGTTAGATGAAGGCCTTACACTTAACACCCAAGCCAGAAAAACTGCCGGAGCCTGCTATGGGCTCTTACGCATTTCTCGAAAATTCTTACCTCTACTCCCTACCCAATCTAAAAAGCTTCTGATTCAGGGCCTGGTTCTGTCCCGACTGGACTACGGCAATGCCCTTTACCCCGGTGCCCCTAATAAAGTAACGGCAAAGCTTCAGGTTGTGCAAAATACCACTGCCTGGCTTCTTACGGGCACTAACAACCGTTGCTCAGCCAAACCAGCCCTCAGGTCACTCCACTGGCTACCCATAATTGAAAGGGTGCATTTTAAGGCCCTATGCACTACCCACAAAATCCTGCATGGCAAGCCCCCCCCCCATTTTAAAGGACCTCGTCGTTCCTTACAGAACCAACAGAACTCTTCGATCCACTCACCTTCATTTGACTTCAATATCCAGGATCAAGAGGGCCCGGTCTGGAGGCCATCTTTTTTCATATAATGCCTCCAAACTGTGGAATGCACTGCCAATCGACATTCGGGCTCAGACTAATCTTCTATTGTTTCGTAAACTCTTGAAGATTTGACTGTTCACCTAATTAATTACCCCCCTCGATCCCATCTGTTCTATCACCAGCGCTGGGACGCTCACGGGCAGCCATGCGCTCTATAAATCCGTAAACATAAACAAACAGGTGGAGAAGCGTGGCTCAGTGGTTAGAGGCGGCAGACCCGGAAGCTGAGATCGGCCGTGGACCAGGGTTCGATTCCCCGCCTCGGCGGGTCTTGGGCTCAAAATTCCACGGAGTCGACAATTCTCGCTCCGGTGCCTACTCGACTCACGGGGTCACACTCTGCGACTCTGGGCAATAGCTTGGTTAATCTCCACTACGGCCCCTCGCGGCGGGATGCCTGGCTTTCACCTTGTGGATACACGGCCGGGGTATCTCACAGGGGAATACCAGGACAGGTTCCCTAAGCAAGCGCCTTGAGACCCCTGGGTTAAAGCGCGCTATATAAATCGAAGCACATTTACATTTACATTTACAGTGCTGGAATGGGGCAGGCACCTTCATGTACCTGTGTCAGCAATCAAACAATGTCACTAGCTGCCTCCGTTCAGTGCTGGACCTGAAGCAGGTCTGCATTTTATTTTTATTATGTCAAGAATGAATACTTATTCACTCTTGATACAATAAAAATTGACCACAAAACAAGAAGGGTGTAGTGTAGCTGTGGAGCCCATTAAGGAGATTCGCCATTGGTTCAGGGATGTCTATCTATCTATCTATCTATCTATCTATCTATCTATCTATCTATCTATCTATCTATCTATCTATCTATCTATCTATCTATCTATCTATCTATCTATCTATCTATCTATCTATCTATCTATCTATCTATCTATCTATCTGTCTATCTATCTATCTCTCTACCTATTAAATATTTATTTGATTTTCACTCGTCGGCATCTGTGGAATGTGTCAGAGTGAGCAAGAATGAGTGACAGTAAGGACCAGTATGTGTGAGAATGAGTCATAGTAAGACTGAGTAATTCAGAATGAGTGGCACTAAGTGAGACAGTGTGCGCCAGAGTAGAAAGAGACTTTGATTTAGTGAGACTGAGTGAGACAATAAACTTAGTGTAAGAAAGTGTGAGAGAACCCTTCAAGAAAAAGTTATTCATAATTCGAGACCAGGATTACGCCTCACCTCTTTTAAAGGTCACCAGCCGCCACTGAAACCAACTATCCAATCATTATACGTGCAGTTCCAAGGAAAATACAACTAGGTGAGGATTATCATATGTAATTTAAACATTGTTGGTCTTTTATGTGGTTCTTTACAAATAAAGATACACCCAATCCATGCCCCAATGTTGTGCGTGCAAAAAATTACCTTGGAAATTTGAAAGATGCAAAATCACTCAGACTAAAAAAGAAATGACTTTATACTGTGATTTATCGAATGGAAATCCTCCGATTACAAGGAAACTGAAATAACATGATAGTTGTATCTAAAGAGCACTCACGCTTGATTATAAAAACAAGGGGCCCGATTCACAAAAGTAATCCGAGACAAAATCCTAACTTTACGGCTTTCGGTATTCACAAAAGGCATTTAGTAGTCGTAAAGTTAGGATTTTGTCTCAGATTACTTTTGTGAATCGGGCCCAATGACTCTACAAGCAGTGGCTGTACATGTAGCCACGTGTTTGATGATTAAACCCTGTACTACAGTAGGTAAATCTACACTCACCATCTTGTATGTCCTCGCAATAAGCATCTAAAACAATGTGACTACTGTAGGTCTTATTTCTCTTCTTGCTATTCAGAAGGTTGCTTCATTTGCAAAAATCCAATTGATAAACATTAAACAGCATTGAGTGTGTTCAGACCCATCAAACCCCTACTGGAATAGGAGAGTCTACCGACCCCATCTGTAATACCAACTTTTAGCTAGATGAAAAGCTAACGGATCTTGGGAAACAAATGTGAACCTGGCCGGAGGATGAAGGCATGCAGTAAGATCTGTAAGTAAGGAAATATGCAATACAAATAGCTACCTTACTTGTGTTGTGAAATAACCACCACTAAAAAGATAAATATATGCACAAGAAGATAAAATGGCAAAGATTTCAGTGGTTGAAATAACTGGGCTTGAAGTGATTTATGAACCAGCGATGGGTCATATGTAGGCAAAATCACTTCTGAGGTGTACTAAGACAAAACGTTGTAGCAGAGGAGTAACCAATGGTTTCACGTCTGCAAGCAACCTCCAGGTTCTCAGAGCGTTGATACTGACACTCACAGGCCATTCTGGGTGAACATGGCTAGACCCTTTTGAAAATATTCAAGTATTATGTCAAGATTCTTCTGGTGGGCTAAACTAAACTAGGCACATCACTTTGGTGCTGTACCATGACTGAAAGGATACCCAATCCAGAGTGCATCTTTGTACTGCTTCTGCATTAGTTGTGTGCCAAAATATAAACCTCAGAAATATTGCCCCACTCATAAACAGACTCCAAAATATTGACTACCTGTCCGAGAAAATTTGAGAACGTTCGGAACCACGTACAGGGAAACATGAAGGATCACTGTGGGGAGTTTTTTTCGGGGGGTGGGGGCTAGGTGAATGATCACAACTGTACTTGCAGTGAATTAGAACCATACCTATGTGATCTATACTGTTGCTTGTTTTGATTGGGACTTTAATGCACATCGATATTGTGAAATCATTATATGTGCTGGTCTATATTTAAAACTCAAAAGCTTGGCACCACATTCTGTGGGACTAGTCAAATTCTCTACTTCTATTCATTCAAGCTCCATAATGAGAGAAATGCCCCAAGAAGCCGCATGCTCCTTAAGCTACCGCATTCAAGACGGGAACAGCCCTAATATTCAAGGAGGTGGGGAGGTTCTACGCCATATTTCTCAGAAATAAAAAACAAGCTCATGAGAACAGACTGACACCTTAAACCACTTTTGCCCAGACTCTCTCAAGTTTCACATTCACCCTAGGATGAGAAGGATGGGAGCAAAATGTATAGAGCATGTCTTACATGGAAAGCATTTGCGCCAGTTCGTCTTGGAATCTTGTGCAAAATCATTCATAAAATCTAGTTGTGTATTCTGGCTAACAGGTTGTTTACTGGTATTTCCGATCATCTGCATATCTCTAGGAACACCATCTTGGAAAACCAGAAACCCCATGATGAATTCAACACTTGGCTGTCAGTATCTCAGCATTGGAATCCATTTACGTGAACCACTGACATCTAGATAAGACTAGCCTCTACCCACCGATTTATCTCAGTCATTAACCTGGCCAATAGACAGGGCCTATCTAGTAAGCCCCTGTGTTGACAAAAAACCTTTGTGACTATTTCGCACATTCACTCCATCACAGCAGTCCCACATAACTGCTTCATGCTCCTTCAATTTCGACGTCATTCTGAAGATATATTCTCCAACAGGCTTGCACTGTGCTAGGTGATACTAACTTCCCAGCATTCTTTTTTTATTTTCTTCGCATTTTTATAGAGCGAAATTGTATTGCTTTTCCTATTACTGTGATTAGGATTGTACCATCATGATGCAAGGTAGACTTTAGATTGGTTGAAGACTGTGAAGGCAGCATCTGGCATGCAATTGCTTACCAGGCATAAGTCACTTGGGAAGATAACCACCAAAGTCGGCAGCATTCCCTGCTGCTCAGGATACCACCTTGAATAGGGCACTCTTATCTGAAGCTGAGCACTAAGTAATGTTTTTTGCTGGGGAGATGGGCGCATCGCAAAGTCAGACCAAAGAGATGGAACCAATGGAGCAGCCGCATGGCAGTGTGTTGATCGTAAGGAGCACCAAATCACTTGTGAGATATACACAAATCCACTAGAGGAACAGGCTGCTTCAGACCTCTGATGCACTTTACAAACCTTTGGGCATTGTAGGTGCAGCGGACATCCCTTCTGTAGATTGTTTAATCAGAGCCCCATTGTAGATCCAACGTAATCTGAGATTATACTTGTGCACAATCCTTACAAGATTTCGACCAGCTGGTACATCATTCCAGAAGACAATTCATCCAAGGTTTCATATGTGCTGGAATTCACTGCAACAGGAATACTGTTGTCACCATGAACCTTTGCACTTTGACCGACATCTTCTGGAATGATGAACAGGGTATGAGCCAGACTTCTATATAAGAAGGAACTTGTAGCCCCTTCACATGCATAGTCTCCATTTAAGTCACCATCTTTGTGAACAATTATGGCACTGTTTTGATGTAGACAGGCAACACAACAAGCTCACATTTCTCATTTGGTACAGTGAATCAGAGATATTTCTGCTAAAGGGGCAACTTATACATGGTGATAGGCATAATGACTTAAAGTCACATTAGCTGATCCATGGGTTGCATCAATGGCAGTTTCATTTGTAATGTTGCCATGTGGAACCATGTACCTTGGACTCACTTATTGATGCGCTCCAGGTCCAGAACTAATCAAAACTTGCCAAACACTTTCTCCACTATGAATATTATGGAGAAGATCCTGCATGCTCTACCGTGGAACCTCAGTCACTAATCTTGTCCTTCAGAGATCACAATACGCTCCTGCAAAGCCATGTTCCTATTCGTATTTCTGGGAGTGCAGCCTCCAAAAGGGATGATGGGAAATGGCCACTCCAAAAACGGAGTAGCCATGTTCATTGACAATAATCATGCATCTTTTATTAACCATCTCCAAGCTGGTAAAAAGCCGAAATTCCTAGGATCGAAAGAGTATCTACACACATCTGCGCCCATCTCGGAATAATCAGAACAGATGTGGTTGCCCTGACCAGTCTCACTCCTAGATGCTTGAAATAATATTTTTGTTGATACCTGATATAAGGATCACTCGTGATTGTGTAAAACTCAATGACTTCCTGTAGGAAGGTAGGATCCTTCTAGCATTGTTACCCCCACTTTTTTCCTGGTGCCAGTGTGTTTTCGACTTTATCTGCAGGATCCTGCTAATCAGGACTCCAGCAACTGTGCTTTCTTCCCAAAATTGACATGGTAACTACTTTGGTATCTCCACACTTTGCTACTGGTGTACCCTTGTAAGTCCCTAATATATTGCACTTAGGACATAGGTACACCTTGGGTCTTCCATGGGCTGCAGCATGTATTATGCCACCCATGGGAGTCCACTTATGTGACTATAGGCTGCCATTGCAGTCTGTGTGAGTTGGTGCTTGCAAGTCTCACAACAGATATGTTTTCTTATGTCAGCTCAAGCAACGAGTTGCTGGCG
This sequence comes from Lissotriton vulgaris, assembly GCF_964263255.1. Classification (NCBI taxonomy): domain Eukaryota; kingdom Metazoa; phylum Chordata; class Amphibia; order Caudata; family Salamandridae; genus Lissotriton; species Lissotriton vulgaris. The sequence continues at coordinate 1,748,930,460 of NC_141691.1, forward strand.
CCACTCACACTGTGGGGCACCTCCTGGATCCAGTTTTTTTCCAATCTTAATTCTTTGAAGGTACCTACTCCTCTTCCTATAAAGTAGATGGATCATTCTGTGATCTCTATGTCTATTTGCCTAGAAGGCCAGAACCAGTCTTCCGGCTTAGTTCTTAGTTTCAAAAGTCCTTGGCACAAGCTTGACCTGCAAAAATGTGAAGACTTTCTCCAGACGCGGTGCCCGTTGCTTGAACCCAATGTCCAAGATGCAAACAAAAAAGTTCAGGACTGGCTCTCCTCTGGGTTAGATATTTTTGTTCCCGTTAGATCAGCACAGGGCAGGAAAAAGCAGGTTGCACCCTGGTTCACATAATCTCTGATATTGGCAAAAAGGAACAATAAGGTCCTGGAAAATTCTTGGAGGCAATCATATGACTACTCAAGAAAAGTATTATATAGCGCTGCCATTAAGTTATACCACAAATTGATTAAGAGATTCAAAGCTGAATACTTTGCCAACGTAATAAAGAATAGCAATAATCCAGCAAAAGTAATCTTCTCTCTCCTTAACAGTCTAAATAAACCTGTACTTGCTGTGGAGCATATGGGAGTCTCAAATGACCACTGTGAGAAGTTGGCAAGATATTTTAGCAATAAAAAAGAAAATATCAACTTTAGCTTAGCCCCTAAGATCATTGACTCCTGTCCAGTCGCTCTGATAGGCACTATCTTGCATTGTCTACCCCCGATAACCCTGCCAGAGTTACATATGTTGTAGAAGAAAGTTAAATGAGGCTCCCCTGCAGTCTCTCTTGCTTTTGAAACTTCGGGACTGCCTCTCTCCACCCTGTCTCAAACTGATTAATCTTTCACTGACATCCGCATCTGTACCAAGCTCCTGGAAGCATATCAAAGTTATTCCACTCCTGAAAAAACCAACTTTGGACACTTCCAAACCAGAAAATAAACGTCCTATTTCTCTTCTGCCGTTCCTCGCTAAAGTAACAGAGATCCATGTTAATGCCATCTTAACCAACTTTTTAGAAGAAAATCACATTCTGGATATCTCCAATATTACAGATTACACTGCTGTGACCACTGCCAAGCAATTGGTCCGTGAATTCTTCCCGCGATACGGCTTGCCCCGTGTCGTGTACTCAGATAATGGACAGCCATTCTCTTCTGAATTAATGAAACAAGTATCTCTCCTGTTAGGGTACCAGTGGAAATTCCATTGTGTACGACATCCAGAGGCAGCAGGCCTCGTCGAGAGGCACAATCAGACTCTAAAAACACGACTAGCGAAGGTCTGTGCAGAAAAAGGCGTGGATTGGATGGTAGCCTTGCCGGTTGCCCTCTTTTACATGCATATGGTAGCTCATTCCAGAACAGGACTATCTCCTTATGAGGTAGTTTTCGGTAGACCGCCAAATATGTGGGGTACACCTATGCCAAGAAAAATAACAGACATCGACAGTAATATGCTGACAGATTACCTGGCTTCCTTGATGTCTGCACTACTCTCTTGTCGTTCACAGGTTGCTGCCGCTTTCCCAAACAACACCCAGGTTAAAGACCACGCTATCGTCCTGGTGATCTGGTCCTGCTGAGAAATTTTGACCGGTCGAGCCCCCTGGAGCCGCGTTGGAAGTCACCGAAGCTTGTGCTACTGACGACGAGGACGGCTATCAAAGTGGAAGGTCGTAAGGGCTGGATCCATGCCCACCACGTGAAGCGGTTTCATGGACTTGGCTCAGGAAAGGATTCCAAAGACTGTTTTGCGAAGGTTTCTGAGAACAGTACTGATATTGACATTAAACTCCCTTTGCTAGAAAAAACTCCGCAGCAGGAGTACCGGTCCAAGCTACAGTCTAGTAAGTCAGACAGCGTTTAATTGTTTAAGTCCCCCTCGGGTGAAGCGGTTAGACAGGTTCCTGACATGTATGAGACCATAGACCCAAATAGTGAGAGAGATAGGCGAAACCAAATGAAAGACAAATACTGTAAAAACCTACGCAGCAGATGCATTATTACTTTGATCATTATGTTTTTTCTAAGTATATCGATTATATGTATAAGCTTGACGCTACATGTTTTCTTTCCTCCTCTTGATTCACATGTACATTCTTCTTTCAATGACACTGTAGAGCACACATTCAGTGACCTGCCACCTCACAAACTATCCTATCAACTAGCACTGAGCAACAACACTTTTATCCGAATGTTACACCATTCTCACCAGACCAGCAATGTCACGAATTGCTGGGTATGTGGCCGACTCCCACCCTACCAGAAAATGAAGGGAGCTCTGCCCCTTTTTCCTTATCCGTTTTCGCACAATGGTTCGTGCGGAGCATGGTTTGCTTTAATGTCCTCATTAGACAGTAAGTCCACAGTTTCCCAAGGCGATTGGATATGGGGGGACCTGAATACAGTTATGAATAAAGCATGTTTTCCAGACAAGGACGGTCTTCCCCAAAGGACAGGAACCGATCTAGAGAATGAAGTGTATGGATTAGGACATTTTTCCCTTAACCTCATGATCCTGAACGTCCAGTCTGAGACTAATTCAGATGTACCGTTTATAACCGTCTTACCAGTAAAGGGTGAATTATGCGTTAGGAAAAATGGTTCAGTGCATCTAGGACACAGTGATTGTAATACTGTGGTCGAATTCAGTGATAAAGGAAAGTCTACTTTCAAAACTTCCCGCCATTCCTATTTTATTTGTGGTCAGACAGCTTATGTACGTTTGCCCTTAGACTGGGGTGGAACATGTTATATTGCGTTCCTATTGCCACCAGTTTTTCTAGCCCCATCTAATTATCATTGAGATTCCCGACTCGAACATGTAAGACACAAGAGGGAGATCGAGTCCCCAATTGTCGATCAGACTGAGACAACATTGGAGCAATATACAGATTTCAATAAAGGATTCTTTTTCTTTATAGGTCCCATTCAAAATAGTAAATTAATACGTAGATTAACCAGAACTTTGGAAGCAGTAGTGAACGAAACTACTTCTGCCTTAGGTAACTTAACCGAGGAGCAGTCTGCTATGAGACTTGTTGTTCTTCAGAACCGCCTTGTTCTTGACGTCATCCCGGCCGATAGGGGCGGAGCTTGTAGAGTGATCGGCTTCAGTTGTTGTGTGTTTATTCCTAATAACGCACCATCAGTGTATGCAGCAATAACAAGGCTCCATAAAATAGCTCACCAAATACACCAGAATCCTGGCACCTGGACTTGGTCCGGTTGGCTTTGGAGTGTGATATCAGCCTGGGGATGGAAAGTATTGTCATTCCTAGGAATAATACTGCTCATATTATTCAGTTGCTGTCTCTGTCTGCAATGTGGCCCAGCGATTTGCGGCTTGTGTGCCACTACTTGCATTCCCCGCCCAAGTTCACGTTCCCGTGCTCGAATGAAAAAAGACGAGCAAATGATGTTATATGAACAAATAGATGGTCTTATGAAAATAGATATATCCTAAAGGGCGCGGTAGGGGCCAAGGAGGGAATGAGGAAACAGGAATTTTTAGTAGTCAGTGTGTCCCCCCCTCGCACCCTATCCATGTACCTATGCCCCATGTATGTCCCTGTCATCATGTAATTCCTTTTCCGTGCCTGTCATAATAATGCCCCTGCATTTCCGTCTAATGTTAGCATGTCAGTTATTAGGCCTTCCATGTATGTAGTATGAATTCCGCACTAAGGCCTGCGTTTCCAATGCATTTACATGGTGCACTTTTTAATATCGCGATGCACACGTTTTTGTGGCCCAGCCGAGCCAGGCCGTGAATTCAGGCTCCGAGCCTCTTCTGTCTCTGAACACTGCAGCTTTGGTATGCATCCCTGACCTATCCCCTACTCCCTGCCCAGCCGAGAGGTGCCCGGCCTGGTCTGCCTGCCAAGACGGTATTTTGCCTACAGTTATCTGCTCAGCCTCCGCAAAAACACATTCCAGTCTAGTGAAATAGGTAAAAATATTTCCGCCTGCAGAGCATAGGGCCTAGCCTTCCTGTCTCCATGCAAGTGATTTACTGAACCCGTTGCCATAGTATGCCCATGGCCCCGTGCATTGCATGAAGAAATATATGCACACACTAGCATTCAGTGATGAACGGCCTCTGCTCGAGAGACCTTTACTTCAGACAATACATCCTCCAAACATAAGATATCAGATATGCCAAAGGTGCAGGTCGTTCTGACATCCCAGACTCCAGACTCCTCTACTGGTGCTAAAGTCAACCCCCAGTTCTCCCCCGTTACACGTCAATCTCACGTCATGTTCAGTTGCGCGCACATGTAGGGTAAAGGTTTCTGCTGATCCTGCAGATTTTCTCTATCCATCCACCCACCTATGACACCTCTATGACTCATCAAGTACACACCTATGTGTACGCCTCCTTACACGCCTTCTTCTACGCCCATATGTTCTTATCTCTCTCTCTTTTTACTTGTTACGCCTACTGTATTCATTACAATTGTATGGTTTTGCTATATATAATGTGTGATGTTAATAAAACGTTAGATATCCCTTCCTGAACCTTAGTGGTGATGGAACCCGATTCTTGTTGACTCGAGCCATCTTAATTAAAGCCCGTATGACTCAGATATCACGGACTCTGCCTCTCATTTTTATGAGCTATTCTTATTGTTATTAATGTATGGAAAAATAGTCCCGGTAATATTGTTTACCACATGATGACACCCAGCTTGTTGTATCACTAAGTCAGCAGGATCGCCCATCTACAGATCTTTACTCCTGTCTTGGGGATATAACTAGATGGATGGGCCCATCTTAAGCTTAACAGCGATAAGACGGAGATCCTGGTCTTGGGCAATCAATCACACTTTCGCCCAGGGACCTTGTGGCCCACTTGTATGGGCCCACCTCCAATCCACAAGTCTGACATCAAAAGTCTGGGGATTTGGTTAGATGAAGGCCTTACACTTAACACCCAAGCCAGAAAAACTGCCGGAGCCTGCTATGGGCTCTTACGCATTTCTCGAAAATTCTTACCTCTACTCCCTACCCAATCTAAAAAGCTTCTGATTCAGGGCCTGGTTCTGTCCCGACTGGACTACGGCAATGCCCTTTACCCCGGTGCCCCTAATAAAGTAACGGCAAAGCTTCAGGTTGTGCAAAATACCACTGCCTGGCTTCTTACGGGCACTAACAACCGTTGCTCAGCCAAACCAGCCCTCAGGTCACTCCACTGGCTACCCATAATTGAAAGGGTGCATTTTAAGGCCCTATGCACTACCCACAAAATCCTGCATGGCAAGCCCCCCCCCCCCATTTTAAAGGACCTCGTTGTTCCTTACAGAACCAACAGAACTCTTCGATCCACTCACCTTCATTTGACTTCAATATCCAGGATCAAGAGGGCCCGGTCTGGAGGCCATCTTTTTTCATATAATGCCTCCAAACTGTGGAATGCACTGCCAATCGACATTCGGGCTCAGACTAATCTTCTATTGTTTCGTAAACTCTTGAAGATTTGACTGTTCACCTAATTAATTACCCCCCTCGATCCCATCTGTTCTATCACCAGCGCTGGGACGCTCACGGGCAGCCATGCGCTCTATAAATCCGTAAACATAAACATAAACAGGTGGAGAAGCGTGGCTCAGTGGTTAGAGGCGGCAGACCCGGAAGCTGAGATCGGCCGTGGACCAGGGTTCGATTCCCCGCCTCGGCGGGTCTTGGGCTCAAAATTCCACGGAGTCGACAATTCTCGCTCCGGTGCCTACTCGACTCACGGGGTCACACTCTGCGACTCTGGGCAATAGCTTGGTTAATCTCCACTACGGCCCCTCGCGGCGGGATGCCTGGCTTTCACCTTGTGGATACACGGCCGGGGTATCTCACAGGGGAATACCAGGACAGGTTCCCTAAGCAAGCGCCTTGAGACCCCTGGGTTAAAGCGCGCTATATAAATCGAAGCACATTTACATTTACATTTACAGTGCTGGAATGGGGCAGGCACCTTCATGTACCTGTGTCAGCAATCAAACAATGTCACTAGCTGCCTCCGTTCAGTGCTGGACCTGAAGCAGGTCTGCATTTTATTTTTATTATGTCAAGAATGAATACTTATTCACTCTTGATACAATAAAAATTGACCACAAAACAAGAAGGGTGTAGTGTAGCTGTGGAGCCCATTAAGGAGATTCGCCATTGGTTCAGGGATGTCTATCTATCTATCTATCTATCTATCTATCTATCTATCTATCTATCTATCTATCTATCTATCTATCTATCTATCTATCTGTCTATCTATCTATCTCTCTACCTATTAAATATTTATTTGATTTTCACTCGTCGGCATCTGTGGAATGTGTCAGAGTGAGCAAGAATGAGTGACAGTAAGGACCAGTATGTGTGAGAATGAGTCATAGTAAGACTGAGTAATTCAGAATGAGTGGCACTAAGTGAGACAGTGTGCGCCAGAGTAGAAAGAGACTTTGATTTAGTGAGACTGAGTGAGACAATAAACTTAGTGTAAGAAAGTGTGAGAGAACCCTTCAAGAAAAAGTTATTCATAATTCGAGACCAGGATTACGCCTCACCTCTTTTAAAGGTCACCAGCCGCCACTGAAACCAACTATCCAATCATTATACGTGCAGTTCCAAGGAAAATACAACTAGGTGAGGATTATCATATGTAATTTAAACATTGTTGGTCTTTTATGTGGTTCTTTACAAATAAAGATACACCCAATCCATGCCCCAATGTTGTGCGTGCAAAAAATTACCTTGGAAATTTGAAAGATGCAAAATCACTCAGACTAAAAAAGAAATGACTTTATACTGTGATTTATCGAATGGAAATCCTCCGATTACAAGGAAACTGAAATAACATGATAGTTGTATCTAAAGAGCACTCACGCTTGATTATAAAAACAAGGGGCCCGATTCACAAAAGTAATCCGAGACAAAATCCTAACTTTACGGCTTTCGGTATTCACAAAAGGCATTTAGTAGTCGTAAAGTTAGGATTTTGTCTCAGATTACTTTTGTGAATCGGGCCCAATGACTCTACAAGCAGTGGCTGTACATGTAGCCACGTGTTTGATGATTAAACCCTGTACTACAGTAGGTAAATCTACACTCACCATCTTGTATGTCCTCGCAATAAGCATCTAAAACAATGTGACTACTGTAGGTCTTATTTCTCTTCTTGCTATTCAGAAGGTTGCTTCATTTGCAAAAATCCAATTGATAAACATTAAACAGCATTGAGTGTGTTCAGACCCATCAAACCCCTACTGGAATAGGAGAGTCTACCGACCCCATCTGTAATACCAACTTTTAGCTAGATGAAAAGCTAACGGATCTTGGGAAACAAATGTGAACCTGGCCGGAGGATGAAGGCATGCAGTAAGATCTGTAAGTAAGGAAATATGCAATACAAATAGCTACCTTACTTGTGTTGTGAAATAACCACCACTAAAAAGATAAATATATGCACAAGAAGATAAAATGGCAAAGATTTCAGTGGTTGAAATAACTGGGCTTGAAGTGATTTATGAACCAGCGATGGGTCATATGTAGGCAAAATCACTTCTGAGGTGTACTAAGACAAAACGTTGTAGCAGAGGAGTAACCAATGGTTTCACGTCTGCAAGCAACCTCCAGGTTCTCAGAGCGTTGATACTGACACTCACAGGCCATTCTGGGTGAACATGGCTAGACCCTTTTGAAAATATTCAAGTATTATGTCAAGATTCTTCTGGTGGGCTAAACTAAACTAGGCACATCACTTTGGTGCTGTACCATGACTGAAAGGATACCCAATCCAGAGTGCATCTTTGTACTGCTTCTGCATTAGTTGTGTGCCAAAATATAAACCTCAGAAATATTGCCCCACTCATAAACAGACTCCAAAATATTGACTACCTGTCCGAGAAAATTTGAGAACGTTCGGAACCACGTACAGGGAAACATGAAGGATCACTGTGGGGAGTTTTTTTCGGGGGGTGGGGGCTAGGTGAATGATCACAACTGTACTTGCAGTGAATTAGAACCATACCTATGTGATCTATACTGTTGCTTGTTTTGATTGGGACTTTAATGCACATCGATATTGTGAAATCATTATATGTGCTGGTCTATATTTAAAACTCAAAAGCTTGGCACCACATTCTGTGGGACTAGTCAAATTCTCTACTTCTATTCATTCAAGCTCCATAATGAGAGAAATGCCCCAAGAAGCCGCATGCTCCTTAAGCTACCGCATTCAAGACGGGAACAGCCCTAATATTCAAGGAGGTGGGGAGGTTCTACGCCATATTTCTCAGAAATAAAAAACAAGCTCATGAGAACAGACTGACACCTTAAACCACTTTTGCCCAGACTCTCTCAAGTTTCACATTCACCCTAGGATGAGAAGGATGGGAGCAAAATGTATAGAGCATGTCTTACATGGAAAGCATTTGCGCCAGTTCGTCTTGGAATCTTGTGCAAAATCATTCATAAAATCTAGTTGTGTATTCTGGCTAACAGGTTGTTTACTGGTATTTCCGATCATCTGCATATCTCTAGGAACACCATCTTGGAAAACCAGAAACCCCATGATGAATTCAACACTTGGCTGTCAGTATCTCAGCATTGGAATCCATTTACGTGAACCACTGACATCTAGATAAGACTAGCCTCTACCCACCGATTTATCTCAGTCATTAACCTGGCCAATAGACAGGGCCTATCTAGTAAGCCCCTGTGTTGACAAAAAACCTTTGTGACTATTTCGCACATTCACTCCATCACAGCAGTCCCACATAACTGCTTCATGCTCCTTCAATTTCGACGTCATTCTGAAGATATATTCTCCAACAGGCTTGCACTGTGCTAGGTGATACTAACTTCCCAGCATTCTTTTTTTATTTTCTTCGCATTTTTATAGAGCGAAATTGTATTGCTTTTCCTATTACTGTGATTAGGATTGTACCATCATGATGCAAGGTAGACTTTAGATTGGTTGAAGACTGTGAAGGCAGCATCTGGCATGCAATTGCTTACCAGGCATAAGTCACTTGGGAAGATAACCACCAAAGTCGGCAGCATTCCCTGCTGCTCAGGATACCACCTTGAATAGGGCACTCTTATCTGAAGCTGAGCACTAAGTAATGTTTTTTGCTGGGGAGATGGGCGCATCGCAAAGTCAGACCAAAGAGATGGAACCAATGGAGCAGCCGCATGGCAGTGTGTTGATCGTAAGGAGCACCAAATCACTTGTGAGATATACACAAATCCACTAGAGGAACAGGCTGCTTCAGACCTCTGATGCACTTTACAAACCTTTGGGCATTGTAGGTGCAGCGGACATCCCTTCTGTAGATTGTTTAATCAGAGCCCCATTGTAGATCCAACGTAATCTGAGATTATACTTGTGCACAATCCTTACAAGATTTCGACCAGCTGGTACATCATTCCAGAAGACAATTCATCCAAGGTTTCATATGTGCTGGAATTCACTGCAACAGGAATACTGTTGTCACCATGAACCTTTGCACTTTGACCGACATCTTCTGGAATGATGAACAGGGTATGAGCCAGACTTCTATATAAGAAGGAACTTGTAGCCCCTTCACATGCATAGTCTCCATTTAAGTCACCATCTTTGTGAACAATTATGGCACTGTTTTGATGTAGACAGGCAACACAACAAGCTCACATTTCTCATTTGGTACAGTGAATCAGAGATATTTCTGCTAAAGGGGCAACTTATACATGGTGATAGGCATAATGACTTAAAGTCACATTAGCTGATCCATGGGTTGCATCAATGGCAGTTTCATTTGTAATGTTGCCATGTGGAACCATGTACCTTGGACTCACTTATTGATGCGCTCCAGGTCCAGAACTAATCAAAACTTGCCAAACACTTTCTCCACTATGAATATTATGGAGAAGATCCTGCATGCTCTACCGTGGAACCTCAGTCACTAATCTTGTCCTTCAGAGATCACAATACGCTCCTGCAAAGCCATGTTCCTATTCGTATTTCTGGGAGTGCAGCCTCCAAAAGGGATGATGGGAAATGGCCACTCCAAAAACGGAGTAGCCATGTTCATTGACAATAATCATGCATCTTTTATTAACCATCTCCAAGCTGGTAAAAAGCCGAAATTCCTAGGATCGAAAGAGTATATACACACATCTGCGCCCATCTCGGAATAATCAGAACAGATGTGGTTGCCCTGACCAGTCTCACTCCTAGATGCTTGAAATAATATTTTTGTTGATACCTGATATAAGGATCACTCGTGATTGTGTAAAACTCAATGACTTCCTGTAGGAAGGTAGGATCCTTCTAGCATTGTTACCCCCACTTTTTTCCTGGTGCCAGTGTGTTTTCGACTTTATCTGCAGGATCCTGCTAATCAGGACTCCAGCAACTGTGCTTTCTTCCCAAAATTGACATGGTAACTACTTTGGTATCTCCACACTTTGCTACTGGTGTACCCTTGTAAGTCCCTAATATATTGCACTTAGGACATAGGTACACCTTGGGTCTTCCATGGGCTGCAGCATGTATTATGCCACCCATGGGAGTCCACTTATGTGACTATAGGCTGCCATTGCAGTCTGTGTGAGTTGGTGCTTGCAAGTCTCACAACAGATATGTTTTCTTATGTCAGCTCAAGCAACGAGTTGCTGGCGCCACTCACACTGTGGGGCACCTCCTGGATCCAGTTTTTTTCCAATCTTAATTCTTTGAAGGTACCTACTCCTCTTCCTATAAAGTAGATGGATCATTCTGTGATCTCTATGTCTATTTGCCTAGAAGGCCAGAACCAGTCTTCCGGCTTAGTTCTTAGTTTCAAAAGTCCTTGGCACAAGCTTGACCTGCAAAAATGTGAAGACTTTCTCCAGACGCGGTGCCCGTTGCTTGAACCCAATGTCCAAGATGCAAACAAAAAAGTTCAGGACTGGCTCTCCTCTGGGTTAGATATTTTTGTTCCCGTTAGATCAGCACAGGGCAGGAAAAAGCAGGTTGCACCCTGGTTCACATAATCTCTGATATTGGCAAAAAGGAACAATAAGGTCCTGGAAAATTCTTGGAGGCAATCATATGACTACTCAAGAAAAGTATTATATAGCGCTGCCATTAAGTTATACCACAAATTGATTAAGAGATTCAAAGCTGAATACTTTGCCAACGTAATAAAGAATAGCAATAATCCAGCAAAAGTAATCTTCTCTCTCCTTAACAGTCTAAATAAACCTGTACTTGCTGTGGAGCATATGGGAGTCTCAAATGACCACTGTGAGAAGTTGGCAAGATATTTTAGCAATAAAAAAGAAAATATCAACTTTAGCTTAGCCCCTAAGATCATTGACTCCTGTCCAGTCGCTCTGATAGGCACTATCTTGCATTGTCTACCCCCGATAACCCTGCCAGAGTTACATATGTTGTAGAAGAAAGTTAAATGAGGCTCCCCTGCAGTCTCTCTTGCTTTTGAAACTTCGGGACTGCCTCTCTCCACCCTGTCTCAAACTGATTAATCTTTCACTGACATCCGCATCTGTACCAAGCTCCTGGAAGCATATCAAAGTTATTCCACTCCTGAAAAAACCAACTTTGGACACTTCCAAACCAGAAAATAAACGTCCTATTTCTCTTCTGCCGTTCCTCGCTAAAGTAACAGAGATCCATGTTAATGCCATCTTAACCAACTTTTTAGAAGAAAATCACATTCTGGATATCTCCAATATTATGTTTTAGGTCACGGCATACTACTGAGTCAGCTCTTCTCGCAGTCACTGAGCAACTCTGCAGCGTCTTAGATGAAGGCAGTTCCTCTATACTGATTCTGCTCGACTTAAGAGCCGCTTTTGATACTGTATGTCACAACATTCTGCTTCAGTGCCTGCGAGAGATTGGGGTTGGCGGCTCTGCTCTTACTTGGTTCACCTCTTTCCTTGCTGACCACTCTTTTTCAGGTGATGTCCCCGCCTTTTAGTTGCAACTGGCACACTCTACACCACACTATCCCCAGGGCTCCTCCCTGAGCCCTATGCTGTTCAACATCTACATTCAATATGCCAAAAACAGAGAGTCCCCCAATAAAGCCAAAAGGGACTAGGTAGTTCGACAAACTAAAAATAAAAGGATCCCTTTTGTGCTAAGAAAGTTTTTTCTTATTCAATCAAACGTCTAACAGAATGCACTGTGCCAGAGGTATATAAACAAATATATTCATCTAAAAAACATGCATAATTCTCTTTCCTGTTATCTATTAGAATGATTTTATTATGAATATATCAATACATTAATAAAATAATTATTTTGTGTTGGATTCATGTAAATGTTTCAATATCTTTCAATACAACACACACATACAAAATACCAATACAAGCCAAATCCTTGTATAGATACAATCATATAAAAACATTTTTCATGTGCTTATTGTAATTCAACAAACGTCTAATGTTGAATTACAAAAAGCACATGAAGAAAATATGGGGAAGGTAGAACAATAGGTTTCCTGTCACAGGAAGGTTTGATCATCTCCCAGACAGGACTAACAGCCTGATTCATCAATCTCCCGTTTTGCGAGGCCCTAATAGCGAATTATAGCGATTCGCTATTAAGGACTCGCAAAACGGGATTCATGTAGGATTAGCAAAATTTATTGCGATTCCTACTGATTCCTTATTTGCGATTAGCAAATTGCTAATCGCAAATAAGGAAAAACTCCCCATTCATTCCTATGGGCCAAAAGGCCCATAGGAATGAATGGGGAGTATTCCTTATTTGCGATTAGCAATTTGCTAATCGCAAATAAGATTGCGATTTGAAGGGTGCCAGGGGTGTCCAAAGGACACCCTGTAGCACCCCTCAAATGCACATTTGAACAGGTGTTGCGCACACACATGTCCTCTGTGTGTGTGTAACATGCAAAAGAAAAAAATGCACTAAAGTGCTTTTTACTCTTTTTTCGCAATTTACCACCAAGTCAGACTTGGTGGTAAATTGCGACCAAATATTGCGAATTCGCAATTTCCAATTGGTTGATGAATTGGATTTAAGGAATCTCTATTAGAGATTCCTTAAATCCAATTCCTCGCAAATATGCGATTTCGGTAATAGCGATTTTTGCATTTGGGATGATGAATCCCAAATGCAAAAATCGCACTCGCAAAGGGCCAGATTCTCAGAATCTGGCCATTTGCGAGCGCAATTCAGCTTGATGAATCAGGCTGTAAGTGTATTGGGCTGGAGGGGAGGGCCGGGGCTCTTGACAGTGCCACCATACTGCTTTGAAGGGCACATTTGGCGCCCTCCTTGCATACTCCAGTTTGTGCCAGTTCAGGGAGCCCTTGACTCTTCAGAACATCCCAACATCGGTGGGCATTGTGTCTCCTGGTCTCTTCCGAGTGGCATAGACTCTGTACCCTGTATTTGTAGGTTCTTCACTTCAAGAATCCTCCCTTGAATTCGACCGGACTCCTTAACAGTCTTCTCCAGAGGCATCTTCTTTGAAGTCGTCTATTGTTGTATATGGCAGGTTCCGACGTAGCCAAGGCACACCATTTGAATAATTGTGCATCAAATACTAAGCCAGCCTCCTACACTTCCTTAATATTCTGTAAAACAGTGACATGTAGGGATACTGTCTTATCGAGCCGGAGCATGACTAGGTCTGAAAGGTTGTAGTGTATCCTTTCTAGTCAAATGCTGACTTTACCTTTCATCAAGCTTTGGGCCAAATAACTGCTGCTATTAGAAAAATAAATGCAGTAGGGCGTCTTTTGCAGGGTAGAGCTACGAAATATCGACTTACCACAATATTGTTGCAAAAATATCAAGGGCTACAATATGGACAGGTTATATACATATATATATATATATCCTTTCAGGCTTAGAGTGGTGCTTACATTATACAAAAAAGAAGGAGAGAACTAGGTGGAAAGCAGCTCCTGTAAAGAGCCCCCTACAACACCAGCGACACTCTGAATCAGTTCACCTCAAATGTCTGTTTTTCTAGTAACGTTTTTAAGAATTGGATTAGCACAGTGCCATCCATGCAAAGCTCTAACATGAAAATAGACTGGTGTCGCTGGTGTTATAACATGCTCTATACAGAAGCGGCTCTCTACGTAAACTAGGGAACTACCCAGAGTTCAGCTACTATATTTATAGTAAGTAGTTATAGTTAGCACCTAGTTTCCATAGTTCCACAGGAACAGCTCTTTTGTTTTACTAATAACTTAGTGCCGTTTGACAAATTTTCACAGATTTTTCAAAACAAGTTTGCCAGTAACTTCAGCTGCTATCTGGAATGTTTTGTGATAATCGGTCAAGCGAGGGCTGAGAACAAATGGGGGAAGGGAGGAATGAATCCCAAAACACATGTTTCCTCATGCAATTTCCCATAGGGATTATAGACACGACTACAGCCCGAATCGCTGAATGGAAATACACCAAAGTTGGCAGAAGGCTAGATCTTGGTCCAGAAAGAGTGCTTTTTATAATTTGCTATAAATCTGTGCCATAGTTTTGGTGTATTAGAAGTAAAAAGATGTATGTATAGCTGGAGACTTAGATCCGCAGCGGATCTACAGCAGATCCAGGCAGATTTGCAGATCCACGTGCCAACATCCATTCAGTTATTGGCCGGCCGCAACCGGAGAGGAAAGTTGCGCCGCCATTTTGTGCATCGGGACGTGGTTCCCAGGGGGGAACATTAAATATGAAAGTGATAGAAGGGGTCAATGTACAGGTACTCTGACCATATGGGACTGATGGAGGGGTCTGTGAGGGACCCCTCATGGGCAAGAAATTGTCCAAAAATGGTTTATCGAGAGTGTGTGAAGATCTGTGGGTCCACCTAGATTTGCCTGGATCCAGCGCGGAGATCCGTTGATCCAGACTCCAATAAAAAAACACATACACTCACTCACAGACCAACCCACCTACTCACAAACCCACCTACGCACCCACACAAACACACACATCCACTTACATACCCATACAACCACTCCCACACACACTCACAGACCCATACACACACTCACACAACCACTCACAGACTCACACATCCACTCACAGACTCCCACGGCCACTCACAAACCCACACAATCACAAACACACCTTACACTCACACACCCACTCACAGACCCACAAAACCACTCACACAGCCACTCACACACACACACACACCCTCCCACTCACACACCCACACTGTCACTCACACACCCTTATATAGCCACTCACACACAAGCAGCAATACACTTATAGAAATTGCAAATCGCATATGTTTGTATTAAATGTGTTCATGTGTGCAATGTAACTGCCAAACCCCTTATTTGTCAGAGGATTCGCGACAGATCCATAAAATTAATTTTTTTTAAATGAAGACTTGCATTTATAGAAAGACTGCATGAGTTGTATGTAAAACTATAAGTATAACTTAATTTTTAGTTTTTAAATATACAGTAAGAATGAATGTGTGAATAAAATATAATTACACAGTTTTGAAAATGCATATTAGTAAATTGAATTTATGGGTCAAATCGTGGTACAACTTATATTTTAAAAAACTGCTAAATTCCCCCAAAAAAACAAAGGTTAGAGGGATGTTATAGTTAGGAAATCGCGTTAAAAACACTAAAAAATCACTGAAATAACCATAGGTTACAGGGAC
Organism: Lissotriton vulgaris; assembly: GCF_964263255.1. Taxonomy (NCBI): domain Eukaryota; kingdom Metazoa; phylum Chordata; class Amphibia; order Caudata; family Salamandridae; genus Lissotriton; species Lissotriton vulgaris. The sequence goes on from NC_141691.1 coordinate 1,748,946,106, forward strand.
GTTCTAGTTAGGAAAAATAATGTTTTTTTAAACGCATAAATTCATTGAAAAAAACAATGGTTACTGGAACTTATATTTTGGTTCTGATTTTACACACACACAAGCATAGAAATTAAGCAATCATAGTTATCTCCAGTAACGATAACTTTTGCCCTAAGGTAAGTATAACTTGCACCCTAGACATGCACTGCTAATTACTCCACTTATTACATCCGTCATAACATTTTCTATCACATCATTGATAATATCACTAACATTTGCAGTGAAATTATTGATGAGAAAAATGTGCATGTCGGGGGCACGAGTTATAGTTACTTTTGGGCAAGAGTTATAGTTACTTGAGAGAACTATAACTACTGAATTTCAATGGTTTTGTGTGTGTAAAATCTGTAGCTTTTGGTTTTTTCAGTGAATTTCAAAGGTTTTTTAAATTTTATTTCCCAACTATAATGTCCCTGTAACCTTTGTTTTTTTCAGGGAATACATATATATATTTCAGTGAATATATTCACTGAAAAAAACAAAGGTTAAAGTAACATAATAATTAGGTGAATATACCAATGACAATATAAACATTTTGAACTAAAAAACAAACAGAAATTCAACAGTTATAGTTAGCAGAGCTAACTATAACTTGCACCCATCCCATGCACTGCTCATGATCCCACATATTTACATAATACATCACTCATGACATGTTCAATGACATTATTTGACATCACTGATGACAAATCAAATGACAACATTGATGACATCATACATGACACCATCCAATGAGTGTGCTCGTTTGTTTTGTAGTTTACATAAGAGGCGGGTAAGTACCATATTATGTTTCTACCTAATTTTGTACAGCTTGTGTCCAGCTAATGGGTGTAACTGTTTATAAAACACATGTGCTTCTAATGCATCAGAGGTGTGTAGAGGTATTGAACATGTTATAAACCTCTACATTGAAGAGAAACTCTGTGTGTAGGTGACAGCTGATGATTTGTGTTCATTATGTTCCACACAACATTTTTGGTACTGTAGAAAGGTTTCAGCAGGGTAAAGATTCTATGTGCTACATACAAAGTATTGTAAGCAGCCTTAAGCTATAAGACAGAATCGTTTCAGCATGACAATTTCTACTTAACACAAAAGACTGTTCCAACAGGTATTAAGCTATGCACATGTGCTTGTTTTGCTCCAAAAGATGGGCTCTCCGTAAAGTTTTCACTACAGTTAGAAGACTGCAGGAAGTATAATCTTTAGCATCTTCAGATGTTGCTTATTTTAAATGAATAGTGTTTTTTTTGTCAAGTATTGCATAGAGTGTACACTGTTCTTTGTAGATACTTTCTAATACTCTGTAGTGTATTTCCCATGAGAGTTTCACTGTCTACAAACAGTCTGGTACAGGGAAACTCCATAGAGTGAATACTGTTTACAGTGCTCACTTCTCAACTTATACCAATTTCATTTCTTAATGTAGGTTTGGTGACTGTCAGGGGTTTGATACAGATAAAAGCTGTCCATAGTAGGATATTACGTTTGGAAGAGATGTGCAGTATTTTTAGGAACTCTTCTTTCTCTACAGTTGATTAGAGATTGAACAGGGTATGCAATGTTCTTTTCCCATATATCTGTGGTCGATTGGTAATGTGAACTATGCTACCCGTGAAGTATATGTCATAGGGTAAATGTGGCACATAACACATGCTTGCTACACCTAAAGGAGGTGTTTCGGTGATGGAGCACTGTTAGCCAGCAGAGGAGACCGCTGTGTCGGAAGAGGTGTGCCCAAGTGCTTCATTTGTAAAAAAGTAGGTGCCAGGGCCCTTCTCAGGAGCCCACTGCTGCCTGCACTACCCATTGCCCTTGCCAACACTGGCAATGACAGTACCAACACAACTACTAGCCATCGCACTCCTACAAGTGTGACAATTCAGACTATTCCAAGCCACCCAAAGCTATAATATTGGTGCATGCAGCAAGTATTATTCATTCTTAATGTATATTGACTTCTTAAACACTTGTTGTGCTAATGTCAAAATTACACAGGCAGCGCCACCATGTGGTGGACTGCCATTAGAGCTGGTGCTTACAATTAAGTGCTGGTGCCGAGCACAGGAAACCACCGGGTCAAATTAAGCCCTGGGTGCGCTGCTTACGCAATGGAATACAGTCTGTCAATGCGGATGGCGGTTCAGCCAGCACATATCTATATATGGTGGGCTGGATACTGTCAACCTGACGGATTACTTGAAACTGCAGCCACGCAGGGAAAGCGGGAGTACCACCAATATCTAATCAGGCCCTCTATCTTAAACTTATGAAAGTAATAATGATCCACCTATGGGATATGAAGAAATGAGCTATCATGGCATAGGGTACATTGTAATAAAGAATTATGACACCTAGCTACTGCGTTGCCCTCCCTTGTTGTTTGGCCCAAGTGAGGACAGCAACTTTGGAAGAAACTTTAGGAGAACAGTGGTGTATGACATACAGGTAAAAATTGAGGATGGTACTGTGTATGGGCTCAGGTAACAGGTTCTGCCAAATGTACAAATGTTCAGCTGGTTGAAAAGATCCTACTGACATGCGCCAATTAACTGAACCATCAAGTATATGCTTTAATGTATAATGTGATAGTGTTTTTCTTATAAGAAGAACACCAGATTGCAGGAAGCCAGAGTTTCAATAGTGGTACCTGCTATTGTGACTTGTTTATCCAAATGTTGATTCATTTGTATAACATGTGAAACCCAAGACAAAATCATGCATCATTAAGAATAGTACTATACAGAGGAACAATACTAAGAAAGGACAGAGTAGGAATCGTACAATTTGAGAGCGCTATAGTTCAAAATGATCCCCTGAGTTGCAGCTAAGTGGTTTGAACAATTAGCCGTAACCTAAATCCATCCAATATGAATTGACAATACAATTGCAATACTAGACATGGACGTTGAACTACTGAGAACTGATGCTGACTAATGAACCCAATCAATGCATTTCCTGATGGAAACTGAAATCCTGAGTCCCTTGGCTGATCTACAGTAATCCCTGTCTTGCCAATGAGAATCTGCTGGAGTGATCAAGTTGACCCAGCTTTCGAGTCAGACACACCTTGGATTGAATTCTAGCTTTCGTAGCAAACCCCTGTATTAGCACATAAACACAAGAGGTAGCATGTTCCTACATTAACTATTCACAGTCCTCCAAGTGTCTTTCACTTAGACGTTCTTGCAAAGACCCAAGTGTATATATACAGTGCTACACAAATCAGCTTACTGTTGATGTTAGCAGGATGACATACATTGGATTACTTAATTAACCGATGCCATTGTTGCATTTTAAAATCATGTGTAGTAATGAACTAGGGTATTTTCTATTATTACACCAGAACCAGTCCAACATCAGATTGCTAGGTTTACCACACGTACTGGAGTCATCACAGAGGCTTTTGGTCAGACTGAAATTATTGACTGATGTTATATAATGTTACGTTCTCAGTACTCTTCAATATGGAGCAAAGTTACTGTTGACCTAGAAAGCTTACCTATCCATTTCCCCATTTAAATACACACTTTTGCAAAGCTTTCAGGCTTTAAAAGCTAGTCTGATGGGCAAACCTATGTATGGCTTGGTCGATGGCTCCTAAATTATTTCACACTGCTATAAAGAACAAGACGAAAGCAACCATAAGGTCTACATGCAGTAAATCTAAAGGACTCAAAAAGTAAAGGCAGATCCAGTAGGGCGACCAAATGGGCTGACATTTTGTATGTCATTAGAACAAAAATGTGGGACAGCCTGAGACCAACGGAATGATTATGGATGAGACATCGTAACATACTTGAAAACATTTCCTCCAAGAGTTTGAATTGTAACCCAAAAGTCACGGAAAAGCCCATTATTTTGTGATGTTAAATAGATCAAAGTTGTTGGCATTATCCAAGTGGCTGGTTTAAAGACTATTTATGAATGTCCAGTGCTGCCAGATACTGTGAGTTAGTTAGTAATTGTGTTATTTTATCAGTGTTAGGTGCAACCATACTGTGCCTTTCCACACACTCTCACAGGGGGCACCAGTCCCTGTCTAGCTTCTGTTTGGTGGATTCCATAAACAACTGAAAACAGAACAGCAGTGGACACCTTTGACACTGCACTCAAATAAGTCAAAAGGAAGTCTCTTCAGCTGATGCTTGACCTCTCCCTCTACAGTCCATGAAACTGTCAGTAGGGGTAGTGGTCTGGGATGTGAAAATGTGTGTTCAAGTAGTCCTCCAAGCTTAGCAAATAAATTTGCTCCATGCCACACGGTTCACTGACCTCAGGCCAGAGAGAGCACAATAGTTTTCATAAGGGAGAGAAACATATTACAATTACACAGCCCCAGAGTGAGATGGCACTCATCTGTTATTGTTCCTATGGCACTATAATGAAAGAATAACAAAAAAATCAAAATAACTTACTTTTTAAGCATTAATAGAGGACGATCTAGGCTTAGGGTTGCCATGGAGTTGAAAGTGTCTAGAGGGTCTGGCACAATAGTTGTTTTACACTGTTGTAAAACCTTGTCTGTTGATGGAAACAAATCACTTCTTTTACTTGTAAGACAGACATCTGTAACGTTGTCCTGCATCTCTGGTCGTACATAGGATGGGCAGAGCAAGAGTGGCTGGCACGATGCTAGAAATTTGATGATGAGGAACTCTGTCATGAACAGCTTCTGCTCCATTGTCATATTGCCATCTCTCAGTTATTACAGACAGATCTACCTATCTGTCTAGCGTACCCAAAAGTGAAAAATAGTTCCACAAGTAAAAGTGTACCTTGTTATAACAGCATTGGTGAGAGGACATGATCTCTCACCTAACAGACCTTTTTACTTTGGGTTTACAAGGTCATAGAACCATGGCTGGATGCAAAGGAGGACAGACTTTTTCCTCTTATAATCATTACTGTCAGTACCACTGACTCCAGTGGTAGTTTTACAGCCAGATATGTGGAATCATATTTTTGAGTTCTAGAGTTACAGATTTTTAGCTTGGAGGAATGGAGGAAGGAGCATAAATTAAGGCCCTCTAAATTTACATCATCAGAATCAAGACTCAAAGCTCTCCAGGTCCTATTCTTTACTGTGGTTAACTAGGCAATAGATACGCTGAACACTGTCCTGGCTCAGTTTCTGAAAAGGCCCATCCTGTATATGGTATTGAAATGATTGCCCCTAGGATGCTTGTGGGAAGCATAGGGGAAGGGTGCATTATCAGGGATTGCAATTGCCCCTCTTCTGCTTGCAGAAACATCAGAATTGATGTGCCATCAGGATATGGGAGTAATAGGGCTCAATCCTCAGATCAACTGTCCCCAAGCCTGACTGGGATTCAGTTTGCCTGGAATTGGCCGGTCCAAGCAAAACAGATGTCTGCATCTGAGGAAGCCCTGATTAAAAAATTGGATAAAAATGGATTTTTCAGTTGGGAACCCTGGTTTCTATGCCTTCCACAGCAGTAATGCGATGATACACGATAATGCAATGCAGCACTGAATTGTTTTATATTGTATTGGAAAATGAATGAAAAGATTTTCATGAAAAGAAAAGTTCTTGCAGTACGGGGAAATGGTTGGGACGAGGCATTAAGCAACAACTGGAACTAAAAGAACCTCTTTGCTCTCTGATTTTTTGAGAGTACAGAAACTTCCTTCCTCCTACAGGTATTTCCGCTTTCAGCGCCTTGACGCCTTTGGGCATTTGTTTGCGCTCTACAAGTTGATCATTCATTCATTCATGTTTGTCTTTTCCAGCTAAACTGTCAATCGAAAACAATTCAGAAATTTGAAACTGCAGTCTTCTGACTGATACTACAGAATCTACCTTGACCACATTTTCTTTACCTACGGTTCATACTGAAGTCTTATGTCCAGTGTTTTCTGCAGCATGTTTCTCAAGGATGTGCTGTAAATGATTGTTTTGGTCTTCATTGCAATTTCAGGAAAGAAGAGCAAGAACAGAGCAGACAGCAACTGCCCAAATAATTGCCACAGACTTTGTTAATGTAAAATACCTCATGCATATCGTGAAGCCTGAAAAGAGTGGATAAAAACAATCAGCCTCTCAGAAAGATGGCAAAACTAAATAAGTTAAAAGGAACTTTGATACTTGATCAATTTAGTGGGCTCAACCGGAAGATATTGCTGCACATGTGAATAAAGAGCCACTTATGCATTTGGCAGATTGTGTATTGCTTCTGTTCAGAAATGTTCCCAACCCACAACTAGGGTCTTCTTTACAAGTGTTGAGCTATTCTCGACCATTATCTTTCCAAACTTTATGATTACCATTACCAGGTGTCTGGTATTACTGACAAAGGTGTGTCAGATTAAATTTTGAGATTTTTGGGAACAACATGTATGATTCATGCATGTTTTTCTCCACTATTTTGCCTGCAGATTGTTCCTCCTTGGAGCAGGTAAGATCTGTGAGTAAAATACCACGGATCTGAGGTATTTCTGCAAAACATATAATGGTTATGGGACGGGCAACTTCCATTACCGGCCAAAACAGAAATAACAAGCCACTTATAATGATAGCCTAGGTGAGGGAAGAGTACTGTTAACTAGTAAAAGAGAAGAACGGGACACAGGAGTAATATCCAATGTTCCTTAAGTGTTCATTTCACGCTCCGAGATATGCTTGGGGACGATATGCTAGAACCTCCAGAGGTGGGTCCTTTTTCACTGGTACTGAAAACAGATTCCCCTTGCCGCCTAGTCTCAAAAATCTATTGCATGACACAAGATTTTCGCAATAACTTTTACATTAAAGCTAGACTGGAGTGGCAAGCTGACTCGTAACGCTAGATGACGATAAATGGAGCTATTGCTGTAATGTCACGAAGAAGATATTGCTGAAAGGTCAGCACAGACTCACTCACTTTAAGTTCCTTAACAGGGTATCTTATACTCCGGCTCGCTTATATCGATATGGCCTCAGAGAATCTGCGAGATGCGAGATATAATATGGACCAGGCAGGATTCATACACTTGGCCTGGCTGTGCCCGGATATTGCTAAATTCTGGGCACTTATTTCCCAAAATCTGAGAGATATCATAGGAGTACACTTGGCTCCCGACCCTATGCTAGCCCTACTGGGTTACTCTAAACAAGTGAAGAAAGATATCCGTAGGTTGGTAGAGCAGGTGGCGGCTATGCCCTGGGCCCTTGGTCCTCCCCTTACCGTCATACAATGGTCTAGAGATATGCTGTTCTGTAACACACAAAGGGAGGTATATAGCGAGTTACGTCCGCCGCAGAGCAGGCCCAAACATTTCTGGGGCTTATACCAGTTATTTAGCTGGTAAAGCATAGCTCCTGTCTGGTTCTGGTACTCCCTTTGCAGGAGCAGAAGCATGGGGAGTTCTGCATTTGTGCGGAATGCGCACACACAAGCCTCCTGTATAGTTTATGATATGTTGAAAGTGGGATATATCCAGTCTGAAATGTTCAGTACTTATATTTGTCTCTTTGGGTGGTGGGCCTGTTCGCTAGGGAGTGCATATCGAAAGGGTTGGATAATTCCTGTTCAATTGATTTAATATCGTACTGGCAATATATTGCATGTATCAGTAGTATATAAGCGGATATCTACCACACCAATGAGGTACCATGTATGTACACTATTGTATATTTTTATTTTATTGTCGCACTGTAATGCGTAATTATGTTTTTGTTTGTTTATGTTTCTTTTTGCAAAATCAATAAAATAAAAAAAGGGTTCATTTCAAAGGATTAGATTTTTTTTTTTAAAAGCTAGATTTCTGAGATAAACAGCAATTTTTTAATTACTCAGAGGAAATACCTCCCAGTGATGTAATATGGCATATGTGATCAAATAATTTTAGAAAGTAGGTTTAACAAGTCGCCTTGTATTCTAGCAAAGCTTTGCTCATGAAGGACTTACCGTCGTCACCTTTACTATCTGGGGGGAGATCGAACCGCTTTTTCAAAGTTTGCAGCAGAGATTGAGTTCAATGTCTTGCGTCTTGTAAGATCACTCTTTGCACTGGGTATTGATGAACCACCACCCTCTAAAATTAGGAAGACAAGTGTTTTAGAAACCGCAGCAGTACCTGTAACCCAGATTCAGAGACATACATTATTCTGCTGACACAAATATTCATAAAGCCCACCATGGAAAACGCTGGACGATGCTGGTGTGGCTGTTTTACGTTCCAAATCTTCTTTAACTTTTAGCAGCATTCTTTCCTGCTCCAGTGCTTCTATGTATTTGGAATAGTTCCAGCTCATCTGAAAAATGTGATTACAGTGTTAGCTTCATTTTGGTTTCATTCATTTTTAGCCTGTGGTGATAAATTAGTAATTCTACAAAGTTAACAACTCGAAAAAGTACGCCTAACATAAAAGGAACACATTAAATAAAAGTGGATTGTTTTTCGGAACCACATTTTGTTAAATATGTTATTTTACAACCAACTACCTGGATCTATAGGTCTTCTGTGTTCTACAAAACATAGTTTGGTATCACTGAAGTAACAGGAGGGCAGTTTTTTTTTTTTTTAATTTTTGGAGAACCTTTATTGTTCTTACAAGCAATTACAGGCAGAGGCCTACAACCACCCAGGCCGGCCACTAAACAAGTCATGTTTACCGCAAGTCAATGATAAGAAAACATAGCAACCCAAGGTCAGGGGGTCTAGCAAAGTCAGGACATAACATGTATTCAAGCGTGCACGTGGGCCATCAGGATTAGAGAAGGTTCATTTTACAATATAAAAATCACAGGATCAATGCCATACAGTCATACCAGGTCCTGTAGTTAGCAAGCATAAAGTAGTAGGTCAGCGAGTAACACTATTACAGTAGGAGTGAGAAAGGCGAAGTACACAAATCAGGATAGTCTCCAGCATAATCACGTTTCATAACAAACCAACGCCCCACCCCTCAAAACTGAACATAACTACAGGAACCGTAGGAGGCGATGACGCCGAAAAAGAGAAAAGTAAAGGGCCATAGAACAAATGAGGAAACAAGAAAAAAATAAAAAAGGAAGAAACCCCCTCCCCCAAAGCCCCACCCCGCACCCCTGCAGAAGGCTACGGCCTACCCCCCCCCCCCCAGCAGGGTGCCTGTCGCCCTATATAAGAGACCCGAAATGTAGTAAGAAAGAAATAAGAAAAGCGGAGGAGGAGAAGAAAATAATATATACTAGCTTCCAGCCACCTACCCCCGAGCCCCAGACTATCAAACCGACACCAAGGCGATATGCATTTCAATCTTAATAAAGCATGTCCCACATAGTCACCAGCCTAACAAGCACCAGTAATCAAGGAAACATCCTCAGCCTTGTCCCGTGCGATCAAGTGTACCAACGGAGTTCAGCTGGCCAGCCGCCATGTTAGATGATTTGGGCGACCAAGGTGACCAGGATAATTCGGTAGACTGCCCACCACAGCCAGCCAAGAACAACAGTTTATAGTCACAGGAGGGCAGAGTTGAGCACGATTATGACTGTACCATCTAATAAGTATTGCCAGTCATATCTTCACAGTGTGAAGGATCAGAAGGATGGAACCAACGATCTAGGATTCAGAAAGGCTAGCCCAAGTATTGCGACCAGCCTTAAGGTGTTAGGGTGTGTCGGCTGGGCTCAGGGTCCTTTGCATCTTCTAATGCTGATAAAGGCAGATTGTGGGTCAAGTCCAACGCACAGGGTCAGCAGGATGAGACCAAGCACACAGGAAATAGCAAGGTTACCCAAGACATTGCAACCAGTTTTAATGTGATAGGGGATTCTTTGACCCCCCCCCCCCCCATCTGATAGGGCTCTGCATACATTATTCTTCTAATTCTGATTGTGAGTCATATCTTCACAAAGGGAGGGGTCAGCAGGGTGGGCCTAATTCCCTTGGATTCAGTACGGCTAACCTGAGACATTGTGACCAGCCTTAATGTGATAAGGTGCGTTGGCTGGGCTCTGCATACTTTGCATCTTCTAATGCTGAAAAAGGCAGATTGCAGGTTATTTGTCCGTAATGTGCAAGATGAACAAGATGGAACCAAGCACCCAGAAATCAGCAAGGTTAGCCAGAGACATAACAACCAGCCATGAAGTAGTATGGTGCAGTTTAATTTTCCCTGCAATATGCCTGTATGGCCCAAGATCAGGGCTCATGAATGAACAAGGAAGGCAAAGGCTCTGCTCTCCCAGAGACCAAAACTGCAGTCTCCACTAGACTCAATCAATACACTCTGCTGGCTAGAGCCAGCATTTAGAGTTGTTGAATTAGGATTAGTCCAGACAGGATATTGTATTGTATTGCATTGTAATTGCATTTATATAGCGCTTACTACCCTTGACGAGGCTTCTAAGTCAGAAAAGAGCTTGGCTAAGATTTAGCAAACAGAGTACTACCAAATAAGTGTCATGCTGATGTCCTGGTCTAAATAATGGTTGAAATATTAGAAGCAGGGTAAGTCTATTTTCACTACATTGTTACTTTTTAACCCTAAAATGTAATTCACTGCTTAAAACTGAAGTTGTTGTTCTGGGAAGAAATTCCAGGAGGATGCCCACATAATGCAAACTAGAAAGAACATGTGTATTTGGGATCCACGAAAAGTATTGGGTGCGCATGTAGGGGTGACGACAGCAGGGTAACACAAGGCAAGCCGATTCACTCTTGCTCTGTTAAGGAAGAAACCTACCAAGCGCTCACACGTGAATTGTGCTCATCTGCCTGTGAGAGCCGGAGAGGGGTTTGTGGCATGAACCCCTGCTCAGATTTTGGTTTACTTTGGCAGGAAGAGGTAGAATCGAACAAGTTACTTACCTTCGGTAACGCTTTTTCTGGTGGATACAGTATCTGCCTCTGGATTCCTCACCTTGTGAATATCCCCTTGCGTCAGCAACATTTGGAAATTCTTTTTGTAGCTTCGTGCCGATGTGGCCGATGTTACAGAGGCACGGCATTGCGCGCGACTCCGCTGACGTCACCGACTCCATAATAGGCCCACGCCGACGTGATGACATCAGTTCCGCCCTTTTTTCCGTGCTTTCAAGGCACACGGATGGACCGACAACAGTAGATATATACACAGTATACACAGTACACAAATGTCAAGATAACACACATAGTGTGAAACCAATGCAGGAAAGCAGTTGAAATAAAAAAATTCCTTTGACAATAAAAATATTAACATTACAGTAACTCAGGTATAGAAGAGTGGACAATGGGGAGGCAGGTGGGTCAGTGAGGAATCCACAAGCAGATACTGCATCCACCAGAAAAAGCGCTACTGAAGGTAAGTAACTTGTTCTCCTGATGGATACATCTGTCAGTGGATTCCTCACCTTCTGAATATAGTCCCTCAGCAGTCCCCACTCCTGGAGGAGGGTGTCCACTATCCTATACCAGAAAATCTTGGAGGACAGAGCACGCAAAGTGGCCGTCCCTCCTCACCTCGGAATCCAAGCAGTAATGCTTCGTGAAAGTGTGGAGGGAGGCCCAAGTCACCGCTCTACAAATGTCCTCTACAGGTACACCCCTGGATAAAGCAGATGTAGAAGACTTTGCCCTAGTAGAGTGAGCTCTTATACCCTCTGGAGGTTCCTTACCCGCCAGGGCGTAGCAGATCTTAATGCACAGGATAATCCATCTCGATGGCATGCGCTTGTGCACCGCCTTCCCCTTCTTGCAGCCAGCAAATCCAACAAAGAGCTGGTCATCCACACGATAGTCTTTAGTCCTATCGAGGTAGAAGCTCACCGCCCTGTTCGGGTCCAAGAGGTGAAGTCTCTCCTCCACCTTGGAAGGGTGAGGGGGAGGATAGAAGGTAGGGCGGGTAATGGACTGCCCTAGATGGAAGGGAGTTACCACCTTCAGCAGAAAAGCAGCCCTGGTCCTGAGTACCATTCGTTCAGCATGAATGGACAAGAATGGGGGCTTAGAACTAAGAGCTTGAAGCTCACTTTCCCTCCTCCCCGAGGTAAGTGCAACAAGAAAGACCGTTTTAAAAGACAACAGCCTCAAGGGACACTTGTGCAATGGTTCAAAAGGCGAACCCATTAAAAAAGTGAGCACAAGATTCAAGTCCCACTGAGGAACAATAAAGGGAGTAGGAGGGAATTTATTCAAAAGGCCTTTTAGAAACCTCAAAACAATAGGAGATTTAAACAAAGACGGCTGATCCGACAAACAGAGAAATGCCGATAATGCAGATAAATAACCCTTGATAGTAGCAACCGCAAACCCTTACTGAGCCAAGGAAAGCGCCAACTGAAGTATATCAGATAAACGAGCCCTCAAAGGATCGATTAACTTCTCCCCACACCAAGCAACACATTTAGACCATCTATACGAGTAAATGGACTTGGTGGAGTCACGCCTGGCCGATAAAATGACATCCACCACATTGTGCGGGAGAGAAAATGAATTCAGGTTACCCCGTTCAATCTCCAGGCATGAAGGTGTAAGGTCTGGAGGTGGGGGTGTAGAACCTGCCCCTCCATCTGAGAGAGGAGATCTGCCCTGAGAGGGAGATGGAGCGGAGGGCACGAGGAGAGGTGGAGAAGATCTGTGTACTACACCCTTCCGGGGTGATCAATAGGACTTGGGCCCGGTCTTGGCGAATCTTCATCAGAACCAGAGGAATCAAGGGTATGGGAGGAAACGCGTAAAGGAGTTGTGAGCCCCAACTCAACTGAAACGCGTCCCCCAAAGCTCCCTGCAACGGATACGGGAGACTACAGAATGACGGGCAGTGCGCGTTCTCGTGAGTGGCGAACAGGTCCACCTGAGGAGTTTCCCACGTCTCAAAGACGTGACGAATCACCTCCAGATGGAGCCTCCACCCGTGATCGGCTGAAAATTGCCGACTGCGACTGTCCGCACGCACGTTCAGAACTCCGGCCAGATGATTTGCCATCAGACAAATCTGATTGTCCTGAACCCAGGACCAGAGACGCAGAGCCTCTCTGCAGAGACACTGCGACCCTACTCCTCCCTGCTTGTTGACATACCACATCGGGTCGTGTTGTCCGTCAGGACCTGAACTGACCGACTGCGAAGGGAAGGGAGGAAGCCCTTGAGCGCCAGACGAATCGCCCGCAATTCCAGAAGGTTGATATGAAGCAACCTTTCCTCTGGAGACTAAAGACCCTTGATCTCCAGATCCCCCAGATGAGCACCCCACCCTAGAGTGGATGCATCCGTTATTACCGTGGCCACCGATGGAGGCAGTCGGAAAGGCTTTCCTTGAGACAGATTACCCTCCACGCTCCACCAAGACAGATCCGCCGCAGTTTCTCTGGAGGTCCTGATAGAATCCCTGAGATCTCCGTTGTGTTGAAACCACTGCCTGCGGAGGCACCACTGGAGTGCCCTCATGTGCCAGCGTGCATGGTTGACCAGCAGAATACAGGAAGCCATCAGACTGAGCAGACGGAGGACCTTCAGGACTGGAACGACCGCTCCATTGTGAAATAAAGGAATCATTTCCTGTATGTCGCGAATCCGCTGTGGAGGAGGGAATGCCCGACATACAGTTGTATCCAGTACCGCACCAATGAACAGGTTGCGCTGTGAGGGCACCAGGTGAGATTTGGGTACATTTATCGAAAAACCCAACCTGTACAACAATTGAGTTGTGACTTGCAAATGATGGGGGGCTTTCTCTGGAGATTCTGCCTTGATTAGCCAATCGTCCAGATAAGGGAATACTGGAATCCCTGACCTTCTGAGATGTGCAGCCACCACAGCCATCACCTTGGTGAAGACTCGAGGCGCAGTAGTAAGACCAAACGGAAGGACCGCAAACTGGTAGTGTAGCGACCCCACCGTAAAATGGAGATACTTCCTGTGCGACTTCAGGATCGGGATATGAAATTACGCATCCTGCAAGTCGATCAACACCATCCAGTCTTCTTCCAGCAGCGCTGAAGAACCTGTGCAAGGGTGAGCATCTTGAACTTCTCCAGTTTCAGGTAAAGGTTCAAGATCCTGAGATCCAGGATTGGACGAAGTCTGCCATCCTTCTTGGGAAGCAGGAAATACCGGGAGTAGCATCCCCGACCCCTTTCCTGCTCCGGAACCAGCTCTATTGCGCCTTTTCTTAGCAACGCCAGGACTTCCTCCTGCAGGAGCAGCAGATGGTCATCCGAGCAAAAGCCTTGGCAAGGAGGGTAGTTGGGAGGGAATTCCCGAAAGGGAAGTGCATACCCATTCTCCACGAGATTGAGAACCCATAGGTCCGAAGTGACCGATTCCCAATCCTGTAGAAAATAGGTAAGCCGGCCCCCCACTGGACCCGCATGATCCGGAATGGCGGATCTAGGGCTGCTTTGCTGTGCTGGGAGGGGGATGGGTAGAGGGAGAGGAAGAGGAGGAGGAAGCTTGACGACCTCTAGGACGAGCTCTTTGCCTGCCCCTGTATGATTTGTACAGCGAATTTTGCTGCTGCTGCTGTTGCGATTGTTTGTAGGTGCGAAAGGAAGACCTGCCAAATCCTCTGAATCTTTTTCCCACAGTACCCCTGGACTGCAGGCCCAAAGATCTTGCCGTCGCTCTTCTGTCTTTAAACCTCTCTAATGCAGCGTCAGCCTTTTTCCCAAATAAACCTGACCCATCAAAGGGCAAATCCATCAAGGCAGCCTGGACATCTGCAGAGAATTCGGAGGACTTCAGCCATGCAGCTCTCCTGGGGGCCACTGAAGATCCCATCACTCTTGCCACTGAGTCAGCAGTGTCCAGTCCACTCTGAATGACCTGCCTAGCAGCAGCCTGAGTGTCAGCAATCACCTCTTGAAAGTCCTTCCTATCCTCCTCCGGAAGTTTTGGAACCATCTGTTTGACGGAATCCATCAATGCATGGATATAGCATCCCATAAGACAAGTAGCGTTTGTTGATTTGAGCTCCATACTTGCAGACGAAAATACTTTTTTTTGCAGCCTGGTCCTGCTTCTTCGACTCCTTACCCCAAGGAACCAGTGGAAAAGCGCCTGCAGATTTTTTCGAGCAGGCAGCCTGCACAACCAAGCTCTCTGGTAAGGGGTGCATGGATAAAAAGTCTGGGTCACCAGGCGCCACCCTGTACCTTCTCGCAATAGTCCTCGAAACAGCAGGGGCTGTAAGCGGTCTTTTCCACACCTCAGATATAGGCTCTGCCAAAGCATCATTAAAAGGGAGCATAAGCTCGACAACAGAGGAAGGTGAATGAAGGACCTCTGTTAGTGTATTGGAATCATACTCTGCAGTAGGTAGTGTTATATTCAACAAATCTGCAGCCTTCCTTATAATTACGTGATAAGGTGTCACATCCTTAGAAGGGGCGTCAGAAACTGAGGCCAATTCCCAATCAGGAGACAGCTCCACTGGCCTCTCTTAGATCATCTAAAAGAACCTCAGAATCCTGCAGCTCACCCTCTTCTATATCTGCATCACGGTACCTCTGCTCTTCCAGAAGCCTCTGGGCCTCACGCTTCGACCTCTCCTTCGGGAATGACGGCGACGGATCCGGAACCGACTCCGCCAGAGCCGGAGTCAAACTCGAAACCAGAGGGCCAGACCGCTGAACACGAGGTCGGATCAGATTCGGTATCGGCGTTGAGGGTATCGGCGTCGATGGTCTTGGCGTCTAAGGCTTCGGCGGCGCCGAGAAATGCCAAGGCGGCGACGGAGCCGGCATGAATGGCATTAAAGGCGCAGGAGCGTAAGCCTGGGATATACCCAGATTGTATGCCAATGGACCCGTGGGACCAACCGGTGCACCAGAGGGGTACATAGCCCTGGAATACACTCCATACATAGCATTCAGGAACTGAGTAGGGTCCTGACCTGGAGCCGGAAAAGCTGGATAAGAGCCCACAGGTTGCTCTTGAGGGAGCGGAGTCTCTCGACTTCGACCTCTACCTCAGGCTGGTGCTCCGGGGTCGACAAACCCGCAGGCAACGGAGCCTCCTCTTCTCCTTCTTCTCCCTCATCCTGCTGGACAGGTGAATGAGATGGAGCCGGAGAAGGATTCAACACTGGCTTTGGTGAATGAACCGGTGAATCCGCAGGCGAAGCCTCACCCTCGGAGTCTTGAACTTCCGGAGTCGGAGTCACCTCATCCTTGCTAGAGTCCTTCCCAGAGTGATGACGAGACTCATGACTTCTCTTCTTGTGCTTCTTTTTTGATGGCCTTGATGCATGCGCCGAAGACGACCTCGAGTGCGACTTCGAACGAGACCTCGACCGTCGAGTCCGTGACCTTGATCTCTTCTTGTCCTTCTTGTTCCTCAACTTGGCAACAAGGAGCTTTGACTCCCTCTCACGAAGTGCCTGGGAATTCATCTTCCTACAAGAAGAACATTCTTCGACGTCATGGTCCGAACTCAAACACCAAACACAGCACTTGTGCAGATCCGTAATCGACATCATTTTGCCGCATTCTCCGCACGGTTTGAATCCGGTCTTCTTCGTGGACATCTCGACAGGAGACAAAGAAGCAAGAAGACACCTAAAAGAACAAACAGTAACAAAGTTACTAAACAGCTACAGAGGATCCCTCGAAAACCGTAAGCGTCGACGACGCGGAAAAAAGGGAACTGATGTCATCACGCCGGCGTGGGCCTATTATGGAATCGATGACGTCAGCGGAGTCGTGCGCGATGCCGTGCCTCTGTGACATCGTCCACGTCGGCGCAAAGCTACAAAAAGAATTTCCAAATGTTGCTGACGCAAGGGGATATTCACAAGGTGAGGAATCCACTGGCAGATGTATCCATCAGTATGGGTCTTTTAAAGTTTTTCAGATACACAAAAGTTGATGGGAGAAATTTGCTCTTTTGCCCACCAGGTCACCTCAGTCTGGACCCTGCCCCATGCAAATCAGTCTTGACCCAGCTCCAAAAGGAACAGTCCAGCCTGAACTGCTAGGCTAGGTTCTCCCTGAACCAGAACACAAATTACCCGGTTCCGGGAGGACCTGGCCTGGCAGTTTGAGCTGGACTGTTCCCATTGGAGCAGGGTCAAGACTGATTTGCATACAGCTGGGTCCAAAAATGAAGTGGCATGGTGTGCAAAATAACGAAGGACTGGGATGCTTCCCAAGGGATTATTAATGGCTTAGATTAATTCAATCATTCCATCACTTTTTTGTATCTTTTAAAGTTTATATAGTTTCTGTTCATGTTGCCAGCCTTGATTGCTCTTCCACAGCTTTCCTCCTTCATGGGTTGCATTTGTTCAACATTAGACAATATTAAATAAATTAAAATAAAATGGCGCATGGCTACCTCTTCTGTCACCTATTCTACTTCTCTCCTTTTTGCATCTTCTTCTTACTCATTCAGTAGCATCACTGCATGGCTCATGTCGATGTATGGATTACTGGGCCTCCTCTGATTACCACCCGCTTTTGGTGTATGAGCACACAGCATCCCACTGCCCCTTTAGCTAAACTGGTAGCTCCTTATTATAATTACAATTTGTGCATCTAGATTTCACATCCCACAACCAGATGCTGTGTTCCAGAACACAATAGCCGCAGCTGGGTGGTCATCACCCATAACATGACAACACTTCCCATAAAGGTTTAAAAAACAACACTCTCCCAACCAAACATCCTACATGGTTTTGTGTGCTACTTGTGCAGATACGTGCTTTATCTCCCCAGATTGGGGTCTGAAAGCACTGTACACATGCTACAATACAATACAACCAAAGATCACATGAACAATGAAAGGTCGAAAGCAGGCATACACTTTCCAAAAGAAATGTAGGAAAGGTCATAAAGAAAGGTGGGAGAACACCTCAACCATAACAGAACTTGAGGCACCTGAGTGAGAGCCAGGATGCTGTGGAGGCCAGCCACATAAAGAGGTTTAGTGATCACCCACACCTCTGACCAGCAATTGTCTAATGAACTATATACTCTTCAAAGTGCAAGACAAGAAATTTGTTAAGCCAAAAATAGTTTTTACCTTAAGACAATAAAAAATTATAGTGATGAATGACTGATTTATTTGGGTGATTATTTAGAATAAGCATTCAATGATACAATCACTGCAATGCACTTCTGGAAGTTTTAAATTTACAGAAATACAAAGTAGTAGCACATCCTAGAAAATACAGCTAATCATGGTAACTTGAGGACATAATTCTACAATGCTCTTCTCATTTAGTCACAACATGAGTACAGGGAAATGTGGCCACATTACCCAATATACCCTTCAGTATGAGCCACCCGATGAATCATGGATCATCAGGGATTTAAGATGCTATACATTATTTGTATATTTGTGCCCATTAATAATCACACATGACTGAATCTGAGGCCTTATGATGAATACTTCTTCTTTCAAGTCATTTTCCAACCGCAGGACGAATGTTGAATATCAAAGCAATAGCTAAATTTTACATTTGGCTAGTAGTAGCACCCTCTCTCCAAGTGAGGATCATCGTATTACTTCTTGAGACCAAACCAGCCAGCAAACCAATATCAAGCAGTTAGGGTGCACATAGTGGCAACAGCATTTTCTGGACACTCCCATCCAATACTCGGCAACAGATGGACAAGCTATCCAAGTAACAGCATGCAATAACACAGTATCACACAGTCGGCCAAGGAACCCATTGAGACCAGATTGCAGGAGGCGCTGTAGCAGGTTGTAACAGTTTGTGTATTCCCAGCTAACTCAGATGGCAGGGGTTACAATGCTTTGTCATCAATTAGGTCACCCAGTGATGTTAGGGAGGAATTGTTCGACCATTGGCACAATCAGCAGAAAGAGATATGGGGGTGGTGACAAGAAAGACACACGGTATATAATGTGAGGGATAAAGGTGATCCTAGTTTTGTTCCCTGAATGGTAGGAAGAAAAAGGACACAAAGCCATTATTAGGTACAGCCACGTGTGGGCACTCATAAATGATTCCATTCCAAGATTTTAAATGTGGACGAAAATCCATGGTTATCAGAAACCCCGTGAAGCTGTGCTTGGGTGAAGGAGTAAACAGCTTTTCCCACATCCAGGCTGGGTAGAGTTATAGAATTCTCTGGACTGCATCTTTCAGCAAATACCCACCAAAAAGAAAGGAATTCATACACAAATACCAGTTCGGGAATGACCACTATCAATCTGTTAAACGTTACTGTGGCCACTAGCTTCACACGTTAATTTGAAAACAATAGGGGTCTGTATGGTCAGCACGATTATGGGTCCTTATGAACATTGGACGTGTCGTCAATGTGGCTTCCCTAAACAATTGAAACATGACCAAAACCTTGGTTTAAAGTGTCAAAAGATGTGGGAGTAAAAGGTCTCGTAATACAATATAATTCCACCTCGAGACCATGGTTTACTGGTGCTCACCCCTTAGACATATCCTTGAATGCTACTAGTGTATCAGAATCTGTAATATGTCCATCCAGTCCAATACACTCTTGTATGATTAGTTTTTCCAGTCTGTGCCGAAGTGATTCTGTCCATATACAACTTATCCTCAGCAGGTATAAAAGTGTACAGTTGCTGACTGTACCCACACAATTTGTTATTAACCTATTTTGCATCAACCAAGAAACTTCCTTATGAAATAATAATTCCTGTACTTGGGATGATCCTTTTTCGCTACTGATGAAAGAGGCCAATGTCCTGCTAAGTGTGTCTCACTCCTTTGTTCATAATTCTGCTTCCACAATCCATCAAGAGTAGCCACACACTGGCTCCTAAGGTCAATGGGATCGAATTAATTCACAGGAGAACTCATCTAAACCTGTGGATTTGTACTCGCTCCAACACTTTTTTTTTACAACGAATCTATGATAACACCCACTTCCACTGACATTCATATGATTTATATGTACAATCTGGAAGTTTCTCATACTGATAAAAATTGCTCCGTGGGGCACAAATGGATGGTGAAGTTAAGTTTTATATGTTCCCTCAATGTATGTCTAAACCCCAAGTCTTTTAAGGCATAAGGTGCCATATAGACAGTCTAGCGTGCCCCCTTCCATGAACCGAAGAAGCTTTTTATTTTCCCGTAAATGTCTACGGTGCCCCTTTAAAAAGAGAAAAGATTTCTGAGTTTGGAGAAATGTGAGTTTGTAAAAGGGAAGATGAACTTAATAAAATTGATACCAAGATACAGCACTCATACACAGAACAGATAATAGGCAATATGTGGCCATGCTCCCCATTACCCTCGATCCAGGGTACTACAGACATAAGGCAACACCTGTTAGCAATGTATCAATCAATCTGTAGATTTGTAGAGTGCTACGTGTCAACCCTGAGGATATTCAGGTGCTGGCAGAGTCCAGTTGATTAGTCGAATAGCCAGGTCTTCAGGGACTTTCAGAACTCTGGAAGAGATAGGAAGGTATGTAGATGAAAGAGTAGCTTGTTGTATGTCTTCGCTGTTAGGTAGAAGAAGGGACCTCCGCATCTGCTACCTCAGATGTGGGGGGGTGAGGGTTAGAGAAAAGGATGCGGAGCAGAGGTGTCTGGTGGGCTAATGGAAGTTCAGGCAATGGTTTAAGTAGGCAGGTCCGTAGTTGTGTAGAGCCTTGTATGCATGGGTCAAGAGCTTAAAGTGGCACCTTTTCTGTACAGGGAGTCAGTGGAGTTCCCTGAGGTGGGGGTGAAGTGGGTTCGTATGGAGCAAACCAACACCTGTTGAAATTATTAGCTAATGAACAGAAACTCTTATATTGTGCAATGAAGCAGCAATTTGTCCTTGTGTTTACTCTTAGTCTTGATACCTTCAGCATGTTGGTCCAAAAAAAGATGTTGCTGGACCATTGCATCTCCAAATACTTTTCAAACTGGATATACAAACCCATGTAGAAATTATAAGTCACCCATCCCTATTGAGCAGTGCAGAAGCCTCAGCAGAGAAAATTTTTCCAGCACCCTGCTGTCTTTTTGGACAACCTGTGTATCGACATGCTTGCAGCAGCCAATAAAAGAAAATCAAAACCTACACCTACCAACAAATGGTTCAAAAAGGGACTAATGGCGCCGCAACAAATTCTCCGCTTTTTTCCTCTCGTTCTTTTTTTTTAAATGTCTTTTTATTGTACAAACGATTCAGAAAAGGGGGTGGTGATGAACAGAGTGTCTGAATTAAGCAGAGCACTCTTACCCAGTCCAAAGATCAGGGCTTGGTCCATCGCCGTTATTTAACTCACTGCACCATCCCGGCTCAGACCGTGCCAATATGCAAATCAGTCTGTCCCTGGCCCAGTGCATCATGGGAACAGGGCAGACTAAACTACCAAGCCAATTCTTCACCAGAAAGGAGACAAGCTTCCGGGGACCGGTTTCTGGCATTTCAGCCGTCGGCAGCCCGGCTTGCTTGAATCCTGATGGTGCAGTGAGCAAGGGACTCATGTCTGAGTATACCCTGCCACACCTATAGTGGCCAAAAACGATTCAGAAAAGGGGGTGGTGATGAACAGAGTGTCTGAATTAAGCAGACCACTCTTACCCAGTCCAAAGATCAGGGCTTGATCCATCACCGTTATTTAGCTCACTGCACCATCCCAGCTCAGAACCTGGCTATATGCAAATCAGTCTGTCCCTGGCCCAGTGCATCATGGGAACAGGGCAGACTAAACTACCAAGCCAATTCTTCACCAGAAAGGAGACAAGCTTCCGGGGACCGGTTTCTGGCATTTCATCCGTCGTCGGCCCGGCTTGCTTGAATCCTGATGGTGCAGTGAGCAAGGGACTCATGTCTGAGTATACCCTGCCACACCTATAGTGGCCAAAAACGATTCACCACCCCCTTTTCTGAATCGTTTTTATTGTACAAAAGCAACAAAGAAAACAAAACATTAGGTGACATAATTCAAGTTATTGACAATCAATATATAACATTTCCATACCTCCCTTCCTCTCTTGTTTTAAGGCCCAGGTGTTTATTTTGTGGGATGTGCTGAAAAACATTAGTCACCACCCGATGCAAACACTTCTTAAGTCAATTCTGATAGAAGATACGCTCCTTTGCAGGAAACGCAGACAAGACTACCACAAGCTCATAAAAAGAGCCAAAAAGATATTCTAAAAACACCCCCTGTATTTCACAGCAGCATTGCATGCAAATCCATTGCCTTCTTGAGTAATGCAGCTTATTCCCAGGTATCCCTGTTCTATTGCTTGTGCCTCACAGTCTACATAGTGCTTTCTGACACATCTCCGGGGCAATACCAGGTGAATATCCAAATGTGTGCTGGCATGCAAATCCACTTTTGGTTGTACAACAACGCAGAAAAGCAGGCACACATCATAGCAAGTTTGGACTAAGTATTCAAACCAACATCCTAGTAAAGAGAGGGACTTACCAGGCTCTGTCATTCCAATTGCCCCTATGTTTTGGAACACCTCCAAAAATATCAACAATTGGGAAATGGGGAATAACGTTGTTGCAAAGCTTTCCTTCATTCCATAATGAATGCTGCGGTACAGGTGTCAACCTGCACTTCTTTCTCCAAAAACATTCGTCCTTCTCTCTAAACAGCTCACTGTGCGGTGATCACAAGTGTTTTTTTAAAATATGTTTTTATTGACGTCAACATGATACAAAGGAATTCCGTTATCAAATGGCATTCATGACATGGTCCACTGACAATGGTCATGCAATCGGATAAACATAGGCGCAAAATAAGGGTGACAAAGTATGCACAGGAGGACAGGAATGTCTGTCAATGCACTCAATTGACTAGTGTCGAGTGGAGTAACACTAAATGAAGAGAAAACTGTCCGCGAATATTGGTTGCTAAAAGATGATCCCTCTAACCTGGATGAAAACAAAGATGTTGATTACTGTCTAACTTCTATCCAACGGTACTAGAAATTTGGAAAACTTAGCCTATGGACAGGGCTGCTGGAATTATGCGTTGAGAAGAACAAGTTACTTACCATCGGTAACGCTTTTTCAGGTGGATACAGTATCTGCCTGTGGATTCCTCATCTTGTGAATATCCCCCTGCGTCAGCAACGTTCGGAAAATTCTTTTGTAGCACGCCGGCGTGGACGACGTCACAGGACCACGGCATCGCGCGCGACTCCGACTGACGTCACCGACTCCTTATTAGGCCACGTCGGCAATGCCATTTGCCTTGCAGAAATTAATGACAGTGATGTAATGTTTCCTCCTGGAGTTATTCACTGCCCCATTTGACATGGCCCCTGCCATATTTGCCCGAGGATGATTTCTGACCACATGATGGTGGTGCTGCCAAAAGACGTTGGAGCTTCTGTCAGCCCTGTCTGGATGTCGTGTAGGAGGTCCTTTATCCTAATCTGTGCAAGATCGTTGCTGCCCAGTTGTATTATTAGAATATCTGGGGATTGTGTGGGCATTGCCTGTAGTTTAGTCAGGGTTGTCACCAGCTGTCCCTATTTCAACCCCGGGGTGCCCCATCATCTTATCTTGGTGGCCTCTGCCCGGCTTGTCTGTCCGATGCTTCTGCAGGTCCACCGTGCCTCCAACCGGTGGATAAATGAATGCCCGGCCACCCAAGCTGTCCTGGGCCAGACCCCTGCCAAGGCAACAATACCTGTCAATTTGCACGGCACAGGCATGGTCACGAACGTTGGGGCCTCACGTAAGCTTTGTATGCATTGGAGAGCCACCTGCCTACTGCTTTGACCCCTGCCTAGCATCCCGTTTTGTGCGGCCGTCATTGCCTCCCCTATCCTGAATGAGAGGGACCCAATTGACAAGGACGGTAGGCCCACCACCTTGAGGGCTTTGCGCATAATGCTGTGAATTGAAACTTGCTCGGAAGGTCCCCGTACTTATGCCTGAAGTGTGGTCCCTCACTGGGTCACGCTGCTATGTAGGAATATCAGCAGCACACTAAGCAGTACCTGGGATCCTCTATGCAATGCAGCTGTAACTAGAACCCTTTGCCTTGTTAGTCTGTTTCTGATTGAAGTAGAAGCTCAACCTGCGTCAAGCCTGGCTTAACATCCATTGCTTGCAGGAATGCTGTGCCCGCCTCCCTCTTTTCTGGGGCCACAAGTTTGCTCACGCTGAATTGCCCAAAATAGGCTGTGGTGAATGCTGCTTTGAACAAGGAGACCTCAAATGCATCTAGTGCCACCCACTCGAGGACATCTATGATCTGGGTCAGCTTTGTGAAGTCTATGGGCCATCTCGTGTCCTGTCTCTTCTCTTCCAGGTGCTTCCTGTATTTCATTGCTGTCCTTCTCTATGATTCATTTTGAAAAGTGGGCCACTGCTGCTATGTGTGCCTGTGCCCATGATTTTGATTTTTTCTGTTGGTATGCGCATTCGATGAAACGTTCCACAGCTCTAGCCATGGCTCCAGAGTCCCCCAGGGTCTGTAGCCCTCCCAACTGTAACACTGTGCTTGCATAATTGTTATAACGCCTTGTTGGGTGTCAATGCATGCTCAATCAGACTTGACAAGTCTGTTCCGCCAGCTCCCACAAAATCTCTGGGACAGGGATCATCTGCTGCTCTGGTGCTAGGTTCCTTAACTTGCTCATCTGAAAACGAGAGAGCGCATCAGCCAGTGAGTTCTCACCCCCAAGGACATACCTTGCCTTTATGTCGAAGTTGCCCTCCAATTTGTAACTTCACCGTGTACCCCATTAGCCTCAGTACATTCGGGCAACTGGCTGTCCCATTGTTTATTCCATGCACCACCCTTTGAATATCAGACCAGAGGGTGTTTCATGTCTCTCAACTTTTCCTTCCAGACTGTCAGTGCCACCCCTTTGGGCAGCAACTGAAGGAAGGTGATATTTTTTGTGACGCCCAACTTTTCCCACTCCTTGGGCCATGTACCCGTACACCACACATTTCCTAATATCGCTCCAAAACCCTGGCTACCTACTACATCTGAGTAGAGGGATATTTGCCTGGCAGTCAGTCACTCATCCTTCGCTCCATATTCGGAGTCCATTGAACTCCTTCAGGTATGAGTGACACATGGGCAGGTCACATTTAACCCCTGCCCGACCGTAGCAGGATGATGCTTCACCCACAATCTGTTGGTCAGCTGGTTCAGGCATCTTGCAAAAACTCGTTCGCTGGTATAACCATAGCTGCAAAGTTGAGCTTTCCTGTTAACATTTGCAGATGCCGAAGTGTAGCTTTTTCTTTGCTGCACATATCCATTAGCTCCTTTCTCATTTTGCAGACCTTGTCCTCTGGTATCCTGGTGTGCCCGCTATGGAGTTCAACTCAATCCAAAGGAACACTAGCTTTGTTGCATGGCCCACCATTTTGTCTGGTACTAGAGCCCCATGAATACAAAGTCATCAAGGTAGTGTAGATTGCTTCTCCGGGTGTCGCTGGTGCAGGGCCCATTCTAAAAATGTGCTGAGCTGCTCGAAATACAAGCAAGACACTGAGCACCCCACTGACATCGCTTTGTCAAGGAACTTCTGACCCGTACTTTGGAAACCTAGGACGTGAAAGCTATCGGGGTGCACTGGGAGGAACGGGAAAGCGGATTCAATGTCCGCCTTTGCCTTGAAGGACCCTTTTCCCGTTACCCTTGCCAAATTAATGTCATCCCCCACCTTTGACTACACCCCACTGAGCATGCCTCTGGGTTGATCCCTATGTTAATGGACGCTACTTCAGGGAAGGATAGATGGTTAATCATGGCTAAATTCACGTGAACTCTGTTCTTTTACTAGCTTTACTGTATATTATAACTATCTATGTCTTTGTGCTCAATCGCTGTAATTTTGTCTTTCACGATAGCTGATGTGTACATGTATAAGCTATGTGTAGCTGTCTCACGTATATCTTTGTTTGCTACATCTTGTTTCCTACATTTGACTTGTAAAGCGCTCTGATACTCGCAAGGGTCTTGTTCGATCTATATAAAACCCTCAAAATACAAATAAATAAAATGGTGTATGAGTCTGAACTGGCTCACCCCTTTTTTTTTAGCATCCCCTATTGTAAGGTCTATTATTAGACCCCTTCCATATTCAATTTAATGATTTGGACTGTATCATTCAAGGATTAACGCTATGGCAGTTAAACCATTATTTTGTGTGTAATATGCATTGGTATCTCTCTCGCACAATGACCAATTAACTTGGTTGCCGGTACAACATATTTCTGGACTGCAGAGGGGGCAGCATACTTATAAGCCATGCGCAGTGGTGGTGGCCACCAGCCGTCAGTGCACGCTTTCACCAGGCACACACACCATCAGCCATCAGTGCACGCTTCCACCAGGCACACACACCACCAGCCGGCAGTGCACACTTCCACCAGGCACACACACTACCAGCCATCAGTGCACAATTTCTACAGACACACACACCACCAGCCATCAGTGCACACATCAATTGTTAACGCATCCACAATTAACTATTGTTAACAATAGCAGTATGGCACACTTTACTTTTAAACATATTCATTTAAAGCGCAGCATGCCACCATTGCTACATAAATAGATACACATTTTTTGGCCTACAATTTATAGACTTTTGTTGCAATTGGTGTTGCCATATTTAGCAATGCCAATAGCTCAAACTTAATTAATGTGAGACCTATCGCATTGTAAATGCTTGTCTACATTGTAACACTGTTTGGGCATATATTTCACCACTTTAGTACCGGTTTAACAACCAAATAAAGCAGTAAACAATTAAAAGATAACCAGACAATCTTTGAGAAAGGCCTTCCAATGCATGGGAACATGTCACCACATTTTAGTAATCCTTGAACCAACTGAGCAAGAAACAAAAACAGTTTTTGTTCAAATTTGCAAATTATGCAGCAGATGATGGATTAAGTGGAAAATGTGGCTAACCCATAATTAGGCAGAAAACACTACAAACACATAATTCCAGTGGCCCTGCCTATGGAGCAGATTATACATAAACTATTGTCAGATAAGAGCATAATTTGTGCTGTCTAGCAATTGGTCCTGGACTGTATAGCACAAATGAAATTCACATTTGAGTGGCTAACAAGGAGGCTGTCCTTGTATGCCCAACCAGACAGACAGAATATACATTTGTTTGCTTGATTGTGGAATGTCACTTCGAAAAGTGATGTGGGCAATAGATGAAGAGGACATTTTGTGAGAAGTTTATCACCAACGTCCTCAATGAAATCTGCTGGACAGAAGTTTATGTATTTATTTATTTATAATGGTCCAGCATCAGAAAGCATTTGTGCGGGAAAAAGGTCAAAAGCACTAAACTGTCTTTTTAAATCTTCAAACATGGAGTTGGAGGATGCTCAGGTCCGGATGCCGAATACTGCCTTGCTGCTGCGACAGAAAGTCCTTCCAGGACACTTGCTCAAGCACAGGCTTTGGATATCATAGTGTCCGTGCTCAGTATGGGGCCACTAGAATGAATTGGCACGGTTGGTTCTCATCTTCAGAACTCTGGGCAGGAGAGGTATCAGCAGGAAGTCATATAGGAGTCCCAAGTTGCACTCTGCGGGAATTCCAATGTGCAAACGTGCTGCCATTGCACTTTCCAAGGGTGACAAAAAAGATTGAGCCACGGCACTCCCGATTTGCAGAAATGACTCTGCAGCACCTTTGTATGTAACTGCCATTCGTGATCCTCAAGTAGTGCTCACTATTCTAGTGAACACTATGTATCAGTCCAGCAACCCTTATTGATGATTGGTTGTAAGTCAACCTTATAGACCAGCTATCCTAGTAGCGTGGATACGAGCAGTCTAAGGCTAAAGACTCGAGAGGGCGTGTTAAGCCAGCTGTTATACCACACATATACCCCTTGAACACCCAGTGAAAGGACACCACACAAGTGTTATGAAAATAAACAGTGTATTTATTAAAATCACAACAGCCCTGTACTCTTTATGAGGACAGGGTACTAAGCACAAAACAAAACTCTTACGAAAATACTTAAGTTAGCACAATATATACAAATGCCCGAGGGGCACGGAAAACCATATACTCTGAAAGTGGAATGCGAAATTACTAGCAGGTAAGTACAGTACTAATAGGCTTTGGAATCGCTAGGACTTGACTATAGAATCGTTAGATTACTTCTAGGAGACCCAGGGGACTCGGGTGCAGAGTGTGCACTCTGACGCGTGATGCGGGACAAAGTCTATGGTAGCTAGATTTCACAGAGTTAGTGTTCTCGGGCGAACCCGACCTGGTAGGAGGAAAACGAAAGTGGATTCTGACCCTTGGATAGTGAGGCTATGCTGGGGCACCGAAATGCCGAAGTTACCTAGCCCAGGGGCTGCAGCTGCATAGGTCTCAAAAGACGTCGGGAATCCTCGTAGACGGACCAGGAGCCTGGAAGAAAGATGCTGGCAGGCGACCAGTGAAGAGAGTTCGAAGTGATCCAAGCCTGGATCTTGAAGATAGATGACACCTGAAAGCAGAGGGGACCAAGTTCGAGACTACTAGCCAGTAGTCAGGTGGCACCAGGAGGGCACCGGATGGTAGTCACCTCGACTAGGTGAGTGGGTGAAGCTGTGCTCTGAAGATCTCACGGACCAGGAGGCGTTGTCGGCGACCAGGATGGAGGAGCGAGCTGTCCCACGATGGATGAAGCTGTCGGCGTCGCTGGACCGAGGATTGGGCAACAAAGCCTTGGCAAATTCAAGCCCACGCGGTGGACTCAAAATGGCGTCTGGACTGGACCAGGAGGGTCCGGGGTGCTTCTCTCTTGGAAGGAAGCAAGGGCCAGTCTGGAGCAACCAGACCAGCAGCAGTGATGTCGTCGGGCGTCGTTCAGAAGGCCACAAGCCAGCGGGCTAGTAGCCAAACAGCGCGGTGAGCAGCAAAAAGCAGAAGGGCCCCACGCAGATCGTGGAGATGCTGGAGGGCTGATCTTCGGTGCTGGAGCTGCTCAGGGTCGGGGCTTCTCGGACCCCAAAGCACTCACCAGAGGGACACTCGGCGGGCTTGTTGTGAAGAAGTCGTGCAGTCTTGGCGATCGTCGGTCCCTCGAGGTCTCGTCGCACTCACGGTTCTCAGCTTGGCTGTAGAGGTGAGTAGAGGTCAGAGGTGCCAGGGAAGCCGGGTCTCGTCGTGCTGGGTCGTCGGATTCCTGAGGAAGGACTTGCAGCAGACCGCAGTGTTCTTGATGGTGCCTGCGGATGCAGGGTGACTACTCCTTAGCCACAAGGGAGAATCTTGAAGAAGAAATCTTGATGTCCTTTCGCAGAAAGTCGTGTCTTGATTCCAAAGATGATCTAATTTGAACAGGGGGCCCGCTCCTATCTTTATACTAAGAAAAGGGGCTGACCCGGTGACTAGGTCCTGCCTATGGGTGGGACTAGGAGGGGGGTGGTTACACCCCTCTCCCATGACGGACTTCCCCCAGGCCAGGGGGTGGTGTGCCCCTGGAACTGGTTCTGACCGGCCTATGCGTAGTGAGCACAGGGGTGCCACTCAGCAGTCACCTTCCTGTAAAGCCCTGCCTACCCAGGATACACAAAACCCTGTCTGGGACGGTGCTAGCACCGCCCTCGACAGGAAACCCTTTGTCCAGGCTCCCCTCGCTGGAAGGACTCCCAGCTGCAGGGGGTCAGACTCGTGTCTGTGGTGGCAGCATCCATTTTGTGGAGCTGAGGCTTCGTTTAACTTTAACCGGGGTTCACAGTTACATACATGTCGTGTCCCTCTAGAAGGGTGGAATGCTAACCCCGTCACCAGAATTGGCGAGGGGTTAGTATTCCAATTCGTATGACACCTTACTCGACATGTTTTGATAAAGCAATACCAAAGATAGCATTTAACCGCGAGGATTATAATGCACTTAATAGTATATGGTATGCGTTATCATGGAACAGCTATTAGGACTTGGTTCCGCAAGCTGCAGACAGGCTCAGCTCATGCCAGAGCACCATCTCACACGATTCCAAGCACTCTGCCTTCAGGATTGTCAAGGCCTGCCATAGGAGTGACTGATAGGAATCTGTGTGTCCATTTTTAGGGTTAGATATAGGTATACTATATCTACAGCAAAGGGTGATTACACGACTTTGCCCCAGCTGTCATGCAGCAAGTTGTGTCAAATTTAGGAGGCCAGCCAGGGATGGCATAATACATGCTTCAGCCCCTGGTAGGCCCTGGGTACACCTATGTCCTGAGTTACAGGGTCTGATAAGGTGGCCCAGTACCAATTGGAAATGTACCTAAGGTACATGGAATCCATTTTACAGAGAGAGCAGTAGGCCTGGGGTCCTGATTGGCAGGGTCCCAGGTCGACTATGTCAGAAACCAGCTAAAACACAGGGCAAAAAGTTGGGGGAAACCATAGTAAGGAGGTACCTTCCTACACATGGGCAGGTCACATTTAACCCCTGCCCGACCGTAGCAGGATGATGCTTCACCCACAATCTGTTGGTCAGCTGGTTCAGGCATCTTGCAAAAACTCGTTCGCTGGTATAACCATAGCTGCAAAGTTGAGCTTTCCTGTTAACATTTGCAGATGCCGAAGTGTAGCTTTTTCTTTGCTGCACATATCCATTAGCTCCTTTCTCATTTTGCACACCTTGTCATCTGGTATCCTGGTGTGCCCGCTATGGAGTTCAACTCAATCCAAAGGAACACTAGCTTTGTTGCATGGCCCACCATTTTGTCTGGTACTAGAGCAATGTCCAGCTCTGCGGTCAGCTACTGGAATGCCTTCCGTGTGCCCATGCACTCCCCTGTCCTTGCCTGCCCCATGAATACAAAGTCATCAAGGTAGTGTAGATTGCTTCTCCGGGTGTCGCTGGTGCAGGGCCCATTCTAAAAATGTGCTGAGCTGCTTGAAATACAAGCAAGACACTGAGCACCCCACTGACATCGCTTTGTCAAGGAACTTCTGACCCGTACTTTGGAAACCTAGGACGTGAAAGCTATCGGGGTGCACTGGGAGGAACGGGAAAGCGGATTCAATGTCCGCCTTTGCCTTGAAGGACCCTTTTCCCGTTACCCTTGCCAAATTAATGTCATCCCCCACCTTTGACTACACCCCACTGAGCATGCCTCTGGGTTGATCCCTATGTTAATGGACGCTACTTCAGGGAAGGATAGATGGTTAATCATGGCTAAATTCACGTGAACTCTGTTCTTTTACTAGCTTTACTGTATATTATAACTATCTATGTCTTTGTGCTCAATCGCTGTAATTTTGTCTTTCACGATAGCTGATGTGTACATGTATAAGCTATGTGTAGCTGTTTCACGTATATCTTTGTTTGCTACATCTTGTTTCCTACATTTGACTTGTAAAGCGCTCTGATACTTGCAAGGGTCTTGTTCGATCTATATAAAACCCTCAAAATACAAGTAAATAAAATGGTGTATGAGTCTGAACTGGCTCACCCCTTTTTTTTGAGCATCCCCTATTGTAAGGTCTATTATTAGACCCCTTCCATATTCAATTTAATGATTTGGACCGTATCATTCAAGGATTAACGCTATGGCAGTTAAACCATTATTTTGTGTGTAATATGCATTGGTATCTCTCTCGCACAATGACCAATTAACTTGGTTGCCGGTACAACATATTTCTGGACTGCAGAGGGGGCAGCATACTTATAAGCCATGCGCAGTGGTGGTGGCCACCAGCCGTCAGTGCACGCTTTCACCAGGCACACACACCATCAGCCATCAGTGCACGCTTCCACCAGGCACACACACCACCAGCCGGCAGTGCACACTTCCACCAGGCACACACACTACCAGCCATCAGTGCACAATTTCTACAGACACACACACCACCAGCCATCAGTGCACACATCAATTGTTAACGCATCCACAATTAACTATTGTTAACAATAGCAGTATGGCACACTTTACTTTTAAACATATTCATTTAAAGCGCAGCATGCCACCATTGCTACATAAATAGATACACATTTTTTGGCCTACAATTTATAGACTTTTGTTGCAATTGGTGTTGCCATATTTAGCAATGCCAATAGCTCAAACTTAATTAATGTGAGACCTATCGCATTGTAAATGCTTGTCTACATTGTAACACTGTTTGGGCATATATTTCACCACTTTAGTACCGGTTTAACAACCAAATAAAGCAGTAAACAATTAAAAGATAACCAGACAATCTTTGAGAAAGGCCTTCCAATGCATGGGAACATGTCACCACATTTTAGTAATCCTTGAACCAACTGAGCAAGAAACAAAAACAGTTTTTGTTCAAATTTGCAAATTATGCAGCAGATGATGGATTAAGTGGAAAATGTGGCTAACCCATAATTAGGCAGAAAACACTACAAACACATAATTCCAGTGGCCCTGCCTATGGAGCAGATTATACATAAACTATTGTCAGATAAGAGCATAATTTGTGCTGTCTAGCAATTGGTCCTGGACTGTATAGCACAAATGAAATTCACATTTGAGTGGCTAACAAGGAGGCTGTCCTTGTATGCCCAACCAGACAGACAGAATATACATTTGTTTGCTTGATTGTGGAATGTCACTTCGAAAAGTGATGTGGGCAACAGATGAAGAGGACATTTTGTGAGAAGTTTATCACCAACGTCCTCAATGAAATCTGCTGGACAGAAGTTTATGTATTTATTTATTTATAATGGTCCAGCATCAGAAAGCATTTGTGCGGGAAAAAGGTCAAAAGCACTAAACTGTCTTTTTAAATCTTCAAACATGGAGTTGGAGGATGCTCAGGTCCGGATGCCGAATACTGCCTTGCTGCTGCGACAGAAAGTCCTTCCAGGACACTTGCTCAAGCACAGGCTTTGGATATCATAGTGTCCGTGCTCAGTATGGGGCCACTAGAATGAATTGGCACGGTTGGTTCTCATCTTCAGAACTCTGGGCAGGAGAGGTATCAGCAGGAAGTCATATAGGAGTCCCAAGTTGCACTCTGCGGGAATTCCAATGTGCAAACGTGCTGCCATTGCACTTTCCAAGGGTGACAAAAAAGATTGAGCCACGGCACTCCCGATTTGCAGAAATGACTCTGCAGCACCTTTGTATGTAACTGCCATTCGTGATCCTCAAGTTGTCTATGGTTTAGTTCATCCACTCTGGCGTTCAGATGCCCAAAAGGCAGGAGGCATTTGTACACTCATTCCTAAAAACTGTCTCCATCTCACTCAAAAACAGCCTGTAGAGAAGATGTGGCAGAAACAGCTACAGCGGTCGACCGCGAAGCTGGGGAACCGGGTTAGAGTCTTGTCAAGGATGCTCAACATCCTGTGATTCTGGGCAAATCACTTAATCTCCCTGTGCCTAACAAAAATGAATGTGTCCATCTGTAATGCAACTGGTGCTTTTGTAAAGCGCTCTGATACCTTTGGGGCAAGTTCGCACTATGTAAAACTCCCCCCAAAATAACCAAGCTGATAGCATGTTTAGACATCTTACAGGCTCATCAAACCAGTTTTTTGCATGGTAGGATGGGTTGGGGCAATGTAGATAGAAAGACTTCTGATAATTCAAATCCTGACAAGAGACAGTGGAAAAGGTAGAGGCGAAGGCACTCGCCACGGACAACCAGTTCAAGCATGTCTAAGGGCCTTTCATATAAGCTGTTTTAGATAGTCACACTTTCAAAAACCGATTCATAAAGCTTGCCTTGAACCTGTTCACACACCCTCATGCAGAATGAAAGTAAATAAACAATATGTAAACAATGTCAAATCAGAAAGGGCACACAGCAAGGATGCCTGATGTCGCCCATGTTAGTTCCAATTTCATTGGAACTAGGGCTGGACAGGCTCTCCAGGCATTCTGGCCTCTGTTTGGGCCGGTTTTTTTTGTTCCATGCCGGCTTTTTCGTCCCATAGGACCTGATCTTTCATTGCACAGGCAGCAAGGGGCGCCTCCGTGGTACACTCAGCCCAAGACATCCAGGCTGGTGCGCTCAAACTGCATCAACGTTGGGGGAGAAGTGATGTCGCAACACATGTTAACATTTTAATCCCAGTGCTCTAACAGAGGTTGCAGTTGTCTTCCTTGCCCCATAAGGCCTTACATCCCCTGTGGCTCATGAGTCATATGATCACGACACACTTGTGATGCTGATTGGTTTGCTTTGGCTTGGGGACTGGCCCTGTGTTGCCTGTCTGTGAGCTTCTGCTTACTGGTCTCCTCCAATCAGCCCAGGCCCACACTGCGCTGGATTGGTTTTATGTGGCCCATTGGCAGGTTCAATATTGTCTGTTGGTGCATTTACTACATCTCTCATGATCTTCTCAAAGTTAGAGGAGTAGCAGGTGAGCTGCTTTGGAATTGCACTGTCCCATTCATCTTCAGGCTCCCAACAGTGGCACTAAATGCAAAAATTAAAGATGAGTCCCCGGGTGTAACTTCCCAGTAATTCCTTTAAGTAAAAAAGTAGATTGGAGTCCCTTGTTATACATCCATTTCCTTGTTAAAGTTTTAAAAAAAACATTTAAGGAAACTTGCTTAAAACATTGAGTCATAATTTAACTCTCTCACTGA
Organism: Lissotriton vulgaris; assembly: GCF_964263255.1. Classification (NCBI taxonomy): domain Eukaryota; kingdom Metazoa; phylum Chordata; class Amphibia; order Caudata; family Salamandridae; genus Lissotriton; species Lissotriton vulgaris. The sequence continues at coordinate 1,748,980,530 of NC_141691.1, forward strand.
CACTTTTTTCTTTAAGTATATGGTTGCCGGAAGTGTCGCCAGAGACAGTGTTGCATAAGAGAGCATGGATTTCAGTACATACTGAATTTGCGAGACTCTTTGTTAGAGGTGGGCAAGCCATTGAAAGCTCAAGCCAGGCTCGGGCCTGAAGCCTGGCTCTAGCACAGCTCAAGGTCCTATTAGAACCTCAAGCTCAAAGCGAGCAGAGCTTTCATGTGGCGTCTGCCTGCCATCCTATGCTGTACCCAGGAACTGGCATTAGGTCTAGAGTTGCCGACTTTGAATCTGGGGAGAAAGGTTCAAATCTTGGTGTCGGCTCATTACTCCCACACTTGTCCCACTCCAAATATTCACATACATTGACTTGTGCAAAAAGACATCAGGCATGAGCTGTTCTTTTGGGAATTCTTGGTTGCAGTTTTACTGCCATGTATGATTGGTAGTTGCATGTCATTGTAACCATAAATCCCTTTGCCTGGGCATAAATCACGTAGACAGGGTTATAAATAAGTTAGACACAGTATCATAAATCCTTCTGACAGGGGCATAAAACAATCTGGCAGGTCATAAATCATACCCCGTCATAAATCAATCAGGTTTTGTCCTACTCCTTCCATAATTCATAATAACCTTTACCTGTTCCTATGCAATCAACCATACACGTCAATTTTGTGGGGTAATACCGCTTTTTTGCATTGGACTTCTTGGACTGCGAATGGGGTAGCCTCCCACAGGTGTTAGGCTCAACTCACTACCTTGCCTGTCCATTTGTGCCCTGCCGTCAGGTGGGTCTGGGCTACGAGAGCTGTGCTCAGCGTACTACTCCTGGCAGCCGACTTACCCTACCGCGAGGCATCCCCAGGTAGGTGGCCTTTAACTGGCACACGCCCTGCCAGTATGCCTCCTTTACCAACACTTGTTCCTCTTTATCGCCCACGCCGCCTGTTGGGCTCACATTACCAGGCGGCTCTCCCCACGTTTCGGGTTTCGTTCTTCGTCATCTTTCTTTTTTTTGTGTATGTGCAGCTCGCCATTATCATGGCTGCTTACAGATTTACCCAGAAGACCTTAATGCCTTCATTTGAGAAGTGATAATGAGTGGCGTGGCGCACAGCTAGTGTTTGTATTGAGTTTTCCTGTGGTTTTTAAGTAGTTTTATTTAAATTCCGGGTGCTCCAACAAGTGACGTAACCGTCCATATACGTCGCGATTAGTTACTGGGTGAGTGCGTTACAGAAGGAGTAAACGCATCCTTGAGATTGGGCACGCGCTTTAGGTTCGTCATGTAAAGACAGACTCCATTGAAGTTATGACAATCGATTATATATTCAAAGATTTATCATATTCATTGATTTAAAAAAGTTCCTGAATTCTTATACTCCAATGTTTTAGTTTGATCACAAGAAAATCATTGTTGACGGTTTCAGAAAAATGCTCCGATGCATTTCGGGCAGGAAATGCCCTTTGTCAAGGAGCTCTGTGAACACAATAAAACGCATTTACCATCCAAAACAAAACACAAATGGGATTACATTCAAATTGATTACATTTGCTTAGGTGAACCAATACGGGTGCATGGAGAGAATGGGGGGAGGGTGGGTCGGATGTGAAGGTTAAGGGTTCCTTCCCGAACCCCTTAACCTTCACATCCGACCCACCCTCCCCCCATTCTCTCCATGCACCCGTATTGGTTTACAAGGTACACAATTTCCACACCATGTATGTTCTCCTTCACCTAAGCAAATGTAATCAATTTGAATGTAATCCCATTTGGGTTTTGTTTTGGATGGTAAATGCGTTTTATTGTGTTCACAGAGCTCCTTGACAAAGGGCATTTCCTGCCCGAAATGCATCAGTTCATTTGAGAAGTGCACATCTCCTGCGTACAACTCCGGGCACCTAAGGTTGATTAGGCAGCGCCTGAAACTCTCCAAACCATCAGGGGCGGCTCTAGGCTCATGGTGGCCCTGGGCAGGGAGCGTAGGTAGGGGGCCCCGGAAGAGGGGGCCCCGGCGGGGCGGAGCGGGAGGCCAGTAAAGAGGAGGGGGTCAGGGTGTTTGGAAGTAAAACAGAGCCAGAGGCCGCCAAATCCCTGCCAGTGGCCACCACGCAAATATGTATCCATCCTCTGAGGATTATTATATTAAGAATATATATTGGCATGGTGGCCCCTGGGGTGTGGTGGCCCTGTGCAGGTGCACAGCTTGCACATGCCTAAAGCCGCCCCTGAAGCCATTTGCCTTGCAGAAATTATTGACAGCGATGTAATGTTTCCTCCTGGAGTTATCCACTGCCCCATTTGACATGGCCCCTGCCATATTTGCCCGAGGATGATTTCTGACCACATGATGGTGGTGCTGCCAAAAGACGTTGGAGCTTCTGTCAGCCCTGTCTGGATGTCGTGTAGGAGGTCCTTTATCCTAATCTGTGCAAGATCGTTACTGCCCAGTTGTATCATTAGAATATCTGGGGATTGTGTGGGCATTGCCTGTAGTTTAGTCAGGGTTGTCACCAGCTGTCCCTATTTCAACCCTGGGGTGCCCCATCATCTTATCTTGGTGGCCTCTGCCCGGCTTGTCTGTCCGATGCTTCTGCAGGTCCACCGTGCCTCCAACCGGTGGATAAATGAATGCCCGGCGACCCAAGCTGTCCTGGGCCAGACCCCTGCCAAGGCAACAATACCTGTCAATTTGCACGGCACAGGCATGGTCACGAACGTTGGGGCCTCACGTAAGCTTTGTATGCATTGGAGAGCCACCTGCCTACTGCTTTGACCCCTGCCTAGCATCCCGTTTTGTGCGGCCGTCATTGCCTCCCCTATCCTGAATGAGAGGGACCCAATTGACAAGGACGGTAGGTCCACCACCTTGAGGGCTTTGCGCATAATGCTGTGAATTGAAACTTGCTCGGAAGGTCCCCGTACTTATGCCTGAAGTGTGGTCCCTCTCTGGGTCACACTGCTATGTAGGAATATCAGCAGCACACTAAGCAGTACCTGGGATCCTCTATGCAATGCAGCTGTAACTAGAACCCTTTGCCTTGTTAGTCTGTTTCTGATTGAAGTAGAAGCTCAACCTGCGTCAAGCCTGGCTTAACATCCATTGCTTGCAGGAATGCTGTGCCCGCCTCCCTCTTTTCTGGGGCCACAAGTTTGCTCACGCTGAATGCCCAAAATATGCTGTGGTGAATGCTGCTTTGAACAAGGAGACCTCAAATGCATCTAGTGCCACCCACTCGAGGACATCTATGATCTGGGTCAGCTTTGTGAAGTCTATGGGTCATCTCGTGTCCTGTCTCTTCTCTTCCAGGTGCTTCCTGTATTTCATTGCTGTCCTTCTCTATGATTCATTTTGAAAAGTGGGCCACTGCTGCTATGTGTGCCTGTGCCCATGATTTTGATTTTTTCTGTTGGTATGCCCATTCGATGAAACGTTCCACAGCTCTAGCCATGGCTCCAGAGTCCCCCAGTGTCTGTAGCCCTCCCAACTGTAACACTGTGCTTGCATAATTGTTATAACGCCTTGTTGGGTGTCAATGCGTGCTCAATCAGACTTGACAAGTCTGTTCCGCCAGCTCCCACAAAATCTCTGGGACAGGGATCATCTGCTGCTCTGGTGCTAGGTTCCTTAACTTGCTCATCTGAAAACGAGAGAGCGCATCAGCCAGTGAGTTCTCACCCCCAAGGACATACCTTGCCTTTATGTCGAAGTTGCCCTCCAATTTGTAACTTCACCGTGTACCCCATTAGCCTCAGTACATTCGGGCAACTGGCTGTCCCATTGTTTATTCCATGCACCACCCTGTGAATATCAGACCAGAGGGTGTTTCATGTCTCTCAACTTTTCCTTCCAGACTGTCAGTGCCACCCCTTTGGGCAGCAACTGAAGGAAGGTGATATTTTTTGTGACGCCCAACTTTTCCCACTCCTTGGGCCATGTACCCGTACACCACACATTTCCTAATATCGCTCCAAAACCCTGGCTACCTACTACATCTGAGTAGAGGGATATTTGCCTGGCAGTCAGTCACTCATCCTTCGCTCCATATTCGGAGTCCATTGAACTCCTTCAGGAATGAGTGACACATGGGCAGGTCACATTTAACCCCTGCCCGACCCTAGCAGGATGATGCTTCACCCGCAATCTGTTGGTCAGCTGGTTCAGGCATTTTGCAAAAACTCGTTCGCTGGTATAACCATAGCTGCAAAGTTGAGCATTCCTGTTAACATTTGCAGATGCCGAAGTGTAGCTTTTTCTTTGCTGCACATATCCATTAGCTCCTTTCTCATTTTGCAGACCTTGTCCTGGTATCCTGGTGTGCCCGCTATGGAGTTCAACTCAATCCAAAGGAACACTAGCTTTGTTGCATGGCCCACCGTTTTGTCTGGTACTAGTGCAATGTCCAGCTCTGCGGTCAGCTACTGGAATGCCTTCAATGTGCCCATGCACTCCCCTGTCCTTGCCTGCCCCATGAATACAAAGTCATCAAGGTAGTGTAGATTGCTTCTCCGGGTGTCGCTGGTGCAGGGCCCATTCTAAAAATGTGCTGAACTGCTCGAAATGCAAGCAAGACACTGAGCACCCCACAGACATCGCTTTGTCAAGGAACTTCTGACCCTTACTTTGGAAACCTAGGACGTGAAAGCTATCGGGGTGCACTGGGAGGAACGGGAAAGCGAATTCAATGTCCGCCTTTGCCTTGAAGGACCCTTTTCCTGTTACCCTTGCCAAATTAATGTCATCCCCCACCTTTGACTACACCCCACTGAGCATGCCTCTGGGTTGATCCCTATGTTAATGGACACTACTTCAGGGAAGTATAGATGGTTAATCATGGCTAAATTCACGTGAACTCTGTTCTTTTACTAGCTTTACTGTATATTATAACTATCTATGTCTTTGTGCTCAATCGCTGTAATTTTGTCTTTCACGATAGCTGATGTGTACATGTATAAGCTATGTGTAGCTGTTTCACGTATATCTTTGTTTGCTACATCTTGTTTCCTACATTTGACTTGTAAAGCTCTCCGATACTCGTAAGGGTCTTGTTCGATCTATATAAAACCCTCAAAATACAAATAAATAAAATAGTGTATGAGTCTGAACTGGCTCACCTCTTTTTTTTTAGCATCCCCTATTGTAAGGTCTATTATTAGACCCCTTCCATATTCAATTTAATGATTTGGACCGTATCATTCAAGGATTAACGCAATGGCAGTTAAACCATTACTTTGTGTGTAATATGCATTGGTATCTCTCTCGCACAATGACCAATTAACTTGGTTGCCGATACAACATATTTCTGGACTGCAGAGGGGGCAGCATACTTATAAGCCATGCTCAGTGGTGGTGGGCTGTTATCAACCCATTCGAGTTCTGTTGGGGGTGGAATTAGCCTTTTCTTGACATTCTCCCATGCCAGACAAACACATTGAGTGCACAGTGGGGGTTCAAAAGGGAGCGAAAAGGTTTCTAAGCAACATGCTGTGCTGGTGAAAGACATATGAGCTGGCAGCCAACACAAAACCAGTCACAAAACCTCTGTTTGCCATCCACATGTCCCCAGAAGGTGCATCAACTCCTTGAGCAATTTATGGTAGGGACCTTAAGGAATTCCTGTTAAAAGCCTCACACGCTGTCCAGGTGGGGCCAGCAGCGATTGAGGAATTCCTCAGACGTCGCTGGTGGCAGGCTTCTCTACACCTACCCCTCCCACTGGAATTCCGGTGGCTGGGCCAGCTGTCCAGCCACCGGAATTCCAGTGGGAGGGGTAGGTGTAGAGAAGCCTGCCACCAGCGACGTCTGAGGAATTCCTCAATCGCTGCTGGCCCCACCTGGACAGCGTGTGAGGCTTTTAACAGGAATTCCTACGGGAGGTCCGTCTTAAGGAATCATTTGCGAACGACACTATACAGGTCGTATACCAGTGTCCTCCCAATCTTGGGGGATGCTAGCAATCATATGAGCACAAGGTCCTGATGAATCGCCCTTAGGGCGAGAAACATGTTGACCGTTTCCACAATAAGGGTTGAATAAAGGTTTGGTCTCATTGTTCACCACTCCTTAATACCCCTTCACTTTTTTACTAAAGCAGTGAGCCTGACCAATAAAATCCTCTGTATTTTAGGACTCTACTGACTTTTTTTTAAAGACACACCACCACGCTCACTATTGCACTTTTTTATAGGCCCCTCACACCCACACACCCGTTGGCTCGGAATAGAAGATCTCCGCCAAAGTGCAGCTTCTCTTGCTGCCCGACGGGCATTGCACCGCCAGCCTGTCGTAGGAGCAGGATACCGATGATGACGCTGGACGGTCATCGGCTGGGACTACAGTTGTGGTCCTGCCGTTAGCCTGTGTGAGGTATCCTTACATTCTGAAAAGGGTCTACACCATGCACTCAACCCCCACTTTTTTATTGAGTGAGAGAGAAGAAAGGCTGAGCTAAAATTCTTTAGCTCCCCCTGGGGAACTCTGTACAACTTTATTGGTAGCTGCTTCTCAGGACGAGTACATTGGACCCCACTCAAAAATCGTCCACCCCTATTACCCCTGTTTGATACCAGGGACCTTAAGGGCCACACAATAACAGCCATCGGGACCCGTAAATTCCGGTATAAGCCACCATAGCGGCAAACAACAAGTTGTGGTGGGGGGAGGGGGGGAATCCCGTTCACTCCCATGGAAGAACAAGTGAACCAAGATTGGCGCAACAAACACCAGCCAATGGGGGCCAAGGTAACGTTTTGAACCTCTCTATGGGTGGGACACCACTGCACCTCGGTAAGGGACAGGGGGAATAAAAGGATGGTGCTGCTTCTGCAGAAAGTACTTTCGTGGAGCAGGGGCAGCGTTCAGGAAATTCAAGACCACAGAACCTTCACAATTCGAGACCTAGCATGTTATTTAGATTTAATATAGAGCACGACTCACCCATGGGCATCTCGGCCCTGCAGCCAATTTAACAGGTATCAATAGGAAGATGATAAAAGGAATTAGAATAGGTAGGCTTTCAACAATTTCCAGAATTTACAATAGTTCACACAAATGCAAATGTGTAGTGGAAGCTTATTCAAATTTAAGGGAGCAAGGTAAGAAAAAGCTCTACTCCAACATCTCGTTAAACACGTGCGGGGGATACACAGTAGGGCCTGATCATAAGCATCTGCTAGGTATGTATGGTTGGATTTTTTGTTGGAGATATCTGGATCCTTTGGCTCTTAGCGCTCTATAAGTAAAAGAGCAAAGCTTGAAAATGCACCTTTTTTTCACTGTAAGCCAGGGCAGCTCCTTTAACATCAGGGCAGAGGAGGTACTGAGGGGAGGTTGAAGATAAGCCTGGCTGCCATGTTTTGGAGCACCTGCAATGTGGCTACTTGTGTCTCAAAAGAGCACTGCCATAGTCTAATCTGCTTACTACTAGGGTTTGAACTAACGTTCTTCTTGTGGATATAGGACGGTATGGGAATATTTTGTGCAGAAGACACATGTTCTGATAGCATAGTCCGAAAGTGGTCGGAATGTGATTGTTCTTTCACTGTGAGAGCCTGGTCAATTTTCACCCCATGGTTCTTAATAGGTTGTTTAGGGATATGGGCCAGCTGGGAAGGCCATGGACGACCCTGATCCCGAGCAACGTGGGGCTGTAGGCAGAAGCTCCCTATCTAGGAGAGGCCAATGCAGCTACAAGTCACCGCCATGGCTGGGTGAAGAGGAACGGAAGAGACTGGGGTAACCAGCAAGCCCAGCAGAGTACTGCTGCAAGTTTAGCAGCGGCCCAGCTGGGACAAGAACTGTTCCCCTGACGGCACTGAGCCCACACTGCACCACGCCTGGAATCTAGTAAAAGGGCAATAGGTGGTGTAAAACGGAGCACTGTCGAAGACCCCCTCCCACTTGAAAGGCACCCACCAGCAGAGGACTACCACAGTCCTTAGCGACGCTACTTTGTCTGGAGAGTGGGACAAGTTTCACGCCCCCCAATCACTGCTGCTGCCTCTGCCAGGCTTCAATTGAGCGAACCTATGAAATATGGGGCAGAATGACTAGTGTGTGTGTAGCAATCCCTGGACAGAGGCTCGCCACCGGGGCTACAGAAGTCGCAGACGTGACACTGGTGGCATCAACAACGATCACTGAAGTAGCACAGGCAAAGGCAGCTCTCAGGAGCACACCCTTCGAACAAATATAACCAGGTAGGTAATATGTATACTCATTTATATTGCCATATTCACGGGCTGGAGCAGAATCTGGCAAATCCTAGGCTGGGGTCTGCTTTTCACTGTTTGAAGGTTGGTTGTCATCAACCTGCCAGACAGGGCTTTAACCCGTTAACCGCGGCGGAATGCGTTAGTTTCCGTGCGCGGGTGGTGCCGTGTCGGCCGCTGGACATGCGCAGCACTACAAAGGTAGTGCCCGCGACGGCCAACGGCAGCATGCAACGGGTTAAGTGGGATGAAAAAACTGGAGGGTCTCTCATAGGGTCGTAACGGATGTAAATAAGGGCATGGCTTAAAAAACTTAAGCTAAAATATCTGTACTTAGCATGGTGTGCTGGCCCACTGGTATTTTGCTGCTTCTGTCCATTCATCCCGATATATAACACAAGTAACAGTACACCTACAACAAGCCAGGACCATTGGCTTTGTCAGTGGCTGTAAATTGCATAAGATAAATAAGCAACAACTATTACTTCGTTGTATATAATACTGAAAATGCTTCCGTTCTTGTGGGAGAGTTTATGGCTAAGGCTAGAGCTACCGACTTTCCAGCTGAGAAAGCAGGTTCGAGCCTCACGTTGGCTCAACATCCTGTGATTCAGAACATGAATATGTCCTTGTGTAATGTAACTGGTGCTCATGTTTGCTCCAAGTTTGCGCCCTATACAACTGAAAAATACGTCTCTTTGAAGTTACACCAAATGCAGTGATGGGTGGTACTATTTCAGAGTTAAGCGTTTTTTCCCGCCCTGAAGATAAAAATGGAGAGCCCGGAAGGGACCCGTTTGGGCACCTGCTTGACCCGCCCCACTTAAAGCCTTCTGCCAGAAGCAGAAAGTGCTCTTGTGAACGCTATGTATTCAAAGCTCCGTTCCTTGCAAAAACATGATTGAAAGTGCTAATAACTCGCTAGGTGCTAGACAGAAGGCTACTGTTGAAATGGACCATCATTAACAATACAGTGCCTAGGCCCGTATGACTTTACAATCACAAGGGTAGGGAGTGTGTCTCTTAAAACAACCCAGTAGGCAGGCGCGGTGGGTCAAGTGGGGCCTAGCCCCCCATTCCGCAGCTCCCTCGGCGTCTCTGAACTTAAGTAAACTGAATCAGTTTACTTAAGTTCAAAGACGCCGAGGGAGAACTGACAATCATGTCAGTCAGCATGTTGTAGGACCACCAACCTCCTTCAGAGACTGAAGGGGGTGGGCGATCTGGCGTCATGTTGACTGACATGATTGTCAGACCAGCCAGGGACAGGCAGCAGCACAACACACGTGTGCATGAGTGGGCACGTTGGGCGAATTTTTCGCTCGTGCCCAGTCATGCACACTTGTGTTAGTACTGGTTTGCGCATGCCCATTAGGAGCCTTTCGGTCTCCTAATGGGCAGGCGAAGATTAACCGTGCCCTAAGCCAATCCTGGTGCTGCTAGCAGAGCCAGGATTGGCTGAGAGGGACTGCCAGTCCATTCCAGTGCCGTTCATGAAGGTGCCAAGGGGAGCAGAGGTGGCAGGGATAGGCTGTGAGGTAAGTTTTTCTTTTTATATTTAATTCCCTGGCACCCACCCCGTGCGACTCCCCCCCCCCCCCACCCCGCGACTGCCAGTAGGACGTGGTTCTCACATACAGCTGAAGGGAAGGCGGTTTTCTAAAGTGAAAGTGGTTCAGCTGGTTATTGCGCAGTATCGAAGCACAGTAAGGCTAACTGTGAACATTGCATTTGGTATCTACCCTCTCGGTCCGTTTTAAGTGATCCTTATATCAACAATTAAAAGGCAGCATTGCGGCAGCCTATCAGTGGCAAAGAACAAGTTACTTACCTTCGGTAACGCTTTTTCTGGTGGATACAGGATCTGCCTGTGGATTCCTCACCTTGTGAATACCCCCTGCGCAGCAGCCAATCGGAAACTTTTGTAGCTCTCCATGCCGGCGAGGTCATGGACGATGTCACAGAGGGTACGACTCCGCTCGCGACCCCGCTGATGTCACTGTATCCATAAGAGGGCCTCGTCGGCGTGATGACGTCAGTTCTTCCCTTTTTTCCGTGCCCCCGAGGAACACGGAAGGAACCGACATAAATAGGCACAGTATACATAGTACACAGTATTCAAACCAACACACATAGTATGAAATCAATGCAATAAGCAAGAACAATTAAACATTTCCATTGAAATCCAAATATACACTTATCAGGTATAGAAGAGTGGACAACGGGGAGGCGGGTGGGTCAGTGAGGAATCCACAGGCAGATACTGTATCCACCAGAAAAAGCGTTACCGTTGGTAAGTAAATTGTTCTTCTGATGGATACATCTGCCAGAGGATTCCTCACCTTGTGAATAGAATCCAACAGCAGTCCCCACTCCCGGAGGAGGGTGTCCACTCTCATATAAAAGAAAATCCTGAAGAACAGAACGAGCAAAATGGCCGTCCCTCCTCACTTCGGAATCTAAGTAGTGGTGAGGGAGGCCCAAGTTGCCGTTCTGCAAATGTCCTCTATAGGAACACCCCTAGACGAAGCAGATGTAGAAGACTTTGCTCTAGTAGAGTGAGCTCTTATACCCTCTGGAGGTTCCTTACCAGCCAGGGCGTAGCAGATCTTAATACACAGGATAATCTATCCGGATAGCGTGCGCTTGCTTTTCCTTTCTTGCAGCCAGCAAATCCAACAAAGAGCTGGTCATCCACGCGATAGTCTTTAGATCTATCAAGGTAGAAGCTCACCGCCCTCTATGGGTCCAGGCGATGAAGCCGCTCCTCCTCCTTGGAAGGGTGAGGGGGAGAACAGAAGGTAGGAAGGGTAATGGACTGCCCCAGATGGAAGGGAGTTACCACCTTAGGCAGAAAAGCAGCCCTGGTCCTGAGTACCATTCTTTCAGCATAAATGGTCAAGAATGGGGGTTTCGAACTAAGAGCTTGAAGCTCACTTACCCTCCTTGCAGAGGTAATTGCTACAAGAAAAAGTCTTAAAAGACAGAAGTCTCATGGGACACTTGTGCAAAGGTTCAAAAGGTGAACCCATCAAGTAGGTTAAAACAAGATTCAAGTCCCATTGAGGCACAATAAATGGAGTAGGAGGCAATTTGTTGGTAAGACCCTTTATAAAACGTAACACAATAGGTGACTTAAACAAAGACGGCTGGTCCGGCAAACAAAGGAATGCCGACAAGGCCGATAAATTACCTTTTACAGTTGCAACAGCAAAACCCTGCTGGGCCAAAGAAAGAGCAAAGTGAAGTATGTTGGACAAACGAGCCCTTAAGGGGTCAATAGATTTCTCTCCACACCACAAAACAGATTTGGACCATCTATAAGAATAGACTGACTTGGTAGAAAGACGCCTGGCTGAAAGAATAACATCCACCACGTCAGGCGGGAGAGAAAAAGAATTCAGGTTGCCCCGTTCAATCTCCAGGCATGAAGGTGTAAACTCTGGAGGTGGGGGTGTAGAACCTGCCCCTGCGACTGCGAGAGGAGATCTGCCCTGAATGGGAGACGTAGTGGAGGGCACGAGGAGAGGTGGAGAAGATCTGTGTACCACACCCTTCTTGGCCAATCCGGGGCGATCAATATGACTTGGGCCCGGTCTTGGCGAATCTTCATCAGAACCTGAGGAATCAAGGGTATGGGAGGAAACGCGTAAAAGAGTTGTGAGCCCCAACTCAAATGAAACGCGTCCCCCAAAGCTCCCTGCATCGGATGCCGGAGACTGCAGAATTACGGGCATTGAGCGTTCTCGTAAGTGGCAAACAGGTCCATCTGAGGAGTTCTCCACGTTCGAAAGACGTGACGAACTACCTCTAGATGAAGCCTCCACTCGTGGTCGGCTGAGAACTGCCGACTGAGACTGTCTGCACGTACGTTCCGAACACCGGCCAGATGATTTGCCATCAGCCAAATCTGGTGGTCTTGAACCTAGGACCAGAGACCCAGAGCCTCTCTGCAGTGACACTGTGACCCCACTCCTCCCTGCTTGTTGACATACCACATCCCAGTCGTGTTGTCCGTTAGGACCTGAACCGACCGACCGCGAAGGGAAGGAAGGAAGACCTTGAGTGCTAAAGGTATCGCCCGTAACTCTAGAAGGTTGATGTGAAGCAACCTTTCCTCTGGAGACCAAAGACCCTTGTGACCTCCAGATCCCCCAGATGAACACCCACCCTAGGGAGGATGCATCCATTATCACTGTCGCAACAGATGGAGGCAGATGGAAGGGCTATCCTTGAGACAGATTGCCCTCCACGCTCCACCAAGACAGATGCGCTGCAGTTTCTCTGGAGATCTTGACTGACTCAGAGATCTCCGTTGTGTTGATACCACTGCTTGCGGAGGCACCACTGGAGCGCCCTCAGGTGTCAGCGTGCATGGTTGACCAACAGAATGCAGGAAGCAAACAGACCGAGCAAGCGAAGGACCTTCAGGACTGGAACAACCGCTCCATTGTAAAACAAGGGAATAATTTCCTGAATGTCGATAATCCTTTGGGGTGGAGGGAATGCTCGACAAACAGTAGTGTCCAGTACTGCCCCTATTAACAGGTTGCACTGTGAGGGCACCAGGTGAGATTTGGGCACATTTATTGAAAACCCCAACTTGTACATCAACTGGGTTATCTCCTGCAGATGATGACACACCTTCCCTGGCGACTCCGCTTTGATCAGCCAGTCGTCCAGATAGGGGAAAACATGAATCCTCGACCTTCTGAGATGGGCCGCCACCACTGCCATCACCTTGGTGGAGACTCGAGGTGCAGTAGTAAGTCCAAACGGGAGAACCGCAAACTGATAGTGTTGCGAACCCACCGTGAAATGGAGATACTTCCTGTGCGACTTCAGGATGAGAATATGAAAATACGCATCCTGCAAGTCGATCGAGACCATCCAATCTTCTTCCAACAGCGCTTGAAGGACCTGCGCAAGGGTGAGCACCTTGAACTTCTCTTGCTTCAGATAAAGATTCAAGACCCTGAGATCCAGGATTGGACGTAACCTGCCAACCTTCTTGGGAATCAGGAAGTACCGGGAGAAGCATCCCTGACCCCTTTCTTGCTCTGGAACCACCTCTATCGCACCTTTATTCAACAAGGTCAGAACTTCCTCCTGTAGGAGATGGAGATGTTCTTCCGAGCAAGCCCCTTGACAAGGAGGGTAATTTGGAGGGAATTCCCGAAAGGGAAGAGCATACCCATTTTCTACAAGATTGAGAACCCATTGGTCTGTAGTGACCGATTCCTAGTCCTGCAGAAAATGAGTAAGCCGACCCCCCACAGGACCAACATGAATCGAATGGGGAATATAGGGCTGCTTTGCTGCGGTGATAGGAGGGGAAGTAGACGAAGAGGAGGAGGAGGGTTGACGACCTTGTGGACGGCCTCTATTTTTTACCCTATATGACTTGTACAGCGTATTTTGTTGTTGTAGTTGCTGCTGCTGATGAGGCTGTCCATATGAACGAAAGGATGATTTTCCAAATCCTCTTTACCTACGACAGGATCCTCTAGATTGAGTCTGAAAGCCAAGTGATTTTGCTGTGGCCTTGCTATCCTTGATTCTCTCAAGAGCAGCATCCGCTTTCTTACCAAACAGTCCTGAACCATCGAATGGTAAGTCCAACAGAGTAGCCTGCACATCTGTTGAAAAGTCTGTAGACTTCAACCAAGCACACCTTCTCATAGCTACTGCAGAACCCATAATCCTTGCCACATAGTCAGCCGTATCTAGACCACTCTGAATGACTTGATGTGCAGCAGCCTGGGTATCGTCCTAAACCTCTTGAAAGTTCTTCCTGTCTTCATCAGACAGTGTAGGCAGCAACTGTTTAGAGGAATCCATCAAGGCATGGATATACCTTCCCATCAAGCAGGTTGCAATTGTGGATTTCAACGCCATGCTCATAGATGAAAACACCTTTTTGGCAGACTGGTCAATCCGTTTAGATTCCCTGTCACCTGGAACTTGAGGGAAAGTTCCCGAAGACCTCTTTGAGCATGCTGCCTGAACCACAGGCTCTCAGGCAAAGGGTGAGCAGATAAAATTTCAGGGTCACCAGGTGCCACCCTATAACTCCGTGCTATAGACCTGGAGACTGCAGACGCAGACAAAGGCTTCCTCCAAACCTCTAACACAGGTTCAAGAATTGCCTCATTGAAAGGCAAAAGAGGCTCAACAACTGAGGATGGTGAATGTAATACCTCCTTCAATATGGGCGGAGCTAGCCAGCAACGAAGATGGCTGCTTGAGCCGTTAGCTCCTCCGCCTAGAAAACGATCCTGCCAATTATCCCATCGATTGCGGTGCCCTCGAGAACCGGAAAGCTGTTTTGGTGCTCCGGAACGGCAGGGGCATCTACCAGGCGAATCGCACCTGCAGATGTTAGCGGTGAGCGCTGCTTTGGTCTGCCTGACCTGGTGACGCGAAGAGCGGCGGTGCGGCCTACCGAGCGCCGCCGCTAGAGTTGCTGCCGCCTCATGCGAGTCATCATACTGGTGGGGACCTGCCTCGCCAACGCGCCGGCGCTCCTGAACTGGGACCAGGAGAAGGTTGGAGGTCCTCGGACCCGTGAGTTGCGGTGAGGGGAGGGAGCCGCGCTGGGTGTACTGCGCCGCCTAGTGCAATCTAACGTGGCTGCGGCATCCTACTCGAGCGCCCAGCTTTGCTTGGGCCTCTGGACCTACTGCCGCCTGGGGTGATCGTCGGCGAACGGGACCGGCGCTGGAGCGCGAACCTGGACGCCTGGAATCTTCCTGATGTCCCCATAGCCATCGAGGGGGCTGCGCCTGCTCTCCACACCTGGCGCCGTGGGGCAGCGCCATTGATTGGGGGCCGGTGACACCCCCTAACCTCTTCGCTGGCATGGAGGTAGGGGCCTGCGGCTGGCACCTGAGGGCCGCGAGTGCAGAGAAGCAACGTCCCTCTTTGGGGAGTGTTTGGCGTCCCCCCCATCATCGCCCCGGTGTGCTGTGCCTGTTGAACAAGCGAAGCCTGGCAAAGGGATATACCCACGGCTGCGCGGGATCCGGTGGCCGGGAGCAATCACCTGCCCTGGTGAGGAGCGGGAGCTGCGCTTGGCGGAGTCGGCCGCACAAAGGAGCGGGACTGGGCCGCTTGCCGAGAGGATTGGGATCTTATTCAGACATCCTGCCCAGGTGTATCAGGGTTCAGTGTGGGTCCTGTTTCCCTGCCATTGAGGAGGTGTGGTTCCTGGAGGGGGCTGCCCTGCGCAGGCCTCAAGTGTTTGGGGTTACAGCTTTGCGGGCCTAGATTGGGTCGCTGGAAACCTTTGGTGCTCATTCTACTATCTGAGTTGAGCTGTCTACTGGCACTGGGATCGCCCTGTTTTTGGTTTTGGAGGGCACTTTTCGCTTCAGTGGTCCGGATCTGGACCACTGAAGCGGACAATAGAGCCGTCATGGGACGCCCTGACCGCTTGCAGCCTAAATTGACATTCGATAACAAAAGGACCAAATCCGCTGAAATCCTGCAGCGAGTGGAGCAAGTTGGAGCGGGGAATGTGGCGGATGGTGATGCGACGGAGCCGGACATTCGCTGCATACTGCTAGCCATGGAAAAGATTTTGCAGGGCGGCATCACCTCCTTAGGGACCAAGATGGACGCACTCACGTATCGCATGGACCAGATGGCAGAGCGACTCGACAAGCACACCGAACGCATAGACATGTCGAAGCGACGCATAGGTGAGGGGGAGGTGGCGCAGACAACCTTAGACTCTGAGCATAAGCAGCTTGGCAAGGTGATCCAGCTCTTGCAGGACAAGGCAGAGGACTTGGAGGCAAGGTCCAGTAGATGCAACATACGCATTACGGGCCTGCCGGAAAGTACGCAGAAGGGTAACATGGAACTATTCGTGGAAGCTCTTTTGAAAAAGCTGCTGGGAGACACAACATTCTCGGAGATGTTCGTCATCGAAAGAGCGCACCGTACATTGGGCCCGAGACCTAAACCGGGGGCCCCTCCATGTCCCATTGTGGCCAAGCTTCTTAATTAAAGAGACCGCAACACTGCGCTGAAGCTTGCTAGGGAGAAACAACCGCTGACCTATGAGGGCAGCTTGCTCTCTTTATTCCCGGACTTTACGGCGAGAGTGCAGGAGGCGCTGCGCCAGTTTGTACCAATGAAGCGTCAACTTCGCGAACTCCGAGTGGATTATGCCATGCTCTATCCTGCTAAGCTGAGGGTCAACAGACAGGGGAGGTCTACGATCTTCACGGCCCAGAGAGCACTTCAGAAGGCCATGAAGAGCTGGTGAAGGGACACGCAGCAGTCCTCGGAAGACTGTCGACCTGACGAGGCTTCCAGTGGTTCCCTGGAGGATCAAGACTGAGTTTGTGGACTACGACTGGGTGAGGTACTAGTGTACTGGGGAACTGTGAATTTGAGAGACCCAGCTTTTGGCCCCTGACATTGCTGTATCTGTAATGGGCTGCTGACTCTGCTGGGCCCTAATTTTACTTTGAGATTGCCAAGCTGATGTGGGTTGGAGGCGGGATAGGATATGTGGGTGGGGGAGGGATGTTTTCCTATTGATGATACATTTACAATGTTGCATTCTCTGCCCTTCATCCCACTATGTTCTATGCGAATACCGTTCGGAGTCATGTGGACATCATGGGAAGACACATCTGGGCCTGATGATGCGTAGTGCTGGTAGCTTCCTATATATGACAAGTTACATGAGGTATCGTTGATTGCTGTAACAGTTATTGTTGAGGGGGGTGGCACGATCCGCTATTCTGTGTTGATGTCCCCCATTGCCATAGGGGAATTATTGCTATTTAGGAGGGCACTTGCTATTGTTTTTTACTTCCTTTTTCTGGAGGCGGGGTAGCGGGGCGATGCGGCAGGCTTTACTGCAGGACATTGTTATAGATCTACTGTGAGCAGGCTACCTACGCCCCTGTGTGTGGAACACTATTCCCTGTTCGGCTCCTATATTTGGGGGGCCTTTTTTCTTCTTTGCTGTGATTTGCGATTTGTATTGGTTTTGGGGGCGGCGGGAGGGGGGAGGGAGGATTTGGAGTTCAGTGGGGGGTAGTGGCAGGGTATAGGCTGGGAGGGGAGCTGGGACGTGGCCGAGTTAGGGATGGGCAGGCGTGGGTGGGGGTTTGGGTGGAATCACATGTTTATCTTTTGCTGATGATTGCGATAGGGGAGGGTTGTATGGTTGTTGTCTGTTCGGATTGGAGTTTTGTTGGCGAGAGCACCAAGCGAAGGACACAGGGGCCACTGACGTGGACGATCCCATCTGATTGCTTATACTCATTATGCCTCCTGCCATGACACAGCAACCACATGAAAACTATACCATTACACATCTGACATGGAACGTTAGAGGACTGAATGACCACAGAAAGGTCACACGTGTTCTTCAGTACCTCTTGAGACATGCAATTGATATTGCACTGTTTCAGGAGACACAATTGCGCCCAGACAGCCAGACACTAACCTATAGAGGATTACATAACCACATACACGCTGCCGGATTCACCTCACACGCCAGGGGCGTACTCACATGGGTGAACCCTAAGGCCTCCTTAACATTGACGCCAGTTGCTACGGACTTGGAGGGGCGGTATGTCATCACGAAATGTGTAGGTAAGGGCATGACTGTGCACATAGTTAACTCATATGGGCCGAATTTTGACTGCCCTTCCTTCTATTTGACTTTGGCCTCTAAGGTACGAGAACTTTGCAGGGAACATGTTTTGTGTGGTGGTGATTTTAATATGGTCAGACAGCCTGCGCTGGACAGGTCAGATTGCCCCGAACGAAGCCCTTCGGCCTCTGCCCGAGTCCTTGACGTCGAGATGACACGACTGGGACTACAGGACATGTGAAGGACTAGATTCCCGACACAAGGGGGGGTACACTCTCTATTTAGCACATAATGATATCCTAACTCGTATAGATTATTGGTTACTAACCTCACCCCTCCTCTCTATGGTACAGTCGTGTGTGACGCTGCCCGCACATACTTTGACCATTCCCCGGTGCTTGTTACCCTTAGAGCCCTGGCGAGATGGCCTCATCCTTTTTCCTGGCGTCTCCCTCCATACGCGCTGTTGGACGTCGCCTTTTGAGAGGAATTGGCGACTGCTACTGAAGAGTTCTTTGACAAGAACATGGGCTCGGTGGACTCCTTCCTGACAGTGTGGGAAGCCTTTAAGGCTTATATATGCGGACTTGCTACCTCTAAACACGCGGGTGTCCTCAAATCTAAAGGAGATCGCCTGATCCTACTGGAGAATAGACTACAAGATATTGAAGCGCATCGTCTACTGGACTCAGGAGCAAAGTTGACTCTAGACTTGGCTCAAACGATTTGTGAATATCATTAAGGGAGGCGGATGCCGAGGTGAAACACTTGGGGAAATATGCCATTGCCAGGTCATATGGTGAGAGGGAGCACCCGGGGGCAGTGTTGGCACGCATGGCGAAACAGCGCACAGACACTGCGCGACGACACCCACATTGCGATCCCCGCACACTGGAGAGGAATTGTCTGAAGCACAGGTGGCGGCTCGCTTTAGGTATTATTACGCAGAGCTATACGCCTCCAGGGGGCAGGCTCCGGAGGAACGTATTTTAGACTATTTAACACATATACAGTTATCCAGGCTGACCAATACGTATCGGGAGGTTCTGGTTCACCCATTTGAGAGCGAGGAGGTAGTTTGGGCGCTGTCGTCAATGAAGGCTGGCAGCGCCCTGGGCAGCGATGGCTTCCCGGCCTCTTACTGATACCTAAATTATTGACACTTGTTGAGCAGATGGCAGAAGCGGAGGAAATGCCCCCAACGATGCGGGAAGCTAATATTGTAGCATTGCAGCTATCCTTAAGCCTGGGAAGCCACCTGACGACTGCGCTTCCTGCCGGCCGCTGTCGCTGCTTAACGTAGACGCGAAGATATTTGCGAAAATCATTGCCAACCGCCTCAGCCCATTGATCCCTACGCTTGTAGCCCCTGAGCAGGCGGGCTTTGTCCCCAACCGCAATCTGACCTATAATCTACGGACCGTGTTTGCGGCATTCCAGCACACGCGCCAAGATGTGCCTGAGGTAGCTGTTTTCCTGGATATGGAAAAGGCCTTCGATTCTGTCGAGTAGCCTTTCCTCCGCCTAGTGCTGCGCCGCATGGGGGTGGGTGATCTTTTTATACAGCTCCTGAATACGCTTTATGCTTCCCCAACGGCGAGGGTCCGCATAGGCTCGCTCACGACTGAGGCCTTTTCTATCGGACACGGTACCAGACAGGGCTGCCCCCTTTCCCCTCTTTTGTACGCCTTAGTTGCGGAACCTCTAGCCTGCGCTTTGCGCGAATACCACAGTCATCGTGGTATCTGATTCCCCACGTACAACGTGATAGTGTCCACGTACGCGGACACCTTTTTGCTCTATGTGCAACAACCGGAGGACAACCTCTCGAAGGTGCTAAGAGAAGTGGTACTGTTTAGTTCGCTTTCGGGGATTCAGGTGAACTGGGGAAAGACCATAATGTTTCCGCTTACCCCCGCCACCAGGAGAGTAGATTCGGACTACCCCATTCAGTCGACTACCGACTCGGTCCGCTACTTGGGTATCCAGCTGCATACGGACTCGGAAGTGGTCCTCAGGGAGAATTACGGGGTAGCGATTTCTAAGCTGGAGGATGACGTGAATAAACGGATAGGGCTTCCCTTGTCCTTGATGGGCCGCATATCGTTACTGAAAATGATAGTTCTCCCCCGCTTTTTATTCCTCTTCAGTAATATCCCTATGGTCTTATCAGGAGCATTCTTTCGACAGCTACACGCTCTGGTGCTTCGCCTGCTGTGGGCTGGGAGACAGCCCGGGGTAGCATGGGACATCCTCATCCAGCCTTACGAAGAGGGCGGACTACAAGCTCCGGACCTTGAGCTATATTATCGAGCTGCTCTGGGCGCTCATGCGTATGGCTGGATACACGGCCCGGCTGACGCGCCACACCTGCGGATTGAAGCAATAGTGGCCGCCCGACTCCGTTGCCGGTACTGTTGGCCCGACCTAGACATCGCCGGACGGGCATCCTAGACTCTATGAACGTAGTGACGCATGCCTGGCATCATCTTATAGACGCTCAGGCTTGCTCGCTGCTGTATGCCCCGGAAGCGCAATTGGCCTGGTGTTCGTGGCTTAGTCCCTGTAGGGATAAAGGCATGCTGTCTGCCCTGGCTGACTTGAATCTCATCAACATGGGCGACCTCTTCACGTGCAATAGGGCTTGCACCTGGGAAGATTTGAACCCGAGGGACGGCACTGGATCCCTGCTTCTCCCACGCTTTCAATTTCATAGGGTGCGACATGCCTTGAAAGAGCTGCTTGGAGAGGATATGACTTTGTAGTCACTGCTAAGACACCGGCTAAATTAATCACGAACCTCTACCGTATCACACTAGCAGAGCGGACAGCGAATTATGCTAAGCCACGACTAGCATGGCAGACTGATTTAGCCATTGACCTCCCTGAGGACAAATGGAGATACTGTTGTGCTAATGTTAAGAGAGTGTCCCTTAACGGCCACCACCGTCTACTGCACTTTAAATGCCTTAATAGGGTTTATTACACCCCTGAGCGCCTGTTCCGATATGGCTTACGAGAGAGCCCCGGTTGTGAAAGGTGTAGGGCACAGTCTGCCGATTTTTTGCATCTTGCCTGGCTGTGCCTGAAGGTTGCAAACTTCTGGCGTGCGGTATGTGACGAGGTGAATAGAGTCACCGATCTGTTGTTGACCCCATCTCCATTGTTGGCCTTACTGGGGTATTCTAAGGATATAGCGCCGGCAAGACGGAGGCTTGTGGATATGGCCTTTTTAGTTGCCAAACATTGCGTCACGCTCTCCTGGATGCGAGGGCCGACCCCGACCCTTGCTAGATGGTCTAATGACATGTTATATTGCTGCACACAAACGGAACAGTATAGTGAGCTGCTTCCACCCCGTAAACGCCCTTAAAACTACTGGGCACTGTACCTGGAGAGGAGACCTGTACGAGGTGATGGTGATCCGGGAGGGACTCCCTTAGTTTTGGAGACGGGGGGTGCACGAGAGGACACATCACAACACACTGACTTGGAGACTCTGGTTGATTGCACTCGGAATGAGTCTTTTGCTGCTGAACACGGGTTGGATGCGGGGAGTAGTGACGAAGCCTGGGATGTATTGTATACGTGACAACAATGCTTCCAGGTGGGGGGTAACGCCATAATTTCTGATTAATGTGTCCATGACAAAGAGTTATTGTGGTATTATTGTCTTACAAGTGCCAATACTGTGCTCCTTGATTGGACATTGTTAAAATGCAAATGAATAAATAAATAAATAAAAAAAATACCTCCGTCAATCTATTAGACTTAAACTCAGTGGTAGGGAGTGTAATGTCCAATAATTCAGCCGCCTTTCTCACAAACACGTGATAGGGGACTACATCCTTTGACGGAGCATCCGAACCAGGAGAAAACTCCCATTCAGGGGAAACATCAAGTCCACTGGCATCCCTTAATTCAGCAAAGTAGTCCTCTGATTCAGGTAGTTCCCCTTCTTCTATCTCCTGTCGATAGCGCTCCTCTTCTAAGACCCTTTGGGCCTCCCTCCTGGAGCAGATCCTTGGCACAGGCATCAACGGATCCATAACCGACTCCGTCGGATTCGGGACCGGCATTGAACACGGCTCCGACGGTGCCGCTTGCGCCGAACAGACGGCGCTGGTGATGTTCGGAACGGCGCCGGAGCCCTCTGCGCCGGGAAATTCCAAAACGGCACAGCCGAATGAAAGGGCATAAAAGGGGCCTGGGCATGCATATGCCTGAGGAACCCCCAAATTGTAAATTATGGACCCATGGGACCCGCAGGTGCACCAGAGGGGTACATAGCCCTTGCGAAGACACCATACATAGCATTAAGGTAATGCGATGGGTCTTGACCTGGAGCCGGGAATGGAGGATAAACTCCTGGCGCTGCCCCTGAAGCCGATGTTCCTGGAGTCGGGCCAGTCGGCGCCAATAATGGAACTTCTTCTGGCTGCTCCTGATCTTCTTGTTCAGGTTGAACTTCACTCGAATCCGGAGAATGGACCGAATCCGGAGAAGGAGCCGGCGTCGGTGATCGAGAGACTTCCTGTGAAACTACCTTCACTGGTGAACCCGGATTCGATCGTGAAGGAGAGACTTCATCCCTTCTGCGACGCCGAGGTGAAGTCGATCTCGGCGCCGAGGATACAATTTGCCTATTGACTTACATTTAAGCAGCGGCTATTCCAGGTGGAAGACAACAAATGCAAATTTTTGGCTAAAAAAACAGGAGTCTCCCGCCTTTATAAGATCCATTGCCAAGGATGTCTGAAGTTCCCCTCAAAGATTCCCACCTCCCCCTGTCAGCAGTAAGTTCATGAGTTAGGCATGACCAGAGGTACATGATTAAAGAGTTCAATCGAGCATCGGAGAGGTTTTCAGACACTATTGCAAGGAGGATGCAACAATTATCGGGGCTGAAGAGGTGCAGTTCCTTAACACACTACAGTGCTCATGCAGTCAGGGAAGGGTGCATGCTTCTCACAGGTGCACTACCTTTGGTCCCTCATAGGTAGGTGGAGTTGGCTGGATGGGTGCCACTGTAAACTCATGTGTAGGGTATTTCGATGGGGTCTTTTGCATAAAGTACTGCTTCCATACGTGAATTCCTGCTTGTCCCCCTTATTTATGCCAGATTTCAACGAGGATTAGGTCTTGGTGTGAAGCCAGGCCACCCAGAGTTGGCACATAGCAGTTTTTGAAACAGAGCAAGTGGAGAGGATGGGGCTAATAAACTGTGGTGCTGGCAAAGTTGAATGACCCTGCTGCTAATGCCACTTTCATCTACTTTTCATCTCATGATTCTCAATCTGGCCTTAAGGACCCTGATAGTATGGGATACTGCCTCTCAATGTTGTGGTACTTAGTTTACTATATTATATATCACTGTAGGAAAGTGCCGCTTTTTGCATGGTTACCCCCCACTATTTGCCTGACATCTGATGCAACCTGATTTGATGTGCCCTGGGTCCCTGCCAATCAGGTTCCCAGGGCCTGTGTTCTTTCCCAAGACTGTACCTTTGTATCCACAATTGGCACATCCCTGGTCACAGGTAAGCTCCTTTTAAAAGGGCACTGCGACCAAGGAAGGGCTCCGAGGGCTGCAGCACCAATTGTACCACACTTAGAGGCCCTGCACCGTAACACACACACACTGCCACTGCAGGTTGAGTCTTTCGGTGCAGATAAAAGGGAAGAGTCGACAGGGCACACATCCCTGTGTGTCTACAAAGAACCTTCAGGTCTAGAACAATAACAAAAAAGAAGAAAGACAACATCTAAGATAAACCCCCGGGGATATCCCTTTATTAGGACGAAATCCCTCACCCACCAAAGGTAGCATGCGTCATCATTGGGATTCTCCTCGTGACGGGAACATCTAGTCCCGCCAAAGGCTACAACCCCTACTCTGAGAGGGAGGAGCTCAGGGATGTTTCATTCCTAGTCTTGGATGTACTAAATCCAACAACGATGGACAATAAGCTAGGTGGGGTGACGTGTGCAGCGTAAAAGAAACTAAAATAATGAGGAGGTGAAGTAAACCCAGCTACCAGGTACTTAATACAACTTTATTAATTTGTACTGGGGCCAGGATTAAGGCAAAAGGAACTAGTAGGGGTAATGTGCAGGTATACATTACCCCTGCTAGTAAAACAAACTAATCCTTGGATTCCAGTGGTCGCACAAAGACTAACAGAAGACCTGATTCTTGCACATCAGCTCATTTCCTGAGGTTTTGCATGGCTTACAATACTTCTCTTCATTAGGTTGTCAGCTTTATAAAAAAAAAGTAAAACTCACTCGTGAAGGTAGTTACCATTTGACACAAACAGAAGGTATCCTTGCTGTGCTGCCTTCAAAGCCCTGCACAAGGAGCTAAGAGTCTTTAGTTCTACACTGGGTTGTTGAAAACTTTAACGATAAAGTCGGATAAAGCACCACGCTTCCAAAGCTAGTTATTTTGTGCCTCTCTTTTTTTTTTAGGCCTGGGTGGTAAATTCCGTTCCGCTTGCGGAATTTGGGTAATTTCGCGTTCCGTGAAGAACGCGGAATTGCCAAAAATTTTGCGATCCGCTGCTTTGCAGAATTTTTTGCTTGTTTGCGCTTTTAAAATGCGTGTTTGTGAGATAGTTCTGCCCGAGCACGCAACCAGCATTCGCAAACAGGAAAAAAGCATTGCGAACGGACGGAACAAGCAATTCCGTGTGTTCGTGGAACTTTTGCGTGCTCGCAGAGATTTTTCACTATTTCGCGGAGCTTTGCGTAGAGTGACTACGTAATTCCACCCACCCCTAATTTTTTCAGCCATCTGACTACTTGTAGTCAGGTTTTTTGTGGGTGTTCGTGATTGTGCACGACTGAAACCTATGAAGCGGAGGCAGCAAATTTCACAGTGCTCGTCAGTAAGGATATACTGGTGTTAAGACTACCCTGGCCTCATTTGGTAAGCAGCTTAATTATATTTTTTTTAGATGCACTAGATCAGGTTCTGTAGTGGGATTCCTCACATCAAACTGGGGCCTTATTGGCCTTCCTTTGCTCTATTTCCCCCCTCCTCCTTCCGCCCCGCTTCCCCCAGGTACCCCCCCCCGAGATAACGTTGACCCGTAGATTACTAATGCTTGTACAGACTAATGACTCTTGGCAGTTTATTATTAGCTTTAGTTGTATGTTCATTTCGTAGTAGCACAGAGAAAATCTCTCGTGTTCTTTTTCTTTCTCCTTATATGGCTGTTGCTTTCTTCCACGCACTTGTTGAATACCCTAGTTCGTGGCAAATTTATGTTTTTTTGGAAATGAGTTCATCTAAGCTGGACAATGTTTTTTTTTTTACAAACATTTTTATTTGCATTTTATTAGGTAACAACAATACAATCATGCAATCATCGGTAATCGCCCCTTCCCCCTCAAAGGTCATCGTCATTAGGAGCAGTATATTGTCATTCAAAGCAGTTAACTTTGCCATAGCAGGGCACCTGCCAGAGTGCCTACGCCCATTTTCACATCTTTTTTCCCACATCCCCTTTTTATAGTTCCCTGTCATGTCCATGATATTTCCGCCATTTATTCCAGACTCTGCCAAATTTCTTAGGGCACCCCCCACCTTTATATGTAACTCTTTAAGCTGCCATGTATAGATCTAGACCCCTCCGCCATTCTTCCAGCTGCGGTGGTGAGGCTACCCCCCACTTTCTCGCCACATCCCTCTTGGCCACTACCAACGCCAGGACCAGGAAGATCAGGAGCGGGCGTGCGAGATCCACGTCGTTGGTCATACAGGAGCAGTTTAGGGTCTACTGGCAGGGGAGTTTTCAGCACCTCCCCAGTTCACTCAGTATCTCTGTCCAGTAGGCTTGGATTATCGGGCATGACCAGATTATATGGTAGAAATTCCCCTCCTCCCGGCCACACCTCATGCAAGTCTGATCGCCAGCTCTCCCCATCTTATATAAGCGTACCCTATCAAAATAGGAGGTGAAAGTCCGACAGAACCTTGGGTATGAACTTAGGATTTGTTTTCTGGATCACTCTGTCATGTTTAAATTGAATGAAAGGGTCATGGATAGAGAATGCCTGAAGCTCACTCACTCATCTCGCCGAGGTAAGAGCCAGTAGAAGTGCCGTTTTCCAGGAAAGATACTTGAGATCAGCTATGTGTATCGGCTCAAAAGGGTGTTTCATGAGCTGAGCAAGAACTGTGTTAAGTTGCCAGGTAGGAAGTAGAATTTTCACAGGAGGAAATGTTCTGAATAAACCTTTAAGAAATTGTTTAATTAATCTACTAGACCAAAGAGAGGGGCCTGTAGAGGATCTCCTGAAACGAGATACTGCTTCCAAAGGAACTTTAATGGAAGTATGTGCAAGACCTGAATTTGCCAGATGCAGGAGGTAAGGCAAAATTTGTTCTGGAGAAGCAGAGAGAGGATTTATCTTCTTTGACTTGCACCAGATGCAGAACCTTTTCCATTTCAGGGAATATGTTTTGTTGGTACTGTCAGCTCAAGCCCGAGCTAGAACTGCTCTACAGTCCGGAGGGATGTCTAGGTTACGGAATTCGGCGAACTCAGGAGCCAAGCCGATAATTTGAGTGATGCTGGATCCGTATGTCGGACTTGCTGTTGGTTCATCGTGAGGAGAGAGGAGAACGGCCTTAACAGGATCGGCAGTTCCAGCGACAGGAGATGAAGCTCTGTGAACCAGTGCTGGCGCGGCCATGCTGGTGTTATCAAGATGAGGGTGCAAGGTTCCGCCTTAAATTTTCTGAGAAACCTGGGAATCAGGGGAAATGGAGGAAAGGGGTACGCAAAGATGTTGAACCATGCGATCGAAAAGACATTCCCTAGAGACCCCTTTTTGGGACGCCAGCTTGCGTAGTGTTGGCATTTAGGGTTCTGTTTGGTTGCAAATAGATCCAGGTGAGGAGTGCCCCATTGGGTGAAAATGCGGTTGAGAGTCCACTGATCCAGCTCCCACTCGTGGCACATTGTCCGTTGTTCTGCTTAGTGAGTCTGCGAGGACGTTGTCCGTTCCTGGGACGTACTCTGCACATAGGGAGATGTTGTGAAGAAGCAACCAGTTCCAGATTTTCTGCGATTCGTGAGACAGTGTCAGTGAACGGGTTCCGCCCTGCTTGTTTAGATAGTGCATTGTGGTGGTGTTGTCCGTTCGCACCATGACTACTGGAGAGTTTTTGATCCGTGGCAGGAAAGCCAGAAGAGCTAGGTAGACCCCATGTAAAGCTTCCGCTCGGATGGGGACCACCATCCCCTTATCCGGAGCTCTTGGAGAAATGCACCCCAACCTTCCAAGGACGCATCTGTTGTGATGATATGCGGAGAAGCTGGAAGCAAGAAAGGCAAGCCTTACGAAAGGTTGTGAGGGTGAGTCCACCACTGTGGAGCTTGGACCATGAGAGAGGTAATCCGGAAGACTTCGTCGAATGACCCTGTACATTGGATCCATTGAGCTGACAGCGCTTCTTGGAGAGGGCGCATGTGAAGACGAAAGTGTGGGACCAGCAGGATGCAGGAAGACATCATCACTAGCAGAGATTTGAAGAGGCGCACCGTGAGGGACTTTTTGGATTTTATGCGATTTGCTAAAGAGATGAGTCTTTTTTTGTCGCACCTCTGAAGGAAAAGCCTTTTTCTGGGTTGTGTCGAGAACAGCGCCCAGGAAAGTTATATGCTGTGAAGGTTGAAGGATAGACTTGCTCTGATTGAGAGTGAGACCCAAACGATTGAAAAGCTGAAGACAGGCGTCGGAGGATCTGAGTACATCTGCTCGAGAAGATGCTTTGACGAGCCAGTCGTCTAGATACGGGAAGACTTGGTGATGCTGCTGTCGGAGATGTGCGGCCACTGGGGACAGGCATTTCGTAAAAATGCGTGGCGCTGATTTTAGGCCGAAGGGCAGAACTCGAAATTGGTAGTGTCTGCCAGCCATGGCGAATCTCAGGAACTTCTTGTGGTTCCGGTGGATTGGGACGTGAAAATAGGTGTCCTGAAGGTATAATGACACCATGTAGTCGTTTGCATTGAGAAGTTGTAGCACCTCCTGAAGAGAAACCATGCGAAACAACTGTTTCTTTAGGTATTTGTTGTTATTTTTCAAGTCCAGTATAGGTCTCGATTTCTTCTCCTTTTTCCGCACAAGGAAAAAACGGAAATAGAATCCTTCCCACGTTGGCCAGGAGGAACTCTTTCTATAGCTCACTTCCGGAGCATTAGCGAGAGCTCCAAGAGTAGAAGATGTAAGTTCTTGTGAGGCATTGGACAAGGATGGGTTTGAGGAGGAATTTTGATGAACTCCAGCGAGTGGCCAAACGGGACTAGTTGTAGGACGCAGCGATCTGTTTTTATCTTTTTCCAATTGTGTAGGAAATGAGAAAATCTTCCTCCAATCCTGGATGGTGGAAAGGAAGTGTTGACCTGTGGCAGGGAATAGTCATTGTCGTCTAGCTGTCTCTTTTTGTCTGCCTCCCTTTCCTCGAAAGAAAGACTTATTGTAAGATGATTGTTGAGGCTGTTGACGCTGTTGATACTGTGGTCGGTATTGTTGATTCGAAGAGTAGGAGGAACGGTAGTGTTGAAAGTCTCCTCTCGCAGAAGATTGTCCCCTTTCTCTGGAGCCACGAAAAGGAGGGTTCTTAAACTGAAGGGTACCCAAAGCCCTGGCCGGATCAGTATCCTTTTTTAGTCCCTGAAGGGCGTCATCGATGTGAGTGCCAAAGAGAAGCTGGCTGTCATATGGCATGTCAAGGACTTTAGTTTGAATCTCTGGACGGAATGTAGTCGCCTTCAGCCAAGCTTGGCGTCTTAGCACCGCTGCACCCGCGAGTTGGCGAAAACCAGTAGACGCGATATCCATCGCACAATTGATGATTTCGTATGCTGAGCACTCACCCTCTAACAAGATCTTCTTAGCTTCTTCCTTTGACTCTTCTGGGAAGGATCCGAGATATGGGGCGATGTCAGCCCACATTTGTCGATTATAACGTCCCAACAGTGCCAAAGAGTTTGAAGCGCGCAATGTTAAAGCGGACATAGACGAGAAACGTTTCCCGAGGTTATCTAGCCGTCTTCCGTCTTTATCTGGAGGGGCGGTTAGTGTTGCAGACAGATTTTTTGATTTCCGCTGAGCGGCTTGTGTGATTACAAGTCAGGTTTGGGGTGGCCGGTCAGGCAAGCTGGAGCGGTGTCCGGGGCCCTGTATTTCTTGTCCTTTCTAGGTAACACCGGTGGCAGAGAAGAGTGGTTTTGCATAAATTTGACACCCTGGTCCCATATGTAGTCGATAATGGGTATAGACCTGACAGACTTTTTGAAAAGTTCTTTAAAGTCATAAAGGAAACAGTCCTGTTGATGAGAAGGCATGGGTATTTGGAAACGCTGTGCAGCTCTCTCAAGGATATTATGGAAACCCCTGATATCCTCAGGGGGTGAATCAGCCTTAGTGGGCACAGGGGATGCCGGAGCGGGAATTACATAATCATCATGTGTCGATTGGGAATCTTGAAGTTCCCCTTCTTCATGTTGCTCCTCCTCTTCATCCTCCGAGGATGGCGGAGGTCGTGAAGGGGAAGTGCCAGGCTGTAAAATCAAAGGTGAAGGCCGAGGTCCAGGCTGAGCGACCACTGGAGGAGGTGTAGGCGTAGCTGAAGTTGGGAACTTCTGTTTGTAATCAGATATCATGAATTGGAGGTCAGAAACCAGGGTCGCTGGTAGGCAAACCATAGGAGGTTGAGGAGGATGGTACTCTTCATGGTAGTCCACCTGGTTCTCTTGTTCTCGATCCTCATAATCAGAACTTTTGTGATATTTGACATTAAATTCAGATGGACTAGTAGCGGTCCTGAACATACTGCCCTCATCCGAGTCTTCCTCCTCCAGGAGGTGGACAGGTGGTAAAGGATGGACTCTGCTTGGAGAAGTCAATGCTGGTGTCAGCGTGCGTTTCGTAATTCTAAGATGTACATACGAACTTTGTAAGGTAGGCTCAGTCGTCGACGGTGAGACGTCGACAGATATCACAGGTGGTAGTGTCGACGATGATGTCACCGACGGAGTTGGCTTCGATGGTTGTGGCGTCGACGGTGGAATCGTCGACGATGCCGTCGTCGACGATTTCTGCGTCGACGGTGTCTTCATCGTCGTCGACGACGGGGTAGATGTCGACGTGGAAGCCTTCGTCGTCGACGTGGGTACGGTCGTCAACGGCGATTGTAGAGTCGTTGACGGTTTCGGCGTCAACAATGATTTCTTGATTTTCTATCGTCAACGAGATAGTCCTACCAGCCGTCAACGATGGAGTAGTCGATGTCGACGTAGAGAGGACAGAAGATGCCACAGAAGTAGATATTGTTGTAGTCGATGAGGTAACAGTCACAGTCGACGAGGTGGAGACAGGCTTTTTGAAGGTTGGAACAGTTTCTTCAGGAAAACCCTTCATAGGAACAGCTTTGGAATGTGCCTCTGAAGATTTCTTGTGTGTATACTTTTTTCAGGGGCTGCGTTGAAGGACCTGGAGAAGCCACCCTAGGTCTCTTTTGAGAGGAATGTGAGGTCCTAAAGGAACATTCACTCTCTTCAGAAGACACTGCTTGGTCTTTATCTTTAAGCCTCTGCAGCCAAATTAAGAGGCGTCCCACCCTGTCTTTGAGGGTTTTTGTAGAGAAGGTACGACATACCTTACAGTCCTTTGAAGAATGATCAGGGTAGACGCAATAGAGACAGTCCTTGTGTTGATCATCCACATGAAGTCTCTTTTTACCACAGGAAGTACAGGACCTAAAAAGTCCTTTTTTTAGGAGTGTCAAACATGAAGAACCTAAAATATTCCACACAGATTAAGACATTTTGAAGAAAAAACCTTGGAAATCCAGAAACTAAGGAAAACTGAGCAGAGCTCAGTGGAGACTCCCTTAGCACGACGTGTGGTAGAAAATCTGAGCGACCAGAGCTCCTTCCAGGAAGGTTCCAGAGGGTGGTGATAGCCGATTGGCTCTTCTCCAAACTTTGGTCCTTTTCACAAAAGGACATGGATATGTTACTAATGAGAGGCCTCTGGCCTACTACTATGTATATATGTCTATGAGACATTACTTTATTTATGTACCGGGGATTCCCATCCAGACGACGGGAAATGAGCAAGTGAATCTAAGAAAGATACCCTAATACTGGATAAATGAAGGATTCTGCAACTTTCAGTGCCTGTGACTAAGGAGCAAGAACACACCCAGTGCCTGCATAGAGGCACCTGAAATACAAAAGGATGCAACTAACAGAAGTTGGTGGTCTGTGGAAAAATATACATTTACATTTTGAGGTCGCCCAGTTTCCACTCCTTTTCTAATCATTAACATAGAACTTGAGGTATACACATTTCTTATTTCTTTTTAATTAATCTCAGGATAAGTTTTTATTTAAGTTAGTCTTGTCTGATCCAACAGAGATACATCTTACAGTTTTTGTAAAATACTGTGTTATTGGATGCATTGAGCGGTACAGGTCTGTTTTAACTGTAATATTATGCCCAAGTGTTTGAAAGAGTTTTGGCAGCTTACATTATATCTACACAAATGTGTGCAGGTTTATTCTATGACCATATTAGTACACTTTTGAAATAATTTGCTTTAGTAATTGTGTGCTTTATATTTTGAGCCTCCCATTCAAAAGTGTATGTGTGTAGGAAATTATGTTTGACTCTCAAACTCTTCCTGTAACAGATGAACCATTTTATTTTAGGGTTCCAGACGATCTCCATGCAAACCCCTATTAAGAGAAATAGGTTTGTTGAATAGAGCCTTTGACCATTGTCAAAATGTTTCTCACAGTGGAGTGGTGTGGCTCACTGGTTAGAGGCGGCAGACCCGGAAGCAGAGGACGGCCCGGGACCAGGGTTCAATTCCCGACGCGGCAGGGTCGTGAACCAGGGTCAGCGGACTCGATAATTCTCGCCTCTGTGCCTACTCTAACCAGGGGTTACACTCGGCAACTCTGGGCATTAGCTTGCCTCATCTCCACAACGGCCCCCCACAAACGCCGGGGATGCCTGGTTTCACCTTGGAGATACCCAGGAGGGAACATCTCACAGGGAAAGCCAGGACGGGTTCCCCAGCGGTCTATAGCGCCAGGACACCTCCGGGTAGCAGTGCGCTATACAAGACACACACATTTACATTACATTTACATTTATAAATCCAAATACACCATTGATGCTTTGCTAATTGGATAATTATGGTTCAAATTCAACATATCATTCAAGACTGACAAATTGTCATAAAGTAGTCTTCTACTCTGCCCTAACTTATAAAAATAATCAAGATTCCAATGAAACAGCCATGTACCTGATTTACTTTGAAATTGAATCAATGATGGATCCCATAGCACCGGCCCCCAACTAACTTGTATAAAGGGATGGGATGGGCCAAAAGGTGTACCCGTAGATACTGCCAGAGTTTGCAAAAATAACTCTAAAATGTACAACATGAATTAATAATGGGTCAAAGGGCATTCAACATATAAAATGCACTGAAGTACATATACAGCAGTAGTTTTATATAAAACATTCACAAATGCATTAAATTCCATTGCTCAATAACAGCCATCCTTCTTTAAATACGAGCACCAAGAAAGTGCTTCGTCCACATAGTTTAATATGTCACTTTATTAAAATAATTTTGGAAAACTCTATAACTTCCGTAAAGAGTTAACTACCTCGTAACACATCATTTTGCTCTAATGTTCACTTCTGGGCAGTTAGCAGATTCACCAATTCTCCCTTGAAACAGTCGGACTCACATGAGGGCACATCGTTTCTTACTATTTCTGCATATACCATACAAGATTTCATAGTGGGCTATGCGAAACGAACAACTGCAGCGTAATAAGAGGTTACCTTCTTCGGCCCAGTCAGTCCACTGCTGGAGATGCTTCCGAAGTCATCAAAGATGTCTGACACAGTTATTCTTCTGACACTTCTGTGAACCTACCAAGAGAAAATAGGTAATTGGAGTCTGTGTCCTGCAAGGATTTGTAATAGGCTAAATGACGTTGTAGGAATGAGAAGAAAATGTGAAAACAGTGTATAGGACTGAAAGTAAAAGTCTAGAAAAGTAGATAACGCGTCATCACTTGCGTCAAACGAAGGTAGAAGCAAGCAAATAACTTGTGTGGCAGTGAAGTGAGACAAATAAGATGTGAGTTCAGCAATATAAGAAACACACGGTAGGGGGACTGTTACTAAAACCCAAGTTATGAATGGTTCCCATGGTGCGTCTATCTGTGTCACTTCTAGTGTCTGTTAAGGCCAGAGGGAGTAGGCCAGGAGCTGCTGATCAGGGTCATATTGTAGAAGATTGTGCAGCAAAGCTGTGTGCGTGTGCAGAAAGGATGCACACGGAGTGATTTTTTATTACGGCCCAGTCATGCAAGGAATATTTACCAGAAACATGGACACAACCCCATCACGCATTTTCAGGTAACTCAGTATAGTGGAGTATTCTATTAAAACTAAAACTAATACGTTACTTAGTTACTTTTGATTTAAAAATAATACAATGAGAATGTAACTTCCTGCATATTGTTGAATATCTTCCTAGGCGCCTCACTTCATTGCGAACTTTTGAGTAGTAATGACAACTGAATAGTGCAAGGTGGCGCTCTGAGGTTTCAGCCGTGGAACTGTTCGAATCTGTATGGTCTATAGTCAGTAATAGTGAACCAGCGCCAGTGGCTGAGCCCATTAACGTCAGATCCTTACATTTTTACTGCACTTCACAGAGGACTAAGAGGACAGAGTATGGCCTAGCCCAAGCAAAATTCGAAAAATGAAACACGTCATAACCAAAGTAATGAACACCTCTAGAGAGGGGATCAATCAATCAGGATTCTTATAGAACACGACTAATCACCTGTTAGGGTCTCAAGGTGCTGGGGGGTGGGTGGGGTGTCTGCAGTTCAGTCGACGAGCCAGGTCTTGAGGTCCTTGTCACCCCCTGGTTAAACTGATAATATTCTGTAATTGCCTCCTGTAACAGTGTACAAAATGGTGCGTTCTCCAAGAGTATGGGATCTAGTCTCCATGTAGGGGTAAAGGTAGGGCAGGTGTAGGACGGATGTGCATCACCAGTGGATTATGGTCAGATATGGTACGCCCTAAGTACTCTGTATGCGTAATAATAGTTGGGCCCAGTCCACTTGAGATTACAAATATATCTAATCTAGTGTGTAATTTATATAAATGAGAGTAGTACGAATAATCTCATTCGTTACCATGTTGTAGTCTCCAGATATCTCACATATCCCACCCCTCCAACCATTCCCGTATCCCTTGGTCACCTTGGCTACTGGAGTGTCATTGAGCCGAGATGTTGACCTGTAAAATTTAAGATCGGCCACAGAATTAATATCCCTCCAAGCAGGATACAGGAAGTGACAAAAAGAGAAAGTTGTGCCGACAAATGATCGGGGAGTGGACTTGTTCAGAATTCGGTGCATATAAGCTTCCCAGAAGGATCATCTTGCCCAGGATTCTACCTTGTAACAAGACATATCTGCCTTCTGGGTCAACACGGACAGTACTTACGTCAGTGGGTGTCATAGGCATCCGCAAAAATGTTTCCGGGGGGGTTGGGGGGCACATTTTTAACTTCATCACCATCCCCCTTGCACCCTTCTCTCCTCTGCTTTGCACCCTTTTCCCCCTCACCCTTGCACCCTTCCCCCCCTCGCACCATTCTCCCCCTCCCCCTTGTATCCAACTCCAATTCCGCCTTGCACCCTTTTCTACCTTGCCCAATTCTCCCCTCTGCCTTCCACCCTTCTCCCCTCTGCCTTGCACTATCTCCCCTCTGCCGTGCATCATTCTCCCCTCTGCCTTGCATCATTCTCCCCTCTGCCTTGCACCCTTCTCCCCCTCTGCCTTGCACCCTTCTCCCCCTCGCACTCTTCTCCCCTCCGCCTTGCACCCTTCTCCCCCTCCGCCTTGCACCCTTCTTCCCCTCCGCCTTGCACCCTTCTCCCCCTCCCCCTCGCACCCTTCTTCCCTTCTACCTTGCACCCTTTTCTGCCTTGCACCCTTCTCCCCCTCTGCCTTGCACCCTTCTCCCCTCTGCCTTGCACCCTTCTCCCCATCTGCCTTGCACCCTTCTCCCCCTCTGCCTTGCACCCTTCTCCCCCTTTCACCCTTCTCCCCCTCCGCCTTGCACACTTCTCCCCCTGGAATCCATATCCCCTCCCCCTTGCACCCTTCTCCCCCCCCTCCGCCTTGTACCCTTTTCGACCTTGCACCATTCTCCCCTCTGCCTTGCACCCTACTCACCTCTACCTTGCACCCTTCTCTCCTCTGCCTTGCATCCTTCTCCCCTCTGCCTGGCACCCTTCTCCCCCTCCCAGTTGCAAGCTTCTCCCCCTCCGACTTGCACCCTTCTCTACCTTGTACCCTTCTCCCCTTTGCCTTGCACCCTTCTCCTCTCTGCCTTGAACCCTTCTCCCCCTTCCCCTTGCACCCATATCCCCCTCCCCCTTGTACCCTTCTCCCCTCCCCCTTGTACCCTTCTCCACCTCCGCAATGCACCCTTTTCTACCTTGCACAATTCTCCCCTCTGCCTTGCACCCATGTCACCTCTGCCTTGCACCCTTCTCCCCTCTGCCTTGCACCCTTCTCCTCTCTGCCTTGCACCCTACTCGCCCTCTGCCTTGCACCCTTCTTGCCCTCTGCCTTGCACTCTTCTTGCCCTCCCACTTGCACCCTTCTCGCCCTTCCCCTTGCACCCATATCCCCCTCCCACTTGCAGCCTTCTCCCCCTCCCCTTGTACCCTTCTCTACCTCCGCCTTGCATCCTTTTCTACCTTGCACCATTCTCCCCTCCGCCTTGCACCCTTCTCCCCTCTGCCTTGCACCCTTCTCCCCTCTGCGTTGCACCCTTCTCCTCTCTGCCTTGCAACCTTTTCTAACTTGCACCATTCTCCCCTCTGCCTTGAACCCTTCTCCCCCTTCCCCTTGCACCCATCTCCCCCTCCCCCTTGAATCCATATCCCCCTCCCCCTTGCACCATTCTCCCCCTCCCCCTCCGCCTTGCACCCTTTTCGACCTTGCACCATTCTCCCTTCTGCCTTGCACCCTTCTCCCCTCTGCCTTGCACCCTTCTCCCCTCTGCCGTGCACCCTTCTCCTCTCTGCCTTGCACCCTTCTCCCCCTCCCAGTTGCACCCTTCTCCCCCTCCGACGTGCACCCTTCTCTACCTTGCACCCTTCTCCCCTCTGCCTTGCACCCGTCTCCGCTCTGCCTTGCACCCTTCTCTGCCTTGAACCCTTCTCCCCCTTCCCCTTGCACCCATCTCCCCCTTGTACCCTTCTCCCCCTCCCCCTTGTACACTTCTCCACCTCCGCAATGAACCCTTTTCTACCTTGCACCATTCTCCCCTCAGCCTTGCACCCTTCTCACCTCTGCCTTGCACCCTTTTCCCCTCTGCCTTGCACCCTACTCGCCCTCTGCCCTGCACCCTTCTCGCCCTCTGCCTTGCACTCTTCTCGCCCTCCCACTTGCACCCTTCTCCCCTCTGCCTTGCACCCTTCTTGCCCTCCCCCTTGCACCCTTCTCGCCCTTCCCCTTGCATCCATATCCCCCTACCACTTGCAGCCTTCTCCCCCTCCCCCTTGTACCCTTCTCCACCTCTGCATTGCACCCTTTTCTACCTTGCACCATTCTCCCCTCCGCCTTGCACCCTTCTCCCCTCTGCCTTGCACCCTTCTCCTCTCTGCCTTGCAACCTTTTCTAACTTGCACCATTCTCCCCTCTGCCTTGCACCCTTCTCCCCCTCCCTGTTACACCCTTTTCTACCTTGCACCCTTCTCCTTTCTGCCTTGCACCCTTCTACCCTCTGTCTTGCACCCTTTTCCTCTCTCCTTGCACCCTTCTCTTCTCCACCTTGCACCCTTCTCCCCTCCGCCTTGTACCCTTCTCCACTCGCCTTGCACCCTTCTCCCCTCTAACTTGCACCCTTCTCTCCTCAAACTTGCACCCTTTTCTCTTCCGCCTTGCACCCTTCTCTCCTAACTTGCACCCTTCTCCCCTCCGCCTTGCACCCTTCTCCCCTCCGCCTTGCACCCTTCTCCCCTCCGCCTTGCACCCTTCTCCCATCCACCTTGCACCATTCTCCCCTCCGCCTTACAACCTTCTCCCCTCTGCCTTGCACCCTTCTCGCCCTCTGCCTTGCACCCTTCTCCCCCTCCCCCTTGCACCCTGCTCCACGTCCGCCTTGCACCCTTCTCCCCCTTGCACTATTCTACCCTCTGCCTTGCACCCTTCTCCCGTCCGCCTTGCACCCTTCTCTACCTTGCACCCTTCTCCCCTCTGCCTTGCACCCTTCTCCTCTCTGACTTGCACCCTTCTCCTCTCTGCATTGCACCCTTCTCCTCTCTGCCTTGCACCCTTCTCCCCCTCCCCCTTGTACACTTCTCCCCCTCCGACTTGCACCATTCTCTACCTTGCATCCTTCTCACCCTCTACCTTGGACCCTTCTCCCCCTCCCCCTTGTACCCTGCTCCACCTCCGCCTTGCACCCTTTTCTACCTTGCACCATTCTCCCCTCAGCCTTGCACCCTTCTCACCTCTGCATTGCACCCTTCTCTCCTCTGCCTTGCACCCTTCTCCTCTCTGCCTTGCACCCTACTCGCCCTCTGCCTTGCACCCTTCTCGCCCTCTGCCTTGCACTCTTCTCGCCCTCCCACTTGCACCCTTCTCCCCTCTGCCTTGCACCCTTCTCGCCCTGCCCCTTGCACCCTTCTCGCCTTTCCCCTTGCACCCATATCCCCCTCCCACTTACAGCCTTTTCCGCCTCCCCTTGT
The DNA here is from genome assembly GCF_964263255.1 of Lissotriton vulgaris. NCBI lineage: Eukaryota > Metazoa > Chordata > Amphibia > Caudata > Salamandridae > Lissotriton > Lissotriton vulgaris. The sequence continues at coordinate 1,749,018,199 of NC_141691.1, forward strand.
ACCTTTTTCCACCTCCGCCTTGCACCTTTTTCTACCTTGCACGATTCTCCCCTCCGCCTTGCACCCTTCTCCTCTCTGCCTTGCAACCTTTTCTAACTTGCACCATTCTCCCCTCTGCCTTGCACCCTTCTCCCCCTCCCTGTTGCACCCTTTTCTACCTTGCACCCTTCTCCTTTCTGCCTTGCACCCTTCTCCCCTCCGCCTTGTACCCTTCTCCCCTCCGCCTTGCACCCTTCTCCCCGCTAACTTGCACCCTTCTCCCCTCTAACTTGCACCCTTTTCTCTTCCGCCTTGCACCCTTCTCTCCTCTAACTTGCACCCTTCTCCCCTCTGCCTTGCACCCTTCTCCCCTCTGCCTTGCACCCTTCTCCCCTCCGCCTTGCACCCTTCTCCCCTCCACCTTGCACCCTTCTCCCCTCTGCCTTGCACCCTTCTCCCCTCCGCCTTGCACCCTTCTCTACCTTCCACCCTTCTCCTCTCTGCCTTGCACCCTTCTCCTCATTGCATTGCACCCTTCTCCTCTCTGCCTTGCACCATTCTACCCCTCCCCCTTGTACACTTCTCCCCCTCCGACTTCCACCCTTCTGTACCTTGCACCCTTCTCGCCCTCTGCCTTGCACCCTTCTCCCCCTCCCCCTTGTACCCTTCTCCACCTCCACCTTGCACCCTTTTCTACCTTGCACCATTCTCCCCTCTGCCTTGCACCCTTCTCCCCTCTGCCTTGCACCCTTCTCCCCATCTGCCTTGCACCCTTCTCCCCCTCTGCCTTGCACCCTTCTCACCCTTTAGGCTGGGATTCAACCCAAGAACCACCATGTCGGAAGGATATTAGGAGCAGGGGCATCAGCCTAAAAAAACATGTTTTATTTCTGAAGAATTATATTTTCGCATTTGGGACACTGTAACTATATGGAAACCACAACCATTTACGTCAATAAGCTAAACTAGCCTTGAGAAAGCCCCGGCGCAAATCGCCAAGAGGGGGCGAAACACGTGTCGGCTGTCCTTGTCCTATGAATAAAAATAAAGAAACTTCACTGCAATTAAAATGTCTCTGTCCTTCATACCACGATCTGGAAAGAATGGATATTAATCTTGAAAAACTGATGTGAATTTCTGTGGAGAACACACTTACCACTTTTCAAAACTGTCCCCTCTGCCTTGCACCCTTCTCCCCTCCGCCTTGCACCCTTCTCCCCTCCGCCTTGCACCCTTCTCCCCCTCCGCCTTGCACCCTTCTCCCTCTCCGCCTTGCACCCTTCTCTACCTTGCACCCTTCTCCCCTCTGCCTTACACCCTCCTCCCCTCTGCCTTGCACCCTTCTCCTCTCTACCTTTCACCGTTCACCTCTCTGCCTTGCACCCTTCTCCCCTCTGCCTTGCACCCTTCTCGGCCACCACCTTGCACCCTTCCCATCCAATGGAAGGGGCTGCCACCTCGAACAATGGCACCATTTCAAAAGCATGATGGACTAGGGCCGGCCCTGACTGGGCTCACACCTGACGCACTGGCGATCCAGGGGAGGGCAAGAGCCCCCACTTGCCCCTCCCTGCGGACGCCCATGGTGGGTGTACTTGCCCTCATTCATAATAGTGTGGCCCTTGAAACGGTAGAGTATGTGGTGGTATAAATCTGGCCCCGCCACCTACGCCTGAATCTAACACTTTCATCTGATGCGTTTCCTGCGACATCGGACCGACTTCCAAGAGGCGGCCTTGCAGATTTCTGCAATAGGAACATTACGGAGCAAAGCCGTCGTGGCAGCTTTGCCCCTGGTGGAATGAGCCTTAGGTTTACCTCCTAAGGTCTTATTAGCTTTCTGGTAACACAGTTGTATGCAGGACACAATCCACCTAGAGATGGACTGCTTAGAGGTCGCAAGACCCGTCCTGACTGATCCATAATTGATGAACAATTGGTCTGACCTATGAATATCTTTGGTCTTATCCAGATAAAATTTCAACACCCTCCTAACATCCAGGGAATGTAAGGACCTTTCCGCTGGAGATGAAGGATTCTGAAAAAACGTAGGCAAAGTTATAGTCTGGTTGACATGAAAATCAGAAATAACCTTGGGAAGAAATTTAGGGTGAGTAGGCATAACAACCTTAGCAGCATGAAATACAGTATAAGGTTCTTGGCAACACAACGCCTGAATTTCACTCACCCTGCGGGCCGATGTAATGGCCACGAGGAACGCCGCCTTCCAGGACAGGTGCTGCAACGAAGCCTTATGAATAGGTTCAAAAGGCGCCTTCATCAATCTGGACAGCACCACATTCAATTCCCATGAAGGCGAAGGAAGCCTGACAGGAGGGAACACTTTCTTCAAGCCTTCCAAAAAGTCTTTGATCACAGGGATCTGGAAGAAGGAAGTCTGTGAAAGGCTTTTCCTGTAGGCAGTCAATGCAGCGAGATGAACCTTAATGGAATGAACATTAAGGCCAGACCGCGCCAAATGTAGAAGGTAAGGAAGCATGACATCTTCCTTGCACGTCGTTGGGTCAAAGTTCTTGGACGCACACCAGATACAAAACCTCTTCCACTTGTAAGCATAGGATGTTCGAGTGGAAGGTCGCTTAGACTCCTTCAGTATGTCTATGCAATCTTCGGGCAGATTCAAATGGCCATATTGCACTATCTCAGGAGCCATGCCGCCAAACTCTAAGACGAGAGTTTGGGGTGCAACATCTGCCCCCCGAACTTCGTGAGAAGTTCCGGCCTGCACGGCAGCCGTATGTGAGGAAGGAGAGACCGGTGAAGCAGGTCCGTGAACCACCACTGCCTGGGCCATTCCGGGGCAATCAGGATCATCCGTGCCCTGGACTGGGACAGCTTGATGAGCACCGTTGGAATCAGGGGAATGGGTGGAAAAGCGTACACAAAGCTGTTCGACCAGTAGATCCATAGCGCATTCCCCAGCGTCCCTTGCTGATAGTACCTGGAGGCGAAGTCTCGGCATTTGCTGTTTTCGGCGGTGGCGAACAGATCTACGTCTGGAGTCCCCCACCTTTCGAAGACTTCTCCTAGTACTTCGTCTTTTATGACCCATGCGTGGTTTTCCTGAACCAGTCTGCTCAATGCGTCTGCCTGAACATTCTGCACACCTGGTAGATGGGTAGCCGTTATCGTCAGTCCTCTGGCCAGAAGCCAGTGCCAGATCGTCTGCGCCTCCTGAGACAGGGTGCGCGATCTCAAGCCCCCCTGCTTGTTGAGGTAATACATCGTGGTTGTATTGTCCTTCTGTACAAGCAGAGAGTTGGTCTGGAAGGACGGATGAAAGGCCTTCAGTGCCAAGTGAACAGCTCCGAGTTCCAGGAAATTGATGTGATACGTGGACTCCATCGGAGACCACGTTCCCTGACTCTGTAAGTCTCCCGAATGCGCTCCCCAGCCGTGGAGAGAGGCATCCGTCACGATCGTCTGAGTAGGAATGTCCTTGTGGAAGGGAACCCCTCTGAGGAGATTCTCCGCTGAACACCACCACTTCAGAGACTGAAGAGCATGCAGCGACAGTCGTATCTTGTCGTCCCAGGATCCTTTCCTCTGGTCCCACTGGTCCTCCAAGCACTCCTGCAGAGGTCTCATGTGTAGCCGTGCATGAGGAGTGAGGAAGATACAAGAGGCCCTCGACCCCAGTAGCGAAGACACCGCCCTCACTGTTGTAGATGGAGTGGTCATAAGAGCCTGAGCCTTCCGAAGGATCGATCGCCGTCGCTCCTCCGAAGGAGACACGCTTGCTGACAGCGTATTGATGGTGGCTCCCAAGTACTGAATGCACTGGACCGGGATCGGGACAGACTTGGACATGTTGATGTGCAACCCCAACTTGTTCAGGAGAACGCACGTCTTCTGGAAGTGTGCTTGAGCTTCTGAGAAGGAGGAGGCCTTGATCAACCAATCGTCCAGGTACGGGTAGACAAACACCTTGTTCTTCTTTAGGTGTGCCGCTACCACTGCCATACACTTCGAGAATGTTCTGAGCGCAGATTTTAGCCCAAATGGCAGCACTGTGTACTGATAATAATTGGTGCCGACTTGAAATCGCAGAAACTTCCTGTGTTTGCATGTAATGGGCACATGGAAGTATGCATCCTGTAGGTCTATTGCACAAAGCCAGTCTCCCTGTTGCAACTAAGGATAAATCTGATGCAACGACAGCATGCAAAACTTTTCTCTGCGAATCCACTTGTTTGCCTGCCGCAAATCCAGAATGGGCCTGAACTCGTTCTTGCTCTTCTTGCGAACCAGGAAGAACCGGGAGTACAGACCTCTTCCACTTTGAGACAGAGGTACGTCTTCTATCGCCCTGTTCCTTAACAGGATATCGGCCTCCGCCTAGAGCTCGCGCAGTTGATACTGTGAGCTGACCGGAGGGATCGCTGGAGGCGGGCTGATGAACCGAAGACTGTATCCAATGCAAACAATATTCAGCACCCACTTGTCCTGAGTAATTTTTCTCCACTCTGCCAGAAAAAATTGAACGCTTCCCCCCACCGGAGCGGGTAACGATGAAGGGGAATTAACCGCTCAGGGTCGAGACCCGGCCGGGCCCTTGTTCGCGGTAGAGGACTACTGTCCCCCTCTACCCTTTTGCCGTTTCTGGAAGGGTCTACTGAACTGCTGCTGTTGTTGCTGCTGCTGTCCCGAGGACTGCCCCCTTCCTCTTCCTTGTGCACCGTACCGTCTTTGGAACGGCCGGTAGGACTTCTTCTCTTTGGGCTTCTCCAAGCCCACAGCCGTAAGGGTCTCCGCCTCCGCCTTCATGCGGGCCATCTCATCATCTGCGTGTTTTCCGAACAAGGTTTCCCCGGAAAAAGGCAGATTGGCCACCCGCTGCTGGGGCTCCGGCTTGAGTGACGTGAGCCGGAGCCAGGCATGTCGCCGCTGATTGATTCCATGGCAGTAACCATGGGCAGCCAACAGGGAGGCATCCGCAGCCGCGCTGATGACCTGATTTGACACCAGCATCCCTTCCTTGAGGATCTCTTGGAAGTCCTCCCTCTTGTCTCTTGGTAGCAGTTCCATGAACTGTTGCAGGGAGTCCCACAGCGCCCGGTCATAACGTCCCAGCAGAGTTGTTTTGCTGGATGCCTTCATGGCTGTGGAAGCAGTCCCACACACCTTCCCTCCAGCCGAGTCGATCCATCGACTTTCTTTATCTGGCGGCACGGTGGATGACGGGGAGGTAGAGTGTAATTTCCTGGCCGCCGTCACTATCACCGAATCCGGTACCGGATCTACTCTCAGAAAGGCAGGGTCCGAATCCGGGGCCCTGTACTTCTTTAGAAGTCGGGAGGGAGCGGCCTTCACCACCGCTGGTGTGAGGAACAGCTCCTCTGCAGGCTCCACCAATCCAGGTACTAGTGGTAGAAGAGGGCGAGACAATTACTTCTTGTGAAGCGTTTCGAATATCACGGACGTCGTAGGTGTTGGAGCCGTCACCGTAATACCCAACTTCGCAGCCCCCTCAGGAGAACCTCCTGGAATGTGGCAATGTCATCCACCGGAGACACCCTGGTCCCAGGGGAGTCCGATAATGTCGGCGAGTAGGAATGGGTCCTGGAGGAGTCCGTGCGGGACTAGACCCCCGCCTCCTATGGCGACGCTTTGATCTGGTGGAGGATCTATGACGACTCCTCGATCTTCCTCTCCGTCCGGAGCGTGATCGTGACCTCCTCGGCCTAGGGCGATCAACCGGTTCCACCGGAGCGGGTGACTTGGGCTTATCCGGGGCCTTCGGTTTAGGCGTACCCTTGGGAGGCGTCGGAAGAATAGGCAATGAAGTCGACCTCGGGGTATTGGAGGCGGCTTCTCTGGCAACCCAGGTCCAGGTTGCGGTGGAGGCAGCGGAGGGGGAGTAGGATTCCTCGGAAGGGGACCCCTCGGCAATGGAGGAGGGGGAGTCACCTTCCCCGACGGGGTATACACCTCGGAATACACCAAGCCCGGTGAACCTCCTTCTCTACCAGACTGGGGCGTTGGCGAACCTCCCACGGCGTCAGGCCTCCTTCCACCTCTCTTCGACGTCGAAGAACGGCGACCAGACGGCAAGCGTCGGCCCCGTGACGTCGAGCGTCTCCTCCTCGGCGTCGAACGCCTTCGCCTCGACGGCGACCTCGTCCGCCTCGACGGCAACCTTCTGCGCCTCGACGGCGATCTTCTGTGCCTCGACGGCGATCTACTCCTCGACGGCGATTTGCGCCTCGACGGCGACCTGCGCCTCGACGGCGGCCTGCGCCTCGACGGCGACCTGTGCCTCGACGGCGACCTGTGCCTCGACGGCGACCTGTGCCTTGATGGCGACCTTGACGACGAGGATCTTCTCAACGATGATCGTCTCCTCTTCGCCGACGGCGAACGGCGGTATCGCCTCAACGGCGAGCGCCGACGCCTGGCCTGTCGACGTCGATCGCTCGACGCCGACGACGATGAAATAGTTACCGGGGACTTCGATGGTCTTGTAACATCCCTCGACGCCGAGCGTCGACGTCGTTTCGACTTCGACGATGGAGAACAGACCGTAGTCATCCCTCTCAACGCCGTAGTGGGCGCAATCGACCCAGGCTGAGAATGGTGGCGTTTGCTGGCCTTCCTGCCCCTGGGGAGCCCCCCAGAAGCCTCAGCATGGGCAGATGAAGCCCCTCCAGACCCATCTTGTGCCTTCATTCTTCTTTCTTCGAGACCCTGAAGTCTGATCTTCTTTCTGTCCTTCAGGGTCCTGCCAGAGAAGCCTTGACAGATCACACACTCCTCTGGGACATGGGAAGAAGGAAGGCAGAGGATACACACCTCATGGGGATCTGATTTGGCCTTCTTCCTGGAGCACTCCGGGCATTTATCGAATAATGCAGGCATTTTCGACGAAAAACAGAGTGCAAGACAACGGAGAAAGGCACCAAAGTACAATAAAGTACTTAACTTTGAGAAAAGTAGTGAAAAATCACCAAAAACCCTTAAAAAGGGAGAGCTCAATGCTCCAGGGTCCTGCTTGCAGGAGCCGGAAAAAAGAACTGAAAGTAAAAGGGACCTGCAGTGCATTCTGGGATACTGTGAAGTTCTGGAAAGTTCTCTTAAAGGCACAGTATCCTGTTTTGAGCATCATAATGGCAGCCTATGGGGCTTGTCCGTCCAGGTCTTCCTCTCTATCATTCCAGAGGGTTTTTGCTGCTAAGCCAAGGGAAATCTGGACAGGCTTTGCTGTTTGTGGATTTTTGGTGGAATTTCTAGTTGAAGTACTGGACAGTGTAGCCTGGTTATAGGCTGCATTATATGTCTTTAAATTCTCTCTTAAGTGTCTGTGCAGTTCTGCATTTTTTTGACACTTTAAGAGATTATTTTTGATTGCTCCGGGGTCCACGCACATGGGCGGGACTATTCACTAGATTATGACTATACACAGAGATCCCCTACTACAGAATCTGAGTTCCAACCAAGCCTCTGGGACCAGGCACCCGGCAATCAAGGCCACCCCACTCAGTTCCAAGTAAATGTGGCTGTCCCCTGTCCCTCTGTGCCTCTAGGAGTCTCCCCCACAGCTAATGCACATTCCAGGCCTGCAGCTGTGGCTCTGCCCGTTCCTGGGCCAGGGGTCAACCATATATCCTACCGCTGGGGCTCATGCAGTAGTTCCTCTGGGGGCCCATCCAGTTGGATCCCAACCTAGTGCGCCTACCTTGCAGGGCTGCACCACCGTGTAGACCAGGGGTACTCATAGTACGGCCCGCGGGCCGCTGGCGGCTCGGCAAGCCTTCCCTGGTGGCCCACGGACCTTTCAGAGATCGTACCAGAGTTTTTGATTTTTTTAAAAGGCTGTCTGCAAACAGAGCTCGACTCAGAGACTCTGCTGCCTGTGGGGGCCGGGCGATTTCCGCCGTAGTCCGAGTGGGGCTGCAGGGGCGCTGAGAGGTGAAAATAGCCTCATTAACATTCTAATGGTCTTTTAAAGACCTGTGAAATCCTTTGGTGCGGCTGTGTGCGCACGCCTGGAAGCTGTCACAGCCCGGGAGGGAGGGGGTGTGGGGGGTGGGGAGTAGTGTTTACTGTCAGCCACAAAGGCATTAGCTGCACTTTCTGATGGCGTCTCTCCGAGCATCAGAACTCCTCCATAGGCTCTCTTCTTCCCATTGTAGGTCACCGTCATGTTAAATGAAGCAGATTCAATGTGTTGTCTGAGGGGTGTGCATCTGCTGAAGAGCGTTAGTTCAAGTGGATCGATCCTGCTTCAACTTTCATACTCTGCCAAATACGAGTTTCTCAATGGGTCCTCTGGTTAGATCCGACTTTAATCAGTTGCAATATTGTGCGTGCTGCAGTCATTTATTTCACTGCAAACTTTGAGGCAGAACCCTGCATCCTTATTTTACCTGGCCTATAGTTCACGAGTAATCGTAGCTACATAACACCTCAACCCCATACCCTAACCGCAATGTTTGGCCGTGCTGTCGGTTTCCACAGAAACTATATCTCCTCTTGTCTTAGCAATTGTCCAGTATCGTAATAAGGACAATTACACGATACGCATATGAAACTGGCTACACAGGACATGCACAGCCCTGCCCAGTGCTACTTGTTAGACTCAAGAGTACCTTTTGGAATATAACATTACAGAGCTCTGGCTGCCAACTATAACCTATGTGGGACTGTGTGCCCCTCAATCCAATGCTTGCCCAGTGCCCAAGCTTGTCTGCGGGTCAGCTAACGGTGTTTGGCTCTTAATTAGGCAGCTGAGAAGAGATGTAAATGTTGGGGCCTCAGATCCATCTGTTGTGGGCCTGGTCCCACTTGTGACAGAAAGGTCGTAAAGCCCCCACTGATGCTCGGCATCCTGATCTGATTCATTGATTGATGCTGGCAGAAGGTAGGATCCCGGTGACCCAGTGTGGGCAAAAGCTGGTAAAGGCCTCTGTGTATTAATAGCTCACCTAACTTGCTATGGATGTTATTAATAAATTAAATAAATGCTTCATTCTGAGCTGCCTGCAGCCTGAAGTGTGAGAACTATGCACTCTCGCAGTATTACTCTGCTCTGTTTACAGCTGCCTGCTGTTAGTGCATTTAAGTTCAATCACTTTTTAGGTCGAGTTTACTCGAACCTATTGCTGTCCATCCAAAAGCTGACTTTTTACGATGCGGATTTTCAAAAGTTCACGTGAAATCACGTGACCACAAGCTCCTTCGTGCACGAGCTTGCATTTCCCCACAGGCTTCCCCCTGCCAGCAGCATTTGCCACATCAAAGGCTTCAGCTGCCCCGCACTCGCCGTCACTTATTCACGGCCGTAGGCCGTGACTTCAAAGGGTTCCGCTGCCCCGCCCCTGCTTCACGGCCATCTGTTCCCCAGCACCTCCCCTCTCTCTCCCCTAATTATTCACTGCTGGCCGGCCGCAACATCTAGTTTGCCACGGCTTTCGTTTTCCGCTTGTTTTACTTTGGTGGCATGCCGCGTTTGAGCTTGTTTTGTGGGAGGAGGGGGCTCCAACCAACGGAGACGCATCTAACGTAGTCCTGCGTCTCCGTCAGTCACTAACAATAAATATTTCCTTTTTTGATGACCTCTTTTTGCTTTTCAAACCCCTTGTGACGTCGCCTTGATAAAAACAGATTACGAGGTTCCTGGATTAGACCTACTGTGACTTAATTCGCTGAACGTGACAGCCTATGACGTATTTCGATTGGTGAGACCAATGTGTCCCAATGTACTGTGACAGCTCCTGGACGACACATATGAGTATATCATGCGCTAGATAAAACGGGCTGCGAAGAGATCTGTTTGGAGGTCTAATGAGACACCCGCAGTCTAATGCACATTTTGAATCAGATGTACGGACATCTTTCACTGGATGAGACCCATATCTGCTGTGACAACCGCTGTCCAGTGCAGATTGTGACATCATTTGGTGATGAGACACACTGTGACGTCTTTCACCGAGGAAGCAATACCGACACCTGCTGGGTGAGACCAATGTCCATTGTGACAACCGATAATGCCGATTGTGACATCATTCGGTAGAATAGGCGCATTGTGACGTCATTCGATGAAGGAGATACACTGAAAACGTCCTGGACGGGACAGAGTTCAACATCACCCGCCGGAGGAAATGTATTGTGACAACACTCTCTGGATGAGACACTTTGTGACATCATCTTCGAAATGTGACAGGTCGTTGCATCATTAGCTGGATGTCCCATCACGTGGTATTTAACTGGCCGCCCATTCAGAAGCGCAAGAACACACATGCAGGACTTCAGGTTGCCCAATCCGCCTCGGCCACGTTTCTTTGTCACCGGAGACGTGTGGGGATCGGTGTACGTAGGGCCGATCACCTGTCCGGACTTCTCACTAACATGTCGGATGCTTCATACAAATTCTGTCGAGGAGCGGGGTCAGCCCAGAAGCCTCCCTTCTGCACTCGGGGAAATAAAGACCTGCTAGGTACAGAACACCCCACCAATATTTTCGGGGTGTGCAAGGAAATCGACTTTCACGCGCAATATAGCAGCCACCATGTGCTGCTGTTGGCACTCTCCCTACAAGCACTCGTTAGTGTGTATCCCCTTGTCTGTTTAAAGCGCCACATGCAGCTAAAAGAGCTTCTAGGCACTCGCGCGTGTCACCAACCACCACAAAATCGTCACGTGCCCATTGTGCGCGCGCGTTCTTCTCTTCCAATCAGCAAACACGAATAAAACACACATTACCAATGCCCTAGCAAGGACTGAAGTCAGACCTTGGCGTGCCCTCTACTAACGTGGGATCAGTGGGCTGTCATATAAAGGCACGGGAGATGCCCCTCGGCAAACTCTCAATCAGTGCAAAATAATCTGGCACAGCCACTCCCATGTAGAGTTTAATGTGCTTGTCAAGCGCCTATACCAAACGGCATCGAGGCGCTCTGCTGTACCAAACACTGCCAGACAGGATCTGGGAGCTACGTGTCTAGCCCGGGGATTTTCCACTAAAGAGCATTGCCTTTTGCGGAATCGGTCTAATGGAAGTGCGACTAGACTACAGCTCCCACAATGCAATTCTCCAGACTTAAAGTCAACGATCGAGGACCGGTTCTAAGGCGGACGCCTGGATAATAGCAAGTTGGCAGCAATTGCGACTCCCGCGCAGACATGGTCGAAAGAAAAGGAACTGGGGGCCACGATAGTAACTACTATGGGGTTAACTTAATTAGCTCAATGTAAGTGCGGATCTGGTAGCGCGGGAGCTCCCCCTTGCATTGGTACGGCCCATGTTATATGGTACATTCCTCTTTGATGGGACGCAGCGTGCAGATGGCCGCCCTCCCCAGCCCTTCATGCATATTTATAGCAGGAGGCTTTAATTCCTGCCAGTTGGCCTCTGCCAGTAAACATGCGGGCAAGGCTGATAACATTCCCACAATCCCCTGTGGTGGATCACGTGATTCTTTTTCAAGTCAACCTCCACTTCTCGTATTGTGGTTGAAAAAGTGGAAGAGAGTTAGTCTGTCTCTTGAAGGTCTGGAAGAGACCCCTTCCTGCTTAGAGTGACCAGGTGACCTAACGTCACTCGGACAGACATCTTTTTCCATTACTTCTCGTCTTGGATTTTCGTCACAATAAAATACACTGAACGTAATCTTCACAGGTTATTTACAAAAGTTGAAGCTATTGACATTATAAATTACAAGAACTTTTATTTAAGTATTCATTATTTAACAAAAATAAAAGCCATTGTTGTTTGTAATATCAATACATCTAAGTCACGTAAATACAACACATATTGCATTACAAACGCTATAGGTGTCACATTTGCGAAAACTATTGGCATTATTGTAGGAGAGTAGGGTCTGCAATCCTATGGTCACCCCCGATTTTTGCTTTTTGCTTCACTGGTTTTCGACTTTCCCTGGCTGTGGGCCTGCTAATCAGACCCACAGCCTAGCTGTTCTCTCTCTAAATTGACAACCATGTACCTTAGGTGCATTTACCAATTGGTACTGGGCCACGTTATCAGTCCCTGTACAGCATACCTTAGGTATCCAGGGCATAGGTGTACCCAGGGCCTACCAGGGGCTGAAGCATGTATTATGCCACCCCTGGCTGGCCATCTAAACAGACACAATTGGCTGCACCCCCTTCCTGGTCCCACCCAGGGGAGGGGCCTAGTCGTAGTGTAGCCCCCTTTAGCTGAATAAAGGTAGGAGCTGGTAGGAGCTGGTCCCATTCCCAGTTAGATTAATCTTGACAACTTCCACGAAGAAGAACTCTTGACCTTCGACCTCCTGAATATCAGAAGACTGAAGAATCTCCCCTATGGTCAGGGAGTGAACATCCTGCTTCGCAGGCACCATCAAGCTCCTGTGCGGTGTGCTGCAAGTCCTTCCTTCCTGGAACCCGATGACCCAGCTCGATGAGACCCGGACCTCTAGACTCCTCTGACCTCTACCCACATCCACAGCACAGCTGGGACCCGTGGGTGCGACGAGCAACTTGGAGACGGCCATCTTGAAGAAACCTGCACAGCGCTTCCAGCACGACTGCCGAGGGATCCTCGAGTGAGTGCACTGGGGTCTGAGAAGCCCCACACCGACGCAGCTCCTGCACCAAAGACCAGCCCCCCAGCATCCACGAGATCTGCGTGGGGCCCTTTTGCCTGGTTGCTGTTTTTCCTGTTGTCTGGTCACTTGCCGGCTGGCTAGTGACCTCTGAGACGACGACCCGAAGATTTCGACACTGCTGGTCTGGTCCCCCAGACTGGCCCTTGCTTCCTTGTGAACGAGAAGCACCCCGGACCCTCCTGGTCCGCACCAGACGCCATCTTTGTTCCACCGCGTGGCTTGCACTTGCCAATGCCTGTTGACCAGATCGACGATCCAACACCGCCAACAGCAGCAGACTACGTGGGACAGCTCGTGCTTCCAGCCTGGTCGTAGAGAACAGCTCCTGGTCCGCGCAGCTACAGAGAGAAGTGTCCCGTCCTCCACCTGACTGCGGCAACAGCACCTGGTTACCTCCTGGTTCCAGCACTGTCACTGGCTAGTGACCGAGACTCTGTCCCCTTCCCTTTCAGGACTTCTTCTTCCTAGTTCCATCCTTGGAACCACCGGACTCCTCCATCTGGCTGCCTGCCAGCAACTCCTTGTTTCAGGCATCACCGGGATCAACGCAGCAAACCCGACACCACTTCAGCCCTATGCACCCGCAGCCTGTGGGTTAGGTAACTAAAGCTTCCAGGTGCTGAAGTCAGTGTTCACTATCCTAGTGTTCAGGTCCACTGTTGTTTTCCCTCCATCCAGCCGGGTTCGTCCGGAATCCGTAACTCTTTAAACTGTAGCATCCATAGACGTTGGTACGCATCCCGAGTGAGAGTTTCCACTCTGCACGTGAGTCCCGTGGGCCTCCTGCTCCTTACTTACCTAGTCAGTAGCGTAGTCCCAGCGATCCTCCAGCCTCTGGATCTCCTTACAGTACTTTCTTTCCTCGCATTGCATTGTTGCTAGTGTATGGTTTGTCATGCCCCTAGGGCACCACTGTAAATCGTGCAACTTGAGTGTATTTTTCCGAAGAGCTTGTCATGTGCTTAGCCCTCTGACCTCATAAAGTGTTCAGAGGTGTATGTTAGTTAATAAATACTTTTTTATTTTCATAACTACCTGTGTGGTGTCCTTTCACTTGGTATTAGAGGGGTTATATGTGGTAAAACAGCTGGCTTCACATGCCAATAGAGTTTAGCCTAAGACTGCTTTGTTGATGCTACCATTAGGATAGCTTGTCTATAAGGTTGACTTACAACCAATCACCATAAGGGTTGTTTGGACTGATGCTGTTGTTTGTACCAAATATAATCTTGAGATATCATTTGAAAGATCACATAAGGTACCATAGGTACATATAACAAGCTTAGAAATACTCTGAGTTCTACTGAACCAACTGTTGTAGTAGAAAGGGAGTGGCACACCCTGACTACAACTCTTAGGAAGGGATCAGTAGGTAAACCCATAGTGTAGGTAAGTGCACCACTTACACCTCACTAGAAAAGCATGCCTACCACAGGAGAGAACTCAGTGGCTCCCCTTGTGGCAGTTGACCCTCCACAGGTCATGTCAAGATATGCAGCTCTTAGCTTCCAGGAGATGAGACAATTGTGTACCTCCAGGAAACTAAAACAGGGTTCTAACCCTACAAGCAACTTCCTGATAGGTCTTTTAGAGACATTTGATGCCAGAAGGGCTTCTAATCCAGGCCCATCTGATCTTACAGGGGAAGACATACCCCCACTAGAGGAGGACTCCAATTTTCCTGAAACTGAAGAAGCAGAGGGAGATGGTGAGGTAAACAGTCAGCAGGCTTACCAGGACCAACTTAAGCATACATGAGAATGGAACTGGGGGACCTCAGGCAGGCTTAACCTTGGGAATAGACGAGTTAGGTCTCTCTCCAGAGGCTCTAACAGATCTGTTCATATCCATGTCTCTCAGGCATCTTCTCAAGGAGGGATGACATCCCCTCAGAGAAGAGAGCATGAAGCCAAGATGAGGGAAGTAAATCTGAGGATTGAGAGGGAAGAACCTGCCCTTGCCAAAGAAAGGCTTGTATTTCCCAGAGAGCAGAAATTGAGTGGGGCAGACCCCACTGGTGGCAGCATTATCATTAGAGATAAAGACAGGAGTTTTGATACTAGACACCTGAGTAAAATAGTGCCCCCCTTTAAACAAGGGGATGACATCCACAAATGGATGACTGCTTTGGAGAGGGCCTGCACTGTCCAGTGCATCCCCCAAAGTCAGTGGGCAGCTATACTGTGGCTCTCCTTTGAAGGTAAAGGTAGAGATAAGCTCCTCACTACTAGAGCTGAGGATGCTAACAATTACCAAGTCCTGAAGAATACACTGATTGATGGGTTTGGCTTAACAACTGAGCAGTACAGGTTGCTGTTCAGAGACACCCAGAAAATTCAGTCTCAGGATTGGGCTGACTTTGTTGATTGTGCCACTAAGGCTTTTGAAGGCTGGTTACTGGGAAATAAAGTTACTGATTACACAGGATTGTATAATCTAATTATGAGAGAACAAATCTTAAGTAATTGTCAAAATCAGTTGTTGCATCAGCACCTTATTGACTCAGATCTGACCTCTCCCCAAGAATTGGGAAAGAAGGCAGACAGATGGGTCAGGACAATGGTCAAGCAGCAGAACCAGAACCAGGGTGGTGGCCAGAAGAAAGCAGACCAGAAGGGTAATGAGAGTAAACAAAATGACCAGAAGTCTTCAACAGGGCCCCAACAATCTAAGGAGGGTGGGTCCCAGAATTCCCAAAAGACGAAGAATAATGGTCAGAAGAAACCATGGTGCCAGTACTGTAAAAGTAATACTCACTGGTTTAGTGACTGCACCAAGAAAGGTCCAGCTCCTACCACTACAGCCCCTAAGGCACCTGCAACCCCTAGTTCAGTTATTAGTGGTAGTGTTCCCCAAAAGGCTATAGTGGGGTTGACATTGGTGTCTGAGGCAGGCTCTGACCTAGGCAGAGTACCTACCCAGGCTGTTCTTGTTTGTACTGGGGACATGGATTTGACCCCTACAATAAGTCCCAGTACTTTGGGCATGTATAGGCAAACGCCTTTGATCAATGGAAAGATGGCTCAGGCCTACAGGGACACCTGTGCCAGTGTCACTATGGTGACACAAGCATTTGTGGACCCTGGACAGGTAATACTAGGTTCAGACTACCTAGTGACCAATGCTAGCAATGTCACTACCAACCATAGTATGACACTTGTTAATTTCTCCTGGGGAGGGGTAAATGGCCTCAAAATGGTTGTTGTTAGTCCAGACTTCCCAGTGGACTGTCTTTTGGGCAATGATTTGGAATCCTCCTTATGGTCAGATGTGGAGTATAGGACTCATGTGGAAATGTTAGGTTTGTCAGCACATGTCCTTGCTGTGGCTAGGTCACAGGCCAAAAAATGCCCAGCTGAACTAGTGCTGGATCCTGGAACAATGGACCAGACACTAACCAAGAGTAAGAACAGTAGGGTTAAGGCAGTGCCTTCCCCCTTGCCTCAAGGTGAGGATCAGCTCTCACAGGAGACTGACCCAAAGACCCCAGAAGGAACTGTCCTAGAAGAACTTGAGCCTGAACAGGTTGAGTTTCTTGGGACAGGGGGACCTTCCAGGGCAGACTTGAGACAGGCACAATTAGACTGTTCATCTCTTGAACCCCTCAGACAGCAGGCTGCTGCTGAGGCTGCAGGGAATGCCACAGGTGCCCATAAAGTGTATTGGGATGATGGACTCCTTTACTCTGAGGCAAGGGACCCCAAGCCTGGTGCTACCAGGAGGCTGGTCATCCCCTTGTCTCTGAGAGGTTTCCTTCTCACCTTGGCCCATGAAATTCCCCTTGCAGGTCACTTAGGCCAGAACAAGACTTGGGAAAGACTTGTCTCACACTTTCACTGGCCTCATATGTCTGAGGACACCAAAGACTTTTGTCGTTCATGTGTCACCTGTCAAGCCAGTGGCAAATCAGGTGGCACAACAAAGGCCCCCCTTATACCACTACCTGTGGTGGGGGTACCCTTTGAAAGAGTGGGGATTGACATTGGTGGACCAATGGACCCCCCAACAGCATCTGGGCACAGATTTATACTGGTGGTAGTGGATCATACCACCAGGTATCCAGAAGCTATTCCCCTTAGGACCACTACAGCTCCTGTTGTGGCCAGGGCCCTACTTGGAGTGTTCTCCAGAGTGGGGTTTCCTAAGGAGGTTGTCTCTGACAGAGGTGCAAACTTCATGTCAGGATACTTGACTGCTATGTGGAAGGAGTGTGGTGTCAACTACAAGTTCACCACCCCCTATCACCCACAGTGCAATGGGCTTGTTGAGAGATTCAACAAGACCCTCAAAGGGATGATAAAAGGGTTACCAGAAAAGCTTAGGCGAAGATGGGACATCGTTTTACCCTGCCTTCTGTTTGCTTACAGAGAGGTCCCACAGAAGGGGGTTGGTTACAGCCCTTTTGAACTTCTCTTTGGGCATCCTGTAAGAGGACCCCTGTGTCTTGTGAAGGAAGGATGGGAGTTACCTCTCAAAAAGCCTAAACAGGACATAGTGGACTATGTACTTAGTGTCCGCTCCAGGATGGCAGAGTACATGGAGAAGGCATCTAAAAACCTTGAGCCCAGCCAAGAACTGCAAAAAGCTTGGCATGACCAAAAGGCTGTCCTTACTGTTTACCAGCCTGGACAGAAGGTGTGGGTGTTGGAGCCAGTGGCCTCAGCAGCTCTCCAAGACAAATGGCCTGGACCCCATACTATCATTGAACAGAAGGGAGAGGTCACCTACCTGGTAGACCTTGGAACTCCCAGGAGCCCTCACAGAGTACTTCATGTGAACAGGCTCAAGGCATTTGTCAACAGGGAAGACATGGGCTTGCTCATGGCTACAGATGAAGGACAGGAGGAAGCGAGTGACCCTCTCCCAGACCTGCTCACTCAGAACCCTGATGATGGGTCAGTAGATGGTGTAGTCTTTTCTGACAGCCTCTCTGAGCATCAACACGAGGATTGTAAACAGGTTCTTCAATCCTTCAGACAAATGTTCTCTCTGACACCCAGTCAGACAAACTGGTGCACCCATGAGGTGGACACTGATAACAGTCTGCCTATAAAGAGTAAAATCTACAGGCAACCTGACCACGTCAGGGACTGCATAAAACAAGAAGTACAAAAGATGTTGGAATTGGGAGTCATTGAACCCTCAGAGAGCCCTTGGGCTAGTCCTGTAGTTCTAGTGCCTAAACCTCACAACCAGGATGGTAAGAGAGAGATGAGGTTTTGTGTAGACTGTGAGAAGTTGGCCTGATATATAGTGCTCACTATTCTAGTGATCACTGTGTATCATACCAAACGACCCTTATTGATGATTGGTTGTAAGTCAACCTTATAGACCAGCTATCCTAGTAGCGTGGACAAAAGCAGTCTTTAGGCTAAACTCTAGAGGGCGTGTTAAGCCAGCTGTTTTACCATCACATATACCCCTTGAACACCAAGTGAAAGGACACCACACAAGTTGTTATGAAAAATAAAGTATATTTATTTATAACAAGTCTACCCTGAACTCTTTATGAGTCAGGGAGCTAAGCACAATACAAAACTCTTACGAAAATACTTCAAGTTGCACAATTTACACAAATGCCCGAGGGGCACGACAAACCATATACACTAAAAGTGGAATGCGAAATACTAGCAGGTAATTAACAAGATCCAGAGGCTTCAGGATCGCTAGGACTACATCACTGAACCCTATGGTTACGAGCAGGAGGCCTAGGGAGATCGGTGTGCACTCTCACGCGGGATGCGGGACAAAGTCTATGGAGGCTAGTATTTCTAAAGTTACTGTTTTCGGACGAATCTGACTAGGTAGACTTAAAACGAAAAAGGATCTGGACACTTGGAGAGTGAACCTGCGTTGGAGCACCGAAATGCTCGGGTTACCTAGCCCAGGAGCTGCGGCTGCATAGGGTTCAAAAGACGTCGGGAATCCTCGTTGTAGTCTATGGAGCCTGAAAGAAGAAGCTGCTGGCAGGCGACCCGTGAAGATGTTCGGTGTGATCCAAGCCTGGATCGGTGATGGAGACGACCTGAAAGCAGAGGGGTCTCAGTTCTTAATCACTAGCCAGTGATTGTGTGGGCACCAGGATGGCACCGGATGAGGTCACCGCGATCAGGTGAGTGGGCGACGCTGGACTCTGCAGTCACACGGGCCAGGAGGCGTTGTCGGCGACTAGGCTGGAGGTGCGAGCTGTTCCACGAGGGTGTCTACTGTCGGCGATGCTGGAACCAGGATTGGAGCAACAAGCCTTGGCAAAGGCAAGCCCACACGGTGGAGTCAAGATGGCGTCTGGAGTGGACCAGGAGAGTCCGGGGTGCTCCTCTTTTGGAAAGGAGCAAGGGCCAGTCTGGAGCAACCAGACCAGCGGTGAAATCGTCGTGGTACGTCGTCAGGAGGGCCACTAGCCAACGGGCAAGTGACCGGACAACGCGGTGGGCAGAAAAGAGCAGAAGGGCCCCACGCAGACCTCGTGGATGCTGGGGGGCTGGACTTCGGTGCTGGAGCTGCTCAGGGTTGGGGCTTCTCAAACCCCAGTGCACTCACTCGAGGATCCCTCGGCGGTCGTGCTGGTTAAGCGTCGTGCAGGTTTAGAAGATGGCCGGTCCCTCAGGTCTCGTCACACCCAAGAATCTCAGCTGGGCTGATGATGCAGGTAGAGGTCAGAAATGCCAGGGAATCCGGGTCTCGTCGAGCTGGTCAGTCTTGATCCGGAGGATGGACGTGCAGCAAACCACAATGCTTAGGTGGTGCCTGCGGGTGCAGGGTGGCTACTCCTTAGCCACAAGGGAGAGTCTTCAAAGAAAGTCAAGAGTTCCTTTTGTGGAAAGTCCTTCAAGATTCAAGATTACCTAATTTGGGAAGGGGGCCCACTCCTACCTTTATCCTAAGAAAAGGGGCTGGCACGCGACTAGGTCCTGCCCATGGGTGGGACCAGGAGGGGGGTGGTTACAACCCTCTCCCTTTTCCAGACTTTCCCCAGCTCAGGGGCTGGTGTGCACCTGGAACTGGTTTGAGCCGGCATATGCACAGTGAGCCACTTGCAGTCACCTTCCTCTCAGCCCTGCCTACCTGGGATACACAAAACCCTGTCTGGGATGGTGCTAGCACCGCCCCAGACAGGAAACCCTTTGTCCAAGCTCTCCTCGCTGGGCGGACTCCCAGCAGCAGGAGGTCATACTTGTGTCTGTGGTGGCAGCATCCATTTTGTGATGCTGAGGCTCGAGTTAACTTTATCCGGGGTTCACGGTTACATACATGTCGTGTCCCTCTAGAAGGGTGGAATGCTAACCCCGTCGCCAGAATTGGCGAGGGGTTAGTCTTCCAATTCGTATGACACCTTACTCGACATGTTTTGATAAAGCGATACCAAAGTTGGCAAATAACCACGAGGATTATAGTGCACTTAAGAGTATATGGTACGCGTTATCATGGAACAGCTATTAGGACTTGGTTCCGCAAGCTGCAGACTGGCTCAGCTCATGCCAGAGCACCATCCCACATAATTCCAAGCATCCTGCCTTCAGGATTGTTAAGGCCTGCCATAGGAGTGAGTGATAGGAATACATGTGTCCATTTTAGGGTTAGATATAGAAATACTATATCTAAAGCAAAGGGTGTTTACACCACCTTGCCCCGGCTGTCGTGCAGCCAGTTGTGTCAGATTTGGTTGGCCAGCCAGGGGTGGCATAATACATGCTGCAGCCCCTGGTAGGCCCTGGGTACACCTATACCCTGGATACAGGGACTGATAAGGTGGCCCAGTACCAATTGGTAAATGCACCTAAGGTACATGTGTGTCAATTTAGAGAGTGAACAGCTAGGCTGTGGGTCTGATTAGCAGGTCCACAGCCAGGGAAAGTCGTAAACCAGTGAAGCAAAAAGCAAAAATCGGGGGTGACCATAGGATTGCAGACCCCACTCTCCTACATAGACTACAGGGGTCTCAATGCCGTCACTAAGACAGATGCCCATCCAATACCAAGAGCATATGAACTCATAGATAAATTGGCTTCTGCCAAATTCTTGAGTACATTTGACCTGACAGCTGGTTATTGGCAAATCAGGTTAGCTGAGGATGCCAAGGCCAAAACAGCATTTTCTACCCCAGGAGGTCATTATCAGTTTGTGGTGATGCCCTTTGGTTTGAAAAATGCACCTGCCACTTTTCAAAGGTTGGTGAACCAAGTCCTCTCTGGGCTGGATGACTTCTGTGCAGCATATCTAAATGATATTGCTGTCTTTAGCTCCACCTGGGAGGATCACCTGATCCACCTGAGGAAAGTTTTGGAGGCCCTGCAAAAGGCAGGCCTCACTATCAAGGCTACCAAGTGCCAGATAGGGCAGAGTCAAGTTGTATACTTGGGCCACCTTGTAGGTGGAGGCCAAGTTCAACCTTTGGAGAGCAAGATACAGGCCATAAAGGACTGGGCTCCTCCAACCACCCAGACACAGGTCAGAGCTTTCTTGGAGCTGTCTGGTTACTATAGGAAATTTGTCAGAAATTATGGAACCATTGTGACTCCACTTAATGACCTGACAAGTAAGAACATGCCAAAGAAAGTTCAGTGGACAGTTAGCTGTCAAAAGGCATTTGATGACCTAAAGCAGGTCATGTGCACTGCACCTATTCTCAAGATTCCAGACTACTCCAAACCTTTCATTGTCCAAACAGATGCTTCTGAGTTGGGTGTGGGAGCTGTTCTATTTCAACTGAATATTGATGGTCATGACCAGCCCATTGCTTTTATAAGTAGAAGGCTGACCCCTAGAGAGAAACATTGGTCAGCTATTGAGAGGGAGGCCTTTGCTGTAGTTTGGGCCCTGAAGAAGCTGAGGCCATACTTGTTTGGCACTCACTTCAAGATTCAGACCGACCATAGGCCCCTCTTATGGCTAAATCAAATGAAGGGTGAAAACCCCAAACTTCTTAGGTGGTCCATTTCCCTACAGTGGATGGACTTTACAGTGGAGCACAGACCAGGGACTGACCATGGCAATGCAGATGGTCTCTCCAGGTACTTCCACTTAGAACAAGAAGACTCACCTGGTCAAGGTTAGTTTAATGTCCCTAAGTTTGGGGGGTGGGGGGGGTTATGTAGGAGAGTAGGGTCTGCAATCCTATGGTCACCCCCGATATTTGCTTTTTGCTTCACTGGTTTACGAATTTCCCTGGCTGTGGGCCTGCTAATCAGACCCACAGCCTAGCTGTTCTCTCTCTAAATTGACAACCATGTACCTTAGGTGCATTTACCAATTAGTACTGGGCCACCCTATCAATCCCTGTACAGCATACCTTAGTTATCCAGGGCATTGGTGTACCCAGGGCCTACCAGGGGCTGAAGCATGTATTATGTCACCCCTGGCTGGCCATTTAAACAGACACTACTGGCTGCACGACAGCTGGGGCAAGGTGGTGTAATCACCCTTTGCTTTAGATATAGTATCCCTATATCTAAACCTAAAATGG
The DNA here is from genome assembly GCF_964263255.1 of Lissotriton vulgaris. Classification (NCBI taxonomy): domain Eukaryota; kingdom Metazoa; phylum Chordata; class Amphibia; order Caudata; family Salamandridae; genus Lissotriton; species Lissotriton vulgaris. The sequence goes on from NC_141691.1 coordinate 1,749,040,252, forward strand.
ACACATATATTCCTATCAGTCACTCCTATGGCAGGCCTTATCAATCCTGAAGGCAGAGTGCTTGGAATTATGTGAGATGGTGCTCTGGCATGAGCTGAGCCCGTTTGCAGCTTGCGGAACCAAGTCCTAATTGTTGTTCCATGATAACGCTATACCATATACTCTTAGGTGCATTATGAACCTCGCGCTCAAATGCTAACTTGGGTATAGCATTATCAAAACATGTCGAGTAAGGTGTCATACGAATTGGAATACTACCCCCTCGCCAATTCTGGCGACGGGGGAAGCATTCCACCCTTCTAGAGGGACACAACATGTATGTAACTGTGAACCCCGGTTAAAGTTAACTCGAGCCTCAGCATCACAAAATGGATGCTGCCACCACAGACACAAGTCTGACCTCCTGCTGCTGGGAGTCCTTCCAGCTAGGGAGGCTCGGACAAAGGGTTTCCTGCCTTGGGAGGTGCTAGTACCACCCCAGACAGGATTTTGTGTATTAGGTAGGACAGGGCTGAAAGGAATGAGACATGCCTGGGGCACACAAGGTGTCCCTGTGCATACTCCGTTCTAAACCAGCTCCTGGGGCACTCCAGCCCCAGAGCTGGCGCAAGACCGGACAAAGGATAGGGGGTGTAACCACCCCCTTCCTGGTCCCACCCAGGGGAGTGACCTAGTCGTAGTGCTGAATAAAGGTAGAAGCTGGTCCCATTCCCAGTTACATTAATCTTGACAACTTCCACGAAGAACTCTTGACCTTCGACCTCCTGAACATCAGAAGACTGAAGAATCTCCCCTATGGTCAGGGAGTGACCATCCTGCTTCGCAGGCACCATCAAGCTCCTGTGCGGTTTGCTGCAAGTCCTTCCTTCCTGGAACCCGACGACCCAGCTCGACGAGACCCGAACCTTCAGACTCCTCTGACCTCTACCCACATCCACAGCACAGCTGGGACCCGTGGGTGCGACGAGCAACTTGGAGACGGCCATCTTGAAGAAACCTGCACAGCGCTTTCAGCACGACCGCCGAGGGATCCTCGAGTGAGTGCACTGGGGTCTGAGAAGCCCCACACGGACGCAGCTCCTGCACCAAAGACCAGTCCCCCAGCATCCACGAGATCTGCGTGGGGCTCTTTTGCCTGGTTGCTGTTTTTCCTGTTGTCTGGTCACTTGCCGGCTGGCTAGTGACCTCTGAGACGACGACCCGAAGATTTCGACACTGCTGGTCTGGTCCCCCAGACTGGCCCTTGCTTCCTTGTGAACGAGAAGCACCCCGGACCCTCCTGGTCCGCACCAGACGCCATCTTTGTTCCACCGCGTGGCTTGCACTTGCCAAGGCCTGTTGACCAGATCGACGATCCAACACCGCCAACAGCAGCAGACTACGTGGGACAGCTTGTGCCTCCAGCCTGGTCGTAGAGAACAGCTCCTGGTCCGCGCAGCTACAGAGAGAAGTGTCCCGTCCTCCACCTGACTGCGGCGACAGCACCTGGTTCCAGCACCGTCACTGGCTAGTGACCGAGACTCTGTCCCCTTCCCTTTCAGGCCTTCTTCTTCCTAATTCCATCCTTGGAACCACCGGGCTCCTCCATCTGGCTGCCTGCCAGCAACTCCTTGTTTCAGGCATCACCGGGATCAACGCAGCAAACCCGACACCACTTCAGCCCTATGCACCCGCAGCCTGTGGGTTAGGTAACTAAATCTTCTAGGTGCTGAAGTCAGTGTTCACTATCCTAGTGTTCAGGTCCACTGTTGTTTTCCCTCCATCCAGCTGGGTTCGTCCGGAATCCGTAACTGTTTAAACTGTAGCATCCATAGACGTTGGTACGCATCCCGCGTGAGAGTTTCCACTCCGCACGTGAGTCCCGTGGGCCTCCTGCTCCTTACTTACCTAGTCAGTAGCGTAGTCCCAGCGATCCTCCAGCCTCTGGATCTCTTTACAGTACTTTCTTTCCTCGCATTCCATTGTTCCTAGTATATGGTTTGTCGTGCCCCTAGGGCACCATTGTAAATCGTGCAACTTGAGTGTATTTTTCCGAAGAGCTTGTCATGTGCTTAGCCCTCTGACCTCATAAAGAGTTCAGAGGTGTATGTTAGTTAATAAATACTTGTTTATTTTCATAACTACCTGTGCGGTGTCCTTTCACTTGATATTCGAGGGGTTATATGTGGTAAAACAGCTGGCTTCACATGCCAATAGAGTTTAGCCTAAGACTGCTTTGTCCATGCTACCATTAGGATAGCTGGTCTATAAGGTTGACTTACAACCAATCACCATAAGGGTTGTTTGGACTGATACAAGGTGATCACTAGAACTAGTGAGCATCATATATCAGGCCAACTTCTCACAATTATAAATGACAAAGCTATTAATTTAGCTATTTTCAAAACCAACACATAAATACAAAATTTGTCATTTACAATACCAATAGCTCAAACTTTCCTAATGCGAGACCTATTGCATTGCAAATGCTTGTTAGAGTTTCTTGTTGCTCAAATGGGTGTCATATTTCTGATATTTATATGTTTCTCTTGTCTTCATTGCTTGACTTTGCTTGCGAGAAAATGTCACTCATATTTATTGAAATGTCACTCAAAATTACACTGAAATTATAAAAATGTCACACATAGCATTCTGAAACCTTGGCAGCTATGCTCTCAGCGCCCCTGCAGCCCCACTCTGACTACGGCGGAAATCGCCCGGCCCCCACAGGCAGCAGAGTCTCTGAGTCGAGCTCTGGTTGCAGACAGCCTTTAAAAAAAAAAGGAGGGAGACAGAGGGAGGGAGGGAGGGAGTGAAAGCGAGGGAGGGAGAGGGAGGGAGGGAGAGCGAGGGAGGGAAGGAGAGCGAGGGAGGGAAGGAGAGCGAGGTAGGGAATGCAAGGGAGGGAAGGAAAGCGAGGGAGGGAAGGAGAGCGAGGGAGGGAGGGAAAGCGAGGGAGGGAGGGAAAGGAAGGCAGACAGAGGGAGGGAGACAGAGTGAGGAGAAGGGAGGGAGAGGGAAAGTGAGGGAGGGAAAGGGAGGGAGAGCGAGGGAGAGGGACGTAGAGCGAGGGAGGGATGGAAAGGGAGACAGACAGAGGGAGACAGAGGGAGTGGGGGAGACAGAGAGAGGGAGGGAGGGAGGGAGAGAGAGGGAGGGAGGGAGAGAGAGGGAGGGAGACAGAGGGAGGGAGACAGAGGGAGTGAGGGAGACAGAGAGAGGGAGGGAGACAGAGGGAGGGAGGAAGACAGAGGGAGGGAGGGAGAGACAGAGGGAGAGAGAGAGGGAGAGAGAGGGCGAGATAAGGGAAGAGAGGGGAAGAGGGCGAGAGGGAGAGAGATGTGTGTCTATGCCGGGTCTGGTGGCTCAGTGGACGAAGGCGTCCGCTGCAGGGACCTATGCTCAACCTCATGGTCACAGTTTTTTTTGTTGCTCTAGCCCCGCCCCTTCCCCACTGACCCCGCCCCCACAGGTGTGGCCCTCGGACACAAACCACACTGTAAATTTGGCCCCGAGAGAAAGTTTGTGAGTACCCATGGTGTAGACAGTTTCCGGGTCAGCTATTAGCGTGCTGCTTGAGTTGGCCTACTGGATCATCAGGATTCCTCCCCAGCTCCTCAAGCGATTCTCTCCACGCAGACCAGCAACCCAGGCAGGGCCCCCACACCTCATTGGCATCTCTGCTCTACACTGTGCTGTCGTGTCTCTCAGCACGGGGCAGCAGCGCCTCCCCAGCAGCCTGCGTCACACGCAGTTCAGTCACCAGGTCACCTAGAGCTTTCCGGTATCGCAGCTCCGCTCCCCGGCACTATATGAACACTCGGCCTTCACGTTCCGGCCGCTCGTAGCTATGATCGCAATTGGCGTCCCAGACCGCCCGGGTTGCAGCCAGCAGCGATGATTCTCCACTACGGCGCAACAGTTTCCGTTTACGTAGGAAGCTCCGGCCCTCCTGTTAACCGCCGCGGTTCCCCATCGACTTTTCCCGGGCTCTCCTGCATCTTCAGTCCGCGGTGCTCGAGGCAGCACCAGCCGTCACGTCTCCTCGCTCTAGCACTCCGCTACTGAATCCCCAGCAATAAAATTACTCAGCAGCAGCTAAATGTCACCGTGCTGTCCCGATGGCAGGCTATTGTATCAGGGTTTAATTTAGGCCGCAGTGGAGCTCTTCGCTCATGCAGCCATTATGGTCCGTGCCCAAGCCATGCCCTCCTCATGTTTTAAAGGTTAATCATAGTTTTTATTGCAAGACTGGAGGCTACCATTATACAATAATCTTTATTGCTGCCCCAACATGCAGCCCTTTAAAAATAATACTACATCATAAACCAAAGAATGTTCAAGACATATAAGCATTCAGTGCACATAGTCTTCACCCTTTTTTATTGGCTGCTCCTTAACAGACAAGTACCTTCATTTTGTGTGTTCTTGTGTTTTGATTTTTAGGGATTTGTTGTAGATTTTTGGGTTGTCTTTGAACCTGTTCAATTTATGGATGGGTTGTTAGTTTTCAGAAATTAGTTTTCTTTTATTTAGGAATTTCAGATTTGAAATTATTTTATGGAATAATTAACATTATTTTCGGTGTGTTCCTGGTATTTTCTCTTTATTTGGTACATATTTTGACACTTTTGGGTGCATTTGTTTATTTGGTAAGTATCTTGTAAGGTAAGGCATTTGAAGGAATTAAAGTCAGACACAGGTCCTTTGGCCTGAGGCGTCGAGATGGGGGTCGCACTCTAGAGTGCTCCGGACCCCTCCGTCATCCGCCTGGCATCCTTGCTCACTTTGCCACTGGATTCAAGCAAGCCGGGCTGAAGACGGCTGGAATGCCAGAAACCGGTCCTCGGAAGCTTGTTTCCGGTCCAGGGAAGACATGGCTTGGCAGTTCGGGCTGGACTGTTCCCATGAGGCACAGGGTCAGACTGATTTGCATATAGCCATGTCTGAACTGGGGTGGCAGAGTGGGCTAAAGAACGGTGTTGGATTAAACCCAGATCTTTTGACTGGGTTTGAGTGTTTGATTGATTCAGATGCTCCGTCCATTACCACCCCCTTTTGTACCGCTTTTGGCCGCCATAAGTGTGGCAGGGTATGCTCAGACGTGAGTCCCTTGCTCACTTTGCCACTGGATTCCAGCAAGACGGGCTGAAAACGGCTGGAATGCCAGAAACCGGTCCTCGGAAGCTTGTTTCCGGTCCAGGGAAGACATGGCTTGGCAGTTCGGGCTGGACTGTTCCCATGAGGCACAGGGTCAGACTGATATGCATATAGCCATGTCTGAACTGGGGTGGCAGAGTGGGCTAAAGAACGGTGTTGGATTAAACACAGATCTTTTGACTGGGTGTGAGTGTTTGATTGATTCAGATGCTCCGTCCATCGCCACCCCCTTTTGTACCGCTTTTGGCCGCCATAAGTGTGGCAGGGTATGCTCAGCCGTAAGTCCCTTGCTCACTTTGCCACTGGATTCAAGCAAGCCGGGCTGAAGACGGCTGGAATGCCAGAAACCGGTCCCCGGAAGCTTGTTTCCGGTCCAGGGAAGACATGGCTTGGCAGTTCGGGCTGGACTGTTCCCATGAGGCACAGGGTCAGACTGATTTGCTTATAGCCATGTCTGAACTGGGGTGGCAGAGTGGGCTAAAGAACGGTGTTGGATTAAACCCAGATCTTTTGACTGGGTGTGAGTGTTTGATTGATTCAGATGCTCCGTCCATCACCACCCCCTTTTGTACCGCTTTTGGCCGCCATAAGTGTGGCAGGGTATGCTCAGACGTGAGTCCCTTGCTCACTTTGCCACTGGATTCAAGCAAGCCGGGCTGAAGACGGCTGGAATGCCAGAAACCGGTCCTCGGAAGCTTGTTTCCAGTCCAGGGAAGACATGGCTTGGCAGTTCGGGCTGGACTGTTCCCATGAGGCACAGGGTCAGACTGATTTGCATATAGCCATGTCTGAACTGGGGTGGCAGAGTGGGCTAAAGAACGGTGTTGGATTAAACCCAGATCTTTTGACTGGGTGTGAGTGTTTGATTGTTTCAGATGCTCCGTCCATCACCACCCCCTTTTGTACCGCTTTTGGCCGCCATAAGTGTGGCAGGGTATGCTCAGACTTGAGTCCCTTGCTCACTTTGCCACTGGATTCCAGCAAGACGGGCTGAAAACGGCTGGAATGCCAGAAACCGGTCCTCGGAAGCTTGTTTCCGGTCCAGGGAAGACATGGCTTGGCAGTTCGGGCTGGACTGTTCCCATGAGGCACAGGGTCAGACTGATATGCATATAGCCATGTCTGAACTGGGGTGGCAGAGTGGGCTAAAGAAAGGTGTTGGATTAAACGCAGATCTTTTGACTGGGTGTGAGTGTTTGATTGATTCAGATGCTCCGTCCATCACCACCCCCTTTTGTACCGCTCCTTAACAGATGAGGACCCTCATTTTGTGTGTTCTTGTGTTTTGATTTTTAGGGATTTGTTGTAGATTTTTGGGTTGTCTTTGAACCTGTTCAATTTATGGATGGGTTGTTAGTTTTCAGAAATTAGTTTTCTTTTATTTAGGAATTTCAGATTTGAAATTATTTTATGGAATAATTAACATTATTTTCGGTGTGTTCCTGGTATTTTCTCTTTATTTGGTACATATTTTGACACTTTTGGGTGCATTTGTTTATTTGGTAAGTATCTTGTAAGGTAAGGCATTTGAAGGAATTAAAGTCAGACACAGGTCCTTTGGCCTGAGGCGTCGAGATGGCGGTCGCACTCTAGAGTGCTCCGGACCCCTCCGTCATCCGCCTGGCATCCTTGCTCACTTTGCCACTGGATTCAAGCAAGCCGGGCTGAAGACGGCTGGAATGCCAGAAACCGGTCCTCGGAAGCTTGTTTCCGGTCCAGGGAAGACATGGCTTGGCAGTTCGGGCTGGACTGTTCCCATGAGGCACAGGGTCAGACTGATTTGCATATTGCCATGTCTGAACTGGGGTGGCAGAGTGGGCTAAAGAACGGTGTTGGATTAAACCCAGATCTTTTGACTGGGTTTGAGTGTTTGATTGATTCAGATGCTCCGTCCATTACCACCCCCTTTTGTACCGCTTTTGGCCGCCATAAGTGTGGCAGGGTATGCTCAGCCGTGAGTCCCTTGCTCACTTTGCCACTGGATTCAAGCAAGCCGGGCTGAAGACGGCTGGAATGCCAGAAACCGGTCCTCGGAAGCTTGTTTCCGGTCCAGGGAAGACATGGCTTGGCAGTTCGGGCTGGACTGTTCCCATGAGGCACAGGGTCAGACTGATATGCATATAGCCATGTCTGAACTGGGGTGGCAGAGTGGGCTAAAGAACGGTGTTGGATTAAACACAGATCTTTTGACTGGGTGTGAGTGTTTGATTGATTCAGATGCTCCGTCCATCGCCACCCCCTTTTGTACCGCTTTTGGCCGCCATAAGTGTGGCAGGGTATGCTCAGCCGTGAGTCCCTTGCTCACTTTGCCACTGGATTCAAGCAAGCCGGGCTGAAGACGGCTGGAATGCCAGAAACCGGTCCCCGGAAGCTTGTTTCCGGTCCAGGGAAGACATGGCTTGGCAGTTCGGGCTGGACTGTTCCCATGAGGCACAGGGTCAGACTGATTTGCTTATAGCCATGTCTGAACTGGGGTGGCAGAGTGGGCTAAAGAACGGTGTTGGATTAAACCCAGATCTTTTGACTGGGTGTGAGTGTTTGATTGATTCAGATGCTCCGTCCATCACCACCCCCTTTTGTACCGCTTTTGGCCGCCATAAGTGTGGCAGGGTATGCTCAGACGTGAGTCCCTTGCTCACTTTGCCACTGGATTCAAGCAAGCCGGGCTGAAGACAGCTGGAATGCCAGAAACCGGTCCTCGGAAGCTTGTTTCCAGTCCAGGGAAGACATGGCTTGGCAGTTCGGGCTGGACTGTTCCCATGAGGCACAGGGTCAGACTGATTTGCATATAGCCATGTCTGAACTGGGGTGGCAGAGTGGGCTAAAGAACGGTGTTGGATTAAACCCAGATCTTTTGACTGGGTGTGAGTGTTTGATTGTTTCAGATGCTCCGTCCATCACCACCCCCTTTTGTACCGCTTTTGGCCGCCATAAGTGTGGCAGGGTATGCTCAGACTTGAGTCCCTTGCTCACTTTGCCACTGGATTCAAGCAAGCCGGGCTGAAGACGGCTGGAATGCCAGAAACCGGTCCTCGGAAGCTTGTTTCCGGTCCAGGGAAGACATGGCTTGGCAGTTCGGGCTGGACTGTTCCCATGAGGCACAGGGTCAGACTGATTTGCATATAGCCATGTCTGAACTGGGGTGGCAGAGTGGGCTAAAGAACGGTGTTGGATTAAACCCAGATCTTTTGACTGGGTTTGAGTGTTTGATTGATTCAGATGCTCCGTCCATCACCAACCCCTTTTGTACCGCTTTTGGCCGCCATAAGTGTGGCAGGGTATGCTCAGACGTGAGTCCCTTGCTCACTTTGCCACTGGATTCCAGCAAGACGGGCTGAAAATGGCTGGAATGCCAGAAACCGGTCCTCGGAAGCTTGTTTCCGGTCCAGGGAAGACATGGCTTGGCAGTTCGGGCTGGACTGTTCCCATGAGGCACAGGGTCAGACTGATATGCATATAGCCATGTCTGAACTGGGGTGGCAGAGTGGGCTAAAGAACGGTGTTGGATTAAACGCAGATCTTTTGACTGGGTGTGAGTGTTTGATTGATTCAGATGCTCCGTCCATCACCACCCCCTTTTGTACCGCTCCTTAACAGATGAGGACCCTCATTTTGTGTGTTCTTGTGTTTTGATTCTTAGGGATTTGTTGTAGATTTTTGGGTTGTCTTTGAACCTGTCCAATTTATGGATGGGTTGTTAGTTTTCAGAAATTCGTTTTCTTTTATTTAGGATTTTCAGATTTGAAATTATTTTATGGAATAATTAACATTATTTTCGGTGTGTTCCTGGTATTTTCTCTTTATTTGGTACATATTTTGACACTTTTGGGTGCATTTGTTTATTTGGTAAGTATTCTTGTAAGGTAAGGCATTTGAAGGAATTAAAGTCAGACACAGGTCCTTTGGCCAGAGGCGTCGAGATGGCGGTCGCACTCTAGAGTGCTCCGGACCCCTCCGTCATCCGCCTGGCATCCGCCCATTATCAGCTGCTTCTCACCTCCTATGCTTACCTGCTGAGCTTCCTGCCACCGACGGCTCTCTTTCGATCCTTCTTGCGGGCGGACAGGTGTCCCCGCTGTGGAGGGTCACCACCTTCTCCCACCAGCCTTGAGTTCCTAAAATGGCGGCCCTTCTTCCCTAGGCTCGGCATCTTCTTGGGGGTCAGGCCCCCCTGGCTGCGCTGGAGGCTGAAACTGCTCGCTCTGCGCACACTTCTGTTGTGCGAGTGCCTGGGGTGAGGTGCGGCGGCCGCCGGAAGCCTTCTGGCCTTCTTGAGCCTGTGTTCCTGCCTGCGATTCACACCCAGATCTCTCTGGGTGGTGTTTGCAGCCGCGTATCATCACTCTAACCTCGACTGCGGGTGTCGGGCAGTGGTGTGGGCAGCAGACTTTTCCCCAGTTCCTACTGGTGCTCTCCCCTGGCCCGGCGCTGACTATGCGGTCTGACGGGCAGGGGGGGGAGGGGGGGGGGGTGGAGGGGGGATGTGGCCTTCCCTTAAGGAGGTCGGAGACCAGAGGCCCGGACGCCTGTCGGCGCTGCGTCCTGTGGGGGGAGGGGTGGGGGGTGGGGCAACCCTGAACTCCCCTGAGGCCCTCCGGGGCTGTGGACGGCCTTCTTTCGGTCTGGCCTGCACCCAGCCGGCCGCACCGAACCTGTGGGGGTGCCCGGGCCTCGGGGGAACTGCTGGCCTTGAAGGGCCTTCCTGATGCCTACCAGAGCTGCAGACGTCCTTCTCCTCATCTGCGCTCGTCTCCGCCACGCCGGATCTGTGGAGGCGCCCGCGCCTTGTGGTACCTTCAGGCTTTGGACTGCCGGTGAGTGGGGCTGGGGCCTTGGCCACTGTGTCGGGTGGTGGGCTGCGGGGGGACGTCAGCTTTTCCTCCCCCCTGGCCCTCCCGCCCCTGCGCTGCCTTTCCTCTCCGGAGGCGCCCGCTGTGCTTGGTGAACAGTGGGGGGCGGTGCCATACCTCTTGCTGGGTCGGACTTGAGTTGGGGTGGTGACCTCTTCTTTGCTGCGGGGACTCTGGGGGTGCCAGTTCCTTGTGGTGGTGGGGGGGGGAGGGGGTGGATTGCGGCGCCCCCTGCTCCCGCTGGGGTTGACCTGGACACCATTCTGCAGGCCATTGGAGCCTCCCAGGCGTCAGTCGAAAGCAAGATTGGTGAGGTGCGGGTTGACGTGGCCCTCAGTCGTCAAGATCTCCGCAACGCCACGGCCCGGATTACGGAAGCTGAATCGCGTATTTCCACAGCGGAGGATGACATAACCCAGCTCAAGACCCAGGTGGCTCAGCTTCAGAACTGGACTTCCGAACTCCATCGCCGGGCTGAGGATGTCGAAAATAGATCACGGAGGAACAACCTGCGCCTGGTCGGATTTCCGGAGGGGGCCGAACTGGGCCAAACAGATACATTCATGGAGACCTGGGTGCGATCCTAGATGCCCAAGGAACTCCTCTCCCCTTGGTTTGCGGTTGAACACGCCCACCGCTCCCTGGCTCCTCGATCCCTCTTCGTGGCCTGGGTCTCCGCTATGGTCTCCTCTTCCTGGACCGCCTCTGAGTCGTCTTCCAGGACAAGACCTTCTTCTTCGATACCCCCCAGGAGGCCTGGACCCGGCTCACGGAGGAGCGCCCTCTTCATGCGCGTCCGGCATCCCCTCCCGGCCGCGGCGGCCCAGGGCACTCCCAGCCAGCCCTACCTAAACCTCAGAAATGCTGCAATCGCTCCCGCAGGAGTGACGGCCTCGCTATCCCCCGTGGTGAGATCTCAGACGCCCCCTCCTTCTACACCTCCTCGGAGCCTGGACCCTCTTAACCTATCTAGTTCATTGGGGGGCATAGGCCCACTTCCGATCCCATCTGCTACACTGCGGCCCTACCTGTCTGACTCAACCCGGAGCCCCGTGCTCCCCGTATTTGCTAAAGATGATGCCGACTGACTCCTGCGGCCCAACTGACTGGGGCTCACGTCTGTTACCTACTGTTCCTTGCAGCTGGTAACCTTGATGTATCCGTATGTATGGCGGGGTCCACCTTTGCCAAGATTCCGCTTGACTTGCTGGTTTGCTGTTGGGGGGCGAGGGAAGGTGTGTAGACCGTTGTCTCCAGCTGGTTTATTGTTTTTGGCTGCTCACGAGCTGCTGTTGTTGTCTGTTTTCCTTGGTAGCTTACTATGCACACACGCCACCATCACTGACACGAGCTTTGGCAGGCCGTGCGGACCTCACTCTCAGGTCCCGCCTACACAGGGGGGGGGAAGGTTTGTGGGTGGAAGGACACCATTTTGCTTTTTGCATGTTTATTGTTTTCGGCCGCCTACGGTCCGCCATCACTGGTTCTTTTTGGCGCCTTCCTGAGTACCCAGGAGTCCCGTGGGATCATGGGCCTCGCCCGGCCAGGTGGTTCTCCCCCCTGCGCTTCAACCTAGGACCGCTCACTCCAGTGGAGCCCGGTCATACCCTGCGCAGCCCTCTACTCTCACTGTCATTTCCAATGCTGTCCGTCCTGGGTAGACCCCTCCACATCCTGTCCTGGAACGTCAATGGCCTCTTAGACTGCATTAAGCGCACTGCTGTCCTCCGTAGCGCCCACCGTCAAGCCCCTGATATCCTCTTCCTGCAAGAGATGCACCTGCTGGGTACCCACTGTACCTTCCTGGCACGCTATGGGTTCGACAGTGTCTGGCACTCCAAGATTCTCGCAGGGTTCCAGGGGGGTGGCCATACTGATCCGTAAAGCCCTTCCCTTTCCTTTGACATGGGTCGAGATGGACACGCAAGGCCGCTACGTGGCCCCATCCGGCAAGATCGAGGGGCACCTTATTAATCTACTGAGTGTATACGTTCCTCCCGCCATGCTGCCATCCAACCTCCGACACCTCACAAGCGTCTTTTCCTCCTTCCCGCCTGGATTGGCGGTTGTCATGGGCGATTTGAATACTGTCATACATCCACCGCGCGACACATCCGGTGTTCTCTCTGTGTCCCGTCTATCATCCACTAAGCAACTCGCTAATTGGTCCTCTGCGACGCTTGGAGGCTTTGGAATCCGCGTTGGGTCCAATGTACCCACACCGCGGCAGCTCATCGCACCCACTCCCGTATTTATCTGTTCTTGGTGCGGGCCTCCGACTGCCAATAGTGTCGGAGGCGGATATTCTACTGCGGGGCATCTCAGATCACTCCCCAGTCTCCCTTAGTCTCTGGATTCAACCTGGGGGTGTCCGCACGACCTGGCGTATGAACGCTTGGTTCTTACAGGACGAGACTTTGTCGAATCCCTCGAGCAGGAGCTGCAGCAATACTTCCTGACTAACATGGGTTCGGTCACCTCGCTGGCCACGTTGTGGGAGGCAGGCAAGGGAACGATGCGGGGAGTGGCTAGACGCTTGGCTCATGCACGACGCGCGGCTCAGGCCGCCCGACTTGAACAACTGGAGGCCCACGCTGCACAGATGGAGGCGGCCCAGGCCACTGCCGACACTCCGAACTCCTCCTGGCAACTTGCTTTATTACCCGAGGAAATTTGTCATGTTTCCTTGGACTCCGCCAAAATGCTCTGGCGCTCAACGGTTGCGAGCGTGGGCGGCAGGGGTGATAAAAACGGCAAATTGCTCCATAACTTAATCTCGTACCCCAGGTCAGACAGCGTCATACTGGAGGTCTGCGATGCAGCCGGCCGTCACCATTCCACGGGCTTTTGCAGGGTACTATGCCAAGCCGTATGCTGCCAGGCCTCCTGCGAACGCCCTGGCAGCAGTGCTGTCGGAGACCCGGACCCAGCTGCCCCGCCTTCCCCAAGACGTCTCTGAGACCTAGATCTTCCCCTTTCCCCGGAGGAAATCCAAGGGGCCATCTCACTCCTACATTCGGGCAGGACGCCTAGGCCGGATGGATACCCGCAGGAATATTACGCAAAGTATCGAGACCTACTGGTCCCACACATGATGGCGCTGTTCCTGCACGTGGTGGACACTGGGTCCTTTTCCCCCCGAAACGGATGTGGCCACCATAGTGGTTCTCCCGAAGACACGACCACCCTCCCTTGCCTGCGCGGACTACCGCCCCATTTCCCTCAATACAGAGGTGAAACTCTTTGCTACTGTTCTGGCCCAGCGGATCCGCCCCCACTTACACCTACTGGTCCACCCGGATCAGAGTGGTTTTATGCCCGCTCGAGGCACTCGGCACTGCATACGTCGCCTCCATCTCGCCCTTACGCACCACCACCTCCTCCCCCCATACCTGGCCTTGCTTCTCATCGATTTTGAGAAAGCATTTGACACGGTTGCTTGGGGATATTTGGGGGACGTGCTGGAATTGATGGGGTTCGGCCTTCCGTTCCGGCGCCTCGTCCGCATCCTTTATTCCAGTCCCTCGGCGAGGGTCCTAATTAACGAGGTGCTCTCAGAGAAATTTCCCATCCAGAGGGGCACTCGCCAGGGATGCCCACTCTCGCCGCTCTTGTTCGCGCTGACAATGGAGCCCTTGGCATCTCTTGTACGCCAAGACTCAGGCATCCGTGGGTGGGCTGGGGACCCTTATCGGGTCGACAAGATTGCGCTTTACGCTGACGACGTTCTCCTTTTTCTGGCGGAGCCGGAGAGCTCTGGACGCATTGTCTGGCGGTCCTCTCTGCATTTGAGTGGGTCTCTGGCCTGCGGCTCAATCCGGCAAAGTCCACCCTGGTGCCTCTCCACCCATCGTGGGACTGCTTTGATTGGCAGACGAACATTCCTCTGCGCAGGCTGTCCTTCAAATATTTGGGGGTGTGGATCGCCCTACTCCCGGAACTCAAAAGGGCCTTAAACATTACGCCCCTGGTCAACAAGACAAAAGCGGACCTTTGGAAGTGGCAGTCCCTCCCGCTCAACCCCATGGGCAGGAGTGCCCTCTTCAAAATGATGGTAGTCCCCCGGTTCTTGTATATTTTACAAAATGTCTCCCTTCATCTTCAGGGGAGCTGGATCCGTGAAATTGACGGCATCCTCACTCGGTTTCTCTGGGGAGTGGGAGACCGCAAATGTCCCTGGCGCATTGCCGTATACCTCCCTACGACGGGGGCATGGGAGTTACCAATCTACACTTATACTATCTGACCACGAGGCTCATTGTGATCCATGATTGCTTCGCGGGCGGCTGGTCCGACCCGGGGTATCAGGTGGAACTTCGCTCACTGGAGTTTCCTTAACTCCAGGCTTACTTATATGGAGCCCCCATACCCCAAGACCTCCCCCCAGTCACCAGGACAGTTTTCTTGGCTTGGCGCACGGCGTTGCGCCATACGAAGTGGGACCGGAATCTCACTAGGCAGACGTCTTTGTGGTGCGGTACATGGCTGAGGGAGGCCTCATCTCTCTCGGGCTTTAACGGACGGGACAGCATTGGGATCTCGCTTCTCGGCGATCTCTGGGTGGGGGACCAGATCCGATCCTTTGCGGACTTGCAGCAGTGCTTCTCCCTCCACCCCTCTCAATTCTACAAATACTTGCAACTCGGACATGCGCTCAGTGTACACATTCCATCTCCCATCTCCCTTCCGGAATTCAGTCCTCTAGACGCCCAGGTGATGATGGGGAATTTGGGTAGAGGAGGGATGTCCCGGATCTACCGCTCCCTGGTGAACAATGGTCCCGCATCTTTAAACTCGCTGCGTGCCTGCTGGGAGGGGTGGCTGGGCCCATTGGAGGACGTGGACTGGAGCGACGCCCTCATGGCCCCCAAAACGCTGATGACCTCCTACAAGCTGAGGTTAGTTCAGCTCTATTACTTGCACGTGGCGTACCTCACCCCTGCGAGTCTTTACAGTGCCCGACTGAGGTCCTCCCCCAGTTGCGCGCGCTGCGACCACGCGCCTGCAGACTTCTATCACATGGTATAGCTATGTCCGGTCCTGGCGGCGCTCTGGGCATGGGTGGAGCTGGAACTTACATTGACCCTGGGGTGGGAGGTCCCACATGACCCGTTGCGCTTGCTTCTGGGGGTGTTTGACAGCTTAGACGGTTCCCGAGCAGATAAGCGATTCCTCGGAACAGCGGTGGCAGTGGCTAAGCAAGACATTACGGCACTCTGGTCCCAGACCAAGCCTCCTAGCGTCCGGCGATGGAAATGGGAGGTTGACTGGTGTAAGGCCCAAGAGGAATCCCTCTTTGAAGCCTGCGGTTGCCCTGAACTTTTTCAAAAGGTGTGGGGCAAATGGTTCAACCTAATCCCCTAAAGTCGTTACGGATGTGTATGTTCAATGTCTCTTACGGGCATGATTTTACTCTGCAGTATGCCTTATGCTCACCTGTCTCCAGTTGTGTGGCTGTAAACAATTGTCACAATGTGTTTGATTCTGCTACCAATGTATTGTTTTGGTGTGATTTAATCTCAATAAAATTGATTATCAAAAAAATAAGTTAGACACAGAAAATATGGTTTTGATAGACACAGAAGTAGCACAGTAAATAGTGAAAGGGGCATTGGTTCGTGTTCAGAACTTGGAAAGCTCAGTAGGTTTTGTAAGCACTGTTTTTTTGGTTAAGAAAAGGACAAGGGTTGGCGTCCAGTAATAAACTTAAGGGACTTGAATATTTTTTCTGGTTTAAAGGCATTTCAAGATGGAGGGAATCCATATTTTGAGCGACATGTTGCAAACACACAATTGGTTAGTAAAACTAGATCTCAAGGACGCATATTTCTCGATCCCCATAGACAGAGACAGTCAGAAGTATCTCTGCTTCAGCTGGAGACATGTCTTGTACCAGTTCCTATGCCTTCCCTTAGGTCTGTCTTCAGCTCCTCTGTGTTTCACCAAGGTGCTACGTCCAGTGGTACCTTCCTGAGGGAAAGGGTCGTCCGGTTAATAATCCATTTAGACAATATTTTGCTCATGTCCCAGGACAGGGTGGAACTTTCAGAACACTTGGAATTGACCATAGTAATTTTGGAGGGCATTGGTTTCATAGTCACCACAGAAAAGTTTGTTATGGTTCCCTCACAGAATTTAGAATTCCTAGGCTTCAGGGACATACTCTTTTGTCACAACTTATTCTACCACAAAAGAAAGAAATAAGACAAAGAAAGAGATACAATTGCTTTTGTCAAAGGAGGAAATCCAAAATCTAGCAAGACTGTTAGGAGTTTTGTCTTCTTCGATTCAAACAATTTATCCAGGCCCTTTGCATTACAGAGCCCTACAGATATTAAATGCATGTGGTTTTAAGGAGAGGTATATGGCATGGAGGCACTCTTTCTCTTGATGCTCGGGAGGATCTGGAGTGGTGGTCAAGGAATTTGGAGGCATGGAACAGTATGGCTATTTTTGGAAAAGTGCCAGATCAAATTCAGGAATCGGATGCTAGCAATCTAGGATGGGAGCAAGACTAAACAGTTTGGAAACAGGTGGGAAATAATCAGCCTTAATGAGTTTCAAGAAATTATTAATGAGCACTGTTACTTTACTCTAGTTAGACAACTTCACACCATTAACTTATATAAACCATTTGGGTGGCCCGAGGTTGGCGGAGTTTGCAAGACAAATCCGGTATTTCTGGTGGTACCAGAAGAGTGTTGTTGAGAGTAGAATTTATCCCAGGCATACAAAATGTGAGAGTAGATTGGAATACCAGATAGCTCAAGGATTACAGCAAAATTAAATCCAGTAGTGTTCCATCAGATACAGAGTATTTGGGGTCCCTTTCATGTGGATTTGTTTGCGAGCAGACTAACCTTTCAGGTTTCTAATTATTACAGTTAGAGACCGGATCCAGGAGCGTTAGCAGTCGATGCCTTTCTGCAAGACTGGGCAAGAATGGGAGGTACTATTGGAGAAGTACAAATATGGCCACAAAGGTTTTAAAGCCTTGTGTGACTATTTCTTCCTGACTGGGATGTTCTTACGGACACACTTGACACCTTTCAAGTGGCACCATGGCTACCGAGAGACCTACACAGATTACAGTCTTCGACATTGAGATAATTTCATAATGTGCAAGAAGCTTGCTTACAGGCATGGCTATGGGAAAGCATAGTAATTAATTAACCCCTTCCATGCTGATGACGGCCGGGAGCCGTCATGGCACACAGTCCTCATGTGCTGATGATGGCTCCCGGCCGTCATGACCGCACACGCGATTGGAATGTGCCGCACAGGTGCAGAATCGCGGCCGCAGCCAGGGGATTAAAGGTATTAACTGCTAGACAAAGGAGGTAGCATCTGCTACACAGAGGTATTTCATTTCGTTTCTCTAAACCATTGGTTCTTTAAATTTTGACTTCAGTGGACTCCTAATGAATTATTACTGAAATCCGGGGACCCCCTACTAAGTCATTATTGGAAGCCAGACAACCTTCCAGCCTAAGAAAACTCTATGAGTTGGACCTCAAAACTATACACAAAAGTACACAAACAAGTATACACTATAAAAATGCTCAAAATATTTTGCGTAATTCACAATCAAATATGGAAGAAGTTTTCACATTTTCAACTTTGCTTCTTTATTTGTATAAACTTTATTAATTTTAATTGCTTAATATTATGTAATTTTGTAAAACAGTCGCCTACCCCCGCCTCCTTTCCCCTATCTCCCGTGTAGACCTTGAGGACCCTAAACTATTATCAACTGGAACTGAGAATTCCATCACAAGGAAAAGGAGTGTAATCCGCTTAGTGTATAACTGGGTATTCATGCCTACTTAGAAGAATTAAGAAATACTTCCTCCTTATGCTTCCTCAACAACCATTCACATTATGATGCTCATGATGGCAGTCATATCTAAGGCATTTGAGAAGGTATAGCTGCTTTTGTGATATTGCTTTCCTATGACTGCTTTCTCAGAGCAAGCCTCTATTCCGTAGGTGTCACCCAAGATAGCTGGGGTGGCCCTGGGATCAAAGTGACAACATCTTCAATATTATCTGCATTTCTTCCAGAGTGCCTGGCGTGGTATCCAGTAGAGAAAATA
Organism: Lissotriton vulgaris; assembly: GCF_964263255.1. NCBI lineage: Eukaryota > Metazoa > Chordata > Amphibia > Caudata > Salamandridae > Lissotriton > Lissotriton vulgaris. Next base: position 1,749,058,337 of record NC_141691.1, read on the forward strand.
CTTGTGTATCAATTGCAGATTCTGGGATGGGCTACAGTGCTTCATCTGAGGGCTCTTGAGGTTCTGTAGATAGAGTTATGACTTTGTCCAGCATTTTGTGGCAAAACATAGAATGCAGGGTCAAGAAAAGCTACAGCAGGAGACATTCAAAGTGATATGCTAACCTTGACATTAAGGACATTCTCAAAGAAGACTATGTGAGCATCGGACCAGAATGCTTAGAATATCTTGCTGTTGAGTCCCTGAAAGCATTCAACATCACAAATCTTCATTTCCACAGTCAGCAAGAATGGCAGCAACACTGAGGTAGATTTTGAACCAGAGGCTAAGGGGTTTTGTGTATGGTTTTCTATTTAGGCAATGTGGAGGAGGAATGAGGATGACAGGTTTCCTCAAAGTAGTGTTTAATGTTCTCGCTGATGGATTCAAAGGTGGTTTAAAAACGAAAGTGAGAAAATGTTGTCACCTACTAGATTGTTTTCTGTTCAAAACTGCTTCATTTTAAATTGAAAAATATGCTCCTAGATCCAATACATATGCAAAAAGAAATGCGTTACTTACCTGTAACTGCAGTTATCCAGTATTGGTGTCTTTCATAGATTCACATGCCTGAATCATTCCCCGTCGTCGAGACGGGAGTCTCCGGTACATAGAAAAGTAATGTCCTATAGACATACATAGAGAAAAGTAGGCCTAAGGGCCTTGCCTTAGTAGCCTATCTATGTCCTTTTGTAAAAAGGACCAAACTCTAGAAGGTAGCCAATCAGCTACGACCTCCCTCTGGAACCTTCCTGTCAGGAGCCTCAGTCTCTCAGATTTTCATACGCACTAAGCTAGGTAGGCGTAATACCTGTTAGAGAAAGAAGTGAGTCCTTCCAGGGGAGGCGGGAGGGTTGCATGTGAATCTATGAAAGACACCAATACTGGATAACTGCAGTTACAGGTAAGTAACGCATTTCTTATCCAGTATTATGGGTGTCTTTCATAGATTCACATGCCTGAATCAGAGTAGCAAGCAATACATTATCCACATTTGTGATGGAACAGTATACAGCAGTCTGAGATAATAAATATCATGCGACTAAGAACCATCAACAAATAACAAGAAATAAGCAAATAAATGTGCATACCAGCGAAGGATGGCGGGAAGGAGGAAGGCTCACCTCACTGGAATAGATGGCGAAGCACCGCCTGGCCCACTGCTGCATCCTGCATCAGTTCCGTATCCAGGCAGTAGTGCCTGGTGAAGGTATGCGACGACTTCCAGGTCGCTGCCCTGCAAATGTCCAAAATTGGCACCCCAGCAAAGAGCGCTGCCGATGTGGACACAGCTCTTGTAGAATGAGCTCTTACTTTGGAGTGTAACGGCCTTCCGGCTTTGTCGTGGCAAAAGGCAATTGCCAAAGATATCCATCGTGAAATACTTTGCTTGGAAAGCGGCATGCCTTTTCTTGGTTTACTAAAAGCTATGAAAAGCTGGTTAGTTTTCCTGAATTGTTTTGTCTTGTCGAGGTAAAACTTAAGACATCTCTTCAGGTCCAGAGAGTGCAGGGATTTTTCAGCTGCAGTGCTGGGATTTGGGAAGAATGATCAGAGGACTAGAGGTTCGTTTAAATGGAAGTCCAAAGGGACTTTAGGGATAAATCGAGGATTAGTTCTTAAAATCACTCGGTCTTCCTTGAACTGCATGAATGGATTTTGTATTGAAAGAGCCTGTAGTTCGCTGACCCTTCTTGCTGAGGTCAGAGCCAAGAGAAGGGCCGTTTTCCAGGAGATGTATTTGACATCTGCCCTGTGAATGGGCTCGAACGGGTGTTTCATCAATTGGTTGAGGACCACATTGAGATGCCATGTTGGTGGAACTCTTCGTGGCAGAGGAAAGGATCTGTAAAGCCCCTTAAGAAACTGTTTTATTAACCTGTTTGACCAGAGAGAGGGTCCTTTTGAAGTCCTTGTAAAGCGAGAAATTGCTGCCAAATGTACTCTGATAGAGGCATACGCAAGTCCCGACTTTGCTAGGTGTAGCAGATATGGTATTAACTGCTCCGGAGTAGCCTGAAAGGGATGTATATCTTTGTCCTTAAACCAAATGCAAAAGCGTTTCCACTTTAACGAGTAGGTTTTGTTTGTGCTCTCTGCTCTTGCTTTCGCGAGGACATCTTTGCACTCCTGCGGAATGTCTAGTTGGCAGAACTCTCGGTACTCAGGAGCCAAGCCGATAATCTGAGAGATTTCAGATTCGGGTGCTGTACTTGGCCGTTGGACATCGTGAGCAGGGATGGATGTTGGCCCAGATGGATTTGCGGATGGACTGAGAGGCGATGGAGGTCCGTGAACCAATGCTGCCTCGGCCAGAACGGGGCAATCAGAATAAGGGTGCAGTGCTCTGTCTTCATTTTCCGGAGGACTCTTGGTATCAGGGGAAATGGCGGAAATGCGTACGCAAACACGTTGCGCCATGCAATGGAAAATGCATTTCCGAGGGACCGCAATTGGGGATGCCAGCTTGCGAAGTTGCGGCATTTGGCGTTCTCCCAGGTGGCAAAAAGGTTGATCTGCGGTTTCCCCATTCCGAAAAGATGTGATTCAGCACTGTTTGTTCCAGCTCCCATTCGTGGGACAGCGATCTCTGTCTGCTTAGAGCATCTGCTATGACGTTGTCCTTGCCTGGGACATACTCCGTTGTCAGCGTGATACTGTGGAGCACAAGCGAGTTCCAGATTTTCTGCGATTCGCGAGATAGTGTGAGCGAACGCGTTCCTCCCTGTTTGTTTAAGTAGTGCATTGTCGTAGTGTTGTCTGTCCTGACAAGCACTGGGGAGTTCTTGATGTGTGGTAGGAAAGCCTGCAGAGATAGAAAACTGCCCTCAGCTCTAGGAGGTTGATATGTAGCTGCTTTTCCTGGTACATCCATTTGCAGCTGATCTGCAGCTCTTGAAGGACCGCTCCCCAGCCCTCTAGGGAGGCATCCGTAGTTATCACTTGTGGAGCTGCAGGCAGCAGGAATGGAAGCCCTTGCAAGAGGTTTTTGGACGACCTCCACCAGAGCAGGGCCTTGGTCATTTGCTGAGTTATCACAATGCGATCCTCGAAAGAGCCTGTGCTTTGAGTCCATTGCTTGGTCAAGGCCTCCTGCAGAGGGCGCATTCTGAGCCGACAGTGAGGGATAAGCAGGATACACGAGGACATCATCCCCAGGAGGGACTTGAAAGTACGGACCACCAAGATTTTCCTCGAGGCCACTGCTGTGGCCAGAGTTATAAGCTTGTGTTTCCTTTCCTGAGATGGGAATGCTTTTGAACATTCCGTATCCAATTTCGCCCCGAGGAAGGTAATAACTCGGGAGGGTTGTAGGGTTGACTTCTCGTGATTGAGCGTGAAGACCCAGTTGCTGGAAGAGATTGAGACAGGCGCTGGAGGACTTGACTGCGCCTGTTATAGATGGTGCTTTTACCAGCCAGTCGTCCAGGTATGGTAAGACTTGGTGTCCCTGTTGTCGTAGGAAAGCTGCCACTGGGGAGAGGCACTTGGTGAAAATCCGAGGTGCCGACTTGAGGCCAAATGGGAGGACACAGAATTGATAGTGCTGACCTGCCACTGCGAATCTGAGGAATTTCCTGAAGCCTTTGTGAATAGGGATGTGGTAATATGCGTCTTGCAGGTCTAAAGACGTCATAAAGTCTCCTTCCTCTAGTGACCCCAATATCTCCTGGATAGTCACCATACGGAACGATTGACTCTTCAAGAAGGTGTTGAGTGCCCTGAGGTCTAGGATAGGCCTCCATTTCTTCCCTTTCTTTTGTATGAGAAAGAAGCGGGAATAGAATGCCTTTCCTCTGTGAGCAGCTGGTACTCCCTCTATCGCTCCTTTCTTTAACATTGAAGAGACCTCTTGAAGGAGTAATCGTAAACGCCTGTGTTGGAGCTTGCGAGGAGGAGTTGTCGGGGGAATTGAATTGAATTCCAACGAATGTCCGAATTGGATCAATTGGAGCACCCACCGATCCGTTGTTATTGATCTCCAATTGTCGAGGAAGTGTGTTAATTTTCCTCCAAGTTTGAAAAAACGAGATTGTGGACGGACTGGCTGTTGGAAACGGTCATTGGCGTCCGCCAGTGTGTTTTCTCTGGTTTTTTCCTTTGTAGTTGGACTTTCCATAAGAGGTCTGGCGACCTTGATGCTGCTGTCTCTTGATATTGTGATCGGCCTTGGTTATAGGAGTATGAGGATTTGCTCTGATAAGATCCTCTGAAAGAGGGTTGAACTCTACGCCTGCTCCCTGGAAAGGACTGGTTTTTAAACTGCAATGTGCCTAGCTCTCGTGCCGTGTCCGTATCTTTTTTGATCGTTTGTATGGTGTGAGAAGTTGGCATGATATATGATGCTCACTAGTTTTAGTGATCACCTTGTATCAGTCCAAACAACCCTTATGGTGATTGGTTGTAAGTCAACCTTATAGACCAGCTATCCTAATGGCAGCATGGACAAAGCAGTCTTAGGCTAAACTCTATTGGTATGTGAAGCCAGCTGTTTTACCACATATAACCCCTTGAATACTAAGTGAAAGGACACCACACAGGTAGTTATGAAAATAAACAAGTATTTATTAACTAACATACACCTCTGAACTCTTTATGAGGTCAGAGGGCTAAGCACATGACAAACTCTTAGGAAAAATACGTTTAAGTTGCACGATTTACAAAAGTGCCCTAGGGGCACGACAAACCATATACTGGAAACAATGGAATGCGAGGAAAGAAAATACTGTAAGAAGATCCAGAGGCTGGAGGATCGCTGGGACTACGCTACTGACTAGGTAAGTAAGGAGCAGGAGGCCCACGGGACTCACGTGCAGAGTGGAAACTCTCACGAGGGATGCGTACCAACGTCTATGGATGCTACAGTTTAAAGAGTTACGGATTACGGACGAACCCGGCTGGATGGAGGGAAAACATATGTGGACCTGAACACCAGGATAGTGAACACTGACTTCAGCACCTAGAAGCTTTAGTTACCTAACCCACAGGCTGCGGGTGCATAGGGGTGAAGTGGTGTCGGGTTTGCTGCGTTGATCCCGGTGAAGCCTGAAACAAGGAGTTGCTGGCAGGTGACCAGATGGAGGAGTCCGGTGGTTCCAAGGATGGAACTAGGAAGAAGAAGTCCTGAAAGGGAAGGGGACAGAGTCTCGGTCACTAGCCAGTGACGGTGCTGGAACCAGGAGGGAACCAGGTGCTGTCGCCGCAGTCAGGTGGGGGACGGGACACTTCTCTCTGTAGCTGCACGGACCAGGAGCTGTTCTCTACGACCAGGCTGGAGGCACGAGCTGTCCCACGTAGTCTGCTGCTGTTGGCGGAGTTGGATCATCGATCTGGTCAACAGGCCTTGCAAGTGCAAGCCACGCGGTGGAACAAAGATGGCGTCTGGTGCAGACCAGGAGGGTCTGGGGTGCTTCTCTTTTACAAGGAAGCAAGGGCCAGTCTGGGGGACCAGACCAGCAGTGTTGAAATCTTCGGGTCGTCGTCTCAGCGGTCACTAGCCAGCTGGCAAGTGACCAGACAACAGGAAAAGTAGCAACCAGGCAAAAGGGCCCAACGCAGATCTCGTGGATGCTGGGGTGCTGGTCTTTGGTTCAGGAGCTGCGTCAGTGTGGGGCTTCTCAGACCCCAGTGCACTCACTCAAGGATCCCTCGGCGGTTGTGCTGGAAGCGCTGTGCAGGTTTCTTCAAGATGGCCGTCTCCAAGTTGCTCGTCGCACCCACGGGTCCCAGCTGTGCTGTGGATGTGGGTAGAGGTCAGAGGAGTCTGGAGGTCCGGGTCTCGTCGAGCTGGGTCGTCGGGTTCCAGGAAGGAAGGACTTGCAGCAAAAAGCACAGGAGCTTGATGGTGCCTGCGAAGCAGGATGGTCACTCGCTGACCATAGGGGAGATTCTTCAGTCTTCTGATGTTCAGGAGGTCGAAGGTCAAGAGTTCTTCGTGGAAGTTGTCAAGATTAATCTAACTGGGAATGGGACCAGCTCCTACCTTTATTCAGCTAAAGGGGGCTGCACTACGACTAGGTCCCTCCCCTGGGTGGTACCAGGAAGGGGGGTGGTTACATCCCCTATCCTTTGTTCGGTCTTGCACCAGCTCTGGGGCTGGAGTGCCCCAGGAACTGGTTTAGACCGGAGTATGCACAGGGACACCTTGTGTGCTCCAGACATGTCTCATTCCTTTCAGCCCTGTCCTACCTAATACACAAACTCCTGTCTGGGGTGGTGCTAGCACCTCCCAAGGCAGGACACCCTTTGTCCAAGCCTCCCTCGCTGGAAGGACTCCCAGCAGCAGGAGGTCAGACTTGTGTCTGTGGTGGCAGCATCCATTTTGTAATTCTGAGGCTCGAGTTAACTTTAACCGGGGTTCACAGTTACATACATGTTGTGTCCCTCTAGAAGGGTGGAATGCTAACCCCGCCGCCAGAATTGGCGAGGGGGTAGTATTCCAATTCGTATGACACCTTACTCGACATGTTTTGATAATGTTATACCAAAGTTAGCATTTGACCGCGAGGTTCATAATGCACTTACGAGTATATGGTATAGCATTATCATGGAACAGCTATTAGGACTTAGTTCCGTAAGCTGCAAACAGGCTCAGCTCATGCCAGAGCACTATCTCACATAATTCCAAGCACTCTGTCTTCAGGATTGATAAGGCCTGCCATAGAAGTGACTGATAGGAATATATGTGTCCATTTTAGGTTTAGATATAGGGATACTATATCTAAAGCAAAGGGTGATTACACCACCTTGCCCCAGCTGTCGTGCAGCCAGTTGTGTCTGTTTGGATGGCCAGCCAGGGGTGGCATAATACATGCTTCAGCCCCTGGTAGGCCCTGGGTACACCTATGCCCTGGATACCTAAGGTATGCTGTACAGGGACTGATAAGGTGGCCCAGTACCAATTGGTAAATGCACCTAAGGTACATGGTTGTTAATTTAGAGAGAGAACAGCTAGGCTGTGTGTCTGATTAGCAGGCCCACAGCCAGGGAAAGTCGTAAACCAGTGAAGCAAAAAAGCAAAAATCGGGGTTGACCATAGGATTGCAGACCCTACTCTCCTACATAACCCCCCCCCCCCCAACTTAGGGACATTAAACTAACCTTGACCAGGTGAGTCTTCTTGTTCTAAGTGGAAGTACCTGGAGAGACCATCTGCATTGCCATGGTCAGTCCCTGGTCTGTGCTCCACTGTAAAGTCCATCCCCTATAGGGAAATGGACCACCTAAGAAGGTTGGGGTTTTCACCCTTCATTTGATTTAGCCATAAGAGGGGATTATGGTCGGTCTGAATCTTGAAGTGAGTGCCAAACAAGTATGGCCTCTGCTTCTTCAGGGCCCAAACCACAGCAAAGGCCTCCCTCTCAATAGCTGACCAACGTTTCTCTCTAGGGGTCAGCATTCTACTTCTAAAAGCAATGGGCTGGTCATGACCATCAATATTCAGTTGAGATAGAACAGCTCCCACACCCAACTCAGAAGCATCTGTTTGGACAATGAAAGGTTTGGAGTAGTCTGGACTCTTGAGAATAGGTGCAGTGCACATGGCCTGCTTTAGGTCATCAAATGCCTTTTGACAGCTAACTGTTCACTGAACTTTCTTTGGCATTTTCTTACTTGTCAGGTCATTAAGTGGAGTCACAATGGTTCCATAATTTCGGACAAATTTTCTATAGTAACCAGACAGGCCCAAGAAAGCTCTGACCTGTGTCTGGGTGGTTGGAGGAGCCCAGTCCTTTATGGCCTGTATCTTGCTCTCCAAAGGTTGGACTTGGCCTCCACCCACAAGGTGGCCCAAGTATACAACTTGACTCTGCCCTATCTGGCACTTGGTAGCCTTGATAGTGAGGCCTGCCTTTTGCAGGGCCTCCAAAACTCTCCTCAGGTGGATCAGGTGATCCTCCCAGGTGGAGCTAAAGACAGCAATATCATCTAGATATGCTGCACAGAAGTCATCCAGCCCAGAGAGGGCTTGGTTCACCAACCTTTGAAAAGTGTCAGGTGCATTTTTCAAACCAAAGGGCATCACCACAAATTGGTAATGACCTTCTGGGGTAGAAAATGCTGTTTTGGCCTTGGCATCCTCAGCTAACCTGATTTGCATATAATCAGCTGTCAGGTCAAATGTACTCAAGAATTTGGCAGACGCCAATTTATCTATGAGTTCATCTGCTCTTGGTATTGGATGGGCATCTGTCTTAGTGACAGCATTGAGACCCCTGTAGTCTACACAAAACCTAATCTCTCTCTTACCATCCTGGGTGTGAGGTTTAGGTACTAGAACTACAGGACTAGCCCAAGGGCTCTCTGAGGGTTCAATGACTCCCAATTCCAACATCTTTTGTACTTCTTGTTTTATGCAGTCCCTGACGTGGTCAGGTTGCCTGTAGATTTTACTCTTTATAGGCAGACTGTCACCAGTGTCCTCCTCATGGGTGCACCAGTTTGTTTGACTGAGTGTCAGAGAGAACATTTGTCTAAAGGATTGAAGAACCTGTTTGCAATCCTCTTGTTGATGCTCAGAGAGGCTGTCAGAAAAGACTACACCATCTACTGACCCATCATCAGGGTTCTGAGTGAGCAGGTCTGGGAGAGGGTCACTCTCTTCCTCCTGTCCCTCATCTGTAGCCATGAGCAAGCCCATGTCTTCTCTGTTGACAAATGCCTTGAGCCTGTTCACATGAAGTACTCTGTGAGGGCTCCTGGGAGTTCCAAGGTCTACCAGGTAGGTGACCTCTCCCTTCTGTTCAATTATAGTATGGGGTCCAGACCATTTGTCTTGGAGAGCTGCTGGGGCCACTGGCTCCAACACCCACACCTTCTGTCCAGGCTGGTAAACAGTAAGGACAGCCTTTTGGTCATGCCAAGCTTTTTGCAGTTCTTGGCTGGCCTCAAGGTTTTTAGATGCCTTCTCCATGTACTCTGCCATCCTGGAGCGGAGACCAAGTACACAGTCCACTATGTCCTGCTTAGGCTTTTTGAGAGGTAACTCCCATCCTTCCTTCACAAGACACAGGGGTCCTCTTACAGGATGCCCAAAGAGAAGTTCAAAAGGGCTGTAACCAACCCCCTTCTGTGGGACCTCTCTGTAAGCAAACAAAAGGCAGGGTAAAAGGATGTCCCATCTTCGCCTAAGCTTTTCTGGTAACCCTTTTATCATCCCTTTGAGGGTCTTGTTGAATCTCTCATCAAGCCCATTGCACCGTGGGTGATAGGGAGTAGTGAATTTGGAGTTGACACCACACTCCTTCCACATAGCAGTCAAGTATCCTGACATGAAGTTTGCACCCCTGTCAGAGACAACCTCCTTAGGAAACCCCACTCTGGAGAAAACTCCAAGTAGGGCCTTGGCCACAACAGGAGCTGTAGTGGTCCTAAGGGGAATAACCTCTGGATACCTGGTGGCATGATCCACTACCACCAGTATAAATCTGTGCCCAGATGCTGTTGGGGGGTCCATTGGTCCAACAATGTCAATCCCCACTCTTTCAAAGGGTACCCCCACCAAAGGTAGTGGTATAAGGGGGGCCTTTGTTGTGCCACCTGATTTGCCACTGGCTTGACAGGTGACACATGAACGACAAAAGTCTTTGGTGTCCTCAGACATATGAGGCCAGTGAAAGTGTGGGACAAGTCTTTCACAAGTCTTGTTCTGGCCTAAGTGACCTGCAAGGGGAATTTCATGGGACAAGGTGAGAAGGAAACCTCTCAGAGACAAGGGGATGACCAGCATCCTGGTAGCACCAGGCTTGGGGTCTCTTGCCTCAGAGTAAAGGAGTCCGTCATCCCAATACACTCTATGGGCACCTGTGGCATTCCCTGCAGCATCAGCAGCAGCCTGCTGTCTGAGGGGTTCAAGAGATGAACAGTCTAATTGTGCCTGTCTCAAGTCTGCCCTGGAAGGTCCCCCTGTCCCAAGAAACTCAACCTGTTCAGGCTCATGTTCTTCTAGGACAGTTCCTTCTGGGGTCTTTGGGTCAGTCTCCTGTGAGAGCTGATCCTCACCTTGAGGCAAGGGGGAAGGCACTGCCTTAACCCTACTGTTCTTGCTCTTGGTACGTGTCTAGTCCATTGTTCCAGGATCCAGCACTAGTTCAGCTGGGCATTTTTTGGCCTGTGACCTAGTCACAGCAAGGACATGTGCTGACAAACCTAACATTTCCACATGAGTCCTATACTCCACATCTGACCATAAGGAGGATTCCAAATCATTGCCCAAAAGACAGTCCACTGGAAAGGTCTGAACTAACAACAACCCTTTTGAGGCCATTTACCCCTCCCCAGGAGAAATTAACAAGTGCCATACTATGGTTGGTAGTGAAATTGCTAGCATTGGTCACTAGGTAGTCTGAACCTAGTATTACCTGTCCAGGGTCCACAAATGCTGGTGTCACCATAGTGACACTGGCACAGGTGTCCCTGTAGGCCTGAGCCATCTTTCCATTGATCAAAGGCGTTTGCCTGTACTTGCCCAGAGTACTGGGACTTATTGTAGGGGTCAAATCCATGTCCCCAGTACAAACAAGATCAGCCTGGGTAGGTACTCTGACTAGGTCAGAGCCTGCCTCAGAAACCAATATCAACCCCACTATAGCCTTTTGGGGGACACTACCACTACTAACTGAACCCAGGGGTTGCAGGTGCCTTAGGGGCTGTAGTGGTAGGAGCTGGGCCTTTCTTGGTGCACTCACTAAACCAGTGAGTATTACTTTTACAGTATTGGCACCATGGTTTCTTTTGACCATTATTCTTCTTCTTTTGGAAATTCTGGGACCCACCATCCTTAGATTGTTGGGGCCCTGTTGAAGACTTCTGGTCATTTTGTTTGTTCTCATTACCCTTCTGGTCTGCTTTCTTCTGGCCACCACCCTGGTTCTGGTTCTGCTGCTTGACCCTTGTCCTGACCCATCAGTCTGCCTTCTTTCCCAATTCGTGGGGAGAGGTCAGATATGAGTCAATAAGGTGCTGATGCAACAACTGATTTTGACAATTACTTAAGATTTGTTCTCTCATAATTAGATTATACAATCCTGTGTAATCAGTAACTTTACTTCCCAGTAACCAGCCTTCAAAAGCCTTAGTGGCACAATCAACAAAGTCAGCCCAATCCTGAGACTGAATTTTCTGGGTGTCTCTGAACAGCAACCTGTACTGCTCAGTTGTTAAGCCAAACCCATCAATCAGTGTATTCTTCAGGACTTGGTAATTGTTAGCATCCTCAGCTCTAGTAGTGAGGAGCTTATCTCTACCTTTACCTTCAAAGGAGAGCCACAGTATAGCTGCCCACTGACTTTGGGGGATGCACTGGACAGTGCAGGCCCTCTCCAAAGCAGTCATCCATTTGTGGATGTCATCCCCTTGTTTAAAGGGGGGCACTATTTTACTCAGGTGTCTAGTATCAAAACTCCTGTCTTTATCTCTAATGATAATGCTGCCACCAGTGGGGTCTGCCCCACTCAATTTCTGCTCTCTGGCAAAGGCAAGTCTTTCTTTGGCAAGGGCAGGTTCTTCCCTCTCAATCCTCAGATTGACTTCCCTCATCTTGGCTTCATGCTCTCTTCTCTGAGGGGATGTCATCCCTCCTTGAGAAGATGCCTGAGAGACATGGGTATGAACAGATCTGTTAGAGCCTCTGGAGAGAGACCTAACTCGTCTATTCCCAAGGTTAAGCCTGCCTGAGGGTGGGCCTGGGGGTCCCCCAGTTCCATTCTCATGTATGCTTAAGTTGGTCCTGGTAAGCCTGCTGACTCCTCCCTGACCATGGTTTACCTCACCATCAGATGAGTCTCCATCTCCCTCTGCTTCCCACATATAACCCCTTGGATACCAAGTGAAAGGACACCACACAGGTAGTTATGAAAATAAACAAGTATTTATTAACTAACATACACCTCTGAACTCTTTATGAGGTCAGAGGGCTAAGCACATGACAAGCTCTTATGAAAAATACGTTTAAGTTGCACGATTTACAAAAGTGCCCTAGGGGCACGACAAACCATATACTGGAAACAATGGAATGCGAGGAAAGAAAATACTGTAAGAAGATCCAGAGGTTGGAGGATCGCTGGGACTACGCTACTAACTAGGTAAGTAAGGAGCAGGAGGCCCACGGGACTCACGTGCAGAGTGGAAACTCTCACGCGGGATGCGTACCAACGTCTATGGATGCTACAGTTTAAAGAGTTACGGATTCCGGACGAACCCGGCTAGATGGAGGGAAAACAACAGTGGACCTGAACACTAGGATAGTGAACACTGACTTCAGCCCCTAGAAGCTTTAGTTACCTAACCCACAGGCTGCGGGTGCATAGGGCTGAAGTGGTATTGGGTTTGCTGCGTTGATCCCGGTGAAGCCTGAAACAAGGAGTTGCTGGCAGGCGACCAGATGGAGGAGTCCGGTGGTTCCAAGGATGGAACTAGGAAGAAGAAGTCCTGAAAGGGAAGGGGACAGAGTCTTGGTCACTAGCCAGTGACGGTGCTGGAACCAGGAGGGAACCAGGTGCTGTCGCCGCAGTCAGGTGGAGGACGGGACACTTCTCTCTGTAGCTGCGCGGACCAGCAGCTGTTCTCTACGACCAGGCTGGAGGCACGAGCTGTCCCACGTAGTCTGCTGCTGTTGGCGGTGTTGGATCGTCGATCTGGTCAACAGGCCTTGCAAGTGCAAGCCACGCGGTGGAACAAAGATAGCGTCTGGTGCGGACCAGGAGGGTCCGGGGTGCTTCTCGTTTACAAGGAAGCAAGGGCCAGACTGGGGTACCAGACCAGCAGTGTTGAAATCTTCGGGTCGTCGTCTCAGAGATCACTAGCCAGCCGGCAAGTGACCAGACAACAGGAAAAGCAGCAACCAGGCAAAAGGGCCCCACGCAGATCTCGTGGATGCTGGGGGGCTGGTCTTTGGTGCAGGAGCTGCGTCGGTGTGGGGCTTCTCAGACCCCAGTGCACTCACTCGAGGATCCCTCGGCGGTCGTGCTGGAAGCGCTGTGCAGGTTTCTTCAAGATGGGCGTCTCCAAGTTGCTCGTCGCACCCACGGGTCCCAGCTGTGCTGTGGATGTGGGTAGAGGTCAGAGGAGTCTGGAGGTTCGGGTCTCGTCGAGCTGGGTCGTCGGGTTCCAGGAAGGAAGGACTTGCAGCAATCCGCACAGGAGCTTGATGGTGCCTGCGAAGCAGGATGGTCACTCCCTGACCATAGGGGAGATTCTTCAGTCTTCTGATGTTCAGGAGGTCGAAGGTCAAGAGTTCTTCGTGGAAGTTGTCAAGATGAATCTAACTGGGAATGGGACCAGCTCCTACCTTTATTCAGCTAAAGGGGGCTGCACTACGACTAGGTCCCTCCCCTGGGTGGGACCAGGAAGGGGGGTGGTTACACCCCCTATCCTTTGTCCGGTCTTGCGCCAGCTCTGGGGCTGGAGTGCCCCAGGAACTGGTTTAGACCGGAGTATGCACAGGGACACCTTGTGTGCCCCAGGCATGTCTCATTCCTTTCAGCCGTGCCCTACCTAATACACAAACTCCTGTCTGGGGTGATGCTAGCACCTCTCAAGGCAGGAAACCCTTTGTCCAAGCCTCCCTCGCTGGAAGGACTCCCAGCAGCAGGAGGTCAGACTTGTGTCTGTGGTGGCAGCATCCATTTTGTGATGCTGAGGCTCGAGTTAACTTTAACCGGGGTTCACAGTTACATACATGTCGTGTCCATCTAGAAGGGTGGAATGCTACCCCCGTCGCCAGAATTGGCGAGGGGGTAGTATTCCAATTCGTATGACACCTTACTCGACATGTTTTGATAATGTTTGTGAGACGTTTGCCTGATATATAGTGCTCACTATTCTAGTGATCACTGTGTATCATACCACATGACCCTTATTGATGATTGGTTGTAAGTCAACCTTATAGACCAGCTATCCCAGTAGCATGGACAAGAGCAGTCTTTAGGCTAAACTCTAGAGGGCGTGTTAAGCCAGCTGTTATACCATCACATATACCCCTTGAACACCAAGTGAAAGTACACCACACAAGTTGTTATGAAAATAAAAGGATATTTATTTATAACAAGTCTACCCTGATCTCTTTATGAGTCAGGGAGCTAAGCACATAACAAAACTCTTAAGAAAATACTTAAAGTTGCACAATTTACACAAATGCCCGAGGGGCACGAAAAACCATATACTACAAAAGTGGAATGCGAAATACTAGCAGGTAAGTAACCAGATCCAGAGGCTTCAGGATCGCTAGGACTACACTACTGAACCCTAAGGTTAGGAGCAGGAGGCCTAGGGAGATCAGGTGCAGAGTGTGCACTCTCACGCGGGATGCGGGACAAAGTCTATGGATGCTAGTATTCGTAAAGGTACTGTTATCGGACGAATCCGACTAGATAGACTGAAAACGAAAAAAGATCTGGACACTTAAATAGTGAACCTACGTTGGAGCACCGAAATGCTCAGGTTACCTGGCCCAGGGGCTGCGGCTGCATAGGGTTCAAAAGACGTCGGGAATCCTCGTTGAAGTCTATGGAGCCTGAAAGAAGAAGTTGCTGGCAGGCGACCAGTGATGAAGTTCGATGTGATCCAAGCCTGGATCGGGGATGGAGACGACCTGAAAGCAGAGGGGACTCAGTTCTTAATCACTAGCCAGTGATTAGGTGGGCACCAGGATGGCACCGGATGAAGTCACCTCGACCAGGTGAGTGGGCGATGCTGGACTCTGCTGTCCCTCGGACCAGGAGGTGTTGTCGGCGACCAGGATGGAGGTGCGAGCTGTCCCACGAAGGTGTCTGCTGTCGGCGATGCTGGACCCAGGAATGGGGCAACAAACCTTGGCAAAGTCAAGCCCACGCGGTGGAGACAAGATGGCGTCTGGAGTGGACCAGGAGGGTCCGGGGTGCTCCTCTGTTGGAGGGGAGCTAGGGCCAGTCTGGAGCAACCAGACCAGCGATGCAATTGTCGTGGTTCGTCGTCAGGAGGGCCACTAGCCAGCAGGCAAGTGAACGGACAGAGCAGAAGGGCCCCACGCAGATCTCGTGGATGCTGGGGGGCTGGACTTCGGTGCTGGAGCTGCTCAGGATTAGGGCTTCTCAATCCCCAAAGCACTCACTCGAGGATCCCTCTGCGGTCGTGCTGGATAAGCGTCGTGCAGTTTTGAAGATGGCCGGTCCCTTCAGGTCTCGTCACACCCACGAATCTCAGCTGGGCTGATGATGCAGGTAGAGGTCAGAGATGCCAGGGAATCCGGGTCTCGTCGAGCTGGGCAGTCTTGATCCGGAGGATAGACGTGCAGCAAACCGCAAGCGCTTAGATGGTGCCCGCTGGTGCAGGGTGGCTACTCCTTAGCCACAAGGGAGAGTCTTCAGAAATAGTCAAGAGTCCTTTCGTGGAAAGTAGTCAAGATTCAGAATTATCTAATTTGGGAAGGGGGCCCGCTCCTACCTTTATTCTAAAAAAAGGGGCTGGCACGCGACTAGGTCCTGCCCATGGGTGGGACCAGGAGGGGGGTGGTTACACCCCTCTCCCTTGTCCGGACTTTCCCCAGCTCAGGGGCTGGTGTGCCCCTGGAACTGGTTCAAGCCGGCATATGCACAGTGAGCACCGGGGTGCCACTTGCAGTCACCTTCCTCTCTGCTCTGCCTACCTGGGATACACAAAACCCTGTCTGGGATGGTGCTAGCACCGCCCCTGACAGGAAACCCTTTGTCCAAGCTCTCCTCGCTGGAAGGACTCCCAGGAGCAGGAGGTCAGACTTGTGTCTGTGGTGGCAGCATCCATTTTGTGATGCTGAGGCTCGAGTTAACTTTAACCGGGTTCTCAGTTACATACATGTCGTGTCCCTCTAGAAGGGTGGAATGCTAACCCCGTCGCCAGAATTGGCGAGGGGTTAGTATTCCAATTCCTATGACACCTTACTCGACATGTTTTGATAAAGCGATACCAAAGTTGGCAAATAACCGGGAGGATTATAATGCACTTAAGAGTATATGGTATGCGTTATCATGGAACAGCTATTAGGACTTGGGTCCGCAAGCTGCAAACGGGCTCAGCTCATGCCAGAGCACCATCTCACATAATTCCAAGCACTCTGCCTTCAGGATTGTTAAGGCCTGCCATAGGAGTGACTGATAGGAATACATGGGTCCATTTTAGGGTTAGATATAGGTATACTATATCTAAAGCAAAGGGTGATTACACCACCTTGCCCCAGATGTCGTGCAGCCAGTTGTGTCAGATTTGGATGGCCAGCCAGAGGTGGCATAATACATGCTGCAGCCCCTGGTAGGCCCTGGGTACACCTATGCCCTGGATACCTAAGGTACACTGTACAGGGACTGATAAGGTGACTCAGTATCCAATTAGATATGTACCTAAGGTACATGGAATCCATTTTACAGAGAGAGCAGTAGGCCTGGGGCCCTGAATAGCAGGGTCCCAGGTCAACTAAGTCGAAAAACCAGCAAAACACCAGGCAAAAAGTTGGGGGTAACCATAGTCAGATATCCACCTTCCTACAATGTTATACCAAAGTTAGCATTTGACCGCGAGGTTCATAATGCACTTAAGAGTATATGGTATAGCGTTATCATGGAACAGCTATTAGGACTTGGTTCAGTAAGCTGCAAACGGGCTCAGCTCATGCCAGAGCACCATCTCACATAATTCCAAGCACTCTGCCTTCAGGATTGATATGGCCTGCCATAGGAGTGACTGATAGGAATATATGTGTCCATTTTAGGTTTAGATATAGGGATACTATATCTAAAGCAAAGGGTGATTACACCACCTTGCCCCAGCTGTCGTGCAGCCAGTTGTGTCTGTTTGGATGGCCAGCCAGGGGTGGCATAATACATGCTTCAGCCCCTGGTAGGCCCTGGGTACACCTATGCCCTGGATACCTAAGGTATGCTGTACAGGGACTGATAAGGTGGCCCAGTACCAATTGGTAAATGCACCTAAGGTGCATGGTTGTTAATTTAGAGAGAGAACAGCTAGGCTGTGGGTCTGATTAGCAGGCCCACAGCCAGGGAAAGTCGTAAACCAGTGAAGCAAAAAAGCAAAAATCGGGGGTGACCATAGGATTGCAGACCCTACTCTCCTACATAGGGCCTCATTGATTTTCTCCCCAAAAAGGTGCTTGCCGTCGTAGGGCATGTCTAGTACCTTAGTTTGGACCTCTTGGCGAAAGGATGTAGCTTTAAGCCACCCCTGCCTTCTCAAGACCGCAGCTCCTGCTAGCTGTCTGAAGCCGGTTGTAGGAGAGTAGGGTCTGCAATCCTATGATCACCCCAGATTTTTGCTTTTTGCTTCACTGGTTTACGACTTCCCTGGCTGTGGGCCTGCTAATCAGACCCACAGCCTAGCTGTTCTCTCACTAAATTGACACGTGTACCTTAGGTGCATTTACCAATTGGTACTGGGCCACCTTATCAGACCCTGTAACTCAGGGCATAGGGGTACCCAGGGCCTACCAGGGGCTGCAGCATGTATTATGCCACCCCTGGCTGGCCATCTAAATCTGACACAACTGGCTGCACGACAGCTGGGGCAAGGTGGTGTAATCACCCTTTGCTTTAGATATAGTATACCTATATCTAACCCTAAAATGGACACATAGATTCCTATCAGTCACTCCTATGGCAGGCCTTATCAATCCTGAAGGCAGAGTGCTTGGAATCATGTGAGATGGTGCTCTGGTATGAGCTGAGCCTAGCTGCAGCTTTCGGAACCAAGTCCTTTAGCTGTTCTATCATAACGCATACCATATACTCTTAAGTGCATTATAATCCTTGCTGTTATATGCCAACTCTGGTATCGCTTTATCAAAACATGTCGAGTAAGGTGTCATACGAATTGGAATACTAACCCCTTGCCAATTCTGGCGACGGGGTTAGCATTCCACCCTTCTAGAGGGACACGACATGTATGTAACTGTGAACCCCGGTTAAAGTTAACTCGAGCCTCAGCATCACAAAATGGATGCTGCCACCACAGACACAAGTCTGACCTCCTGCTGCTGGGAGTCCTTCCAGAGAGGAGAACTTGGACACAGGGTTTCCTGTCAGGGGCGGTGCTAGCACCATCCCAGACAGGGTTTTGTGTATCCTGGGTAGGCAGGGCTGAATAGGAAGGTGACTGCAAGTGGCACCCCAGTGCTCACTATGCATAGGCCGGCTAGAACCTGTTCCAGGGGCACACCAGCCCCTGAGCTGGGGAAAGTCCGGCATGGGAGAGGGGTGTAACCACCCCGCTTCCTGGTCCCACCAATGGGCAGGACCTAGTCCCGTACCAGCCCCTTTCTTTAGTATAAAGGTGGGAGCGGGGACCCTTCCAAATTAGATCATCTTTGAATCCTGAAACTACTTTCTACGAAAGGAACTCAAGACTTCTTCCTAAGATTTCTCCCTTGTGACTAAGGAGTAGTCACCCTGCATCTGCGGGCACCACCTAAGTAACCTGCGGTTTGCTGCACGTCCTTCCTCCGGAACCAGACCGACGAGACCCGGCTTCCCTGGCTCCTCTGACCTCTACCTGCATCATCAGCCCAGCTGAGATTCGTGGGTGTGACAGGACCTCGAGGGACCGGCCATCTTCAGAACTGCACTAAGCTTATCCAGCACGACCGCCGAGGGATCCTCGAGTGAGTGCTTTGGGGTTTGAGAAGCCCTAACCCTGAGCAGCTCCACACCGAAGTCCAGCCCCCCAGCATCCACGAGATCTGCGTGGGGCCCTTCTGCTCTTTGCTGCTTACCGCGTTGTCCGGCCACTTGCCTGCAGGCTTGTAGCCCTCTTGACGACGAACGATAACATCTCCAACGCTGGTCTGGTTGCTCCAGACTGGCCCTTGCTCCCCTCCAACAGAGGAGCACCCCGGACCCTCCTGGTCCACTCCAGACGCCATTTTGAGTCCACCGCGTGGGCTTGCATTTGCCAAGAAATGTTGCCCCAATCCTGGGTCCAGCGACGTCGACAGCAGGTACCTTCGTGGGACAGCTCGCACCTCCATCCTGGTAGCCGACAACGCCTCCTGGTCCGAGAGACTGCAGAGCCCAGCGTCGCCCACTCACCTGGTCGAGGTGACTTCGTCCGGTGCCACCCTGGTGCCCATCTAATCACTGGCTAGTGATTCAGAACTTGGTCCCCTCTGCTAACAGGTATCCTTCTTCACCTTTCCAGGCTTGGATCCCATCGAACTTCATCACTGGTCGCCTGCCAGCAACTTCTTCTTTCAGGCTCCATAGACTGCAACGAGGATTCCCGACGTCTTTTCAGCCCTATGCAACCGCAGCCCCTGGGCTAGGTAACCTGAGCATTTCGGTGCTCCAGCATAGCTTAACTATCTAAGTGTCCAGATCCTTTTTCGTTTCAGCTCTACCTAGTCGGATTCGTCCGATAACACTAACTTTACGAAATCTAGCATCCATAGACTTTGTCCCGCATCCCGCGTGAGAGTGCACACTCTGCACCCGATCTCCCTAGGCCTCCTGCTCGTAATCTGAAGGTTCAGTAGTTCAGTCCTAGCGATCCTAAAGCCTTTGAGACTAGTTACTTACCTGCTAGTATTTCGCATTCCACTTCCATAGTATATGGTTTTTCGTGCCCCTCGGGCATTTGTGTAAATTGTGCGACTTTCAGTATTTCTTTAAGAGCTTTGTATTGTGCTTAGCGCCCTGTCTTCATAAAGAGTCCAGGGCTGTTGTGTTATAATAAATATCCTTTTATTTTCATAACAACTTGTGTGGTGTCCTTTCACTTGGTGTTCAAGGGGTATATGTGATGGTATAACAGCTGGCTTAACACGCCCTCTAGAGTTTAGCCTAAAGACTGCTCTTGTCCATGCTGTGAGAAGTTGGCCCGATATGCAGTGCTCACTATTCTAGTGATCACTATGCATCGGTCCAAACGACCTTTATGGTGATTAGTTGTAAGTCAACCTTAGACCAGCTATCCTAGTAGCGTGGATACGAGCAGTCTTCGGGCTAAACTCTAGAGGGCGTGTTAAGCCAGCTGTTATACCATCACATACCCCTTGAACACCAAGTGAAAGGACACCACATAAGTGTTATGAAAATAAACAGTGTATTTATTAGAATCACAACAGCCCTGTACTCTTTATGAGGACAGGGTACTAAGCACACAACAAAACTCTTAGGAAAATACTTCAAGTGCACAATCAATACAAGTGCCCGAGGGCACGGAAAGTTTAGTGGTCTCGGGCGGACCCGATAAGGCAAGTCGGAAGCGGTAGGGACTCGGGACCCTGAAATAAGGAGGCTATGCGGGCACCGGAATGCCGAAGTTACCTAGCCCAAGGGCTGCGGCAGCACAAATCTTTACAGACGTCGGGAGTCCTCGCTGACGAGCCAGGAGCCGGAAGGAGTTGCTGGCCGGCGACCAGTGGAAATAGTTCGTAGAGATCCAAGCCTGGATCAGAGATGGATGACACCTGAAAGCAGAGGGGACCAAGTTCGTAACTACTAGCCAGTAGTCAGAGGGTACCAGGAGGGCACCGGATGATCGTCACCTCGACTAGGTGAGTGGGCGACGCTGGGCTCTGCAGTCTCACGGACCAGGAGGCGGTGTCGGCGACCAGGATGGAGGTGCGAGCTGTCCCACGAAGGTTGATGCGGTCGGCGTCGCTGGGCCCAGGATTGGGGCAACAAGCCTTGGCAAATTTCGGGGCCACGTGGTGGGCCTAAAATGGCGTCGTGAGTGGACCAGGAGGGTCCGGGGTGCTCCTCTCTCAGAAGGGAGCAAAGGCCAGTCTGGAGCAACCAGACCAGCAGCGTTGGTTGTCGGGCGTCGTCAAAAAGGTCACAAGCCAGCGGCTAGTAACCAAACAACGTGCTGAACAGCGAAGAGCAGAAGGGCCCCACGCAGATCGTGGAGATGTTGGGAGGCTGCACTTCGGTGCTGGAGCTGCTCAGGGTTGGGGCTTCTCGGACCCCAGAGCACTCACAACAGCCCTGTACTCTTTATGAGGACAGGGTACTAAGCACACAACAAAACTCTTAGGAAAATACTTCAAGTGCACAATCAATACAAGTGCCCGAGGGCACGGAAAGTTTAGTGGTCTCGGGCGGACCCGATAAGGCAAGTCGGAAGCGGTAGGGACTCGGGACCCTTAAATAAGGAGGCTATGCGGGCACCGGAATGCCGAAGTTACCTAGCCCAAGGGCTGCGGCTGCACAAATCTTTACAGACGTCGGGAGTCCTCGCTGACGAGCCAGGAGCCGGAAGGAAGGAGTTGCTGGCCGGCGACCAGTGGAAATAGTTCGTAGAGATCCAAGCCTGGATCAGAGATGGATGACACCTGAAAGCAGAGGGGACCAAGTTCGTAACTACTAGCCAGTAGTCAGAGGGTACCAGGAGGGCACCGGATGATCGTCACCTCGACTAGGTGAGTGGGCGACGCTGGGCTCTGCAGTCTCACGGACCAGGAGGCGGTGTCGGCGACCAGGATGGAGGTGCGAGCTGTCCCACGAAGGTTGATGCGGTCGGCGTCGCTGGGCCCAGGATTGGGGCAACAAGCCTTGGCAAATTTCAGGGCCACGTGGTGGGCCTAAAATGGCGTCGTGAGTGGACCAGGAGGGTCCGGGGTGCTCCTCTATCAGAAGGGAGCAAAGGCCAGTCTGGAGCAACCAGACCAGCAGCGTTGGTTGTCGGGCGTCGTCAAAAAGGTCACAAGCCAGCGGCTAGTAACCAAACAACTTGCTGAACAGCGAAGAGCAGAAGGGCCCCACGCAGATCGTGGAGATGTTGGGAGGCTGCACTTCGGTGCTGGATCTGCTCAGGGTTGGGGCTTCTCGGACCCCAGAGCACTCACCAGAGGATCCCTCGGCGGTTGTGCTGTTTAAGAAATCGTGCAGGTTCTGAAGATGGCCGGTCCCTCGAGGTCTCGTCGCACCCACAGATCTCAGCTGAGCTGACGATGTGGGTAGAGGTCAGAGGTGCCAGGGAAGCCAGTTCTCGTCGAGCTGGGCAGTCGGATTCCTGAGGAAGGACTAGCAGCAAACCGTACAGTTCTTAGATGGTGCCTGCGGATGCAGGGTGACTACTCCTTAGCCACAAGGGAGAAATCTTGAGAAGAGTCGAGAGTTCCTTTCGTAGAAAGTATTCTTGATTCAAAGATGATCTAATTTGGAAGGGTCCCCGCTCCTGCCTTTATCCTAAAGAAAGGGGTGGGTACGCGACTAGGTCCTGCCCTAGGGGTGGGACCAGGAAGGGGGGTGGTTACACCCCTCTCCCATGCCGGACTTTCCCCAGGTCAGGGGCTGGGGTGCCCCTGGAACTGGTTCTAGCCGGCAGATGCGTAGTGAGCACCGGGGTGCCACTCCGCAGTCACCTTCCTGTAAAGCCCTGCCTACCCAGGATACACAAAACCCTGTCTGGGATGGTGCGAGCACCGCCCCGGACAGGAAACCTTTTGTCCAAGCTCTCCTCGCTGGAAGGACTCCCAGCAGCAGGAGGTCAGACTCGTGTCTGTGGTGTCAGCATCCATTTTGTGGAGCTGAGGCTTCAGTTAACTTTAACCGGGGTTCACAGTTACGTACATGTCGTGTCCCTCTAGAAGGGCAGAATGCTAACCCCGTCGCCAGCATTGGTGAGGGGTCAGTATCCCGATTCGTATGACACCTTACTCGACATGTCTTGATAACGCGATACCGAAGTTAGCGATATGGTACGCGTTATCATGAAACAGCCATTGGGTCTTGGTTCTGCAAGCTGCAACCGGGCTCGGCTCGTGCCAGAGCCCAATTCACACGATTCCACGCACTCTGCCTTCAGGATTGTCAAGGCCTGCCATAGGAGTGACTGATAGGAATGCGGGTGTCCATTTTAGGGTTAGATATAGGTATACTATATCTAAAGCAAAGGGCGAGTACGCCACGTTGCCCCAGCTGTCGTGCAGCCAGTTGTGTCAGATTTAGATGGCCATCCAAGGGTGGCATAATACATGCTTCAGCCCCTGGTAGGCCCTGGGTACACCGATGCCCTGACTTACAGGGTCTGACAAGGTGGCCCAGTTCCAATTGGGTAATGCACCTAAGGTACACATCAATTTAGCGAGAGAACAGCTAGGCTGTGGGTCTGATTGGCAGGCCCACAGCCAGAGAAAGTCGTAAACCAGTGAAACAAAAGCAAAAAATCTGGGTGATTATAGGATTGCAGACCCTACTCTCCTACATGCCCACTCTTTCAAAGGGCACCCCCACCACAGGCATTGGTATAAGGGGGGCCTTTGTGGTGCCACCTGACTTACCAGTGGCTTGGCAAGTGACACAGGAGCGACAAAACTCCTTGGTATCTTCGTTCATGTGAGGCCAGTGAAAGTGCGAGACAAGCCTGTCCCACGTCTTCGTCTGGCCTAAGTGTCCTGCTAAGGGAATCTCGTGGGCCAAGGTAAGAAGGAAACCACGCTGAGACAAGGGGATAACCAGCCTCCTGGTCATGCCAGGCTTGGGGTCTCTTGCCTCAGTGTACAGGAGTCCATCCTCCCAGTATACCTTGTGGGTACCTGTGGCATTCCCAGCAGCCTCAGCAGCAGCCTGCTGTCTGAGGGGTTCAAGAGAAGGGCAGTCTAACTGGTCCTTCCCCAGGTCTTCTTGTGAGGGTCCCCCTGAGCCCAGAAACTCAACTTGATCAAGTTCGAGTTCTTTAGGTTCAGTTTCCCACAATATCTGGAGGTCAGCCTCCTCTGAGACTTGATCCTCGACCTGGGGCAAGGGGGAAGGCGATGCCTTTACCCGACTGCTCTTCTTCTTGGGAGGTGTCTGATCCGTTGTTCCAGGATCCAGCACCGATTCAGTGGGGCATCTTCTGACCTGTGACCTAGTCACAGCAAGCACATGTGCTGGCAAGCCTAACATCTCCATGTGAGTCCTGTGCTCCACTTCTGACCATTGCGATGACTCCAAATCATTGCCCAACAAACAATCCACTGGGAGGTCTGAACTAACAACAACCTTTTTCTGGCCATTTACCCCTCCCCAGGAGAAAGCAACAATCGCCATACTATGACTGGTAGTGACGTTGCTGGCATTGGTCACCAGGAAATCTGTACCTGGCATGATCTGTCCAGGGTCCACAAAGTTAGGCGTCACCATGGTGACACTGACACAAGTGTCCCTATAGGCCTGAGCCATTCTTCCGTTTATCAAAGGCGTCTGTCGGTATTTGCCCAAGGTATTGGGACTGACATCAGGGGATATATCCACATCCCCTGTACAGACAAGGACAGCCTGAGTGAGTGTGCCAACTAGGTTGTCACACCCCTCAGAACCCAAGGTTAACCCAACTAGTCCCTTGGGAGGTGCACTACTACTGCTGGCTGTACTAGGGGGCACAGGTGCCTTAGGGGCTGCAGTAGCAGGAGTCTGCCCTCCTTTCTTGGTGCACTCACTAAACCAGTGAGTTTTACTTTTACAGTATTGGCACCACCTTTTCGATTGGCCTTCTTGATTCTTTTTTTTCTGGGAAGCCTGACCCCCCCCCCTCTTTGGGTTGTTGGGGACCTGTCGAAGACTTTTGGTCATTTTGTTCCCCTTTCGAATCTTTACCCTTCTGGTCTGCTTTCTTCTGACCACCCTGGTTCTGGCCCTGGTTTTGCTTAACCCTTGTTCTGACCCATCTGTCTGCCTTCTTTCCCAATTCTTGGGGAGAGGTCAGATCCGAGTCGACAAGGTGCTGATGCAACAACTGGTTCTGACAATTGTTTAAAATCTGTTCTCGCATTATCAAATTATACAATCCTGTGTAGTCAGTAACCTTACTGCCCAGCAACCAGCCCTCCAAAGCCTTAGTGGCACAATCGACGAAATCAGACCAGTCCTGAGACTGAGTTTTCTGGGTATCCCTGAACAGCAACCTGTACTGCTCAGTGGTTAGGCCGAACCCATCAATCAGTGTGTTCTTCAGGACCTGGTAATCGTTAGCGTCCTCAGCTCTAGTAGTGAGGAGCTTATCTCTACCTTTACCTTCAAAGGAGAGCCACAAGATAGCTGCCCACTGACTCTGGGGGACGCACTGTACAGTGCAGGCCCTCTCCAAAGCAGTAATCCATTTGTGGATATCGTCCCCTTGCTTAAAGGGGGGCACTATCTTACTCAGGTGCCTAGTGTCTAAACTCCTGTTTTCCCTTGGGGGAATGCTGCCACCAGTGGGGTTTTTCCCACTCAATTCTTGCTCTCTAGCAAAGGCGAGTCTTTTTTTGGCCAGGGCAAGTTCTTCCCTTTCGATCCTCAGATTGACTTCCCGCTCTTTAGCTTCGTACACTCTCCTCTGAGGGGATGTCATCCCTCTTCGAGAAGAGCCGCGAGAGCCATTGGTTCGAACAGATCTATTAGAGCCTCTCGACAGAGACCTAACTCGTCCATTCCCAATGTTAAGCTGGCCTGAGAGGGGCCCCAGGGGTCTCCTAGTACCACTCTCGTGCCTGCTTAAGTTGTCCCTAGTTAGCTGGCTAACCACTACTGGACCTTTGTCTGCCTCGTCCCCAGATGTCTCTGGGCCCTCGTCCTCCTCAGCACCTTCTGCGGAGAGATGGATAAGGTCAGGGTCACCTAGGGTTCCCTCGAGGGGGGGCATATTCCCTTCTGGATGAGAAGGGTCTGTGTTACCAGCCCTCCTAGCATCATAAGTCTCCAAGAGACCAATCAGAAACGGAATGGTAGGGTTTGAACCCTGTTTTAGCTTCCAAGACGTACAGATTTGTCGCATCTCTTGGAAGCTAAGTGCAGCATATCTGGAAGTGACCTGTGGAAGGTCGACTGACACAAGGCGAGACTCAGTGTTTCCTCCTTTGTCTGACATGCTGCTTCTAGTGTGGTGTAAGTGATGCACCTACCTACACTATATTTTTACCTACTGATCCCTTGCTAAGAGTTGTAGCCAAGGTGTGCTAAGCCTTGAGGAGCTACAACAGCTGGTTCAGTAGAACTCAGAGTATTCTAAGCTAAGTTATATGTACCTGGAGTGCTTATGCGATCTTTCACAAGATATTCTTAGGATACGCGTGGTAAAACAACAGCAAGCTCAAATCCCAACCGCTGCTCACCAATGTGAGAAGTTGGCCCGATATGCAGTGCTCACTATTCTAGTGATCACTATGCATCGGTCCAAACGACCTTTATGGTGATTGGTTGTAAGTCAACCTTAGACCAGCTATCCTAGTAGCGTGGATACGAGCAGTCTTCGGGCTAAACTCTAGAAGGCGTGTTAAGCCAGCTGTTATACCATCACATACCCCTTGAACACCAAGTGAAAGGACACCACACAAGTGTTATGAAAATAAACAGTGTATTTATTAGAATCACAACAGCCCTGTACTCTTTATGAGGACAGGGTACTAAGCACACAACAAAACTCTTAGGAAAATACTTCAAGTGCACAATCAATACAAGTGCCCGAGGGCACGGAAAGTTTAGTGGTCTAGGGCGGACCCGATAAGGCAAGTCGGAAGCGGTAGGGACTCGGGACCCTTAAATAAGGAGGCTATGCGGGCACCGGAATGCCGAAGTTACCTAGCCCAAGGGCTTCGGCTTCACAAATCTTTACAGACGTCGGGAGTCCTCGCTGACGAGCCAGGAGCCGGAAGGAAGGAGTTGCTGGCCGGCGACCAGTGGAAATAGTTCGTAGAGATCGAAGCCTGGATCAGAGATGGATGACACCTGAAAGCAGAGGGGACCAAGTTCGTAACTACTAGCCAGTAGTCAGAGGGTACCAGGAGGGCACCAGATGATCGTCACCTCGACTAGGTGAGTGGGCGACGCTGGGCTCTGCAGTCTCACGGACCAGGAGGCGGTGTCGGCGACCAGGATGGAGGTGCGAGTTGTCTAACGAAGGTTGATGCGGTCGGCGTCGCTGGGCCCAGGATTGGGGCAACAAGCCTTGGCAAATTTCAGGGCCACGTGGTGGGCCTAAAATGGCGTCGTGAGTGGACCAGGAGGGTCCGGGGTGCTCCTCTCTCAGAAGGGAGCAAAGGCCAGTCTGGAGCAACCAGACCAGCAGCGTTGGTTGTCGGGCGTCGTCAAAAAGGTCACAAGCCAGCGGCTAGTAACCAAACAACGTGCTGAACAGCGAAAAGCAGAAGGGCCCCACGCAGATCATGGAGATGCTGGGAGGCTGCGCTTCGATGCTGGAGCTGCTCAGGGTTGGGGCTTCTCGGACCCCAGAGCACTCACCAGAGGATCCCTCGGCGGTTGTGCTGTTTAAGAAATCGTGCAGGTTCTGAATATGGCCGGTCCCTCGAGGTCTCGTCGTACCCACAGATCTCAGCTGAGCTGACGATGTGGGTAGAGGTCAGAGGTGCCAGGGAAGCCGGTTCTCGTTGAGCTGGGCAGTCGGATTCCTGAGGAAGGACTAGCAGCAAACCGTAGAGTTCTTAGATGGTGCCTGCGGATGCAGGGTGACTACTCCTTAGCCACAAGGGAGAAATCTTGAGAAGAGTTGAGAGTTCCTTTCGTAGAAAGTATTCTTGATTCAAAGATGATCTAATTTGGAAGGGTCCCCGCTCTTGCCTTTATCCTAAAGAAAGGGGTGGGTACGCGACTAGGTCCTGCCCTAGGGGTGGGACCAGGAAGGGGGGTGGTTACACCCCTCTCCCATGCCGGACTTTCCCCAGGTCAGGGGCTGGGGTGCCCCTGGAACTGGTTCTAGCCGGCAGATGCGTAGTGAGCACTGGGGTGCCACTCCGCAGTCACCTTCCTGTAAAGCCCTGCCTACCCAGGATACACAAAACCCTGTCTGGGATGGTGCGAGCACCGCCACGGACAGGAAACCCTTTGTCCAAGCTCTCCTCGCTGGAAGGACTCCCAGCAGCAGGAGGTCAGACTCGTGTCTGTGGTGGCAGCATCCATTTTGTGGAGCTGAGGCTTCAGTTAACTTTAACCGGGGTTCACAGTTACGTACATGTCGTGTCCCTCTAGAAGGGCGGAATGCTATCCCCGTCGCCAGCATTGGTGAGGGGTCAGTATCCCGATTCGTATGACACCTTACTCAACATGCCTTGATAACGCGATACCGAAGTTAGCGATATGGTACGCGTTATCATGGAACAGCCATTGGGTCTTGGTTCCGCAAGCTGCAACCGGGCTCGGCTCGTGCCAGAGCCCAATTCACACGATTCCACGCACTCTGCCTTCAGGATTGTCAAGGCCTGCCATAGGAGTGACTGATAGGAATGCGGGTGTCCATTTTAGGGTTAGATATAGGTATACTATATCTAAAGCAAAGGGCGAGTACGCCACGTTGCCCCAGCTGACCGTGCAGCCAGTTGTGTCAGATTTAGATGGCCATCCAGGGGTATAATACATGCTTCAGCCCCTGGTAGTCCCTGGGTACACCGATGCCCTGAGTTACAGGGTCTGACAAGGTGGCCCAGTTCCAATTGGGTAAGGCACCTAAGGTACACATCAATTTAGCGAGAGAACAGCTAGGCTGTGGGTCTGATTGGCAGGCCCACAGCCAGAGAAAGTCGTAAACCAGTGAAACAAAAGCAAAAAATCTGGGTGATCATAGGATTGCAGACCCTACTCTCCTACACATGCTACTAGGATAGCTGGTCTATCAGGTTGACTTACAACCAATCATCAATAAGGGTTGTTTGGACTGATACATAGTGATCACCAACTTCTCACACCGGTCATCGCGACATCTACAGCACAATCAATGAGCTCCGATGCCGATGTTTGGCCCTCCTTAAGGAGTGATTGAACTTCCTCCTTCAGATCATCTGGCAGTTCAGCAAGATACGGGGCAATATCCTCCCATAATTGCCTATTGTAGCGGCCTAGTAGTGCAATGGAATTAGCCACTTTCACAGTCATGGCCGACGTGATGGAGAAGCGTTTGCCAATACTGTCGAGCTTCCTGCCCTCCTTTTCCGGTGGAGCTGACAATGGAGATGCCGGGTTCCTGGAGTTCTTTTGTGCCACCTGCGTAACCACAGAATCTGGTTTGGGATGCCCAGTAAGGCAGGCTGGTGCTGTTGTCGGTGCCTTATACTTCTTTTCCAGCCGTGGTACCATTGCGGAGACCGAGGTTGGTGTCTGCATCAGCTGTTTCCCCTGTTCCCATATGTGCTCAATGATAGGGATTGATCTGGTTGTTTTCTTAACCGGGTCTTTAAAATCATAGAGGAAGCAGTC
Source organism: Lissotriton vulgaris (assembly GCF_964263255.1). Classification (NCBI taxonomy): domain Eukaryota; kingdom Metazoa; phylum Chordata; class Amphibia; order Caudata; family Salamandridae; genus Lissotriton; species Lissotriton vulgaris. The sequence goes on from NC_141691.1 coordinate 1,749,087,502, forward strand.
TGTCTCATGGGATTCCATTGTCATATGGAATCTGGTGGCCGCTCTCCCTACTAAATTGTGAAATCAGCCAATGTCCACTGGCGGTGAGTCCGAAGTAGTGGGTTCAGGAGTGGCCGGAGATGGAGCGATGTAGTCCTCATCGTCCCTATGGTCGGACTGGTCGTCCTGAACCTCTCCTTCTTCTCGTTCTTTGACTTCTTCATCAGAAGACGGGATATTGTGCACCGGTTCTCTTTCCTGACGGATCACCAAGGGTGATGGTCTAGGTCGTCAGGATGGTGTTGGACCAGATGTAGCTGGATTTGCTTCCATCGATGGGGCAGTGGTTGGTTCAGGAAAGTGCATACCATAGGTGTGACCGTCGTCTGGGCATGCGAATGCTCAGTCTCTTCTGTAGAAACTACCTCATCGCCATCTTCATCTGTGCTTTGGCACTTCACTATGAGATCTGAAGGACTGGTAGCCGGTCCGTACTAGTCTTCGTCTGATTGCTCAGCCTGCAATAGACAAGACGGGGGTAACTTCTGCACCCTACTTGGGGACGTCAAGTCTGGGGTTATTGGTTGTTTCGTGTTCTTTTTCGTAGGCAGCTGACTTGCTGCTGACAATGGAGTAATCAAGTCCGATTTTTTCCATAGCGTCGACGGTGTCGTAGTCGACGGTGTCGTCGTCGACTGAGTTTCGATCGTCGTCGATGACGTTCTCGCAGACGGTACCTTTGTCGACGGTTCCGTCGTTGATGGTGCGCTCGTCGACAATGTCTTCGTCGTCGTCGATGGTGTTCGCGTTGACGCTACCTTCGTCGACGGTTCCGTCGTTGTTCTCGTCGACTGTATCATCGCCGACGGTATCTTCGTCGACGGCACAGTCGTTGATGGTGTGCTCGTCGACGATGTCTTCGTCGTCGACGATGTCTTCACCGTCGTCGGAGACTTCGACGAAGGTACGCCTGTCGACGAGGGCGTCTTCGTCGACTGCGTCGCTGGTTTCGGCTTCGTCGTCGACAGGATCTTCGTCGAGGGCCTTGTAATGAGGATAATCGACGGCACAGGCTTACCCGCCGTCGACGATGGAGTTGTCGTCGTCGTCGATGAGAATGCTGATGACGACACCGTCGTCGTCGATGTAGAAACATAGACCGTAGACACAGTCTTCTTCAGCGCTGAGGTAGTCGCCGACGAAATCATCGTCGGCGACGGCGCAGGCTTCCTGAAGGCAGGAACCTCCTTGTCAGACGTTATAGATCTTGCCTCAGAAGACTTTTTAATAGTCTTGTTAGGAGGAACGTCTGTAGGGCTAGGGGAAGCAACCCTTGGCCTCTTCAAGGATAATTTAGAAGAAACTGAAGCCATCTCACCGTCCTCAGAAGATTCCAGGTCCTCTCTGGTTTTCAGCCTGTTCAACCAGAGAAGCAGCCGGCCTTCTCTGTCCTTTAGTGTTTTTGTAGAGAATGTTCTACAAATTCTACACTCTTTAGGAGAATGGTCCGGATAAAGACAGTATAAGCAGGTTTCATGCTTATCGTCGACGTGGAGCCTATTCTTACCACAAGAAGAGCAAGCTCTGAAGAGACCCTTCTTCTGTTGTTCAGCCATGGTGTATAAATGAAGGAAATATCCAATTTCTGAGAAAAAAGAGATAAAACTAGGAAACCTGAGGAGAACTCAGGTGGAGACTCCCTAGCACAACGTGCAGTAGAAAATCTGAGAGACTGAGGTTCCTGACAGGAAGGTTCTAGAGAGAGGTGGTAGCTGATTGGCTACCTTCTAGAGTTTGGCCCTTTTTACAAAAGGACATGAATAGGCTACTAAGGCAAGGCCCTTAGGCCTACTTTTCTCTATGTATGTCTAAAGGGCATTACTTTTCTATGTACCGGATGTAGGAGAGTAGGGTCTGCAATCCTATGATCCCAGATTTTTGCTTTTTTGTTTCACTGGTTTACGACTTCCCTGGCTGTGGGCCTGCTAATCAGACCCACAGCCTAGCTATTCTCTCTCTAAATTGACACGAGTACCTTAGGTGCATTTACCAATTGGTACTGGGCCACCTTATCAGTCCCTGTACCCAGGGCATAGGTGTACCCAGGGCCTACCAGGGGCTGCAGCATGTATTATGCCACCCCTGGCTGGCCATCTAAATCTGACACAACTGGCTGCACGACAGCTGGGGCAAGGTGGTGTAATCACCCTTTGCTTTAGATATAGTATACCTATATCTAACCCTAAAATGGACACATGTATTCCTATCAGTCACTCCTATGGCAGGCCTTAACAATCTTGAAGGCAGAGTGCTTGGAATTATGTGAGATGGTGCTCTGGCATGAGCTGAGCCCGTTTGCAGCTTGCGGAACCAAGTCCTAATAGCTGTTCCATGATAAAGCGTACCATATACTCTTAAGGGCATTATAATCCTCGTGGTTATTTGCCAACTCTGGTATCGCTTTATCAAAACATGTCGAGTAAGGTGTCATACGAATTGGAATACTAACCCCTCGCCAAATCTGGCGACGGGGTTAGCATTCCACCCTTCTAGAGGGACACGACATGTAAGTAAGTAAGTAAAATCTTTATTCGGTTTCAGTTTTACATGAAAAAACCATAAAAGCATTTATACATTTCATTTACATGCATTTTAACAGGACTAATACGTATGCAATTAATTTAAAATTTGTGTCACTGTTACTTAATCAAGATGATAAAAGATTGTTATTTTGAAAATACATTTTAGAAAGGTGCTTACAACTTTACATATATATTCAGAACTTAAAAATTGCAGCCACAACATGGCAGGGCGACACTTTGTGAGGCCTAAAGTTCTCAACAGGGGGGTTAGCAAAAGCCTGCGGTGTGCGGAGTAATATTTGCAGAACAGTACGGTGTGAATTGTTGACTGTTCGGATAATTCATCAGATGGACAAGCCATTAAACTTTCTTCCCAACTATTTCTGTTAGGAAAGGCTACAACCCTGTGAAAGATGTTCAGCCTGAATCTTACTAGTAAAAAACGCTCAAAATGCGAATCAACGTAAGTTAAATATGGTTCCATTTCCAGGGTAGTCATGACCGCAAGAGAGTGTTGTACAGATGGTTTCTTAATCTCAACAGTAATACGTAATTCTTCAAAATGGCTCAGCGCCTTTGCCTTTAGGTCTTTCTTTGGAATTTCAGCGATTGTTTCAGGATTGTGGTAGTACTCAGCCATCCCTAAGTCAGTGAGAAGGTTTTTTACGTACGTTAACCAATCTATTTTTTCAGCACGATCTAGAGTCATGCAGTCCGCAACAATCTCTTTAGTAAGAATGCTTTTTGTTGACACCCATATTCGGCGCCAGAGAAGTACAGGTTCAATTTTAGCCAGGTCCTTGATATGTGGCAATCCCAATTCTGCAAGACAGGCAAAGGTAGATACTCTTTTAGGGGCTGCCAGTAAGAATCTCATGAAGGTATTCTCCGCTACCTGGAGGGCTTTTGTGTTTTTATGACCCCACAGGCCCGCCCCATAAAGTGCGATGGAGTGGCACTTGGCTTTATAGATCTGAAGTAGTTCAACCGGAGGCTTTTTCCCTAATTTCTGGGTAAATTTCATGAGAGCAGCAACAGAACGCAAAAGTTGATGTTTACGCGCTTCTATGGCCGCTCTCCAGTTGAGCTTCTCATCTATCATAATCCCTAAATAGGGGTATTGGGGGTGGATTCTAATTTTTCATTATCAAGGAAGATGCTTTTTCCATGTTTCTTAACTTGGCCTGCTACCATAACGTATGTCTTCTTTATATTTATGTGAAGGTCTAGATCACTCATGAATTTAGCGTAGCTGTTCAGAGATCTTTGTAACTCTCGTGGGGTGCGTGCTAAGATCACTGCGTCATCCGCGTACAAGAGCGCGGGCACCAGGCGATCTTTCACACGGGGCAAGTCCAAGCCCCCCCTCAACATCTCTACCTCAAGACCGTTAGTGTAGAGGGAGAAAAGGAAGGGGGCATACGAATTGGAATACTAATCCCTCGCCAAATCTGGCGACGGGGTTAGCATTCCACCTTTCTAGAGGGACACGACATGTAAGTAACTGTGAACCCCGGTTAAAAATAACTCGAGCCTCAGCATCACAAAATGGATGCTGCCACCACAGACACAAGTCTGACCTCCTGCTGCTGGGAGTCTTTCCAGCGAGGAGAGCTTGGACAAAGGGTTTCCTGTCGGGGGCGGTGCTAGCACCATCCCAGACAGGGTTTTGTGTATCCCAGGTAGGCAGGGCTGAGAGGAAGGTGACTGCAAGTGGCACCCGGGTGCTCACTGTGCATATGCCGGCTTGAACCAGTTCCAGGGGAACACCAGCCCCTGAGCTGGGGAAAGTCCGGACAAGGGAGAGGGGTGTAACCACCCCCCTCCTGGTCCCACCCATGGGCAGGACCTAGTCGCGTGCCAGCCCCTTTCTTTAGTATAAAGGCAGGAGCGGGCCCCCTTCCCAAATTAGATAATTCTGAATCTTGACTACTTTCCACGAAAGAACTCTTGAACATTTCTGAAGACTCTCCCTTGTGGCTAAGGAGTAGCCACCCTGCACCAGCGGGCACCATCTAAGCGCATGCGGTTTGCTGCAAGTCCATCCTCCGGATCAAGACTGCCCAGCTCGACGAGACCCGGATTCCCTGGCACCTCTGACCTCTACCTACATCATCAGCCCAGCTGAGATTCGTGGGTGTGACGAGACCTGAAGGGACCGGCCATCTTCAAAACTGCACGACGCTTATCCAGCACGACCGCCGAGGGATCCTCGAGTGAGTGCTTTGGGGTTTGAGAAACCATAACCCTGAGCAGCTCCAGCACTAAAGTCCAGCCCCCCAGCATCCACGAGATCTGCGTGGGGCCCTTCTGCTCTTTGCTGCTCACCGCGTTGTCCGGCCACTTGCCTGCTGGCTTGTAGCCCTCCTGACGACAAACCACGACACTTCCATCGCTGGTCTGGTTGCTCAAGACTGGCTCTTGCTCCCCTCCAAAAGAGGAGCCCCCCCCGGACCCTCCTGGTCCACTCCAGACGCCATCTTGACTTCACCGCGTGGGCTTGCCTTTGCCAAGGCTTGTTGCTCCAATCCTGGTTTCAGCAGCGCCGACAGCAGACACCTTCATGGGACAGCTCGCACCTCCATCCTGGTCGCCGAAAACGCCTCCTGGTCCGAGAGACTGCAGAGTCCAGCGTCGCCCACTCACCTGGTCGAGGTGACTTCATCTGGTGCCATCCTGGTGCCCACCTAATCACTGGCTAGTGATTAAGAACTGAGTCCCCTCTGCTTTCAGGTCGTCTCCATCATCGATCCAGGCTTGGATCACATCGAACTTCATCACTGGTCGCCTGTCAGCAACTTCTTCTTTCAGGCTCCATAGACTGTAACGAGGATTCCCGACGTCTTTTGAACCCTATGCAGCCGCAGCCCCTGGGCTAGGTAACCTGAGCATTTCGGTGCTCCAACGTAGGTTCACTATCTAAGTGTCCAGATCCTTTTTCGTTTTCAGCCTATCTAGTCGGATTTGTCCGATAACTAACTTTACGAAATACTAGTATCCATAGACTTTGTCCTGCATCCCGCGTGAGAGTGCACACTTTGCACCCGATCTCCCTAGGCCTCCTGCTCCTAACCTGAAGGTTCAGTAGTGTAGTCCTAGCGATCCTGAAGCCTCTGGATCTAGTTACTTACCTGCTAGTATTTCGCATTCCACTTTTGTAGTATATGGTTTTTCGTGCCCCTCGGGCATTTGTGTAAATTGTGCAACTTAAAGTATTTTCTTAAGAGTTTTGTTGTGTGCTTAGCTCCCTGACTCATAAAGAGATCAGGGTAGACTTGTTATAAATAAATATCCTTTTATTTTCATAACAACTTGTGTGGTGTCCTTTCACTTGGTGTTCAAGGGGTATATGTGATGGTATAACAGCTGGCTTAACACGCCCTCTAGAGGTTAGCCACTGCTCTTGTCCATGCTACTAGGATAGCTGGTCTATAAGGTTGACTTACAACCAATCATCAATAAGGGTCGTTTGGAATGATACATAGTGATCACTAGAATAGTGAGCACTGCATATCAGGCCAACTTCTCACACCGGAGACTCCCGTCTCGACGACGGGGAATGATTCAGGCATGTGAATCTATGAAAGACACCCATAATACTGGATATTATGCAATTGATGTGAATTCAGAGAAAATGATGTGAAGGAGAACCACAATTTCGTCAGGAACAGAAAGAACCAACCACATAATTTTGGTCTTCTTTGCAGAAATCTTAAGATTGAGGAGAATTCTTATTTTTAGTGCAGGCAGCAGAGGAACAATTACAAAATGGCTACTTGCCTTTCGACTACTGATAGTGAGCCTGCGTCACAACTATCACTAGCACAGCAGCCGTACAGAAGTCACCATGTGAAAGTTTCATTGCTCTTCTCTCACTAGTGCAGGTCAGGAATGTGACACCAGCCAACCAACCGCTGATCAGCACATTCAAACTGTATGTGCTTTCAGCAAGCGAAAATCTTTATTTTGGGCTACTCTCTATGGATTTTAATTCATGGTTTTCTTTTCAAGATCGAATGTGAAAAGGACAGTGTTTTGCGCGGATTCACTATTGTTTTGTTTCTCTATCCAGGAAAAAGATTCCTGAATTAAGGACACTAAGGCCATCATTAACAGTGGCCAAGAACTACTGGGGTTCTAGTTACGCCTCACCCTCTCTCCTGAGGGTCCACTAAGACATGAGGAACCCCCTGGGCTTACCGATAATTCAAGCTCAGATTTCTGTGTTAATTCCACATTAATGCACATTCATATGGTGAAAACAGCCGAAACCTCCGGGTGCAATGTTAACAACTCTGCAGTGTTTCTACAGATATAATTCCAGTGAGGCCTGTAGCTAATGTTATGCCCCCATCAGAATTAAGTGACCACTCGTAATGAGGAACTAAAACGGTCTCTATCAAGGACTGAAATTCCAGAGGACTGTAAAATTGACAGATGTGCTTTAAATGTTTTAATCCAATTCCAAACTGAATTTTTCCCTCTACTTCAGGGTTCTTCAATCTGTGGGGCCAGCCCCCCTGGGGGGAGGGGGGCGCGGCACCATCCCAGGGGGGGGGGGGGGGGGGGGGGGGCGCGCGCTCCACTCCGATCTTCCCTTTGTCCGGATGATTCTCCCAGGAGGGGGGTGGTTCATGGAGTTGATGGCTTCGGCTGCGGTGCGAGGCGGGTGGTCTCCTCTGCTAAAAACGAAAGCAAACAAACAGACACGCTTTCAGTTTCAGCAGAGAAGACCCCTTGCCTCCCACTGCAGCTGAAGCCGTCGACTCCGTGAATTGGCCCCCTCTTGGGAGAGTTAGCTCTTCCCAGAAGGGAGAGGTTTCCGGAGAGGTTTTGAGGCACTTGAAGTCTGCATTAAAAAATATATTTTCGAATACGTGGGCAGGCGATTCTGCTTCCTTTCTGCATAAGAGTATGATTGGTGTCTTAAATGTATTCTAACACACTGTAGCCATTATAGGCCTTATGACAGATATTTTGCACTTCAATAAATACAGGGCAAATCATTGTGGTGGTATGAATACAGGATAAATCTGATAATTTGCCACCTTTGTTTTACGTAATGGACAAAAACGTATGTGCTCCAAACTAAGGGGCTTATGTACAAGGCCCTTGCGCCACTTTTGCGTCATTTAACATGGGAAAAGTGACGCAAAAGTGGTGCAAGGGGCTTGTAAATCTGCCCCTAAACCTTTATCCTCCAGCACAAAACGGAGCAAACTGGTATGACGCAATTTTTGCTTCATTGACATAACACAAAACACAGAAAACAAACGTTCTCCACTGTTCAAATACAAATGATGCGGTTAAATATGAGGAGAAATCAGTTGGTTTTATTAAAGTAGCACAAAATTAACAAAATCAGTTTGCCTCATGTTTTAAAATAAGAATGTTATTCAGGTTTCAGGACTTATTTTTAAATTGTTTCTCACCCATCTAAAAAAAAATTCTTGGCAGGAATGTCTCACGCTTTTATGGGACCTGGGCATAACATTTAGTGGGGCCTCCTGACTATTGGGCACAGCAAGCTTAACAAGGAATCTTAACTATTTTCCAATACTATTTCTACCTGCAACCTTCACGTAGGTGCACCGTTCCTTTTCTAAGCTAATTTTCTCTCACAATGAACACTCATCTCTTCCCTACACCTCTCTCGCAGTCTGTGAGAAGTTGGCCTGATATATGATGCTCACTAGTTCTAGTGATCACCTTGTATCAGTCCAAACAACCCTTATGGTGATTGGTTGTAAGTCAACCTTATAGACCAGCTATCCTAATGGTAGCATGGACAAAGCAGTCTTAGGCTAAACTCTTTTGTCATGTGAAGCCAGCTGTTTTACCACATATAACCCCTTGAATACCAAATGAAAGGACACCACACAGGTAGTTATGAAAATAAACAAGATATTTATTAACTAACAAACACCTCTGAACTCTTTATGAGATCAGAGGGCTAAGCACATGACAAGACTCTTAAGAAAAATCCATTTAAGTTGCACAATCACAATGTTGCCCTAGGGGCACTACAAACCATATACTAAGTAAGTGGAATGTGAAAGTCGATAGAGGGAATGGAGCTGTCCAGAGGCTGTAGGATCGCTGGGACCACACTACCCTAACCTTAGGTAAGTAATAGGAGGCCCACGGAACGCGTGTACAGAGTATGAACTCACACGCGAGATGCGTAACAACGTCTATGGACAGTACAGTTCAAGTAAAAGGTGAGTACGGACAATCCTGACTAGTTAGGACTAAAACGACTGTGGAACTGGACACTAGGAGAGTCAATCTACCCTTGTGCACTGAAATGCTCTTGTTACCTCAACCACAGGCTGCGGGTGCAGAGGTGCGAAGTTGTGTCGGGTTCCGGCGTTGAAGTCTATGGAGCCTGGAAGAAAAGATGCTGCAGGCGACCAGGAGGAAGATGTCCGGTGTGATCCAAGGGTGGATCAGTGAAGAGGAGAACCTGAAAGCAGAGGGGACAATGTTCAAAGTCACTAGCCAGTGACTGGAGTGGAACCAGGAGTGGAACCAGATGTCGTCGTCACGATCAGGTGAAGAGTGGATGCCTGTCTCTGCAGCCACGTGGACCAGGTGGTGTCTTCGACAACCAGGATGGAGGCACGAGCTGTCCCACGCAGGCTCTCGCTGTCGGCGGTGTCGGATCCGGATTTGGAGTCAACAGGCCTTGGCAAAGGCAACCCACGCGGTGAGTGGAAATGGCGTCTGGAGTGGACCAGGAGGGTCCGGGGTGCTTCTCCTTTGCAGGGAAGCAGGGGCCAGTCTGGAGCAACCAGACCAGCAGATTGAATTTCAAGGTTCGTCGTCTAGGAGGTCACTAGCCAGCCGGCAAGTGACCAGACAACGCGTGGAGCAGCAAACAGGCAGAAGGGCCCCACGCAGATCTCGTGGATGCTGGAGGGCTAGTCTTCGGTGCAGGAGCTGCTCGGGGTTGGGGCTTCTCAGTCCCCAAAGCACTTAGTCGAGGTTACCTCAGAAGTCGTGCTGGAGCAAAGTGCTGCTTCTTCCAAGATGGCCGGTCCCACGTGTCTCGTCGCACCCACGGATCTCAGCTGTGCTGCAGATGTAGGTAGAGGTTGGAGAGGTCTGGGAATCCGGGTCTCGTCGGGCTCTGAAGTCTGGATCCTCGAGGGAAGACGACATAGGGAAGCCGCTGGACGCTGATGGTGCCTGCTTGTGCAGGGTGGACACTCCTTGCCCACAAGGGAGATTTCTTCAGTCTTCTTGGCAGAAAGTCGAAGTCCAGAGTTTCTTCTTGTAGAGTTTCAGTTCAGGATTAATCTAACTCGGAATGGGACCAGCTCCTACCTTTATCCTGCTAAAGGGGGCTGTCCTACGTCTAGGTCCCTCCTATGGGTGGGACCAGGAAGGGGGGTGGTTACACCCCCTATCCTTTGTCCGGTCTTGCGCCAGAGCTGGGGCTGGAGAGCCCCAGGAACTGGTTTAGACCGGTGTATGCACAGGGACACCTTGTGTGCCCCAGGCATGTCTCATTCCTTTAAGCCATGTCCTACCCAATACACAAAATCCTGTCTGGGGTTGTGCTAGCACCTCCCAAGGCAGGAAACCCTTTGTCCAAGCCTCCCTCGCTGGAAGCGCTCCCAGCAGCAGGAGGTCAGACTTGCGTCTGTGGTGGCAGCATCCATTTTGTGATGCTGAGGCTCGGGTTCACTTTAACCGGGGTTCACAGTTAGGTACATGCTGTGTCCCTCTAGAAGGTTGGAATGCTATCCCCGTCGCCAGAATTGGCGAGGGGGTAGTATTTCCAATTCGTATGACACCTTACTCGACATGTTTTGATAATGCTATGCCAAAGTTAGCAATAACCGCGAGGATTATAATGCACTTAAGAGTATATGGTATAGCGTTATCATGGAAACAGCTAAAGGACTTGGTTCCGAAAGCTGTAGACAGGCTCAGCTCATGCCAGAGCACTATCTCACATAATTCCAAGCACTCTGCCTCTAGGATTTTTAAGGCCTGCCATAGGAGTGATTTATAGGAGTATGTGTCCATTTTAGGTTTAGATATAGGTATACTATATCTAAAGCAAAGGGTGATTACACCACCTTGCCCCAGCTGATTGATCAGCCAGTTGTGTCAGATTTGGAGGGCCAGCCAGGGGTGGCATAATACATGCTGCAGCCCCTGGTAGGCCTTGGGTTCACTTATGCCCTGGGTACCTATGGTACACTGTACAAGGACTTACAAGAGTGACCCAATACCAATTGGTAAATGCACCTAAGGTACATGGATGTCAATTTAGAGAGAGAGAACAGCTAGGCTGTGGGTCTGATTAGCAGGCCCACAGCCAGGGAAAGTCGTAAACCAGTGAAGCAAAAAGCAAAAATGTGGGTGACCATAGGATTGCAGACCCTACTCTCCTACACAGTCCATTTATTTTCCTCACATTTGCACAACACCCTTTCACTGCACTCCGCATTGTTGTCAAGTGTGACACCTTCTATCGGTCTTGGCTTAGCTTATATCTCTGTGCATTATAATAATTGTATTGTACTTTGCTTATTAGAAATATAGGTTTAAAAATCTCAGCATTCAATATGTTGTTGGCTAAATAGCCAGGGCTTTAATGATGGTGTCATAAATGAAATATGACCACGTACACTTCCCTCTTATCTCTTCCATACATCACACACTCACTATGTCTGCCACCTATTTTCCAGTATTGGTATCTTTCATAGATTCACATGCCTGAATCATTCCCCGTTGTCGAGGCGGGAGTCCCACGGTAAATAAAAAAGCAGTGCCAAAAGCACTCTGTAGTAGTAGGCCCTAGAAAAGGCCTGAGGCCTATATTATAGTAGCCTATCTACATCATTATGCTAAAAAGACCAAAGTCTTTGCTCCAACCAATCAGCTTACAGCACCCTCTAGAACCTTCCCTGCAGAGCCAGCTCTCCTCAGATTTTCGTAGCACAAGTGGGAACAAGTATCCCCAACTTAGAGAACTGACTCTCCGGGGAGGAGGGTGGGTGCATGTGAATCTATGAAAGATACCAATACTGGATAACTGAAGTTACAGGTAAGTAACTTGTTTTCTTATCCAGTATTGGGGTATCTTTCATAGATTCACATGCCTGAATCAGAATAGCAAGCAGTAAGCCTGGCAAAGTCGGTTGCGGATGGTGGGAGACTTATTGTAGTGCACCCCCATGAATGTATCGTCAACAACCAACAAACGCCTAGAGATTGATCTATTAATAAATCATGTTCAAATTCAACATTGAAATTGTGCATTTTCCTTCTGGAAAGAAATCTTAAGCATCATACAAAAATACAAAACATGTTAGCATATGTCTGCATATTTAAAGCAATCTATTGAATTGCATGCACTTTATATGAAATAAGCCAACATTAGTACCTGAACATACTCCTTATGGAAACAGGTGACGTAAAACAGCTTGGCCCACTGCCGCATCATCCTGATTTGCTGATTGCAGGCAGTAGTGTCTTGTAAACATGTGGACATTCTTCCATGTCGCAGCACGGCAAATGTTCTCAAGCGTCACTCCTGCAAACAAAGCCGCAGACGCTGCCACTGCTCTTGTGGAATGAGATCGAACAGACATTGTCAATGGTCGATTAGCCTTGACGTGGCAGAATTGAATAGCGGATGCTATCCATCTTGAAATTGTAGCTTTGGTAACCGCTTTCCCCAATGTAGTCTGGCCATAAGCTACAAACAGTTGATCTGACTTTCTCAAAGTCTTGGTTCTCTGAAGATAGAATTTTAAGCATCGTTTGATGTCCAAAGAATGCAATGTTCTTTCAGCCGGGGTTGACGGGTTTGGAAAGAAAACTTTCAGCTTGACAGGCTCATTTAGATGAAACTGGGAAGGCACTTTCGGTATGAACGTTGGATTCGTTCGCAAAGTGACATAGTCCTGGGAGAAATGCAAAAAGGGCTCCTTTATGGTGAAAGCTTGAATTTCTCCCACTCTTCTTGCGGAAGTTAGCACCAGTAATAAAGCAATCTTCCATGTCAAGAACTTTAGGTCAGCTCTATGGATAGGCTCGAACGGATGCTTCATCAGCTGTGATAGAACCGTGTTGAGCTCCCATTCCGGTGGTGAGGGCTTCACTGGGGGATAAGCCCGGAACAGACCCCTAATAAATTGTTTGATTAGCGATGAAGAGCAGAGTGATTGAGTGTTAGCCATCTTTCTGTACCTGGATAAGGCCGCTAAGTGGACCTTTATTGACGAAAAAGAAAGACCAGATTGTGCTAAATGCAATAAATAGGGTAATATCTTCTCTGCTGGCGTCTCTATTGGGTGTAAAGCACCAGAGATGCACCATGCGCAAAAACGCTTCCACTTGAGACGATAAGTTTTTAATGTACTCTGGGTTCTTGCCTTCTCTAAAATGTCTCGGCAGTCCTGAGGAATTTGGAGATGTTCGAATTCTAGGAAGTTAGGAGCCATGCGTGCAATTTCAGCGATTGAGGATCTGGGTGAAGTACCTGACCCTCGTTGCGTGACAGTAGCTTTGGAGTTACCCGCAGTTTGATCGGTCGTTCCTGAGAAAGTAGCATGAGTTCCTGAAACCAATACTGGCGAGGCCACTTGGGAGCAATGAGGAGAAGGCGACAACTCTCCATTTTCATTTTGCGCACCACTCGTGGAATCAGAGGGATCGGAGGAAAAGCGTATGCATAGGTCCCTGACCATTGCATCGAAAGGGCATTCCCCCTTGACCCCTGTTGAGGGTATCTGCTGGCGTAGTACCGGCATTTCTTGTTCTGTTGGGTTGCAAATAAGTCCAACTTCGGCTTGCCCCATCTCTGAAACACACAGATTAACTGGTCGTTGTCCAGTTCCCACTCGTGGCAATCTGACAAGGTTCTGCTCAGTTTGTCTGCCAAGGTGTTGTAGAGGCCTCTGACGTGTTCCACCTTCAGAGTTATGTTGTGAACTGTTAACCATTTCCATAACTCTTGGGCTTGTTTGGATAACATTGCTGATCTCGTTCCTCCCTGCTTGTTGATATAAAACATGCTTGTGGTGTTGTCCGTTCTGACCAGGACCGAGGATCCTACTATCCTGGGGAGGAACGCTTGAAGAGACAGGCAAATGGCTTTCAACTCTAGACTGTTGATGTGGCATTTTTTATGTTGTTGAGACCATTTTCCTTGCACTTGCAGGTCCTGGAGATGACCACCCCAGCCCTCCATGGACGCATCCGTCGTCAGAATAAAATCCGGAGGAGTCTGCAAGAATGAGAGCCCCTGTTCCAGATTGCTGATCTGAGACCACCATTGGAGTGCATGCACCATCCTGTTGGTGATTGTGATGGTGTCCTCGAATGAACCTGTCGCTTGATGCCATTGACAGTTTAGCTCCTCTTGCAGTGGCCGCATCTTTAGACGCGCCAATGGAATGAGGTTGATGGCTGAAGAACACATCCCCAGAAGTGATGCAAATAGGCGAACTGAAAGTGACCTTTTTCTTGACAGTTTTTTGGCCAACGCCTGCAGTCGGAGCTGCCTCTCTCGAGACAAGAATGCCTTGCATTCCACTGTGTCCAAGCAAGCTCCTAGGAACAACAGGTTTCGTTTGGATCCATTTGAGATTTGGTTTTGTTGATTGTGAGGCCTAGCGATGTGAAGAGATTGCGGCATACTGTAATGTCGGAGCTTACTTTGGCCTCTGATGGACCTTTGACTAGCCAGTCGTCCAAATACGGGAAGACCTGCACTTTTGTTGCTCGAAGAGCTGCTGCCACAGGAGCCAGGCACTTCGTGAAAATCCTTGGGGCCGACTTGAGGCCAAATGGGAGAACTTTGAACTGATAATGGGCGCCGGCAACCGTGAAACGGAGGTACTTTCGATGTTTTGGGTGGATTGGAATGTGGAAGTATGCATCTTCCATGTCCAAGGAAGCCATGTAATCTCCCTCGTTGAGGCAACTGAGAATGTCCGAGAGGGTGACCATTCGAAATCCTTGCTTCTTGAGATACCTGTTCAGATTGCGCAGGTCTAGGATCGGTCGCCATTCCCCTGTTTTCTTTTTTACGAGGAAAAAACGGGAATAGAAACCTGCCCCTCTCTGATGATTTGGAACCTTCTCTATTGCATTCTTGAGAAGCATAGCTTGCACTTCCTTGAACAATAAGTGAAGACGAGGGGGAGGGGGACCCCTGGGCGGAGTTGTTGGAGGTTTGGTGATGAACTCTAGGGTGTGACCATGCTGGACCAAGTCTAACACCCACCGATCCGTTGTTATATTCTGCCATTGCTGTTGGAAGGCAGATATCTTCGCGCCCACGGGAAGGTAAGGGATTGGAGGTGGCGCCCAATTGTTCTCACTGTTTCTTGTGACTGTCTCGTCCTTGGTTGTTTGTGCGCCTTCTTCCTCCTTGGCGAGAGAAACCAGCCGATCCAGATTGTCTATAAGAGGACTGATAGTTCTGGCGGTATTGTTGTTGATATTGCCTGCCTTGCTGGTAATAACTTCCTATGGACGAATAACCTCGTCCTCTTGCTCCTCTGAACGATCCTCTTTTATATTGCAATGACCCTAGCGACTTTGCAGTATCTGTGTCAGTTTTAATCGTTTGGAGAGCCTCATCGACATGCTTCCCAAAGAGGGACTCTCCGTCATATGCCATGTCCAGTATTTTCAATTGAACTTCTGGACGAAATGTAGTGGCTTTTAACCACCCTTGACGTCTCAGGACAGCTGCCCCAGCCAACTGTCTGAAATTCGTATTTGCCATATCTAGAGCGCAGTCGATGGATTCTTCCGCTGCCCGCTCTCCTTCCATTAGAATTTTCCTGGCTTCTTGCCTTTTGTCCTCTGGCAACAGCTCTATGAAGCCCGCCATTTCTGACCACATTTGGCGATCGTAGCGCCCAATAATCGCCATTGAATTTGCTATCCTGATGGATGCTGCAGCCATAGTGGAAAACTTCTTCCCAATAAGGTCTAAGCGTCGCCCCTCTTTATCCGGTGGAGTAGAAATAGGGGTAGCTGGGTTCTTTGACCTTTGTTGCGCCGCCTGAGAGATTACCGAATCCGGGCGTGGATGACCAATAAGGCACGCCGGACTAGAGAACGGAGCACGATATTTCTTTTCTATTCTTGGCAACACAGCAGGCACAGATGCAGGGTTTTTCATTATTTTTATGCCTTCCTTCCAAATATACTCAATAATGGGAATGGCTCTAGATATCTTTCTTGTTTCCTCTTTAAAGTCATGGAGAAAACACTCCGTTTGCTCCACTGTAACCGGGAGCTTAAACCTGGTTGATGCTCTCTGCATCAGGTTGTGAAAACCACCTACATCTTAAGGCGGTGAATCTGAAGGTTGTGGAGTTGGAGGGGATGGCATGGGTATAACGTATTCATTCCATGGGTCTGATGAAGGTACGTTAGGCAAGTCTCCATCTTCTACCTCCTCTTCCGATGATGTATCCGGAGTTTGCGGAGGCAAGACCGGTTGCGGAGTTTCCACGACTGGAGAAACCGGTGGATGTTGCTGAGGAGGAACTGCAGTATCAAATTGAGGCACTTGTGGTGGAAAACGCTGCTTGTAATCCGCCAGCATAGCCTGTAAGTCTTGTATCAAATTAGGCGGCAACTGAGTAACTTCCGGGACCCTAGGCCGTCTCTGATGTTCCAATGTATGAGGCACTATGATATCCTCCTGGTAGTAGTGTTCAGCGTAGGATTCATCTTCATCATCATCTTGGCACTTGATGACGAGCTCGGATGGGTGACGTGCCACACCAAAAGCACCCTCATCATCATCGTCTTCAAAGTAATCTTCTTCATCATAGGATTCTAGAAGATGAGAGGGCATAAGTGGTGATATATATGAACCTTGTTGTCTCTTGTAAGACACGAGTTGAACGTTTTTTGTCGCTATTGGCGTACAAAAGGCCTGATTCCCAGCGATAGGCCTTAGTAAAGCTGATCCCATCGGTTTTGATGGCCCCGGTGACAAAGGTGCATCCACCTGCTGAAAAGATGCCGTCGTCGACGGGTTTATCGTCGACGAGATCGACGACAAGGGCATCGTCGACGATAGACTTGCCGTCGACGGGACCGTCGTCGATGGGCTCGACGTCGACGGGACAGTCGTCGATGGACTCGACGTCGATGGAGCCACCGTCGACGGGATGGTCGTCGACGGGATAACTGAAGACGGGCTCGTTGTCGACGGGATAGACGTCGATGCTTTCTTCGTCGACGAGACAGTCGTCGACGGCAGCGTCGATGACTTCGTCGACGGGCTCTTCTTGGATGACAAATTTTTCGATGATGATGGCGTCTTCGTCGACGAGTCGTCCACAAGAGTTCTTTTTGCCACAATACAAATCTTTGTAGACACAATCGGAGTAGTAACAGATGTAGTGGATATCATATCCATAGAAGAAGAGGTTGAAGTAGAGACAGTAGTCACTGGAGAGGAGACCGCAAAAGTCTTACTCACAGTTTTCTTTGCCGGATCGTTGGTGGCTGAGGCTCCAGAGACAGAATGTTGGGATCTCTGTGAAGAGCCTGAAGTAGAGTGGGAGGTTTTAGCATGCTTTCTCCCCTCACTTGTCTTATCCTCTTGAGACCTCGCCCTCTTGCTGGAGGTAGAGGCTCTGTCATCATCGTCCGTGGAAGAGGATTTAAGCCACAAAAGGACTCTGGCCTCCCTATCCCTTAAGGTCTTAGAAGGGAAGGTAAGGCAGATCTTACATTTCTTTGCCTCATGCTTGGGATAAAGGCAATAAATGCAGTCCTTATGCTGGTCATCCACATGGACCCTCTTCTTCTCGCAGGTTCTGCAAGGTCTAAACAAGGCCTTCTTGTCAGACATCTTGAAGCTCTGACGAAAAACTGAGTCAAGTCTCAGGGAGACTCCCTTCCACACGACGTGCGGTGAAAATCTGAGGAGAGCTGGCTCTGCAGGGAAGGTTCTAGAGGGTGCTGTAAGCTGATTGGTTGGAGCAAAGACGTTGGTCTTTTTAGCATAATGATGTAGATAGGCTACTATAATATAGGCCTCAGGCCTTTTCTAGGGCCTACTACTACAGAGTGCTTTTGGCACTGCTTTTTTATTTACCGTGGGACTCCTGCCTCGACGACGGGGAATGATTCAGGCATGTGAATCTATGAAAGATATCCCAATACTGGATAACAGAATACACACTGGACAACTCTCCTCTCTGTGGGTCTGAACATTACAATAGGTTTGGGCAATGAAAGCATGAGCTCCTTCTCAAGTAGCCCCAAGTCGATAGATTCTGTCTTGCTTATCCCTGGTCCAGTATTTCATGACAGAGCATTGCCACAATTGTGCAGGGCTAGAGGTGGGCACAGGTGGGCATTATCATGCCAGGGTTTCCCACAAAATGGCAAGATTTACCATTATTAAGGTAGCAATGCAGGACACAGTCCTCCATATATAGAAATACCGACCATCCTACCCACTGACACAGTTGCAGCAGTACAACCAACCTACCCACAGAACCAGTTGCACCAGAGCCATTCAAGTCCTTGGTTCTTATTACAAAGAGCTCTTCCCAGAAGGGAGAGAAGGTTTCCGGAGAGGTTTTGAGGCACGGGCGGGGTGGGCTCTGGCCCAAGCCCCCAGCCTTTCAAGGGGGGTGGGAGTGAGGGGGGGGGGGAAGGGCGGGAGTCCTTCCGTTATTTTGGGAAGGGAGGGAGAGGTTGCAATCCGGGTTTGGGCCATGAATCGGGACGTGGGCTCTGGTCTGAGGTCCTCAACTCATGAGGATCTTTGTGTGGGCACCGAAGTGTTGGTGTTCAGGGATGTTGGTCTGCAGATTCGAATTTGAATCATCAAATGTGTGAGGGATGTCGGGTGGAGCCGGCCACCAGACGTCCGTTTTGTTGCCATGTGGGTGAATAGATGTATGAGCGGAGTGGTGGATGTATGGGTGGGGTGATGGGTGGAATGGTGGATGTGTGGGTAGAGTCTACTTTGTACGCACTTAATGTGATTTAATACATTGAGTCTATCTCTGAATTTATCAATTAGTACATTCCATCTTTAATTTTAAAAGTATTTGAAACCTTTATGCTTGATCATTTTACATGCTCAGCCTCGGGCATCAAAGTAACTAACGCCTTTTTGATGATTTCAAGTGAGCTGCATGTAAAGCTTAGGCTTATATAAAACTTAACTTTGGCGTTAGACACAGTGCATTGGTATGAGTCTGAGACAGTGTCTTTTGAAGCAACATATAACCTCACGCAAGTGTTCCACGATTGATGTTTTTTGTAATGTAAGAAGATTACAATAAGTTATTATATTATGTATCACAGCTTTATTTATGAAGAATACTTTATGGCATACCTTTTGCAGACAGTAATTTTGCGCAATCATGAATATTGCTAGTCAGAATGCAGTGACCGAGTCTTGACAGGCAATATCATTACCTAAATAGAATATGATTTCAATCTAAAAAAACATAGGAAAGTTTGGAAATCTGAGCAATAGATCCCAAATATTAGGGGTTTTGAGTGTGAGGACTTTGTTCCAAACCTTGGTAGACGTAAGAACCATATCAAAAATGAACCAGTCATATAAGAAGATTTCATTTCACGTGGGGAAATTTGTAACACAAATGGGTGGATACAGAACTTCAATGGTAGTACATGCAAATCACAAAGCATAGATGTAATTACACTTAGCTGGCTATGATGCATATCATACAAGCAGTACATTCTTTAGTAGGCAATCAACAGCTAAGTACTAATCTTCAACAATTTCTGTAGGAATGGCAATTTTTTTTAAAAATTTTTGGATGAACTTTACATGCTGGGCTATATGGTGGAATCTGCACATACCTCTGGTAAGCCAAAATCTTGTGATGATCTGTTCATCTCCAAATCAGTGAGGTTCTTTGATGCAAGAGATCCATCCTAATCAAGTACAGGAAACAAAGTATGGACTCATTATTATATAATTTAGCTGATTTCCACTCCCTATATAGCCCACCACTGTATAGCAAAACCCCTTCCTCCCTTCCACAGACCCAGTTGTTGTGCCACTCCTGGGGTTCAATGCATGATGCACAAGGCTGTCACTGGGCCCAGGAGCTTAACAAACCTGTGAGGTGGTCAGTCTAAGTTACATTTTAAGGGTCTTCCTAAATGTTTGTGAGGGATACAGCAGTTGGTTTGTTATGAGAAGTCAAAGGACCTTAAATTACATGTACAAGGGCTGCACTCTACAGGTCTGGAGGGACCTAATGGTTGGGCGACAAGTCCACTAACGGAGTTTTTTCACCAATAGGTCAGGTAAGAGCAATTTCTCTAACCACAATGGAGATGCTGATCCACTAACTAAATACAGAACACAAATAAGGCAAGATTGTTTTAACTACCTCATACCTGATGTGTGCTCATTTATGATGAAATACAGATAAAATGAAAAACGGTACAGGACACACATTCTCACCTCCTGTGCTTTCAATTTCCTCTTCTTCTTATCTCTTTTTCTTTCCAAATCAGGCTTCTGATCAGTTAGGTTGCTTCGGAACTCACAAAATTCATGCCAGAATGAGAACAAAATGCTAAAAACCACCATCTAACCAAGGGACAATAATAATCAGTGTTAATGGGAACTTCAAAAGACCTTTTTCATGCTTGTTCACTTATTTGGAAGAAAAAGTTACCTACTTGAAATTCTTGTTCTCGGGAATATCTTCATTGATGTTTATTGATGTTGTAAAGAGTAAAAATTACCACAAATGCAAGATCACAAAGCACTTTAAAAAAATCAAATCTCTTCTAATAATGATTGTATATGCCTAATGTTAGGCAACACTGACTGAATTTCATTTTTGTTTTATTTAACAAAACAGGCAGTTGTAATTAAAGGATGTATGACGGTACGACACGTACCGTCACAACGCGTGCTTTAACTACGCGTCCCTTAAAACACAAGTCGTTACCACGACTTGCGTTGGGGGCGCGGATTGAGAATAGTATAATTTACTATTCTAACACCAGTCCCCGTGGACACTAGGGAAGGTGTTGGAATAGTAAATATACTATTCTTAATCTTCTAGAGCCGTCCAGCGCAAGTCGTGGTTGTAATGGACGCGTTGTTAAAGCCTTGCGGAGTAAAATCCGCATGGTAAAGGATGTTTCCCGTAATTAAACATTCCACCAATGGCTAATCCATTATTTTCGGATTACTTTTTAGGGAAAAAAGTTAGGAAAGAAAATAGATCTTTAAAACGAGCAGGGAGCTATTAAGGGAGTCAGCAGCTCCACTGTTGTCTCACTTTGTTTTGGTGGAACCTAACATCAAGTCATAGCTCCTTTTTGAAAAGAAACTTGAAACCTTAAATCTTATAAACGGTGAAGACACTAGGGAGCCTATTAACAAACTGCATTTTATAATACATTAGTAGTACTACAAAATTACTACAAACGTACTACACAAGGCTATTTACAAAACTATATGCAGAAGTTCCGCCCCTCTTATCCTATGCGGTGCACCAAATGTCTAGTCTCTGCACACGGTGCATTTTAGAAGAAACTGTGGCTAGAAAATGGTGAATACCAACTACAAAAACTATAAAAACCTGGCTCTTTGCAGAGGCCTACCTGTAACCTTTCATTTGTGTTCACTTATTCACTCAGCTGTTTTGCCATATTTTGCGCCTTGATGCCTTCTGGTAAAGTTGCGCAATACAAATTCTTATTCATTCATTCCTTCACAAAATGAAAGGGGTTATGGGAGGGCTAGGGAGGGGTTTAAGAGTAGGCACAATCCTATTCGCAAACTGCACTTCTAAAGTTACTGCTGCCAAAAAGGACCCGAAACAGTTATACATGTACTGCAGCTCAGAGCTGGAGTAAGTCCTGCACCGCATAGTGCCAACCTCTGGGACTGCAACACTGTTGAACGTGAAGGTAGAGACTTAAAATAAAACCCCATAAGAAATAATGTTAATTTAAAATATTTACTTTAGTGAAAAATATAAATACATTTGATTGTTAAAAAATATATATGTTTTATTTAGATGTAACATTGTTTAATGACCTCTTTTACATTGAAAAATGTATGTAACATTTATTTTTATTAAACTATATTTACATTTTTAAGCAATGTATGATAAATTCTCAACGTATGCTCTTCCCCAGTTCCAGATAATGTTGGAGGCTGGGATTGTGCTCCCTGCGTATTGTTCCCCCCCCTTTTTACCCTTAAACTAAAATCATTAAACTGTAACTCAAGATCTACATGCTTCTTTATACATGATTGTACTGTCCATTGAGCTTATTAAAAAAAAAGAGTTTTAAATAAAAATAATATATATATTTACACTTCTAATTATTTCTAGACATCACAAATTGTTTTTAAATATGTAACAAAAAATAATACATAATTTTTACTTTCAGTGGGCTTTTTTGATCAACAGCAGAAAAAAGTTTTTATTCAATATATACATTTTTTTAAATGTAAATTAAGTTATTACTACTGTAACTTTTATATTATTGTAAAATTAATATATATATATATATATATATATTTTTTTTTAAACAATGTTTATTACTTGTTTGCATAAGTTACACAGCTGCGATATGCCTACAACCCGGGGGCCTGCAGCGTTAAGGTTCGGATCTGATAGTGCAATACACAGCTATTAGGCCGACATCCCGGGGGTTCGCCAGCGCAGCGTACGAACAATCAGTGCGTCTTGTAAATGGTAATGTAGAACAATTAGGATATAAGAAATTAAATGGACACAAGCATTGTGATTCAAGAATGTCCAATTGTTCCATCTTAACATAAAGAGTAACTAACTTCCCTCAACCCGTGAAATGCACACATCTGCCTATACACACTACATCTGTACACAAATGTATGTTTCCGACACTCAGTGAATAGGGCACGGATATCAGGTGTCTCCCTGAGCGAAGTACATACCCGTCCCAGTATTTTCTCTATACCATACCCACGCAGCGTGCCCATCAGTCATCCTTAACAACGGCCATATCTACTCCCCCTGACGCCAACCACAACACATACGGCTCCCAGATGTCCACCGGCCTAGAGCGACAGGGCTGCAGTTCCCAATATCGGGTCAGCTGATCTTTACAATATGTAACAGTCTGTATCCAGCCGGCCACCGCATGTGGTCTCTCTTTCTTCCAATGTACTGCCACCTATCGCTTAGCCACCAATTTGTGAGAGCCATCTGGTATCTCCTGAACATAACCCAGAAGCGCCATCAGTGGGGTGGGCGGATCAAAATGTGCACAATATCTCTTATGTGTCTGAATACGTCCTTCCAGAAATTAGCTATCTCCCTACAGGACCATGCCAAGTGGAGGAATGTTGCATCTGCGGCGCCAGCAGTTTGAGTCTGTCCTGAGGTTCATTCGGTTTGTTGCGTTGGTGTACGATACACCCTGTGCAGGTAATTAAAATGAATCAATCGGAGCCTGTAATTCGGTGATAGGCGTTCTAGCTGCACACAGCAGAAAGACCATTGTTGGTCTGTGATAGTCGTTCCCATGTCTGCTTCCCAACAATCTTTGGACGTATAGGTCGCTACAGGAGAAGTTTTTTGAGTGATGCTATATATGCGCATTATTAGCTTTTTAGAGGAAGAGTTAGCCAAGACATTTTTTTGATAGCAGGCAGGGAGTGTGGCTCTCTGGGGTACTCTATGTATCGGGCTTTGCACGCCGATCTAATCTGGTAGTAGAGCAATGTGTCCGACACGGAGGGAGTCTCATCACTGCACATATGCTGTAGCGTCAGAAATGTGGCGTCAGGGAAGAGGTCCCTTCCCCTCTCCAGTCCATTTGTCTTAGCACGAAGAGCGATAGCTCTGTCCGTCATGGGGTTAAGCAGCGGATTTCCATCCAGGGGCATCAACGGGGCGTACAATTCAATTACTCCCGCTCTCTTAGCTATACCTTTCCAGGCCCATCTGGTCGCCGCCACTGTGTCTATTTCACCCTGCGGACGTTTATACCTCTGGTACACCGCCGCGTGCAAGGGGGTCGGTGCAGACCTATCAATCTCAATTGCAACATGCGGCTGGAACAGCGTTGGGTGATGCCAGAAGTGAAGGAACTGCGCCTGAGCACTGTAGGCATATAATTCGAAATCTGGGGCCCCCAGTACGCCCTGGTCGAAGGGGAGTGTCAATAGGTTCCAGGACACCCAAGGTTGCCGCCCTGCCCACATCAACTCCAGAACCGCTGTTCGCAGTTGTCTGAAGAAGGGCACCATAAGTGGCATCGGTATATTTACAAAGAGGTATAATAGTTTGGGGAGAATTACCCTTTTTGTAAGCGCTATGCGTTCTAACAGTGACAGTTGGAGGCGTCTCCAGCTCTACACCTTGGATTCAATCCAGTCCATCACCCTGCCATAATTATCAAGCCACAGTTCATGCATGGATCTATTTACAACGATGCAGAGATACCTAGTTCCGGACTCCACCCACTGTATTGGAAAGTCTGTTTCACAACGTGACGTCTTATCCATCAGTGCAAGTATGGTAGACTTTGCCCAGTTTATTTGTATGCCTGTGAGTCCACCGTATCTGATAATTTCACGCATGAGTGGGTTGAAGTTGTCCGCAGGGTCCACCATGTAGATGGACATGTCATCCGCGTACATAGA
This sequence comes from Lissotriton vulgaris, assembly GCF_964263255.1. Lineage (NCBI taxonomy): Eukaryota > Metazoa > Chordata > Amphibia > Caudata > Salamandridae > Lissotriton > Lissotriton vulgaris. The sequence goes on from NC_141691.1 coordinate 1,749,111,724, forward strand.
GATCAAAAGTCCCCTGGAAGTGAAGCCAATACTTCTGTGTGTATGGTGTTGCCGCAATCTTGCCGCCAGAGGCTCTGTGGCAATGGCAAATAGTAGAGGCGATAGCAGGAATCCTTGCCTCGTTCCGCGTGCTATGGAGAAAGAATCTGATACTTGCCCATTTATCCAAACCCTAGCTCGTGGCTCATGGTATAGAACCTGGATTTGTTGTAAGAAAGGGAGACTCATGCCCACACAGGACAATAAAATAAACAACAATTTCCATTCTAAAGAGTCAAACGCCTTGGTGGCGTCCAGGAGGGCCACCACTGCCTGCACCTGTGGTGCCAGGAAATGTAAAACTCCGAATAGGGTCCGCAGGTTGTGCGATGTAGCCCTGCCAGGTATGAAACCGGACTGGTCCGGGAGCGCTATGTGCGGAAGCATGGGTTGTAGTCTGTTTGCCAACAGCTTGGCATATATTTTTGCGTCTAGATTTATAAGCGATAGTGGCCTATATGAGTCTGGGGACGTCGGATCTTTGTCTGGTTTCAGTAACGCAACAATTATAGCTTCTTTCAGAGTAGGGGGTAATGCACCTGTGTCTATGGCTTCCATGTATACCTGCCATAAACACGGAGCTAGGAGATCTGCATATTCTTTATAAAAAGCAGCCATCAGGCCATCCGCCCCTGGGGCCTGGCCTGTCGGCATACTGCTGATCACTTGTCGTACACCTTCCACTGTTATCGGCAGATTCATATACTCACGCGCTCTATCGTTAAACCATGCCAGCGCAGCAGGTGTGTCTAGGTACCTCACTATGTCATCTTCTGATGGATTTACAGATGTAGAGTATAATTTTTCATAATAGCCAGCCATTGTTGACAGTATATGTTGAGGTGTGCGAGCTGTGTCCCCATCCCCCGTTTGCAATTCCGTGATAAAGTCAGTGCCTTTCGGCGCCCGCAGCAGCCCCGCCAGCGTCTTCCCTGCCCTATCTCCCTACCCCATACCGCCTAGCCTGGACGTATTTATGTAAATAAGCCGTTTCCCTCTCTGCTTCGCCTTGCAATTCTGTAAATTTGGTTCTACTCGATGCTGCTGTGGTCGCAGATGGCCGGATCTGAAAGTCTATTTCTAAGGAACCTATTTCAGTCTCAAGTCTACCCAGCGTGGCATATATGTCTCTCAACACTCCTGTCTTTAAGGCTATGCAGTCGCCTCTTATAACCACCTTAAATGCCTCCCACAGTGTGCCAGAAGAGTCTACCGTGCCCTCATTCAGTGTGAAATAATCCTCCACCTTTTCTCTAAGGCTCTCTTGGAAGACCTGATCAAGTAATGCTCCCGATGGGAATCTACATGTGAACGGCTGCAGGTATTGATCTGGGATGCGTATGCTTGCCACCACAGGAGCATGATCCGAGAATGTGCGCGGGAGATGTTCTACGCTAGCTACAAGGGCGTCGATGTCCTTCGACATCAGCCAGTAATCCAGCCGTGACCACGATTGCCTATGGTGTGTGATGCATGTGCCTGTCCTGTCCGTGGGATGCAACTCCCTCCATGTGTCCACCAAATGTAGATCTTGCATAATATCCCTTAACGCCTGAGCAGCTCTAGGATGATGTTCACAAGTGGCACCCTCCCTGTCAAGCAACGATGATAGTACCACATTGAAGTACCCGCCTCAAAGAAGCGTCACTGGCATAAAAGATTGTATCTTCTGACAGACATCATAGAAGAATTCAGGACTATCGGAGTTAGGGCCATATACATTTACAATCCCCGTAGGGGTGCAATGGAGCGTACCGTGTATTAGGATAAACCTGCCCTGCTTGTCAATTATGGTTGTATACGTTTTCCATGGGATCCCTTTATGGATGAGTACAGCAACCCCTCTAGAGTAGGACGAGTAGCCTGCTGCAACAATCGCACCCCACCGTGCATTCCTTAGGGTATCTGCCGCGCCCTCGCGCAAACGGGTGTCTTGCAACAAGCAGATGTCTATCTCTTTTCTTGACAGGTATGATTGTATCAACCTCACCTTCCGCCGATCATTGAGACCTCTCAAATTCCAGGTTATACATTTAAGTGACGGCATTCGTACAGCGTTGTCAGTCACAACATTAGAATCAGGCATCTACAGCACTCGCATGATAATGTATGTGCGTTTTCGGCCCAGTCCATCGTGTCTCCGGATGCATACGTGGCAGTGCAATGTGTGTCAATTTTAACTTGGAAAACTGAAACACTCCCCCCTCTCCTCCCACACCAACCCCTCAATCAGGTTGTGTCCATACCCTCCCCATCCCACCCCCCCAATAACCTTTTAACCAGGGTTGTGAACACTCAGGAGTATTCCCTGAGGGGTACATGAGTCAGTCAGCTATATTCCCCTGCACTCATGGCAGGGTGGCCGAATATGAGGCACCCAGACCCTTACCCGCACTCAGCCCATATATGAAGTTTAGTGTGCTGGGCAGCCGCGCACTCAACCAATGGTACACTGAAATACTTAGAATCAACTGGGTCATGAACCACGGGGGGGCACCGTCCCACTCCTTCTCCACCCACCCCCACATCAGGCATCAATAGTAGTCACTTATCTGATCTTGCAATGCGTCGTGCTTCTCGAGTTCATTCAATGTCTGTCCTGCTGAGAATCCGGCCCGCCTCATGCTGTTTATGCTCTTTGGCCATTTGTTTCGCGTTTGCAAGGGCAGCCTTTGCGTCCGTGAAGAACATGGGCTTACCGTGACCCTGTATTCTGAGTTTTGCAGGGTATATTAACACATAGCGGTTGCCAATCTGTTGGAAAATATTCTTAGCAGGGATAAATTCCCTGCGTGCGTTTTGGACTTGCATTGTGAAATCTGAATAAAGGGCGATGTTGTTGCCTTTATATTGTATATCGCCCTTTTCCCTGGTGAGCTTCAAGATTGTGTCTCGATCCCTGTAGTTTAGCACTCTCGCCAGTATTGGTCGCGCCGGAGCGCCCAGCCTCGGCCGCGGACCAAGGGACCTGTGCGCGTGCTCTATGAGAAACATCGTCGACAGTTCTAGTCCAAAGAGCTCTTTCATCATCTCCTCGATGTATTTTTCCTTGTTCTGTATGTCTGTGGACTCCGCAATTCCCGTAATGCGTACGTTGTTCCTGCGCGACCTTGCTTCTAAATCTTCGTTCTTTTGTTTTGATTAGTTGGAGTACACCATCTATGCCACGTAATTTTTTGTCCAATACTGTCTGACTTTCTTCCGTTTCAGTGACTCTTGTCTCAAGCACACTGACCCGGCCCTCCTGTTTGTCCATTCGCTGAGTGATGCGATCCATTCGTTCAGCCAGAGAATCCATCTTGGTGTCGAGACCTTGCAGGCTGGTCTTTAAATCCTTGAACGTGGAGGAAATATCATCTTCAGGTGGTGTTGATGCCGCGAGGCCCGTGGCTTGGTCCTGTGGGCCACCATCAGTTTCTCCAGTCTTGTTTGTTATCTTTTCGAAAGTTATCTTTGGTTGCCGCGTTTCAGGCTTACCCATCTTTACGCCAGGTACCCAGCCTCCAGGGCACAGAGCACTTGTCCAGAGGTGCACAGCGACACACCCCTCCTAGCACAACCAGGCCGTCTTTCCGGGGGTGGCGCCTATTGACCGTGGCCTGCGTTTCGCCACCAGCTCTCCAACCGGATGTGCGTGGGGCTATCTACACTTTTGCGCCAGTGCTTCTGGGGGTGCTGCCCATCAGTTCGTGCAACCAGAGTTATATCAATGTAGTAGTAGAGACGGGCCCCATACCAGGGAACTGTGCCATTCATATGTGTCCTGCAGTTGTGTTTTGCGACTGGCCCCCCAATATTTCAGTGTGTCGCAACAGCCAACTCAGCTAGGTAAGTCCAATCGCGGGCCGTGCCACGCAATATATGCAGCTGTTTGCGTGTGCGCCAGTCGACCTCTCGCACACCCCATATACTCAGGCTTTATTTGGGGCAGACAAGTTCGTGGGGGTCCGGCTGCAGCGCAGGCCTCAGCGCAGCGGGGCAATATGGGACACCTCCTACATGTATTCTCCAAGTTCAGCAACTTCTGTGTGTCCCTGGTGCTGTGCGCCGTACCAAACGGCAGCGATTAATGCCCCTGCTGAGTTGCCAGAAACTCCCCAGCTTGGGCTGCCTTCAATGTCGCCTTAAGTCCTGGGGCTGCCCATCGTGTTTTCAGTACACCACTACACGCGGCAGTCTTCAGCCAATCTTCAAGCCCCGTGCCACTGGACGTACACACAAGCCGACAAAATGGCGGCCGGACCCTCCATCCACTTCCAAAGTCGCATGTCATCGGGGATGGGGGGTAATCCCCAGCCACCCCTCTCCTTACTTGTTGTCCAGCCACGGAGCTCCGGCCATCCGGTAGCACGATAGGGTCGCCCCTCCAGTCGGTCCGGTCACGGAGCTCACATCAGCAGTTGGCCGCTGGCCCGCGACAATCTGAGGCGTCCGCCTCCGGTGCCCCGTCGCGTCTCGGGGCCCGCCACCCCTTCACGGCACTTCAAGTCGCGTAGACTTCTTGGCCCCCCTTTCCGGGGCGTCCTGCTGTGAGCCGGGATCTTTCCGACGCCTCCGCCTTCGGCTGCTCTATCCCCAGGCGCGGTCCGCCACGGACCGTACCAGTTTCCGGGCGTCGCCAACATCTTTTCATGACTTCTTAATGAGCAGGATGTTGAAAGGTCTGCTGCCATAGGTTATTGTTGCTGAAGGTGCTTGTCCTGCAGATTTGGAAGTTTTTCCTCAGACAGGTGTTGATGAATGTTTAGACTTTATAGGTGGTGGTCACTGTTGTCCTCCAAATTTCTTCTTTATTCAGAAGGACACATTTTATGTTGGTTTTCAAAAGGTTGATCTTGGTTTGCAGTATTAAGTCCTTGAAGCTCCAGGTGCTCTTTAGCTGAATAAAGGCTGCCCTTGCTTTGCTGATTCTTGCCTTGACGTCTGTGTTACCTTGCTTGTCTATGACACAGTCCAGGCAGTAAAATCCTCAAACCTTTCCAGTACATCGCCTACAAAAGTATCTGCAGTTGTTCGGCCGTGTTAGCCATCAGGATCTTAGTTTTTCTCCTATGGATGTTGAGTCCAAGCTGTGCTAATGTGGCTGCCATATTGTTGGTCCTCTCTTGCATTTCCAGATGGGTATGAGAGAGTAGGGCCAGGTCATCTTCAACGTCAAGGTCGACGAGCTGCTTCCAAGGTGTCCACTGGATTTCATTTCTTCTCCTTGATGTGGATATCTTCATGATCCAGTTTATGGCCAGCAGGAAGAGAAAAAAGGTGAGAGCAAACAAACCTGGCGGACTTCAGTCCTCCCTTGGAAGGCTCCTTTGAGTATTTCTCCATGTACTATCTTGCAGGCCATTTACTCATAATGGTACCTGATACTTACAAGTTTATCTGGCGCACCACAGAGGCAGAAACGTTTTCAAAGGATCTCTCTGTCCATGTTGTCAAATGCCTTCTCATAGTCCATGAAGGGGGGAATCCATTCCATTGACTGTTCAATGATGATGCACAGTGTTGCAATATGGTTTGTGCAGGATCTATCTTTGTGGAAGCCAGCGTTTTGCAACTGAACATCAATGTGTTCCTTCATTCATTAAGGATGACTCTTTTGAACCAATTGCCTGGGGTTGATAGAAGAGTTATCCCTTTGTAGTTTTCACAGTTACTCAGGTAACTTTTCTTGGGGACCTTGATGAGATATCCTTCCTTCCAATCGAGATACTTTTATTAAATTACACTCATAAATGTGGCTAACCCACTTTCAAGGCGAGGAAACCTATAAGCCTATAACTGAATGTTGACCCTATGGCCACCGCCAGTCTGCAAAGCCACACTACAGGCCCATCTCAGAAATACTGGCGACAATGGCAGGCCCTGCTTACCTCTCTGACTGCCGCACCGTGAAGTTAGCATCTTCCCGCTCAGCCTCAATTACCACCTGGGGTGTGTCAGCCTAGACTCCTCTATGAGACCACTGCACCACTCGACACCGGCATGGGGTTATAAACCTCAGCCACTACAGGCACTGATGATGTCCTGTATCTTGTGGGCATCAGCAATGTCTGGTGTCCTTCAGCTGAGAGGAGATGGTGAAGGTCTGACTCACCCAGCTCAGGCCTATCCCCACCTAGGGCTAAACCTCTGCATGGGGAAGGAGGCATACCACTACACAGGTGTGATAAGACCATATGCAATCTGGAGTTCACTCCGAGCACATTTGTCATGCCAGACTCATAATGGCATGATGCTTATTTGGTGCCATTTCCTTCACTTCCTCCCTTTTATCTTAAGAGATTCAAATATCATGTATCAGCTTTTTGATTTGTGATCACAGCTGGTTTCTGTTTAAAAGAAAAACGAGTATTGGCAAAGCCAACATGCCTGACGCGGAGTAATTGGTCATTGAAGCTTGGCCTGAACCTGTGAATAAATTCTATTAAACAATTATAACCTTCAAAGGAATAGGCGCCTTCATGTAAATTCAAATCTTGGAAAGGCTAAGGATAGACAAATTCACTGTAATATGATCAAAGCCTTACAGGACGCTTTCCTTTGTAGGAGACATTATACAACCTTATGTTTAGGGCCAGCAGTAGATGCTCACTAAACACTAGGGGGCTGTTCACAAAATGCATTTTATAGTATGTTTAGTAAGGCTACAACAGTATAAATACCATAATACAAACTGCTATTCACATACTTACGTGTGGAGGAATCCGCCTCAACTACCTTATGTGCAGGGATCGCCGCACACTTAACTAAACGTTTTAGAAGTAAATGTGGGCAGGACAGTGGTGAGTGGCTAGAAAATAGGGAACATTTACAAATAAACGGGAGTGATTAAGGGGGAGGAGCTTATGGAGGGTTGTGAGTGTTTATGAAGGGACATGCACCCACCCACAAAGGAGTAAGCCCATTGCTAGTCACAACCTACACGTGTATAAATACTACAACTAAAAAAAGGCCCCAAATAGTAGTAATTTAACTCCAACTCAGAGTAGAGTAAATCCAGCACCACACATAGGTAACGCATTGTATTGCAACACTCACTCATAAAAAATAATGGAGGTAGGGACTTAAGTAAAACCCAATAGGTAATAATGTTAAATTAAATCCAAGTAGTTAAACTATTTTAAAAATACATTTAAATATATTTTAACGTCAAAAGAATACCTATAAATACATATTTTATTCTTGAAGTATTTTAATAACTGTTGTAATTTTAAAAATTGGTTGGGCCGCCGTCACAAGTACGGCAGTCCTGAGGACTGCAACAATCGTAATTAGGCCCAAAGTCTCCACCAAGCATGGGGAACATCAAATATGGCCATAAAGTCACTACTAGTTCTCCTACTCTCCTGACTTACCTATATAGTGGCCTATGTTGGTGCAGCGCAGCTATGAGTGGTGGGGGCTAACTGAGTGTGCGACCACTGGTAGTATTAGGGTGAGTGGCTTCTTTCATGTAGGCGAGCTGCTCCCGTTTGACGACCTGCAGCTGGAGTTTGGATTACCAGGGAGTCAGTTCTTGTTGCATAGGGCTGTGGTAGTGACAACCAAAAGCCATCGGGGGCCAGGTCGGCTGAGCACCTTACGCTGGTCGAAAATTCTGGAGAACGTTCTGAAGGTGTCTAGGAATGCCAGGTTTAGATTAATTAACTTTTATTTCCTTCACAGGGTTTATCTTACACCAGGCAGTGTAAACAGATACCACCGGACTGCCGGTGCTGCATGCCCAAGATGTGGCGAACTTGGGGCTGAGATGTATCATATGGCCTGGTCCTGTCCTACCCTTTTGGGATTCTGGGAAGCACTGACGGTATGTGCCAATGAAGTTACTGATCATACTGTTTCCTGCTCACCCAATATGTGTTTACTGGGGTGTTGCTGTGCCCAACCAAATATAAGAACACTAACGGATTCATTGATTTAGTTATAGTTCTTGCTAAACACGATATTACGATGGATTTGAATTTGAATTTAAAAGTATTTGTTAAGCGCTCATATACCTAGCGTTTTTTTGGCGCTGGGGATGCGGTTGAACCTGGGGGAAGGGGTGTGGGGAGGTTTTAAGACGAGAAGGCTTGCAGGAAGAGATAAGTTTTGAGCGCCTTGCGGAACTCAGAGTACAAGGGTATAGATCTGATAGTGAGGGGAAGGGAGTTCCAGAAAGTGGGACCGAGAACAGCGAATTTCATCCCCCCCATCCTTTTTTTCCTGAATCGTGGTACGGAGAGGAGGGACTGGGTGGAGGAGCGGAGTTATCTGACCGGTATGTCATTTTTAATTTCGGAATTTATGAAAACTGGAGCAGTTTCGGCTCGGGCCTGAAACGTGGTGCAGCCAAATTTGAAAAGGGCTCTCTCTCTGATGGGCAGCCAGTGCAAGGTCTTTAACAGAGGGGTACATATAGGAGGGTTCCCCGCAAGAGAGACGTGTTATGTCTAACACACATCAACTGTTTTTAGAGAACTAACAGAACTAGAGATGCACGAAAAATCAGAGTACTGTAATTTATTATCAATCCCGTGAGGTAGTTGCACATTCAAACATTTATCCACAAAGAAGGAAGGAGGGAAGAGGGAAGGGAGAGTGCTCGGGGGAGTGTAGGGTCAAAGAAAAAGGTAAACACAGTTAAGGAAAACGTGATGAGTACAAAAGCTTCCAACAAAATCATAACAATTCAAATACATAAGCCCAATAAATCAGGGCATACAATGATGAAATATTTAACAGGTAACTTTCAACGGACACACAGTCAATTTGAAACTGTAGAGGGCTTGTGCCGGAAGTTTAAGAAGAAAGCCGTCGATGTTTCGACACCTATGTGTAGGCTATGTTCGGTCCTTAGGTGGGGTCTTCATCAGGACATATGCAGGGAAGATTTGGGGCAATCCTATCAGACAAATTAATAGTAGATTGGTAAATGTTATACATTGTGATATTACACTATAGCCCTATCATTTAGACTATGGTGAAAAATTACAGTGGTGATTGAAGAGAAATTACCATGGAGTCAAGGCCCAACTGGGCTCAGGACGTGGAGGTTGGATCACAGCGTTATTAATTCGCAGAGCTACAGAGGAGAGAAGGGAAGGACAACCAGTGAGCATGGGTCCTTTACCATCATATATGCACTACTGGTTAAACAACCAAATTACTTTATCAAGACCTGAGTAGTAAGTCTAATCTAATGCATAAAAGGTCAGGGATGCACCTGAAATGGTAGGACTGGCGGGTTAAAACCACTAGATTTGAAGATCTATGTATTACTTTTAAAACTATCCACAAAATGGTCCGGGCGGCCTTAAAATTATACTGCAGAAGGCCCATATATTACATGCGGGGCCAACGAGTATGCTGTCAAATTTACGGGTATTGAGCTGAGGCCAAGGGTGATCTTATTAGTGGATCTCACTAAGAGTAACCGTGACTCATGCTCACTGGTTGTCCTTCCCTTCTCTCCTCTGTAGCTCTGCGAATTAATAACGCTGTGATCGACCGCGACTACTGCACAGTCTATCCTACCTCCACGTCCTGAGCCCAGTTGGGCCTCGACTCCATGGTAATTTCTCTTCAATCACCACTGTAATTCGCAACGTCGACGGCTTTCTTCTTAAACTTCCGGCACAAGCCCTCTACAGTTTCAAATTGACTGTGTGTCCGTTGAAAGTTACCTGTTAAATATTTCATCATTGTATGCCCTGATTTATTGGGCTTATGTATTTGAATTGTTATGATTTTGTTGGAAGCTTTTGTACTCATCACATGTTTTCCTTAACTGTGTTTACCTTTTTCTTTGACCCTACACTCCCCCGAGCACTCTCCCTTCCCTCTTCCCTCCTTCCTTCTTTGGGGCTAAATGTTTGAATGTGCAACTACCTCACGGTATTGATAATAAATTACAGTACCCTGATTTTTCGTGCATCTCTAGTTCTGTTAGTTCTCTAAAAACAGTTGATGTGTGTTAGACATAACACGTCTCTCTTGCGGGGACCCCTCCTATATGTACCATATTTCGCCCAGGTCCCCGCGACTGCATGGGTTCAACCCCCTTTTTGTAATGTTTAACAGAGGGGTGGCGTGGTGCGAATTGGAGAGACCATGAGTGAGGCGGGCAGCTTGGTTCTGGACCAACTGAAGGCGTCAGAGGGCGTAAGCGCGAATACTGTTGTACAGGATGTTACCATAATCTAGGAGTGATAACACCATTGCCATCAGAATGAGTTTTAAGGCGGAGGGGGAGAAGAATCTGGAGATTTTTCTGATGGTACGAAGGGTAAAGAAACAAGATGATACCACCATACTGATCTGGGAGTGCAAGGTGAGTTGTTGATTCAACATGATCCCGAGTGTTTTAAATGAATGGGAAGGTAGAGGGGGGGGGGGGACCGAATGAGGGAGGCCAAAACGTGGGGGTCCAGGGACTGGATGTACCACCTGTAGGAAGGTACATCCTGACTATGGTTGCCCCCGACTTTTTGCCCTGTGTTTTAGCTGGTTTTTGACATAGTCGACCTGGGATCCTGCCAATCAGGACCCCAGGCCTACTGCTCTCTCTTTAAAATGGATTCCATGTACCTTAGGTGCATTTCCAATTGGTACTGGGCCACCTTATCAGACCCCGTAACGCAGGGCATAGGTGTACCCAGGGCCGCCAGGGGCTGCAGCATGTATTATGCCACCCCTGGCTGGCCTCCTAAATTTGACACAACTGGCTGCATGACAGCTGGGGCGAAGTCGTGTAATCACACTTTGCTTTAGATATAGTAGCCCTATATCTAACCATACAATGGACACCCGAGTTCCTATCAGTCACTCCTATGGCAGGCCTTGACAATCCTGAAGGCAGAGTGCGTGGGCTCGTGTGAACTAGGTTCTGGCCCGAGCCGAGCCCGGTTGCAGCTTGCGGAATCAAGACCCAATGGCTGTTCCATGATAACGCGTACCACATCGGTAACTTCGGTGTCGCGTTATCAAGACATGTCGAGTAAGGTGTCATACGAATCGGGATGCTGCCCTCTCACCAACTCTGGCGACGAGGTTAGCATTCCGCCCTTCTAGAGGGACACGACATGTACGTAACTGTGAACCCCGGTTAAAGTTAACTAAAGCCTCAGCTCCACAAAATGGATGCTGCCACCACAGACACGAGTCTGACCTCCTGCTGCTGGGAGTCCTTCCAGCGAGGAGCGCTTGGACAAAGGGTTTCCTGTCGAGGGCGGTGTTCGCACCGTCCCAGACAGGGTTTGTGTATTCTGGGTAGGTAGGGCTTTTGCGAGAAGGTGACTGCGGAGTGGCACCCCGGTGCTCACTACGCATCTGCCGGTCAGAACCAGTTCCAGGGGCGCCAGCCCTGGCCTGGGGAAAGTCCGGCAGGGGAGAGGGGTGTAACTACCCCCCTTCCTGGTCCCATTCTTAGGGCAGGACCTAGTCATGTACCCACCCCTTTCTTTAGGATAAAGACCGGAGCGGGGACCCTTCCAAATGAGATCATCTTTGAATCAAGAACTACTTTCTACGAAAGGACACTCAAGACTCTTCTCAAGATTTCTCCCTTGTGACTAAGGAGTAGTCACCCTGCATCAGCGGGCACCATCTAAGAACTCTGCGGTTTGCTGTAAGTCCTTCCTCAAGGAATCCGACGGCCCAGCTCGACGAGAGCCGGCTTCCCTGGCACCTCTGACCTCTACCCACGTCATCAGCTCAGCTGTGATCTGTGGGTGCGACGAGACCTCGAGGGACCGGCCACCATCAGAACCTGCACGCTCTTAACCAGCACGACCATAGAAGCAATTCTCTGGTGAGTGCTCTGGGGTCCGAGAAGCCCCGACCATGAGCCGCTCCAGCACCGAAGTGCAGTCTCCCAGCATCTCCACGATCTGCGTGGGGCCCTTCTGCTCGCTGCTCAGCACGTTGTCTGGTCACTAGCCGCTGGCTTGTGCCCTTCTGTGACGACATCCGACAATCAACTCTGCTGGTCTGGTTGCTCCAGACTGGCCCTTGCTTCCATCTTTGCGAGAAGCACCCCGGGCCCTCTTGGCCCACTCAAGACGCCATCTTAAGCCCACCACGTGGTCCTGAGATCTGCCAAGGCTTGTTGCCCCATCCTGGGCCCAGCGACGCCGACAGCATCATCCTTCGTGGGACAGCTCGCACCTCCACCGTGGTCGCCGACAACGCCTCCTGGTCCGTGAGACTGCAGAGCCTAGCGTCGCCCACTCACCTGGTCGAGGTGACGGCCAACCGGTGCCTTCCTGGTACCCTCTGACTACTGGCTAGTAGTACGAACTTGGTCCCCTCTGCTTTCAGGTATCATCAAACTCTGATCCAGGCTTGGATCTCTACGAACTATTCAGCACTGGTCGCCGGCCAGCAACTCCTTTCTTCCGGCTCCTGGCTCGTCAGCGAAGACCCCGACGCCTGTAAGACTTGTGCAGCCGCAGCCCTCGTGGCTAGGTAACTCGGCATTTCGGTGCCTGCATAGCCTCTTTACTCTAGGGTCCCGAGTCCCTCGCTTCCGACTTGCCTTATCGGGTCCGCCCGAGACCTTAAACTTCCCGTGTCCTCGGACACTTGTTTTAATTGTGCACTTGAAGTATTTTCCTAAGAGATTTGGTTTGTGCTTAGTACCCTGTCCTCATAAAGAGTCCAGGGCTGTTGTGAATCTTAATAAATATCCTGTTTATTTTCATAACACTTGTGTGGTGTCCTTTCACTGGGTGTTCAAGGGGTACATGTGTGGTAAACAGCTGGCTTAACGCGCCCTCTCGAGTCTTTAGCCTTAGACTGCTCGTATCCACGCTACTAGGATAGCTGGTCTATAGGTTGACTTACAACCAAACACCATAAGGGTCGTTGGAACGATACATAGCGGTCGCTAGAATAGCCGACGTTGCATATCGGGCCAACTTCTCACACCACCAACGAGAACTAACTCAGTTTTATCTGGGTTAGGTTTAGGGTGGTTGAGGTTCATCTAGTCCAGAGGTCTTCAATCTGTGGGGCGCGACCCCCAGGGGGGTCGTGGAGTCCTGGGAAGGGGGTCGCAGATTCTGTTGGAGCCTGCAGCAGTTCCTGGCGTCAGGCTGATTGAGGCTGGGTGATCACGGTGGAGGCCTAATTCACGCCTCATTAACAAGTAAAGGTCTTCTGAAGACCTGTGAAGTACTCGGGTGTGCCTTTCTGTGTGTCCCGAAGCTGTTTCAGCAGGGCTCACTTACACGTGCTGGGGAGTGGGGGGGGGGGGGTGTCTGGGGGAGGAGGCTGTAGCCCTTTGAGTTCAATCAATGGACTTAGCTGTGGGGTTTATTTTTATTTTTAACGTTTTATATAGCGCTAGCTTAACCCGTAGGTATCGGAGCGCTTTACAAACACACATAGCAAACAGCAGAAGGACATTACAGTCATTGGTTCAAGTCCCACATACCTGGCGCCTGTGCAGGAGAAATGTGCCTGAAACTGTTCTTCACCGTGAGGTGTTTATACAGCCTGTCTGCCCCCCCCCCCCCCCAAGCAGGGAAGCACAGAGATGCCCTCCCATGAGAGAGGAAGAAGGAAGAAGACACAGAGAGATACTGACCCCACCCCCATGAGAGAGGCACAGAAAAGGTGGGTGGATGAAGGATGAATGTATGTGTGGATGGAAGGATGAAGGGTGGGTGGATGGATGGATGGATGGATGGATGGATGGAAGGATGAAGGATGGATGGGTGGATGTAAGGATGAATAGATGGATGTGTGAAAAGGTGGGTGGATGAATGATGAGTGGATGGATGTAAAGATGAAAGGGTAGATGGATGGATGAAGGATGAATGGATGGATGTGTGAAAAGGTGGGTGGATGAATGATTAGTGGATGGATGTAAAGATGAAAGGGTGGATGGATGGATGAAGGATGGATGGATGTGTGAAAAGGTGGGTGGATGGATGGATGAAAGGGTGGGTGGGTGAATGATGAGTGGATGGATGTAAAGATGAAAGTGTGGATGGATGGATGAAGGATGGATGGATGTGTGAAAAGGTGGGTGGATGGATGGATGAAAGGGTGGGTGGATGAATGATGAGTGGATGGATGTAAAGATGAAAGGGTGGGTGGATGGATGGATGAAGGATGGATGGATGTGTGAAAAGGTGGGTGGATGGATGGATGAAAGGGTGGATGGATGAATGATGTATGTATGGATGGATGTGTGAAAGGGTGGGGGATGAATGAGGGGTGGATGGGGTGGATGGATGGATGAAAGGGTAGGTGGATGGATGAAGGATGGATGGATGAAAGGGTGGATGGATGAAGGATGTATGTATGGATGGAAGGACAAAAAGGTAGATGGATGAAGGATGGATGTATGGGTGGATGGAAGGATGAAGGGTGGTGGATGGATGGATGGATGGAAGGAAGGATGAAGGATGGATGGGTGGATGTAAGGATGAATAGATGGATGTGTGAAAAGGTGGGTGGATGAATGATGAGTGGATGGATGTAAAGATGAAAGGGTAGATGGATGGATGAAGGATGAATGGATGGATGTGTGAAAAGGTGGGTGGATGAATGATGAGTGGATGGATGTAAAGATGAAAGGGTGGATGGATGGATGAAGGATGGATGGATGTGTGAAAAGGTGGGTGGATGGATGGATGAAAGGGTGGATGGATGAAGGATGTATGTATGGATGGATGTGTGAAAAGGTGGGGGATGAATGATGGGTGGATGGATGGATGGATGAAAGGGTAGGTGGATGGATGAAGGATGGATGGATGAAAGGGTGGATGGATGAAGGATGTATGTATGGATGGAAGGACAAAAAGGTAGATGGATGAAGGATGGATGTATGGGTGGATAAAAGGTTGCATGGATGAATGATGGATGCATGGATGGATGTGTGAAAAGGTGGGGGGATGAATGATGGGTGGATGGATGGATGAAAGGGTGGGTGGATGAAGGATGTATGTATGGATGGATGTGTGAAAAGGTGGGGGATGAATGATGGGTGGATGGATGGATGAAAGGGTAGGTGGGTGGATGAAGGATGGATGGATGAAAGGGTGGATGGATGAAGGATGTATGTATGGATGGAAGGACAAAAAGGTAGATGGATGAAGGATGGATGTATGGGTGGATAAAAGGTTGCATGGATGAATGATGGATGGATGGATGTGTGAAAAGGTGGGGGGATGAATGATGGGTGGATGGATGGATGAAAGGGTGGGTGGATGAAGGATGGATGTATGGATGAAAGGGTGGATGGATGTATGGATGGAATAATGAAAGGGTGGATGGATGAAGGATGGATAGGTGAAATGGTGGATGTATGGATGGAAGGATGAAAGGGTGGATGGATGAAGGATGGATGGATGGGTAAAAGGTTGCATGGGTGAATGATGGATGGATGGATGTGTGAAAAGGTGGGTGGATGAATAGATGGGTGGATAGGTAAAGGATGGACGTATGGATGGAAGGATGAAAGGGTGGATGGATGTGTGAAAGTGTAGGTGGATGAATGATGGATGAATGGATGTGATGAGGTCTAACAGGCGCATTTATGGTTTTCGATAGTTGTTGATGATGAGGAGTACCAGTTTCTAGAATCTTTTGTCGTAAGGGGGTCCTTACGCCTAAAAAGGTTTTACAAGGGGGTCTCGGCATCAAAAAGTTTGAAGACCTCTGATCTAGTCCCTGATGAAAATCATAACCGATTGAAAATTGTGGAGGGACTCAGGGGAGTGAGAAAGGTTAAAAATGAGCTGGAGGTCATCTGCATAGTTGAAGACTGTGACCTCCAGTTGCTGTAAAGCAAAAATGAGGGGGAGAATGTACAAATTATATAAGAGGGGAGAGAGGGAGGAACCCTGGGGGACACCACACTGCACCTTGCGCGGGGGGCAGAAAAGTCTGCCAGATGGACAGCCTGAGTGCGGTCTCTCAAGAAGGAAGTGAGCCAAGCTAAAGGGGGCCCCCTGATGCCCGCTGCTTCGACACGGGTGAGAAGAATGGAATGGTCAACCGTGTCGAAGGCAGCGGACAAATCAAGGAGGACCAAAGCTTGGGGCTGGTTGACATCCATCCCCTCCCTGAGTTTGTCCATAACAGAGACCACGACTTTCCCAATAGAATGGAGCGGGCGAAAGCCAGCCTGGCAGGGGGCCAAACAACCGCTGTCCTCAATAAAAGAGCCGAGGACAGTGGTGATGTGGCACTCCAAGATTTTACCCAAATAAGGAAGAAGGGAAATGGGACGGTAGTTAGAGAGGGAAGAGGGGTCGGCACCTGTTTTTTTCAGGATGGGAATTATTATTGCCGCTTTGTGATGGTGAGGGACAAGGCCTTTGCTAAGGGAGTCGTTAAGGAAAACCAAGGGGGGGTAGGGCAAGCTAGAAAGATCTCTCTCAGAACAAAAGCAGGGCAAACATCGGAGGGAGAACCTGTTTTAACCCGGACCAGCAGGGGGGAAAGGGTTTCCCTGGTCAGAGAAGGTATGTGGTCTAGATGGAATCTGTTGGGCGGAGGTTCAAAGGCGAGGGGGGAGGGGGAAGGCGATGGTATGTTAGTCTTAATGGCAGCAATTTTCTCAATGAAATCATTGTTTAAGGAATCACAGAGGGATTGAGAAGGGGGAGGTTTGAGGGAAACTATCTGATGAGGCCAACTCGTGGACGGTGGAAAAAATTTCCCTAGGCTGATTTCGGCTGAGAGTATTTTGCCCGAAAAGTAGTTGGTCTTGGCAAGAAGGATTGCCTTTTTGTATATATTAAGCGGAAGGGAATAGTGAGTTTTCAGGGTTGGACAGTAAGCGCGCCTCCAGGCGCGCTCGGCCTGACGCACAGCTAGTTTTTTTCCCTTAAGGTCCTCAGTAAACCATTTGTTGGCGTTATGGGCGCGTTTGACAGTGACGCGTCTCAAGGGAGCCACTTGGTCGCATGTCCTGGAAAGCCAGACATTGATGGCAGCTAGCTGAGATGAAGGGGCAAGCTCCTCTAGGGCAGGGTGGGAGTCTTGAAGGGAGGAACAGAGGGAGGGCATGTCGACTTTATTACAATTGCGAGCCCAGGTGTTTTTAGGAAAGGAAGGGCGTTTAGTCAGGTGAGGTCTAGAAAGAACGAAATCAGAAAGTGATCGGACCAGAGACAGGGCGTGATGATTGGGGATGTGACCGGGACATTTAGTGACCAAATTTGGTGAAGGGTATGCCCCTTGACATGGGTTGGTGTGAGAACATGCGAGATGAAATTTAGACTGTGGAGGAGATCAGTGAAATCTTTGGATGCCGCGTCTTCCGCGGGATCGAACGGCTAGAAATTAGAATCTCCAAGTACTAGGACGGAGGAGTTGTTGACTACTAGTGTGGCAAGCAGTTCCTGAAACTCAACAATGAAGAGGGGAGTGGAATGGGGGGGGGGGGCGATAGGCAAGGACACAGGCAATAGGGATCTGAAAAGAGGCAGATCGCATAACTAGACAGTCGACTGCTGTAATGGTCGGGGAAGAAAGTACTTGAAAGTGAAGGTCGAACGGACAAACAGGGCGACGCCTCCGCCTGTCTTGCCTGCCGGTCGATCGGAAATATGACGTTGATAACTTGTCAGGATGGCTGGCTTTGATGGGGATGTGTTGCTCAGAAGGGCGAAGATAGGGCGCCAATCCATTGATATTGCGCATGCTTGGGAGAGCTTGGCTGACTGCATGAGGGAGCCGACACTGGCCTCTCTGGCGAGCTGCCCATGGGGCATGGCAACTCTGGAAGATGGTGGGGTTTGAGGAGAGCTAACCAGGTGGAGGGACTTGAGTTGGGTGGATGCCCCACCCAGCCTGGGCAATCGATTGGGTTTTTGGCCAATGGAGTTTCTTAATGTCAGGACTTCATGGCGGTAGAGCAAATTTGAAGATGGGTGGCTTAGTTTAGGGGGCTTTATGTTACATGGGTGGCTAATTGTTTACTCGTTGGGAAACAGGCAGACATGAGGGGGACTGAGCTGCTGAAATGGAATTGAATGGGTCCTTGACTAAGTGAGTACTAGATTGTAATCTAGACTAGGAAGATATTTTCTAGGATCTCACTATAATCTTTTTTGCTTTATATGTCTGAAACTAATAAAAAATGTTCTTGCAAAAAGAAATCACTACTAGCAGTAACTTTACAGTTATATATTATGTTTTGATGACTCCAACCCTATTTCAGGGGGTGGGGACACATACGTCTATAATTTTGAGTAACTTGACACTAGTGAATAACGAACAGACATTAGTAGGAAAGTTACTCAAAAGTGTTACAGTAAATTTATTGGTAATAAAGCTACCTGTGTAGATTTGCCTTTGCCAATAGACCCCCCCAATTACTTAGTGCTCAAAGATCCCTTGCTATGGTACATGCCAGATGAATCCTTTAGGGGACCTATGGACTGATTACTCTCCTCCCAGGTTAGATCAGAAACTGAAGAGGCAACTAAGAGAAGCTACAGATTTCATTATGTAGTTGGACCTTAAAGTCCATTTGACACAATAAAAAACATAATTGACTGATGTTCCTTGTATTAAAAGGAAACTGTTGTCACGTTGTGTAGGCATGTGATTGGCAACCCTGGCTACCTGCGACTGAATTTTTTTCGTAGCTAACGTGCCTTCACGAGCCTTATGACTATAACATTGTAAGACTTTCAAGACAAAGATTCATGTTGCATATAATATGTTCAGTTAAGGGAGCCTTATAAAAGCGGTTTGTTGTTGAAAAGAACTTCAAAGAGTTTGAGTGATTGTATGAAAATAAATTAAAATCCATAGGTCTAATCCACTTGGCATATGTTCCTGGAGCATGTAAATCAAACATTAAATTACAATCCCATGTATACATTAACTACAGCATATCTATTTTCTTTTCCAGTTTTTCTAGCACCGTATTCTTTAGACCTGGCTCCTATATGAATGACATCCAATACACTGCAGTATTATCTTTTTCAGATTATGCCATGATGTTGTCCTCTTACCTGAGCTTCTCGAAACACATATGGTCCTAGGTCTCGCCTGTGCTCGAGGATCTTCTCTGCTTGTTCTTGTGAGATGTCTATTTGCAAGGCAGGGGGTATGCTTGAATTGATGAAGCAGTTGATTATCGTAGAGATCTTATTCTGGATAGTGGCATCGTCACAGTAAGAATGGCACAAATCCTGGTTGGATAAAAGAGAAGCAATCATAAAACATATTATTATGTGTGACCATATCACAAAACGTCTGTAGGTTTAGTTATTTGTTTTGCAAATATTTGCACCAGATGCTGTACACATGATCTTACCAAAATGAGAAAAATATACCTAGCAGTGGTTTGGTGCATATACTCCGGTTTAACTCCAATGCATTAGAATTGGCTCCCATCCAACATCAGAGGCATTCTGGGTCCACTTCAACAGTCACAATGCAAATCCTATTCTTTCCTCTCCTTTTCATATTTGATTTTCTTGAGACTGAGGACTTAAAGCTCTATCTTACAGCAGTTTACTCTTCTAGGCAGACCCTCATTTGTTAGGCTAGATCTGGATAGGTTTTAAATATCGATGGGCATTAGTGGATACCACAGCAAATATCACTTGTGAATACGCAGAAGCGAAAATTATGGATATGGTGCGTAGGCTTTCAAAAGGTAACCACCCTTTGCCAGTGATACTAATTTTAACTAATTTCCCAGGAACATAGCGGATATGAGGTAGATCAAATCAGAACTGAAAAAACAAAAAAACTGATTAATGAAAGACAGACACATTCTCAGAAATGGGGAAAAAGAAAACAAGTTACTTACCTGTAACTTTGGTTCCCCAGTACTGGTAACTTTCATAGATTCCCATGCTTTTGTATCATTCCCCGTCGTCGGAATGGGAGTCTCGGTAACAAAAATAACATAGCAGTAGGTACAAAAGAGAAAGGAAAGGCCTAGGCCTCATTCCCTTTTGTAGCATATCCGCCTCTTTTTGTAAAAGAGACCAAACTAATCATCAGCCAATCAGAAGATCCTCCTGAAGGAACCTCAGAGCCTCAGATTTTTGCAGCCGTTGTGTAACAGTAACCATATCAGCTGGAGGCTGAGTTTCCTCGGGGAGGAGGGTGGGCGCATTGGAATCTATAAAAGTTACCAATACTGGGGAACCAAAGTTACAGGTAAGTAACTTGTTTTCTTGCCCCAGTATTGGAACTTTCATAGATTCCCATGCTTTTGTATCAGAGTAGCAAGCAGTACGCAATAAAGCACATTTTGTGGCATAAATATACATTGCAACAGCCATCAGTACTTCAGAGATACAAAAAGTGCATAAAGAGAAAGGAAGTAGGGATAGAAAGGAAAGCTTACCAATCATTGGAAGAGGTTCCTCAGGACTGCCTGGCCCACAGCCGTGTCCTCTTGCGTCAAGGATTCCAAGCAGTAATGCTTCGTAAAGGTGTGCACACTGCCAGTGGTGTAACGAAACTTGAGGGGGCCCCACTGCAAAGAACATGGAGTGGGCCCCCCCGGCGGCACGGCCCACCATGTACCACTTTGCCCTACCACCCAGAAATCTACCCCTATGTGGAGCTCTGAAACACTTGCCTACATGAGTAGCAAGATACAATATGCATAGGGTGTGTGGTTGGAAGGGCGTTGTATTTGTTTTGAATTTGATGCTATGTTAGAAGTGTTCCCATTCCATGTTGTGCATGAGGACCACTGACTGGGGTGCATGCAGCTTATTGTGCAATAGGATGCAGGGATTAGCAACGGCTTAAGAGGTGAGAGATGTGCACACTCACTATTTTGTTTTTCCATCTCTGCAGGTGCCTTCATGGTATATATTTTGTTCATAATCCCACCTTGGTGATTACTGCACGGAGTGGTCCATTCTGAAAATACTATGCCTAGTGTTTTAAGTTAATGGTCCTGAGTAGGCATAGATTAAATAGTACACAGGAGTGATGCAACAGTGTGAGAGTAGGGTAATAGGAGTGACTGCAGGGTGAGTGAGGTGACCAAATGTAAGTGCAGAGTTGGATGAAAGAATGCATGGTTAGTGATGGGCTTATTTGAGTGAGATTGCAGATTGAGTAGTAAAAGGGACAGGTTAGTGAAGTGTGACATGAGAGCAGGGTGAGTAGTGTGCTGGTGTGACTGCAGGGTGAGGTACAGGGTAAACAGAGCATGTGCATTGCGAGTGCAGAGTGAGGACTGTAAGTGCAGGGTGAGCGGATAATTGGTGTGAGTGCATGGTGGTCAGTGTAAGTGCATTGTGATTGCTGCGAGTACAAGGTGAGCGTAAAAGTGAAGGGCGAGAAAGAGGAGTGACTTGTCCGAGAATGCAGGTTGCATTCTCGGACACTTGAAGTAACTCAGCATGTTATTTATGGCAGCGTAGGGTTTCAGGTAGAAGTTAAACTATTGTTATTTTGGCATTAATAGGGATCTAGGGTGTAGGGAATAATGTGCTTATATCAACAAAACTTCCAGTTTTATGATTAGGGTTGCCAGCTCATTTTGATGCTCCATACAGGACAAAAATAAGCAGTCACCTAAAGTCGTATTTTCAGCACTTATCTGTGCATACTTCAACAGAAAATAGAAATAGAAAACACGTAATTGTGTTTAAGGTCTGCCTGAATGATCCATGACTGATAATTAAAGGAAACAAAGACAGAAAAGTCATATAACAAATGAATGCATACATTTTTATTTATAACCCTATTTAGTGTCTTTAAACAACAAATGGCTGGCATTTTTCTTTTGGCAACCATACTTTATATTCCTTTTCATGAAATGCCTTCTCATACTATAGCAGTAAATGTGAATTTCAAATGTAAGGAATAGGCCCAGGGGGTACTGCCTGGAACCAGAAAAAACGAAGCCTCTGTAACCATTTTACAAAGGTATGCAATGGTACATTACATAATGAGCAGTTGATGCTGTCCATAAGATTAATATTGCATCTTGTGCATTCTGTGCTCCTCAACAAACAAGTTACCAACTAAAATCTTAACAGGGCCTACTTGGCCTCTCGTCTTTCTGGGATCAAAACACTGTGACTCATTACTTATAGTAACTTTCAGTTAGTATGTAATCAGCGGACAGGTTTTCTATTGCACAACACGTCACTTTGTGGTCACTGCGTAGCCCTTTATTATACTCAAAATGTGCATAGTGGCATCTGCGGTCATAAACACTACATACAAAAACCGATTTAAGAGATGAAGGGGAATGACCAGGGAGAGAAAGAATGAGAACTTGGAGGAGAAAAAAGAAACAGATAACGAGGATCTTGAAGAGGGGCTGTGAAAGGACTGAAATGATGGGAGAAGCTAGAAGATGAAAAGAAGGACACTCCTTTGCAAAATCGGACTCTGAAGACGGCGTTTCTGTTTCCTCCAGGACCCACCACCCACGTCTCGCGGTACCCGCTGCGCGGGTCCCGCTTCGCCGCTCACCTGCCTGACTCTTCGGTGGTTCCTACATCCAGCTGCTCCTGTGGGGTTCTGAGAGACGGTGAGGCGGCAGGGCTGCGAGCGCGACCCGGGACTCGCTTTCCCAGGAGTCCCGGTGTCTCTGGCCGTGTCACCTGGCCCCACTCTCCCTGACCGCCCCGCCCCCAAGCTGCCCCAGGTGAAAAAGAGGGAAGGATCTCTCGGCAGTGGGACACTCCTTTGCAAAATCGGACTCTGAAGACGGCGTTTCTGTTTCCTCCAGGACCCACCACCCACGTCTCGCGGTACCCGCTGCGCGGGTCCCGCTTCGCCGCTCACCTGCCTGACTCTTCGGTGGTTCCTACATCCAGCTGCTCCTGTGGGGTTCTGAGAGACGGTGAGGCGGCAGGGCTGCGAGCGCGACCCGGGACTCGCTTTCCCAGGAGTCCCGGTGTCTCTGCTCTCCTTGACAGCCCCGCCCCACCCCGCCCTATAGGTTCGGGACCATAAATTTGGAAGCTGCTCGCTGCGCGGGAGCGCGCGGGAGCGCCCGGGGCTAAGCCCAGGCAAAGGGTGGGCCCTCCGTGGCCTGTAGTTCCTGGTCTGGGCGCACCCTTATTAGTCCTCTGTACCATAAGCTCGTATTGATTGTTACAGTTGCCTTTCTGATTGAAGCTACTGGGGTCACTTTTTCTCCGGGTAGCCTATTTGCTTACCTTGTGTTTACTGTTATCTTTGGGTCATTTGTTGAGGTATTTTACTATAGCTTGTTTCCTTTTTTAACTTGCCAGAGATGTCTACTCATAAAACTAGGAGCCAGAGAGCTGGAAACGTCAAAACTAAAAAAGTAATTGGTACCCTAGATAATTTTATTTCTCGAACACACTCTTTGATAGACGAGGGCATTTCTATAATGGAAAGGAGGGTATCATTGGACCTTGCTCACGCAAAAAGATCTTCATTGGGCAACATTGCAATGATGCATTCCCCGCCGCCAAGTTTGATAAACCCTGTTGTTACTTCTGCTGGGAACCCCATTAATGATTCTACTCCCGCCAGCAGTCAACCACTAACTCCTACTAATGCCCCTGTCATGAGCACACTATCCTCTAATATCCCCCACGTACCCATGATAGTTAATCATGATGTTATTGACTCTTCTATTACGGCTGGGTCAGACACCATTACGTTAACTTCAATTGTTGTGAACCCAACAAATCTTCCTATAGACAATCCCGCCATCATTTTACAAGGGTCTATGGGTTCCAACTCCGGGGGGGACAATACAGGTGTGGAGATAGCAAATGATGGGACTCTTCAGGCACCCATTGTTCAAACTGAGTCGGACCCCTTAGATTCTACCCCCCATTTATTATCTTTAGGGGTTCCGGACGATATAACTCCTGATAGCAGTCTGGCCAGTCTTCTGGATATGAGCGGAAGCAATGACTCACTAACTAATTCAGGAGACGGGCTTGACTCCTTAATGGAGTCTATGTCTAGTTTGTTAAAATCTTTGCTTTTGCCCCTGGAGAATAGGCTTTCTAACATAGAACATCAATTAGCTACTATTCTTGCGCTACAAGACCCTAGGCTGATTACCCCTGGCCCCTCTATTCCAGTGGTTTCACCGCCTGTTATTAACACTGGGATTGTTGTCACAAATCCACCCACGGGGAGTATTCCGGCTCCCGCAATTATCCTTCCACTTCCTTCTCTGCCGGCAACTAATACAGTGAATAATATCAAACCCTCCACTTCTACATGCCCAAGTGCAGCGAATAGAAATGCAGTTACCAAAAAGACTCCTAACAACCCAGCTCCTATTATTCCACAGTCACAGTCCAGAAAAACCACATCGCGACGTAACATCAATTTACCACCGGATGCTTGTCCGTACGTGGTTGTTCTGACAGGGATTCCTGAGCTGCCAATATCCACTTCTGAGCCCTTCTGGGCGATTAAAAATAAAATATGCCACTGGCTTGACAAAAATTACCCTCCACCACCCAGCCTAAACAAGAACATACTTATGGTCGAACGGGCACCTTGGGTAGGTGGGAAGAAGAAAAGTATAAAGGGTGATTGTGTCGTTATCACGTTTGAGGACCCACGACTTGTAGAATTTATATGTTCAACTCCTCCCTGTGATAGTAAGTCAGTGGTATCAGCCAAACCCCTGTCTTTTTTTTATATGCAGGAGGGCCATGAGGATGATAGATGGAGTTGGATGAGGCCTGCTAGGAAAGGCTTGGGTAGAGGTGGTACATACCAGAATCCGCAACAATGGGGAATGCCTGCAGAGGAAGGATGGAACTTAGTCCATAGGAGGAGGGGGCATCAGTGGAAGGGGGATACACATTTTAATGGAGAAGGGTGGGGCCCACAGCTCAATTATCCTTTATTCCCTTGTTATAATCGATTTAGTGGGTTGGAAGAAGTGGACTGACCATCACCCCAGTGTATTGAAGATGCCAGGGGCTGTGGGGTACTTTCTACCGTAGATAGTGGTTCTATTGTTCCTACTAGGGAAGAAGTACCTGACCAGGGTAGCACTATTCCAGACCCCTTTTCAGGGGATGTTGATACTCAGGCCGCCATGGATACACCTATGCTGTCCCCTTCCCTTGTTAAAATTCTGTCCTGGAACATAGCCGGCTTAAAGAAAAACTTGCCCGATCCGGAATGGAACAATTTTGTAGATGATTTCCATATTTGTATGTTCCAGGAAACCTGGTGTGTAGAGCCAGAACACAAACAGGGCTATTCTACGTTTTTTGTCCCTGCAATACAGCTTGGGAGGGGGCGCCCATCGGGTGGCTTACTTATTTGGATCAGGACAGATTTGAACTGTAAGATTACTGTTAATTATGTCCCCTGTAATGATATTCTCCATATAACTGTTAAAAGGCAGTCTGCCAGGAATGCTTTTGAACTTTTCTGTATTTATGCCAGGGGGCTCCCAGGGGGCCAATTGTCTCCAATACTGGAGTTGTTAGACAACAGGCTTTCTGCCCTCCCTTCTAAATCCTCAGTATTAGTGGGAGGTGATTTTAATTGTACATTTGAGCCTCTTGATGAGGATGAATTTTTGGGCTGTTATAATAAGCCAGGAAATCAGTTAATTCCATCCTTATCTCTGGCCCCAATTAAGAAGTGGTCGGCTCGAGCTATTCAGTTGAATGCCCTGGTGTCTGCATATGACCTATGTGCCTTAAATGGCCGTACCACATCCGATCGTATGGGCGCTATGACCTTCAATCGAATAGGTTGCCCGTCACGGATTGACTACATCCTTTTGGATATAGGGTCATGGGCTAATCTGGTTGATATGGAGGTCAGTCAGAGGATTGATAGCGACCATAATCCCCTTTGCATGGGTATGTTCTGGGGAGACAACATTGGTGAGGAGGTTCACAATGAGCTGATTACTAAAGAACTAGTCCCTTCTAACTGTAATCGCAGGATTAAATGGAATGTGGTTAGGTGCAATGAGGGGACACTTGAGAATATTAGGGTTCTAGTTTCGGCTGCCTCATCTGCCCTGGTTCCAGTGAACCAAATTTCACTCCAGCTTCAGGGGTCGGTGCTGGCAACTAAGTATAAAGACCTAATAGGGGAGATCAGTATGTTTTTCTCTAAAAAAAACAAGGGATTTCATTTGTCTAAATGCACGCAAAAAAAGGGGAACCCTTGGTATACTGCCTCCTGTAGAGAGAAAAGAAAAGCAATTTCACTAGCTATTAAAAATAAGGATGCCCCAGCTGCTAGATTAGCTAGAAATGAGTATCGCACTAGTATTACGAAAGCCAAAAAAGATTGGGAAGAGGAACATTGGCAGGCTCTAAAGGAAGCGGCTCATGGGAAAAATGCCACTGCATTTTGGAAACTGATCAACGTCATGGATAGACGAGGCGCTGAGCCCATACCAAACCATATAACTGAGTCCCAATGGTATTCCCACTTCTCAAATTTATATGGCGTAGGCTCCTTAGAAGTTGCGCCAGTACCCCCTATATTAGGTATTGATCGTACGGTCCATCGAAATGATGGCTTTACAGATGTACTGTTTTCGCCCCGTGAGGTACAGGAGGCAATCCTTAAAATAAAACCGGGTAGGGCACCTGGCCCGGACGGAATACCGGGTGATTTATTGATGTCTAACCCACTGGTTTGGGTTGATTTTATTGTAAATGTTTTGAATCTTATTCATTTAGGCCACCAGGTACCGGACTCATGGAAGGGTGCTGAAGTTGTTACCGTTTTTAAAAAGGGTGAGAGAGAGGACCCTGCCAACTACAGACCAATTAGTCTAATTGATGTTATTCAAAAAGTAGTTGGCAGGGTAATTGTAAATAGGATTGAGGGCTGGCTTATGGAAGGAAACATTTTGTCCCACTTTCAGGCTGGATTCAGAAACAATGTTGGGGCCATTGACCAAGTCTTCAGATTTTGTGCAGTTTTCTGGAAAACAGTGG
Source organism: Lissotriton vulgaris (assembly GCF_964263255.1). Lineage (NCBI taxonomy): Eukaryota > Metazoa > Chordata > Amphibia > Caudata > Salamandridae > Lissotriton > Lissotriton vulgaris. The sequence continues at coordinate 1,749,138,633 of NC_141691.1, forward strand.
CAAAAGCCAGAGGGAGCCTTTACCTGGCTTTTATTGACCTCAAAACGGCTTTTGATGTAATACCCCGTGTTAAACTTTGGAATGTCCTACTGGATATGGGTTTCCCATCCTATCTGCTAAATCTTATCATTAAACTCCATGAGGGTACATATGCGAAGATACGCTGGGGGGCACAGGGGCAACTCACTAAGAGTATACCTGTTAACAGAGGGGTGCGGCAGGGGTGTGTGATGGCCCCTACTTTATTTTCCCTCTTTATAAATGGGGTGGTGAAACATCTGCAAGATACACCGGCCGATGCCCCCATTGTGGCTGGGGAGAAAACGCCATCCCTCCTCTTTGCCGACGACACCCTCCTCTTATCAAAAACCCCCACAGGTCTCCAAACCCTTCTTGATCAGTTCAGTGTTTTTTGTCAGGAACGGGGACTTACAATAAACACAACCAAAACTAAACTAATGGTTATGACCGCCAAGAGGAAATATAGGAATATCCACTTGACCTTGAATGGATCTCCTTTAGAGGTGGTCGATGAGTTTGACTACCTTGGTGTTAGGATTAATAATCATTTGAAATGGGAACCCCATATATGTAAAATGATTTTAAATCTTAAAAGGGTTTCCGGCACTATTTTAAAAAACCAACGTCTCTCTGTAAGCAGGCCAGTTGCCCCTGCCTTATCAGTCTACGAGGGGAAAGCAATTGCCTCAGCTGTTTATGGCTCGGAATTGTGGGGCAATGAGAATACCAACGACCACGTCCGAGCAGAGAACAAGTTTATGAGGGACTTGGTGTCGCTTCCATCCTCTACCCCACTTAAACCTTTATTCTTAGACCTGGGTAGAAAGTCTATTCGGGACATCCTCCAGCTCCGTCCCCTCTTATATTGGGTTCGTTTGAGGAGGACCCCCGAACTAGCTAACTATGCCCTTGTGTTAGATGAAATGCTAAAATTAAACACTTCAGGCAAAATCAAGTGGCTAAATGCTTTAAAAAGCTTGTAGTAAGTGTGGGTTTAAGCGATGCTTGGGTATCCCAATCACCTCCACCAAAACAAGTGGTGAAAAAATTATATTGGGATTGGATAGAGACCAAGGCGCTACAGAACCCAAACTGGGGACATTTGACCGAGACTTTTTTGACCCATAAATGCACCCTAAAATTGGAATTGTTTTTGGATTTTATTCAGATTCCTCGAGAAAGGACTTTATATCTTAAATTTAGACATGGAACATTGCCCCTCAAAACTTTTACATCTAGATGGAACAATAGGAGGGAAGAGGATACAATGTGTCCAGGGTGTATAAATCCCGAAGAATCATTGGGCCACTTTTTCTTTGCCTGTAAGGCATACATCTTACCTAGGAAGAAATGGTTAAAACCAGTACTAAAGAATCTTGGTGTTAGAGATTACAAATCAGCTTTGCGTATTCTTATCTCCGACACCTCTTCTATGGTTACTATTTGTGGGGTTGCAAAGTTCTTATCATGTGCCTGGATCATTAGGACTAAGATTTAAAAAAATGCTCATCAAGTCAATTTTTCCACATAACTCTTATATGTATTTTTGTAAATAATGAACTGCTTTTATAATTATGTGTGTACTTTATGTTTGTACTTTTTATGATACATGTGTCGAATAAAAGTATAATGACTTGACTTGAAAAGAAGGAAAGGGATGAGAAGGTAACAACAATGACAAGTGAGCAGTGCACTTAGTGGGGAGAAAGTAGATGATGAGCGCCAGTAAGGAAAACTGAATGAGGAATAAAAAGGAAAAAAGTGTGGCGATGTATGTTATCTCATATATAATGAAGAGCCTCTCTGAGGACCGGCCGGGACCGGGTGTGCACACACTATTTAATTATTAAAAAGGCTTATATGTCAAGATATGGCAGGCTGTGAAAATACTGTAATATTTAATGTGCCCTTTCAGAGCCTTTGGCTTTTGAGGGGATTTCTGTGATAGATGTGCTTTAAAACGCACTATTTGAGCCCATTAAAAATTTGAGGAAAGAACCTCCCCTGCGCCCACCCAGACCCTCCTAGAGCAAGTCAGGCTTGCTTTCTTCCCTCATTGTGTTTCTTGAAAAGTATTACACCCCACCCCACCACATACACAGATCTCCCGTCGTCACCGAACATGGGGTTGGTATGGTATTTAAACATCTTCCATGGACACTTCTAAGGTCGCATACCAGCCATTATCATGCAAGCGTGCCAATGTAAACATAATTTGGCTGTCAAGTGTCAAATGAGCTAATTAATTGAGGGCCATTTCCGCAGATTGCGCAGACAGTGACTGCGCTACAATTAATACATATATCCAGCCTCCACCTTGCTGCTCTGCTCCGTCTACAACTAGCCTCCCCTCTGCCGGTTGCTTATTTACAGTTCGTTTGTTTACAAGCAACTCATGGAACAAATCCAGACGTTTGAGGGATGCATTTATTGCAATTTCATGTCAGCACCATGAGATCTGGAGAACGTAGAAGCAGTTGCTGAAAACTTGCGCCCGGCCTACACAGACAGAGAGGCAAAATGCTTGGGGAAGGCAAGAGGGGGTAATGGTGGATACTCATGCGAGATGAAAGGAGAATGCTGCTGGCTCACTGGATGGAGAGTAGGTGATTATGTACCTGTGCGCACAATTAGTGGCTGAGAAATACCAACAGTGTAACAAAGTTGTGTCCTTCCCTTCCTAGCCTTTATTGTGGTGATGTTTAAGTGGCTGTGCTAAAGTACTTCAGCATAATCAGGGAACGTTCATTAGATATGTGTTCTGTATTTAAAAAAACCCATGAGCAAAGCAGCACACACGGGCATGTTTTATTTTCCATTCCGGTTTTTTATCCCCCAACTTAACTCGTGTAACTGCCTTCCTGCCCTTTAGCAACCACCCCCCACTGCTGCTAAATAGATAAACATGCCCCCCCGCACTAAAAGTCACATCACGATTAGAGGTGATCGAGCAGGCAGAGAGGCTAAGAAGCCCAGGAGCTGGAGCAGGCAGGGAGATGAGACACACACAAGCACTAATATGTGTACTTTGAATTTGAAGAGGTTTATTGCCGGTCGGGCCCCACCATGATGCCCGCCCTCCCTCCCTGATATCATTTCAAATTACCAACCCGCCAACGCCCACCCACTGAGACTCCGACGGTCCTCGCCTGGCTCGCCACCACCCGCGAACCACTCCTCCTCCTGCTTACTAATGACAGGAGATATGTAGGCACGAATGTATTAGGGAGGTTTGCACTTGTCAGCACTGACATTCAGAGTAAATGAGTAGGATTGCTCAGGGTAGAGATATACTTCATGCATAATGAAGGCTTCATTACTTTGATCTCACTAATCCAGAATTGAAGAGAAGTGTATAGAAAACCTGTAGTTTATAATAGTATTAGGTCGGCAGAGACTGATAAAGTGATAAAAGCTAGCACAGAGCAATGCTTTTTCAAAGACAGCCAAAGTGTCCATTACACCACATGAATGGGCTCATTAATGGGGGGGCGTGGCTTGGACGCCGATGGCGATGGTCGCCTGAGAGCTCGGCTCCGAGACTGAGCCCGCATTTATCCTGAATTCCGTGGGTTTTGGGGCGCCCCGACCCCCACAAATCGAAGATCGAGTTGAGGTCGACTTGGTGAGGCCCCTGAGTGAACCCGAAAATCGACCGGACTGGTCGAAAAGCGAAGTTGCGGAGGACGCGGAGCGGAGCTCAAGATGGCACCCGGACCCTCTCGATAGGCTTGCCGAGACCCTCGGCCCAGAAACGTCTGCCAACTCAGCTGGCGCTTTATCCACCCCTCATCCTTCCGAAAGGCGACCATCCGCCCGGCGGACTGGGAGGGTCCGGACACCGCGGACATCTCTGGACTGATCGTTAGCCGCTTTTCTCTCGGTGCCGGTGGCTCCCCGGCGGCCGGAGGCCTTGACCAGAAAAACAGAGCCACCCGCGACGATCAGCTGCATCCTACCGAGATCCTGTATTCGCCTGGCCCCAAGGAACTTTATGGGCGACACTACGACTGGGCCCTGCGGGAATCCCTGCCGCATTGGTGACTGCAACCCGAGGTCTCCCTTGTCCCAACAGGACCACGCCGATTGGCGCTGATCGCCCCCACTTCCCCTTTGGTGGCCTCCGGGGACCCAGCGGTGTTTCTTCCCGAGGGTTCGGAGTGGTGGCAGTACTCGGCGCCACCACGTCGAGGACGATCGAAGGCCCTCTTCACCACGATAGCACACCGGGAGAGCGACAGCCGACGCCCATCATTGGTGGATAGCCCGCCGAGCCTTATTCTGTTGGGCACGTCCGCCATGGGAAAGCCGAGGGGACCTAAAGGAACCACCCCGGCCGCCTCGGACACGGAGGCACCGGACAAGGACGATCGAGGTGACCCGGAGAGTTCTGGAGGCCCTCACCTACAGCAACAATTCGACCGAGTCCTGGAGGCGATCGCAAATACGCGATCTGCCCTACAACAAGACATCGCCCAGGTTGCGACGAGTCTGGGCCTCCTCAGGGCGGACCATGGTAAGCTCTCGGACAGAGTCAAAGAGGTTGAGAGCTCGGTGAAGGTCCTGGAGCCGGCGCAGAAGACTCTGGCGGCTACGATGAAGGATGCCCTGGCCCGAATCGGTGACTTGGAAAGACGGGCGGAGGACGCTGAAGGGCGTAACAGGAGGAATAATATTCGCGTGGTGGGCCTACCGGAAAAAATCGAGAATGGGGACATGGTGGCCTATCTAGAAGCTTGGCTCCGAACTGTGGTGGCGCCGGAGGGTCTGTCCTCCTTCTATACTCTGGAACGTGCACACAGAGTGCCAGCAAGACCGCCACAACAAGGCCACTCCCCGCGCCCGGTGGTGGCGCGCTTATTGCATTTTCGAGACAGGGATCTGCTCCTCAACGCCGCTAGACATAATGGCCCTTACCACGTGGAGAACAGCCAAGTGAACATTTTTCCGGACTATACCTACGAGACCCAACGGAAGCGGACCTCTTTCCTAGCGGTCAAACGTGAACTGCGGAGCGAGGGTATACAATACTCTCTCCTCTTTCCTGCGAGACTCCGCATCATCCTAGACGATAAGACCCAGTTTTTTGATACTCCGGAGGACGTTTGCACTTGGCTTGAGCTGTATAGGGCTGGCAAAGATGGCTTCGGATCCTCCTTCCAGTCGGCTTCGGAACCCGGACAACAGCGGCGATCCAAGAGACTTCGGAGTCGCCGAGGTAAACCGGGCAAACCCTCAACGGTAGAGACTATGGCTGAACGGCGAGGAGTGTTGGAAATGGTCTCCAACCTATCTGGCTCCCAGGGCGGCCCCATCGTCGAAGAATCGGAACCGGGCGGAGAGGGGGCTCACTCGGACACGGAGGACTCGGAGACTGATAGTACTCACTTGCCAGTGGTTACTCCGGACTCGGCTGAGGGCATGCTGGATGGGCAGGGATGAACTCGGGTGAGCTGATTCCATTTGGGCGGGGGTCTACCGCGGGAGGTGGGGGGGTTGCAAGACTTGCTGCTGGACTATGAATCACCGATGGGGTTGGGGGACCTTGCTCTGCCTGATACCTATGATTTGGTGCTCGGTCTGGTCTCAGTAGTCAGAGACTCGGTGGCCCATTGCTGGCGCCCGGCCCGCACTCGGCCCTTAAGGCATACCTGCGGTGGCTACCGCAGGCTTAGTCGGGGGACGGGGTTGTCTGAGGGTACAGTTTGGATGGGAACTAGATGGTGCTATTTGGGTCCTATTCTGGGGTGGGTGGGAGGGGGTTTGGTTCAAAGGGAAGTTTGGGTGTTGTTGGGGAGGGTGTTCGCCATTGGTGTTGACTTGAATATTGATTGCTCCGTGCCTGAGCGTTGTTGGGAGAGCCTGAGAGCGACAATTCGGGACAATGGCTGAGATCACTAATGTAAAATGTGTCACTTGGAATGTGCGGGGACTTCACACTATGTCTAGACGACACAAAATTCACGCTTATCTAGTGCGTAGAGGGGTGCAAATAGCTTTGCTTCAGGAGACACACCTCACCAAGGCGGAAGGGGTGGCGCTACAGCGCAGATGGAGGGGGCAGGTTTACTACACTACGTACTCAGCTTACGCGAGAGGGGTGCTGATATGGATAAGGGCTGGAACTCCCCTGCAAGTTTCCAAATCGGTGGTGGACCCAGAAGGTCGCTACGTGGCTATCTCTGGCACATTAGGGGGTAGGGCACTGAATATTTGTTGCATTTATGCGCCTAACATGGACCAGCTTGCCTTCCTCTCCGGGTTGTCGGGCTCCTTGGCCCATTTTCTATCGGGAACCCTCCTGCTGGGTGGAGATTTTAATTCGGTGGTGGATGTCGACATTGACTGTTCACATCCCCCCCTCCCGGACTCCCCGGTCCGACGAGTGGCTAAAGGCAGGAAGGAATGGCAGGCGCATTGGGGGCTGACGGATATTTGGCGTGCGCAGCACCCCGATACTAGAGATTATTCATACTTCTCTGGCCTGCACGAATTAGACTAGATGGGTTTCTGGGGTCGGCGGAACTGGTGTCCGCGATGGTGCGATCTGAATACTTGGCCAGGACCATCTCGGATCACAACCCCCTCCTAGCGGATTTCAGTTGGTTTCCCGGGGTCCCCAGCGTCCCTACTTGGAAACTGCGCCCCGAGATGTTAGAGGATATAGTCTTCAAGGCGAACCTGGAAGATAAAATCACTGACTATTTTGCGACCAATGGGGGCACGGCTGGGTCGAGGGCGTCGGAGTGGGATGCTTTCAAGGTAGTGATTAGGGGCTACTGCATATCCAAGAAAGTGGGAATGCGTCATATCATCCTCAATGACCTGGCCACTGCGGACCGGAAGCTCCGCGAGATGGAGCTTCGCCGCCCCGGCCACCCAGAACTTCAGGAACGTACTGCTGCGGCGAGAGAGACGGTGGCAGCGGAGGTCGAACGACTGCGCTGTTTTGATTATAAGGCCTATACCACCAGGTCGCTCACGGAAGGGGATAAATCTGGCGCGCTTTTAGCTTGGTTGGCCAATCCCACGCGCCGGACCTCTCTGACGATGTCCATGTGTACCGCGGAGGGACTTGAGGTGCATACCCAACCGGAGATATTGGATTGTTACTTGCGCTACTACAAACAGCTATACCATAGTAGCCTGACCCGAGATCCTACCCTGATCGATGATTATTTACAATCCTTAGAGATTCCCGCATTGGAGCCTGACGTGGCGAAGGCCCTGGGCACCGATATAGAACTTGGGGAAATCCGTAGCGCCATAAAGGGGATGGCGAGAAATAAGACCCCAGGCCTTGATGGGCTCCCGGTCGAATTTTACTCCACCTACGTGGACCTGTTGGCACCCCGACTATTAGTAGTCTACAAGAAAGCGAAACGCTTAGGACGACTCCCCGGCTCGATGTGCGAGGCCTTGGTAGTTCCCCTTCTCAAGCCTGGTAGAGAGTCAGCTGACCCGGCGTCCTATTGACCGTTATCAATGTTAACGGTCGACTATAAGATTCTAAGCAGCATATTGGCTTCGAGGCTGCTGGGACACATGCGCTCCTTGGTGCACGAGGATCAGGCAGGATTTATCCCAAAACGCAATACGACCATGAATATTCGTCGCTTATTTCGTCTGATAGAGGAGTCGCACTCCGAGGCCCTCTGCCCCTTGGTCCTTTCGGTTGACCTGGAAAAGGCTTTTGACAGCCTGGAATGGGACTACTTGCGCAGAGTACTACTGAGCTTCGGTCTGGGGGAAGGATTTGTCGGATGGACCATGGTGCTCTACGCCTCGGCGTCGGCCAGGGTGAGGGCGGGCCCACTGATCTCTCAACAATACCCGGTGGAACGAGGCACGAGGCAAGGGTGCTCGTTATCCCCTCTGCTCTTTGCGCTGGCGGTGGAACCACTAGCGTTATCAGTCCGGACCGGAGCCTTTTTCGGCGGACTGCGGACCTTATCTGGCCAGCACTACATTTCTTTATATGCCGATGACCTGTCGCTCTTCCTTGAGAACTCGAATAATGCTTTGGATGGGGCTGCAGAGGCTCTTACTACCTTCGGGGAGATCTCGGGCCTTAAGGTGAATTGGGACAAGACTTGCCTATTTCCGGTTCGTAGGGGAGAGCCCAAGCCGGACACCACCAGGGGGATTAGGTGGGAACCTAGCTGCCTCAAATACCTGGGAGTATACGTGTACCATGACCCCGCCGATCTTCTAGACGGCAATATTGCCCGCTGTATTCGCGCGCTGCGAGGCAGCATGGATTTCTGGGCTACCCTACCGCTTTCGGTGGCGGGGCGCATAGCGCTGTTGAAAATGGTGGCATTACCCCGGCTGATATATTATTTCAGAGCGCTCCCGATTTGGGTTCCGCCGGCCACCTTCCGACTCCTGAGATCCATGGTGGTGGGGTTCCTCTGGGGGTCGGGCCGCCGGAGGGTGGCACTCAAGACCCTGATGAGGCCAAAAGCGGAGGGTGGCCTAGCGGTGCCGGACTTTGAAAAATATTATTTGGCGGCTGAGTTGCAGTCCTTTACCCAGGAGATAGCGAGAGAGTTTCGAGGCCCGGAGGAGGGGATGGGCAGGGGAATGCCCAGACATGTTATTTCCTACGTTGCACTACGCCAGCGCTTAGCCCTGCAAGACCTTACGCTCGAGGAACGGACTATTAGGCTGTGTTGGAATCGCGTCCACGCCCGGGGGGAGCTAAAACTCCCATATGCACCGGAGATTCCGTTGGGGATGTTAACGGCCTTGCCGCACGGAGGAGACTGGTTGCGCCTTAGGCATTGGGAGGATGCAGGATTGCAGTTAGTGGGGGACCTCTATGAAGACGGGGTGTTATTACCCTTCCAGGAGATTCTGGACCGTTTTGACGTTCCCCGAGGCAACTTCCTCCTTCATACAGCTCTAATTAGAGCAATTCAGACGCACTGGAGGAGAGGCATGGAGGAGCCACCAACGTCGCCGGTGTGCCAGTATGTTATGATGTCCTCGGGGACGGTCAAAGCAGTCACGTGCTTATATAATAGATTAATTAACGAGGGTCTGCCCCCGCTCGCCACACTGCGGAACCGCTGGGAAGCCGACATAGGGAAGGAGATACCGGAAACGACCTGGACGCAATTAATGCGTCGAGCTTGGAAGGGCGCGCGCCACGCCCGGTTCCAATTGGTTCATTTTTATATACTTCACAGGGCCTACCTGACCCCGGCGAAAATCCAGCAATACTTCGCCACGGACACAGCAGATTGTCTCAGATGCCGAGCACCTGAGGCAGACCTCATTCACATGCTGTGGTCTTGCCCAGCGCTGTCTTCGTACTGGCTTCTAATAGGGGACACTCTTAATGGGGTTACTGGGAGAACCTTGACCTTCGACGCGGCGGTGGGGATCCTACATTGGTTCCCACATACCCCAAAAAATAAAATCTCAAGTAAATTTATAGACTTGGGGCACATTCTCGCTAAAAGAGAGATAACCAGGCATTGGAAGGCAAGAGTTGGTCCGACGGGAGCTAAATGGCACAACGAACTTCTGAAGTGGGCCACAGGGGAGAGCACTTTGCGAAACCAACTGGCGAGCCGACAGCAGAATGAGAGGGCGTTGGAAACAGCATTGGAATGGGAGACACTAGTGCAGGCCCTGCGAGATTACAGCGCTTCCAGCGATTCCGAGAGTGACGACGCAGCACAACTTGAGTCCCGTTAGATGTCCATAACTCTGGTCTCTACGCAGTTACCTAAGGTTTCTTCCCACAGGCTCTTTTTACACACACAACACACTGATGGCGGGGCGGGGCGGGGGGAGGGGGTTAGGCTGAGTACGTATTGGGGTGGGTTTGTTCTTTTGGGTTGATTTAGAAAAGCAGACGAAGGTCGCTGGTTTATCCGGATCAGCCTCGACATCATACCGGATCCCCACCTGCGATTTTACAAACAGACGCCGCCCGACTCTCGGGTTGTGGGCTGAATGGCTGTGTACTCAAGGTGTTTCCTCACAGGGGATCGGTTGCTTTTCCTTTACACTGCAGAAATATCGCTGATCTGTCATGTAACTTTGGCTAATTCCTGCAATAAAAATATATTTAAAAAAAAAAAAAAAAATGAATGGGCTCATTAATAACTATCACAATACAGACACATTAAAATAATACTGATATGTCATTCTGAAAATCATTTCCGTTCTATGAAATGGCAATTGCGTTGCAATTCTGCCAAGTGAATGCCTGTGAATGCAATCTCAGGAAACTTACTTAAAAAAAAAAACTAAAATGCAAAGACGTCCAGAGTAAGCAACCGAACATTTTACTCAATTTCTTTCCAATTGAATAAAATGGTTTGTGACAATTGTGAACTACATCTTGTCATCTCAAAAATATTACATCTACTCTTTATGAGAGACCTCTTTTCACACATTTTACATTTCAATATTAAAATGATTGCTAAAAATAAACATGCTTAGCAAATCGTGTACACAGTCAGAAATAATTTTTATAAATTCCATTAATATTTTGCAAAATGTCTTTATGATGTGGTGCAACATCTAACTGCTTGGAGGCAAAGCCTGCATAATTAGAGAATGCTTTCTATTCAGATAATTAAAGGGTGGAAGGCACATTAATGAAAGGGTGAAGGTGAGCAATGCAAATGCGAAAAGTACATTTTCCTAAACTGCATTTGTTATTTACCAAGCGCTGGCAAAACCAATAAGTTTGTCAAGGCTTTTTGCCAATTGCATGCGTGCAGATGTGATACATGAGCAGGCTCGGACCGTCGGACTCGGAGTAGGACGCAAACACACCTGACCAGAGGTCTGGGGCCTAGACTTGGGCCTGGCCTGCAACTCCAAGTTCTGTTATGCACAAGGCCCCAAGCTGGACGGGCAGAGGCTGCGGTCAGCGCGAGGCTAGCCAAGTAGGGGGCCGGGGTGAAAATAATTTAAATTATGGTGGATAAAGGCCCAGCAGGTGACGCAGTTTACTTCTGACAGTCCTGATCTGCGTAGGAGCGTTGCTGCGGGGTCTTCTCTTGGATGCCATAGCCACACCTTACTCGTCTCTAACGCGGGGGCTGCAGGGCCCTGTGTTACGCCCCTGCACACTGCTCCACGTTACAACCCTGCAAATGTCTCTGATGTGCACTCCCGCGAAGAGAGCTGTCAACGAAGCCACAGATCTTGTGGAATGTGCTCTAATTCTGCTGGTCAGCGGCTTACCAGCTGTAGAATGGCAATAGAGAATGGCACTTGAAATCCATCTCAACACTGTTTTGAAAGAGGGAGGCCCTTGCGAGGACCACCAAAGGCAATGAATAGTTGTGAAGATTTACGAAATTCCTTGGTGCGATCCAAATAAAATTTTAAGCACCTTTGTACGTCCAGAGAATCCAGTGTGACCTCTCTGCTGGTGTGGAAGGGTGAGGAAAGAAAGATTTAAGAATCACTGGTTTATTCAGGTGAAAATCCGAAGGTACCTTAGGTATGAACCTCGGATTAGTTCTTAAGATTACAGGATTCCTCTTGAATTGGAGAAACAGCTCCTGAATCGTGAGAGTCTGTAACTTCCCAATGCGTCTTGACGATGTGAGGGCAAGAAGGAGAGCCAATTTCCATGAAAGAAATTTCAAGTCTGTTCGATGTATAGGTTCAAATGGATCTTTCTTGAGTTGTGTGAGAACCAAATTCAGCTGTGCCATGAGACTCTTTGGACGTGATATGTGCGCAATACAAATATCCTGACTTGACTTGACTTGGCTGCCAAGTAGGAGACGGAGGCCTCACTGGGGGATAGATTCGAAACAATCCTTTGAGAAACTGTTTAATTATTCTTGAAGACCAGAGAGAAGGTCCAGATGCTGAATGTCTGCATCTAGAAATTGCTGCTAAGTGAACCTTTATGGATGAATGCGCCAGTCCTGTCTTAGTGAAGGACAAAAGATAAGGCAGAAGTTGATGAGGTTGAGAAGAGAAAGGATCAACGTCTTCTTTCCTGCACAAAACGCAAAATCTTCTCCATTTAAAACGGTAAGTCTTATTCGTGGAAGGGGCTGTAGCCTGGGAGAGAACCTGTTATTTAATTCGAGATTGGAAAGTTCATAAATTCTCGCTGCTCAGGAGCCATGCTGGCAGGTGCAATGAAGCTGGATCCGGATGCCAAATCTGCCCCTGGGACATCGTGAGAAGGTCTGGAATGGTCCGCAAGGGAAGAGGAGGGACGAGTGACAGCAGATGGAGTTCCGTGAACCAGAACTGTCTCGGCCAAGCAGCAGCTATCAAGATCATCTTGCATGGTTCCACCTTGATCTTCCCGATAAGCCTCGGGATCATTGGAATGGGGGAAGGCGTAAACAAATGCTCTTGACCAAGCTATCGAAAGCGCATTCCCCAATGAGCCTCAATGGTGAAGCCTGCTTGCATAAGACCGGCATTTCTTTTGGTCGGGTGGCAAATAGATCTTGCTTGCTTGCCCCACTGTTGGAAGATCTCGTCCAGAACCTTTTGGTTCAGTTCCCACTTGTGACTAACTGAGGATAGCCTGCTTAGTCTGTCAGCATTTTCGTTCAGAACCCCTGGCAGATGCTCCGCTTGCAGCGAAATCTCGTTAAGGATAGCCCATTCCCAGATTTCCTGAACTTCCTGAGACAACGGGAGAGACCTGGTTCCTCCTTCTTTGTGTATGTAATGCATGGCTGTGGTGTTGTCCGTCCGGATGAGAACCTTCGAAACTTGCAGTCGAGGGAGAAATGCTTGAAGAGTCAGTTTGCTAGCCCTGAGTTCTAGGAGATTGATGTGAAGAAGACGGTGCTGAGGAGACTAATGTCCACTGACATAAAGATCCTGCAGTACTGCACCCACCCGTCCAATGACGCAACCGTTGTCACTACCTGAGGAGACTGATCGCTTACGAAGGATAGACCTCGGGATAGGTTTTCCTGCTTTGTCCACCACAAGGCAGCTTTTTTCATTGCCGAGGTGATCATCACTGTCGTCAAATGAACCGTGAATCTGCTTCCACTGACAGTCTAGCTGCTCCTGAAGAGGACGCATCCTCAGTCTGCAGTGAGGATATAGAGGGATGCATGAGGAGATCACTCCCAGAAGGGATTTGTAACGGCGTACTGAAAGATACCTTCTTTTTCTTAAGAACAGTGCCATGGTTCGCAATTTTTTTTGTCTTTCTAATGTTGGGAAAGCTTTGTTGAGATTTGAGTCCTCGATGGCCCCCAGGAACCGTGCAGTCCTGGACGGGACCAGAGATGACTTCTCCTTGTTGAGAGTAAGACCCAGATTCTGAAAAAGGTTTGTACATGCATTGACTGCTTCCCTCGCAGCCTCCCTGGACGGAGCCTTCAGCAACCAGTCGTCCAGATAAGGGAAGACCTGAAATTGATTTTTTCGCAGAAACAATGCCACTGGTGCCAGCACCTTGGCGAAGATTCTTGGGGCTGAGCGAAGTCCAAAGGGTAAAACCCTGAATTGAAAGGGGCTCTTGGCTACTGTAAACCATAGAAACCTTGTGTGTGCAAGGTGAATGGGTATGTGAAAATACACATCTTTGAGATCAAGCGTGGCCATTAAATCCCCTGGATTGATGAGACGTAGTATGTCTTGAAGCGGGACCATACGGAAGGATAGGGAAGTGAGATAGGTGTTGAGCTCCCTGAGATCTAAAATGGGACGCCATCTCTCTAGCGTCTTCCTTACCAGGAAAAACCTGGAATAGAATCCTTCCCCTCTTTGAGAGGAGGGGACCAGCTCTACAGCACCTTTCAGGAGCATCTGATGAACTTCTAGCCGCAGGAGGTGCAGATGTTTTGATGGGATGGCGGGATTTGTGTGAATTCCAAAGTATGGCCCTTTCGAATGATGTTTAGCACCCAACGGTCTGATGTTATACTGGACCAGTTCTGAAGGTATTGAGATACCCTTCCTCCCACTGATGATCTTGTGGAGGTGGGCACAGTAGGAAGAGCCGGGATGCCACTACTGTCTTTTGGACGTATCACGTCCTTGGATTCTGTTTTCCTCTATTATTCAAACAAGAGAAATTCCAGGTCTGGCCTTGTCTTTGCTGATAAGGCTGGCGGTATTGCTGTAACCCTGATCCGTACGATGAGTACCGTTGCTGCTGGTATGAGCCTCTGTATGTGGTACTCTTACCTCTGGCACCTCTGAACGGCGCTTTTCGGTACTGAAGTGTACCCAGAGACTTAGTTGTCTCGGTATCCTTCTTGATATCCTGGAGAGTGTCAACGATATACTTCCCAAACAACGCCTCCCCATCAAAAGGTAGACCCAGGATCTTATTCTGGATTCCAGGTCTGAACCAAGTCGCCCTGGGCCATCCCTGGCGACGATGAACTGTTGCACCAGCTAACGATCGAAAGGCTGTTGTGGCGATGTCCATGGCACAATCGATTATCTCCATTGATGTTGCTTCCCCTTCTTGTAAAATTTTCTTCGCATCACATCTTGTTTCCTGAGGCAGTTGATCTAAATGAGGCGAAAAGTCACACCATAGTTGGCGATCATACCGGCCCAATATTGCCAAGGCATTTGCTGCCCGCACCAAAAGACTAGCCATTGACGAAAATATCTTCCCAGCGTTGTCTAACCTCCTGCCCTCCTTATCTGGAGGAGTAGTCAAAGGAGCCGACGGGTTGTGTGACTTCCTTTGTGCAGCCTGCAAAATCACCGAGTCCGGTTTTGGGTGTCCCGTCAAAGACGCTGGACCATCCTTGGGTGCCTTATATTTCTTTTCCAGGCGCGGTACAACAGGGACCACCGTAGCTGGGTTCTTCATTGCCTTAAGGCCTTCCTCCCAAACATGCTGAACAATAGGGATAGATTTAGTAATCTTCTTATATGGATCCTTAACGCCTTAACCGCGGCGGGTTTTCCGCCTCGGTTCGGGCGTTCTGAAGAGTGGGCGGGGCTGCGTCAGCCATTGGCCGACGGCAGCACTATGGAGGTAGTGCTCCCATCGGCCAACGGCAGCACACAAGGGGTTAAAGTCATATAGAAAACACTCAGTGGCAACAGAAGGCATTGGTAGCTGGAATCTGCTAGACGCCCTTTCCATCAACTTATGGAACCCACCGATATCCACCGGAGGGGAGTCCACCGGATCGGGACATGGTGAAGCCGGGTCGCGGATGACGTATTCGTCCCATTCCAAGCCTTGATTAGGCCTGCCATCAAAGTTTTGATCCTCATCTGAGGAATCATCATGAGTGTCCAGTGGTATTGGAAGCACTTTTGGAACCAGTGTCTGTGGCTGAGACATCACCTGAGTCGGCAACTCTGGAGAGACCATCGCAGGGGTCGTAGGGACAGGTAGGGCTTGAGTAGTTGGAATAGAAGCAGGCTGTGAACATCTGGATTTGTAATCCTGCAGCATGTTATGGAAATCCTGCAAGAGAGAAGATGGAACAGATACCATCTCTTGCCTTGTATACTCCTGTGGCTGAGCAGAATGTTGATATGCAAATTCTTGCCGGTACTCTCCTTCGGAATCAGTCTCTTGACATTTTACTGAAAGCTGAGATGGACTGTGCGCATATCCATACGAGTCCTGATCCTCATCATCTGAGTCGTCATCATTCTCCTCTAACAGCACAGCTGGAGGCAAGGGGGTAACCCTCCTTGGAGACGTCATGTCTGGTGTAATCCGTCTCATAGAAATAGTGATCCTCTCCGTCGACGAGAGTATCGTTGCGATCCTATCGACGATGGAGTTGTTACTGGTAATGCTGCTGCCGTCGTCGACGGAGTAGACACCGTCGACGAATGAACTATCGACGACGAGATTGGCTGCCGTCATCGTCAGTGTTGTCGTCGTTGAAGCACTCATTGATGAAACTGTTGGCGTCACCACCGTCGACGAAATCTTCGTCGTCGCTGCCGTCGATGTTCCCGTCGACATCCTCATTGACATTGCTGTCACCACCGTCGACGACTCAGTCGAGGCCGACGATCCCGTCGACGGTACGACTAACTTTGGCCTTCAACGCCTTCGTCGACGGATCCTTCAGCTTCGTCGACGGATCCTTCAGCATCGTCGCCGATAACTTGGAACTCCTTTCTGACTTCTCAGAAGACTGAGAAGATGGCTTTTTAAAGGCTGGAGCAGTCTGTACCACTGAAGACGGTGTAGATGGTCCCTCCCTCTCCTTTACACCGTGGTGAGGAGATTCGACCGGACCCTGGCTCTCAGACTCTCTGGGGGTCTTTTTTGAGGCCTTAATTGGACACTCCACAGAAGGTGAAGGGGAAGCCCTACTCATTTTGACTGACCTTCTTGAAGATGAGGCTGAAGAAGACTCTTCGCTGTCACTGGAGACTGTGTCTTTTCTGGACTTCAGTTTTTGGAGCCAGATGAGAAGCCTACCCTCACGGTCCCAGAGGGTCTTAGTAGAAAAGGTGCGGCAGATCTTGCAGTCCGTAGCCTTATGATCAGGATACAGGCAATATATACTATCTTTATGCCTGTCCTCAACAAACAATCTTTTCTTGCCACAGGTGGAACATGGCTTGAAAAGGGCGTTCTTCTTCTCCTTATCAGACATCCTGGAAGGAACAGCCAACAATTCTGAAGAGAAATCCTGAAGAAAATACTAGAAAAGAGTAGAGAATGAGCAGTGCCCAAAGGAGACTCCCTAAGCACAACGTGCGGTAGAAAATCTGAGGCTCTGAGGTTCCTTCAGGAGGGTTCCAAGGGGTGAGGCTCTTCTGAATGAACGAATGGGGTCTTGTGAAGCGCAACTTAGCCCAAGGGCATCAAGGCGCTAGAGCGGGTCATCCAACACACAAATCAGAGAGGGCAGCTTTACAAATATGCCTCAGAAAAAAGCCAGGTTTTAAGGCCTTACGGAACAGAGAGAGAGAGGGCTGCCCTGCTAGTTCTGGAGGGAGAGAATTCCACAATCTGGGCGCCACAGTGGAAAACGCTCTACCACCCCATTTTGCCTAGGCAAACCTGGGGACCACAAGAAAGTTTTTGTTGGAAGAGCGAAGAGATCTACTGGGGGTATAAAGATGAACAAGTGACTTGATACCCTCTGGGCCAGTGCCATAGAAAGCTTCATGGGACAAACATAGAATTTTAAAGGTGATCCTACATTGCATCGGAAGCCAGTGTAAGTACTTACGTGCCGCCGAGGCTGAGGCAAGTCTAGGGAGGTTCATTTCCATCCTCGCCGCAGCATTCTGGATCATTTTAAGACGATGAATAAGACTCTTGTTAATGCCCAAGTAAAGGGCATTACAATAGTCTAGTCTGGAAGAGACTAATGCTAGCGTGCCCTGTGTCCGAGCATCTGGGGAAAGATAATGGGAGATCTTTCTTAGGATCCTGATGATCCCACAGCAGGTGGAAACGGTCCTGTTTACCTGACGGTCAAAGAAAAGGTCAGTGTCCATTAACACCTCTAAGTTCTTACCAAACTGGCCTGGGCGGGGACATTCCCCAAGTGAGGGCAGCCACCAATCCCTCGACCAGATTTCCTGATTACCCCCAAAAATTAATACCTCAGTTTTCTCCCCGTTCCATTTCAAGAAGTTCTGAACCATCCACTGAGAAACAGCCTCCATGCAGCTCCTGAAATTCTGGGCGGAGTCCTTCAATGAGTGAGTAAGAGAGACCATTATTTGGGTGTCATCTGCGTAGGACAGCACCTCCAACCCAAATGATCTCACCACCCTTGCAAGGGGGTCACATAGATGTTAAAAAGTGTAGGGCTCAATGAAGAGCCCTGAGGGACCCCACAGTGCAAGGGGTTAGGGGCAGAAAGAAACTGACCCAGTTTCACTCTCTGTTCCCTTTCGTTGAGGAAGGAGGCAAGAAGACTCAGGGCAGGGCCCCCGACACCTATCTCCCTAAGACGTGACACCAATATAGAAGGAGATAGAGTATCGAAGGCCACTGTAAGATCCAACAGGACCAGGAGAGTGGTATGGCCCTGGTCAACCTGAGAACGGATATTGTTAACAACTGCAGTGAGAGCAGTTTCCGTGCTATGGAGTCTCCTGAAACCATGTTGGGAGCTATCCAAGAGGGCAAAGTCCCTAAGATAGGTACTAAGGTGAAGATTAAGATAGGACTCCAACATCTTTGTGGGAGCAGGAAGCAGGGAGATGGGGCGAAAATTTGTCAAGACGCCTGGTTCCAAGGCAGGTTTCTTCAGGAGCGGTATTACAACCACCGTCTTCCATAGGGAGGCAAAGACTCCCTCCAAGATGGCACGGTTCATAACCTTCATGAGAGGTGGAATAGCCACTTCCCGGCAGGCTTCCAGTACTTTAAGTGAGCAAGAGTCTAAGGGAGAGCCCGACTTAGTATTGTCTAGAAGCTGATCCATGATCTCACGTGACAAAAGGGGGAAAGACAAAAGACTTGGAAACTGCTCACCAGACAAATTCCCGACCCCAGAAGAGGCAGGAAGGTTAGATGGTCCAATGCAGGAATTTAAAGATTCAAGCGTAACATAGATATCCAGGATCTTTGTATGAAAAAAGGCAGATATTTTGTCGCACAGATCCTGAGATTCCACTATTGAATCTACTACCTGTGGAGAAGTTAAGGAATCTATGACCTTAAAAAGATCTCTAGGAGAATTAAGGGAGGCGGTGACTTTAGAGAAATAGGCTCTTTTTTCCTCCACAATAGCTAATTTATATTCCTTAGGCATAGTTTGTTTTGTTCTTTCTCTGAGGGGGTCATGATGAGCCCGCCATAGCCTCTCCTGTTTTCGACAGCCTTGTCTCAGCTGTCTGAGTCTATCTGAATACCAGGGGGCCGAAGGACTCTTCCTCGCTGAGTAATGCTCTTTGGGAGGGGCCAGGATATCCATTGCTCCTGAAGGAGTACGCGAGAATTCTAGAGCAGCTGAATTAACATCCAGCGGATCAGTAAACTCCAGCTTATTCAGGATGGGGGAGATTACTTCATTATTGACTGATTTAAAATTCCTTCTCGGTTCCTGCTTCCTAGAACCCGACGAGGGGAGTACTGCTTCCTGAGAAGACAGGTCCAGTGGTACAGCAAAGTGGTCAGACCATGCTAAAGGGATCGGTGGTCCCACCCTAAACCTAGGGTCATTAGAAAAAACCCCATCAAGGGTGTGTCCTGGCAGATGGGTAGGGCCTTCCACCAACTGGGCCAGACCACAGCAGTCCAGGGTTTCCAGGAGAACTTGGGTATCTCTACATCCCGTATTTTCCAAATGGAAGTTAAAATCAACAAGGAGAGTGATATTAGGCCTCTCAATAAATGGCTCTATCAGTTTGATAATGTCCTGACTAAAAGAAGATCTGGGCCCAGGTTTCCTATAAAACAAAAGGCCTGATAATGAATCAGAAGGGCGAGAATTAATAGAGAAGTAGAAGGCCTGGAAAGGATCAGAGGGGGTAGAGAGGGACTGGGTACGGCAGATAAGAGAGTCCTTGTACAGGATTCCCAGTCCTCCTCCTCGGCGACCTATTCTGTCCATCCTGGGCAGCGCGTTGCCGGTAGGAATAGCATCAACCAGGTCGGGTCCCGAGGCGTCCTTAGCCCAGGTTTCTGTAATAAACACCCAAGTCGGATTCCCAACTGAGACAAAGTCTCTAAAAGCAATATTATTTTTTACTAGCGATCTGGCATTAATAAGAAACCCCTTTTCAACGATCAAGCTAGAGGCCGGTTTAGACCAAAAAGGAACGGTCAAGGACTTCATTGCAGGCCCCTTTTTAAAATCACAGCTTTGTTACCCATCAAACATTGAATCCAGGAGAGCCTCAGGGTCATATGTATGGTGGCAAGACTTAGTTGTGGGCCTAAGTTCTAACAAAAGCTTTCTAGCATAACAAATCCTTACTTGGGTGCAAGCGACCGATAAGGCAGGCTCCCTGGCCCCTGGCGCGATCGTGGCGCGGACGGGTGCAGACGGGCTTGCCTTTGGCGCGGCCGCTGCGCTCGGAGCATGTCATGTGCATTAAATAGGGAAAGCGTTGAAACGCTAACCTGACTCGTGACCGTCGCCCCCCAATCAGGGAATGACCTGAAATCTGTGCCGGCGCCCTCCACAACAAGCGGGAAAACCCCTTGGTGGAACAGGGCGCTGGCAAAAGAGGGTACCGGAAGAGCAGCTTAAGGTAAACGAGCAGAGGACAAAATGAAATTAAACATTAAGTTTTCTTTTTTTAAAGCACAACATAATTTCATGAGGCAGAAACATGCAGCAGACGAATGAGTCTATGACCGCTACGCGCGGAGCATGTCATGCGCATTAAATAGGGAAAGCGCTGAAACGCTAACCCGACTCGTGACCTTCGCCACCCAATCAGGGAATGACCTGAAGTCTGTGCCAGAGCCCTCCACAACAAGCTGGAAAACCCGTGGTGGAACGGGGCGCTGGCAAAAGAGGCTACCGGAAGAGCAGCTTAAGGTAGACGAGCAGAGGACAAAATGAAATTCTGATTGTCTGATGATTAGTTTGGTCTCTTTTACAAAAAGAGGCGGATACACTACAAAAGGGAATGAGGCCTAAGCCTTTCCTTTTTTCTTTTGTACCTACTGCTATGTTATTTTTGTAACCGAGACTCCCATTCCGACGACGGGGAATGATACAAAAGCATGGGAATCTATGAAAGTTCCAATACTGGGGCAAGTGAAGGTTATTGTGTAACCTACTGGAAGGTAGAAAATACATTAAAAACTGTTTCGGCAGGTGAGTCACTTGATCTTGTTTTGGACATTTATTCCTGCAAGTTCATCATCTAGAAAGATTACCTTAAGTGTAACACTAAAGTAAAAAAGGACAGAGCAACTCAGAAGAGCAACCAGCCAATTACACCACAAATTGCTTGTGTATCAGAACACCCAAAGCATTTGCACGTTTCTTGAGTCATAGAAGTAATGATTTTTGCATGGAGCACAGAAGTAAAATGCCTTGATCCCAAGTTTGGAGATAAATTCCAGTCCATGCACAAACAGAAGTGTGCGCAGGATTTTGAATTCCAAATTGTGTGATGATTTTTGCATCCTTATTGTTTTCCACCAACACGTTTCTGCAAGTGAAGGGTCCTTAGATTTATTAAGGATAAATACAAAATCTGCAAAACATGCAGATTTCGGTGTTTAAAGCAATACCACATGGCCCAACAGCCCACCGGGTCAGCTCAGGCTATTGCCTCCACATCCTTGGTGGAGGATTGCATGTCATATTTAGACATGTGTGACAGCACACTTGTATCAAACTCCATGTATGGCGATGCCGATTGCGAAGGCCTGAGTGAAGGACAATGCCCTGTTGATGTAACAGAAGTCCATCTCGAAGCAGCAGCTTTATCAGAAGACCTTGCAGAGGTTCTACAAAGGCGGATTGGCCTTTGCCTGACCCATTTTAGATGATCTGAGCCTTGATCTTCACTAGATCTTGAAACAGGAGGTGTAGAGGCAGAAAGGCATTCTGAAGCTAAGAGAGAGAGCCTTCTCGGAAACTGTAGCATGCAAAAGCACTGACATTGCGCGTTCTCCATAGTTGTGAAAAAGATTAAACCAGGGTTCTCTGCATTGCAGGAAAATGCCATTCACCACTTTAGGGTGTAATTTCTATTTGAATTCTGCTTGACGTCATCAACTGAGTTTCTTCACCCTGGCAATTAGAGATCCTGCCAGGTAATTCACAACCAGGGAAAATAAAAATAAATAAATAAAGATGTTGTTGTGAGTTATCCAATTGCAGAGGTGCAGATCCTACTGTTAGTTGAAGTACCACATGGCGATCGTGTGTCTGTGAGAACCTATACCAGCCTCCCTTTAATGGAGGCTAGGAAGGCCTTCACTGTCACACAAATCGCCTGCACCTCCAACAAATTAATGTGTGCGGGTTTCCATCGGAGAACAGAGTCATCTGAACCACCTCTTCCTCATGGCCTCCCCAGGTCAAAAGAGAAGCATTTGTCACTACCATCAGCTCTGGTTGGTGTAAGAAAAGGGGTCTGCCACTGGCGTAATTGTGGTCTAGCAGCTACCACGGTAGATCTTATTCAGTTAATTACGAAACCGGGATGGTTTGTCCACCGGATGTGAAGTCAAAAGAGTACATATAATCCCTTCACCTAAGCGCTCATGTCATCTTCTTCTGTGACAAATTAACGTGAAAAAATGCGGAGCCACCATAGAAACTGGCTAAGGACACAGTGTTACTAACAGCAATAAGACCTAGTCTGCAAATGCAATAGAGATATTCTCCTAACTTTGTAAGTAGGTAATGGGAGTATATATTACCCCTCTACAACAACCAATCTCTTTTTCAAACATGCTGCCCCGACTCAAAGTAGCCTTAATATCTTATTTTAAAAGAACCAACCTCTCAAATCAGCAGTCACTATTGTCTAAAGAAAATACCCCATACTATCACAGGTGTACATATATCAAAATGTGCACAAGTGTGAGAAAAAATATGAACAGACGAGGTAGCACCTCACTTGCGCACCACCCAAGGGTCTGCCTGGTTAATGATCACCAATTATACCCACGTTTCTCATCATCGGTTGCTACCCCGTCAAAACAAAAAAAGGTTTTGTGCTAAATGTCCAGAAAACAAAATTAAAGGTGAACATCTGTGTCAAACTCATACAGTTCAACCCTGGCAGTTAAAATTGAAATAAGTCACACCGTCATTACAAATCCACTTTTATTCTAGACCTGTGTGCTAATTCAAGTTAAAACATACTGCATGTGTTCAAACCACTTAATGATGGGCCGACATGTTTCATTGCCTGTCAACTGTAGCGGCAATTTCTTCAGGGCTCAAGGATTGTGTCCACCTTTTATGGACCCTTATTATGGACCTACAGTGACTGTAAGAAAGGAGGAGGTTCATTAAAAACACGACCAGACAGCACAGAACCAGCAACTCATCTTTACTTGCACCCACAACACAATATTTACTGGGTAGTAGCCAAGCCCCTCGTACCAGCTAGCCACCACGTCAACCAGGGGTTTTAAAATGATTAATAACCCTGTTCCATATCCAAGACACTTATGTTGTCCATTTTCTGCAACAATAAAAAACACAATGACAAGACCTCGTAAGATACAGTCATCCGATGGCTCATAAGGGACAGTTTTCATACCTATAATATTAGAGCTGCACTCCTAAACCAAAATCCCTTCTAAGTAATGTGAGCTTATGTGAGATCACTTCCTTCATGGTATTAATTTATCTGCCGGCCCACTCGGCTACCTCTTTGATAGACAGCCACTCGCTGTGTTAATTTTCTAATTAAGTTGTCCATAAAGTTCTACGCCTCACGCTATTTTCACAACGGATTCTCATTACTTTAAAGACAGTCTGACATGTCGTGTCCCCTACACATCAAACTACCGAGCCCACTCTAATATCTTCTGCACTCAACTTCACTTACGGTCCGGGAGTCTAACTAAACTATCTCAATGTCCCGGTACTGATTCTACAAGCCATTGTAAATGTAAATGTAAATGTGGGGTACTTGTAAAGAGCACTGTTACTCTAACCGAGTGTCCTGGCGCTGCAGACCGCTGGGGAACCCGTCCTGGTTTTCCCTGTGAGACGGTCCCTTTCTGGGTATCTCTAGGGTGAAACCAGGCATTCCCGGCGTCTGTGGGGGGCCGTTGTAGAGATGAGGCAAGCTTAATGCCCAGAGTTACCGAGTGTGTTCCCAGGTTAGAGTAGGCACTGAGGCGAGAATTATCGTGTCCGTTGACCCCTGGTCCACGACCCTGCCGCGTCGGGAATTGAACCCTGGTCCCGGGCCGTTCTCTGCTTACAGGTCTGCCGCCTCTAACCAGTGAGCCACACCTCTCCACGTCTGCCGCCTCTAACCAGTGAGCCACACCTCTCTCCCCATTCTCTTACCGCATTAGATAGTTACTCGAGCCTTGTCTCGTCCGTGTAATTTATCCACACTCTAACTCCTCCATTAAATGCGGGCGTGTAAACACAGAAACGTAATTACGTATCAGGTGATCGGGGCCAGACGAGCGCCATCTTAGAATGGTGTAGAGGTTGAACCAGCTTTCATCAATACATGTGTTGTCCTGTTACATGATCGATATAAAACCCAGCGCCATCTTAGAGTGGTGCCGAAGATGCAAAAATGTACAATGCATCCAGTTGAACCTTCATGGATGTCTATTCTAGAGAAGTATCAAAACATAAAAATATCAGTGGGAAACCCTTTATACTGTATTTGCAGTGGGTCACCAGATCGTGCACAAATTAATGAGCATACACAATCATGAAGCCAACTTAAACTCACAATTTCTCCATGCCAGAATTACCCTTTTAGATTGTATGGGACAATTTCATTAGTCTCTCAGTGTCGGATTTCTCAACAAGACACCAGCTACCAAACAAATTGAGAATACAGGGGATAGCCTGATATCAGAGCCCTGATATATCATGAGCTAACCTTGTTCCACTCTATAAAATCATTTAGCCCCACTTGATCTACTTTCTCTGAGTAAATTCAACAGGCCTCTCGCCTAGATAGAATTTTTTCCATATAGCAGGAGTCCCCACCACCTTCTCCAGAACAACCCAAGTCAATGATCTTATATCATGATTCTCACTTTTGAAATGTTGCACCAGCTTTGTCGTGAGTTTCCCTGCTCTGATCGTACCGAGGTGTTCTTGAATTTGGATCTTAATTTTTCTAGATGTCAATCCTATGTAATGCATACCGCAACCACATGTCAATCGAAAGATCACATTAACTGTGTTGCAGTTTGTGAATTTGGTCAAATGCCAAAACCTACCATCGACCAACACCACTCTGTCTTCGTCGTCATCTTACATACAGAGCAGGAACCATATGATGTCCTGCAGGAAGGGACGATTCTTTAGGGCTTGATTTTGTACGAGAGTGCACCAATTTATCCTTTAAATTTACTGCCCTTCTAAAGGCAAATCTAGGTTGGGGCATCTTGAAGTCTGCGGAGGACAATATCGTCCAGTGTTTCCGGATGGCCTGGCGGATCTTAGTAGCCAATGGGTCGAAAGTCATAACCACCAGGAGACATTAGGTTTTGGATCTGACATTCTTCTCCAATAATGCACTCCGTGGAGTTTTCAGAGCTCGTTTTTTCGCATTCTTCACAATTTTCTTAGGGTAATGTCTCTCTACCAATTTTCCACTTAATGCCTCTGCCTGATGTACACAGTCATTGGTAGATGAACAGTTGCGCCTATACCGCAAAAACTGGCCAATGGGCAAGTTGTTTCTAAGTGCCCGGGGATGAAATGAATTATAGTGCGACAGGGAATTCCTGTTGGTGGCCTTCTGGTGCATCCTGGTTCACAGTTTGTCATCACACACTATTATGTCCAGGTCCAGGTAGACAGCTTTTGGGTTACTAAAGGACCAGGTGAACCTAAGATAACTGTCTAAAGTATTTAGCCAATTCAGAAAATATAGAAGGACAGCCTCAGTCCCTGACCAGATACTTATAACATCGTCAATATATCGCCTCTAGAGGCGAATGTTCCTCTGGAAGGGATTTTATCGGATGGTATATGTGATGTTCCTCAAACGGGCCCACATAGATGCAGGCCAGACTGGGCGCGAAGGTCGCACCCA
This sequence comes from Lissotriton vulgaris, assembly GCF_964263255.1. Lineage (NCBI taxonomy): Eukaryota > Metazoa > Chordata > Amphibia > Caudata > Salamandridae > Lissotriton > Lissotriton vulgaris. The sequence continues at coordinate 1,749,164,256 of NC_141691.1, forward strand.
TTGAATCCCAGAGACTTGCAAAAACAACTCATTCTTGTAACTGAAGAACAAGTTACTTACCTTCGGTAACGCTTTTTTTGGTGGATACAGTATCTGCCTGTGGATTCAACTTGTTATGGATTCAGTGACGTCAACCGCGCCGTGCGCGATGCTGTGCTTCCGTGACGTCGTCCACGTCGGCGTGACGAGCTACAAAATTATTTTCCGGATGTTGCTGATGCAGGGGATATTCCCAAGGTGAGGAATCCACTGGCAGATGTATCCATCAAAAATAATTTCTGGTTAAGGCAATCTCAATACACTGTAAAACAAAAGCTTGTGGAGTATCGTAAAACCACTCTTGTTGTCCAAGAGCCCGCGCTGCTGCCACCAGCGTAGCATCTTGGGATATACACGTGTATAATGACTCGATGTCAATTGTCACTAGAAGTTCACACTGTGAATCAAATCCAAAATGTTGAGGATATCCCTTGTATCCTCACAAAGGCTGGTTGTCTAATCACTGATTCTCTTATTAAAAAGTCGGCGAATTGTGACAAAGGCTCTAGCACCGACTGTATACCCGACACAATTGGGCGGCCCGGAGGGGGCCGTTGGGCCTTATGTATCTTAGGTAATATATAGAAAGCCGGAGTTCTTGGTTTAAAATTTACCAAGAACTCGGCTTCTTTACTCGTGATCCATCTTTTCTGTTTCGCCTCACCAACAAGCTGCTTGATAATTTCCAGCAACTCAGTTGCAGGGTCACGTGGTAAAGGGCTGTAGTTCTCACGCATACCCAATAGTCGCTTGGCCTCATCCTCATAGTCAGAGGTTTTTATCACAACTATTGCACCGCCTTTATCCGCTGATTTTATTGTAATCAAAGGATTTTCTTGTAAACTCTTAACAGCACCCCAGTCATCTCTGCTCATAATGTTATAAATATGGTGCTGTGCATTAGGACTCAAGAGAGGTGATCTCATCTAGTACCTTATGCTCAAATACGAAAATTTCAGGACTTACACTTGAAGACGGAGGGAAAAACTGTGATGGCCGATGTAGGTTGGTAGAGAAAACCGAAGGGGGATCCTGCGTTTTATTGGCAAAAAACGTTTTGAGTTTGATCCTCTCATAGTTTCTTGAAACTCAATGCGACATTTAAACGACTCATGAACAGGTGTGGGAACAAAGCCCAACCCTTTGTTTAATACCTGTAGTTCATTTTTAGTGAGCACATGGTCCGATAAATTTACCACAATATCATTTACAACTGGTTCCTCCCCATGCTGCGAGTGATTCGTGGTGAAAAAATTTGCCATTGCCGATCCTGGTTTTGTCGTATTTGTCCCCTGCCTCTTTGGCCTCTCCCGCTCTGGCGCCTCTGATTGTGTCCTAAAAAATAGCGTAATAGCGCTCCCAGATCTTCATTAGATTGTTCCTGCTGATTGAATCTAACCCTGTTTGATTTATCAACTTGTCCTCCTATTTCTTCCTCCTCACTTGACGTATTGTCAAATGCCCAATTATTTGGTGTGAGTCTGGCTGGTGGTCTCCCTCCCCTCGCCAAACCACTGCGTTGTCTTTGCTCGCCACACTGGTGGCAGCAGCGCGGGCTCTTGGACAACAAGAGTGGTTTTACGATACCCCACAATCTTTTGTTTTACAGTGTATTGAGATTGCTTGCCTTAATCAGAAATTATTTCAGTTACAAGAATGAGTTGCTTTTGCATGTCACTGGGACTTCAATGGGCGCGACATTCGCGCCCGGTCTGGCCTGCATCTATGTGGGCCAGTTTGAGGAACATCACATATACCATCTGTCAAATCCCTTCGAGAGGAACATTCGCGTCTCCAGGTGATATATTGACGATGTTTTATGTATCTGGTCAGGGACTGAGGCTGTCCTTCTTGATTTTCTGAATTGGCTAAATACTTTAGACAGTTGTCTTAGGTTCACCTGGTCCTTTAGTAACCAAAAAGCTGTCTACCTGGACCTGGACATAATAGTGAGTGATGACAAACTGTGTACCATGGTGCACCAGAAGGCCACCAACAGGAATTACCTGTTGCACTATAATTCATTTCATCTCCGGGCACTTAGAGACAACTTGCCCGTTGGCCAGTTTTTGCGGTATAGGCGCAACTGTTCATCTACCAATGACTTTGTACAACAGGCAGAGGCATTAAGTGGAAAATTGGTAGAGAGACATTACCCTAAGAAAATTGTGAAGAATGCGAAAAAACGAGCTCTGAAAACTCCACGGAGTGCATTATTGGAGAAGAATGTCAGATCCAAAACCGAATGTCTCCTGGTGGTTATGACTTTCGACCCATTGGCTACTAAGATCCGCCAGGCCATCCGGAAACACTGGACGATATTGTCCACAGCAGACTTCAAGATACCGCAACCTAGATTTGCCTTTAGAAGGGCAGTAAATTTAAAGGATAAATTGGTGCACTCTCGTACAAAATCAAGCCCTAAAGAATCGTCACTCCCTGCAGGACATCACCCATGTCGTTCTTGCCCTGTATGTGAGATGACGACGAAGACAAACAGAGTGGTGTTAGCCGATGGTAGGGTTTGGCATTTGACCAAATTCACAAACTGCAACACAGTTTATGTGATCTATCGATTGACATGTGCTTATGGTATGCATTACATTGGATTGACATCTAGAAAAATTAAGATCCGAATTCAAGAACACCTCAGTATGATCAGAGCAGGGAAACTCACGACAAAGTTGGTGCAACATTTCAAAAGTGAGAATCATGATATAAGATCATTGACTTGGGTTGTGCTGGAGAAAGTGGTGGGGGACTCCTGCAATATGGAAAAAATCTATCTAGGCGAGAGGCCCATTGGATTTACTCAGAGAAAGTAGATCAAGTGGGGCTAAATGATTGTATAGAGTGGAACAAGGTTAGCTCATGATATATCAGGGCTCTGATATCAGGCTATCCCCTGTATGCTCAATTTGTTCGGTAGCTGGTGTCTCATTGAGAAATCCAACACTGAGAGACTAATAAAATTGCCCCATACAATCTAAAAGGGTAATTCTGGAATGGAGAAATTGTGAGTTTGAGTCGGCTTCATGATTGTGTATGCTCATTAATTTGTGCACGATCTGGTGACCAACCACAATTACAGTATAAAGGGTTTCCCAGTGATATTTTTATGTTTTGATACTTCTCTAGAATAGACATCTATGAAAGTTCAACTGGATGCATTGTACATTGTTGCATCTTTGGCACCACTCTAAGATGGCGCTGGGTTTTATAATCGATCATGTAACAGGACAACACATATATTGATGAATGCTGGTTCAACATCTACACCATTCTAAGATGGCGCTGGTTCTGGCGCCGATCACGTGATACGTAATTACGTTTCCGTGTTTACACGCCCGCATTTAATGGAGGCTTTAGCATGTGGATAAATTCTATGGACGAGACAAGGCTCGAGTAACTATCTAATGCGGTAAGAGAATGGCTTGTAAAATCGGTACCGGGACATCGAAAGAGTTTAGTTAGACTCCCGGACCGTAAGTGAAGTTGAGTGCAGAAGATAATAGAGTGGGCTGGGTAGTTTGGTGTGTAGGGAAAAAGACATGCCACACTGTTTTTAAAGTAATGAGATTCCATTGTGAAAATAGCGTGAGGCGTAGAACTTTATGGACAACTTAATTAGAAAATGGGGGGCAGATAAATGAATACCAGGAAGGAAGTGATCTCACATAAGCACACATTACTTAGAAGGGATTTTGGTTTAGGAGTGCAGCGCTAATGTTATAGGTATGAAAACTCTCCCTTATGAACCATTGGATGACTGCATCTTACGAGGTCTTGTCATTGTGTTTTTTATTGTTGCAGAAAATGGACAACATAAGTGTCTTTGATATGGAACAGGGTTATTAATAATTTTAAAACCCCTGGTTGACGTGGTGGCTACCTGGTACGAGGGGCTTGGCTACTGCCCGGTAAATATTGTGCTGTGGGTGCAAGTAAAGATGAGTTCCTGGTTCTGTGCTGTCTTGTCGTGTTTTTAATGAACCTCCTCCTTTCTTAAAGTCACTGTAGGTTCATAATAAGGGTCCAGAAAAGGTGGGCACAGTCCTTGAGCCCTGAAGAAATTGCCACTACAGTTGACAGGCAATGAAACATGTCGGCCCATCATTAAGTGGTTTGAACACATGCAGTATGTTTTAACTTGAATAAGCACACAGGTCTAGAATAAAAGTAGATTTGTAATGACGGTGTGACTTATTTCAATTTTAACTGCAAAAGGGTTGAACTGTGTGAGTTTGACACAGATGTTCACCTTTAATTTTGTTTTCTGGACATTTAGCACCAAACTTTTTTTTGTTTTGACGGGGTAGCAACCAAGAAACATGGGCATAACTGGTGATCATTAACCAGGCAGCCCCTTGGGTGGTGCGCATGTGAGGTGCTACCTCGTCTGTTCACATTCATTCTCACACTTGTGCACATTTTGATATATACACCTGTGATAGTATGGGTATTTTCTTTTGACAACAATGACTGCTGATTTGAGAGGTTAGTTATTTTAAAATAAGATATTAAGGCTACTTTGAGTCAGGACAACACTTTTGAAAAAGAGATTGGTTGTTGTAGAGGGGTAAAATATACTCCCATGCCCTGCTTACAAAGTTTGAAGAATCTCACTATTGCCTTTGCAGACAAGGGCCTCATTTACCGAATCTAGAATACCAAATTTTACCGATTCAGTATTCTAGATTCGGTAAATTCGGTATTTTTTACCGATTCTGTAGGGTTCGGTAATTACCGAATCGGTATTTACCGAATCGGTAATTGCCATTGATTCCTAGGGGCCTTGAGGCCCATAGGAATCAATGTCAATTACCGAATCGGTAAATACCGATTCGGTAAAAATATCGAATTGTCAATGGGAACAGGGTGTCACTTTGACACCCTGTTGCACCCCTGATTTTGCCTTGTGTGCCATGAGACACACATACATGGCCTTAGGGCATGTATGTGTGCCACATGGCACAGGTGTACATACACATGTGTGCATGTACAGCATGTACACAGGAATTCGTTATTTACCATGCAACAGTATTACATGGTAAATAACGAATCGGTAATGGCCTGTGGCACTGTTTGAAGTGCCACCTACATCTGGATTTACCGATTCGGTAAATTTACCGATTCGGTATTTTACAGAATCGGTAAATTTACCGAATCGGTAAATATACCAATTCTGTAAATATGAGGCCACCTACATGTCAAATCCTAAATACCGGTAGGTTTGGCGACCTACATCTGGGCCCTTGTCTTATTGCTGTTAGTAATGTTTCTGAGTGGAGGGTGACCTAATCTGAATTTTCCCTCTGTTGCCCCTTTTTGTGTTGAGGATATGGACACAGTGTGCCAAAAAGATAGATACATCTTTGAATTAACCGCTACAAGTGGTAATATACTATAAAATAATTCGAGAAGCGGATCTTGTAGGTAAGAAGAAAACAGTTCACAGAACGGGGAGGATTGGTGGGTCAGCAAGGAATCTACGGCTAGAATATGTCTCTACTAGATAAGGCGTTACCGAAGGTAAGTAACTTGTCAATCTGATAGATATGTAGCTGCCGATTCCTTACCTTAGAATTAGATACCATAGCAACACCCATGAAGGTGGCTTTGCAAACTGACCATACCAAAAATCCATACATTTAACCAACTAGCCTACTGAAAGACAGAAAAGACCAGTGGAGTGAGAAAATTAGGTGAGAAGGACAATATATCTCACCATAAGCAACATGGAAGAACCACAGCCAATAATGGTAATTATAGTGATGGGGAAGTGTGAGAAGTTGGCCTGATATGCAGTGCTCACTATTCTAGTGATCACTATGCATCAGTCCAAACGACCCTTATGGTGATTGGTTGCAAGTCAACCTTTTAGACCAGCTATCCTAGTAGCGTGGATACGAGCAGTCTTCGGGCTAAACTCTAGAGGGCGTGTTAAGCCAGCTGTTATACCATCACATATACCCCTTGAACACCAAGTGAAAGGACACCACACAAGTGTTATGAAAATAAACAGTGTATTTATTTAAGTCACAACAGCCCTGTACTCTTTATGAGGACAGGGTACTAAGCACACAACAAAACTCTTACGAAAATACTTCAAGTTGCACAATTTACACAAATGCCCGAGGGGCACGAAAAACCATATACTATGGAAGTGGAATGCGAAATTACTAGCACGGAAAGTACTGTACTAATAGGCTTTGGAATCGCTAGGACTACGTTACTGAACCTTCAGATTACTAGTAGGAGGCCTAGGGGACTCGGGTGCAGAGTGTGCACTCTCACGCGGGATGCGGGACAAAGTCTATGGGAGCTAGCAAAGACAAAGTTAGTGTTCTCGGGCGAACCCGATAAGGTGGATCGAAAACGACAGTGGATCCTGACCCTTGGATAGTGAGGCTATGCTGGGGCACCGAAATGCTGAAGTTACCTAGCCCAGGGGGTGCAGCTGCATATGTCTCAAAAGACGTCGGGAATCCTCGTAGACGAACCAGGAGCCTGAGGGAAGAAGTTGCTGGCAGGCGACCAGTGAAGATAGTTCGAGTGATCCAAGCCTGGATTGAAGATGGATGACACCTGAAAGCAGAGGGGACCAAGTTCGTGACTACTAGCCAGTAGTCAGGGGGCACCAGGAGGGCACCGGATGGTAGTCACCTCGACTAGGTGAGTGGGCGACGCTGTGCTCTGCAGATCTCACGGACCAGGAGGCGTTGTCGGCGACCAGGATGGAGTTGCGAGCTGTCCCACGATGGATGATGCTGTCGACGTCGCTGGACCCAGGATTGGGGCAACAAGTCTTGGCAAATTCAAGCCCACGCGGTGGACCTAAAATGGCGTCTGGAGTGGACCAGGAGGGTCCGGGGTGCTCCTCTTTTGGAAGGGAGCATGGGCCAGTCTGGAGCAACCAGACCAGCAGCAGTGATGTCGTCAGGCGTCGTTAAGAAGGACACAAGCCAGCGGGCTAGTAGCCAAACAACGCGGTGAGCAGCAAAAAGCAGAAGGGCCCCACGCAGATCGTGGAGATGCTGGGAGGCTGGACTTCGGTGCTGGAGCTGCTCAGGGTCGGGGCTTCTCGGACCCCAAAGCACTCACCAGAGGATCCCTCGGCGGTCGTGCTGGATAGAAGTCGTACAGTTCTGATGATGGCCGGTCCCTCGAGGTCTCGTCGCACCTACGGTTCTTAGCTTAGCTGTAGAGGTAGGTAGAGGTCAGAGGTGCCAGGGAAGCCGGGTCTCGTCGTGCTGGTCGGTCGGATTCCTGAGGAAGGACATGCAGCAAACCGCAGAGTTCTTAAATGGTGCCTGCGGATGCAGGGTGACTACTCCTTAGCCACAAGGGAGAAATCTTGAGAAGAAGTCGAGAGTTCCTTTCGTAGAAAGTAGTTTCTTGATTCAAAGATGATCTAATTTGGAAGGGTCCCCGCTCCTGCCTTTATCCTAAAGAAAGGGGTGGGTACGCGACTAGGTCCTGCCCTAGGGGTGGGACAAGGAAGGGGGGTGGTTACACCCCTCTCCCATGCCGGACTTTCCCCAGGCCAGGGGCTGGTGTGCCCCTGGAACTGGTTCTAGCCGGCAGATGCGTAGTGAGCACCGGGGTGCCACTCTGCAGTCACCTTCCTGTAAAGCCCTGTCTACCCAGGATACACAAAACCCTGTCTGGGATGGTGCTAGCACCGCCCCTGACAGGAGACCCTTTGTCCAAGCTCTCCTCGCTGGAAGGACTCCCAGCAGCAGGAGGTCAGACTCGTGTCTGTGGTGGCAGCATCCATTTTGTGGAGCTGAGGCTTCAGTTAACTTTAACCGGGGTTCACAGTTACATACATGTCGTGTCCCTCTAGAAGGGTGGAATGCTAACCCCGTCGCCAGAATTGGCGAGGGGTTAGTATTCCAATTCGTATGACACCTTACTCGACATGTTTTGATAAAGCGATACCAAAGATAGCATTTAACCGCGAGGATTATAATGCACTTAAGAGTATATGGTATGCGTTATCATGGAACAGCTATTAGGACTTGGTTCCGCAAGCTGCAAACGGGCTCAGCTCATGCCAGAGCACCATCTCACACGATTCCAAGCACTCTGCCTTCAGGATTGTCAAGGCCTGCCATAGGAGTGACTGATAGGAATCTGTGTGTCCATTTTTAGGGTTAGATATAGGTATACTATACCTAAAGCAAAGGGTGATTACACCACCTTGCCCCAGCTGTCGTGCAGCCAGTTGTGTCAGATTTAGATGGCCATCCAGGGGTGGCATAATACATGCTTCAGCCCCTGGTAGGCCCTGGGTACACCTATGCCCTGAGTTACAGGGTCTGATAAGGTGGCCCAGTACCAATTGGAGAATGCACCTAAGGTACACATGTCAATTTAGTGAGAGAACAGCTAGGCTGTGGGTCTGATTGGCAGGCCCACAGCCAGGGAAAGTCGTAAACCAGTGAAACAAAAGCAAAAAATCTGGGTGATCATAGGATTGCAGACCCTACTCTCCAACATGACCCCCCTCCCCAAACTTTGGGACAATAAACTAACCTTGACCAGGTGAGTCTTCTTGCTCTAAGTGGAAATACCTGGAGAGCCCATCTGCATTGCCATGATAAGTGCCAGGTCTTTGCTCCACTGTAAAATCCATCCCCTGTAGGGAAATGGACCACCTAAGCAGTTTGGGGTTTTCACCCTTCATCTGATTTAGCCACAAGAGGGGCTTATGGTCGGTCTGAATCTTGAAATGAGTGCCAAACAAGTATGGCCTCAGTTTCTTCAGGGCCCAAACCACAGCAAAGGCCTCCCTCTCAATAGCTGACCATTTTTTCTCTCTGGGGGTCAGCCTTCTGCTTATAAAAGCAATGGGCTGGTCTTGACCATCAAAATTCAGTTGAGATAGAACAGCTCCCACACCCAACTCAGAAGCATCTGTTTGGACAATGAATGGTTTGGAGTAGTCTGGACTCTTGAGGATAGGTGCTGTGCACATGGCCTGCTTTAGGTCATCGAATGCTTTTTGACAGCCTGCTGCCCACTGAACCTTTTTTGGCTTTTTCTTACTTGTCAGTTCATTAAGTGGAGTCACAATTGATCCATAATTCCTGACAAACTTTCTGAAGTAACCAGTCAGGCCCAAGAAAGCTCGAACCTGAGTCTGGGTGGTTGGAGGAGCCCAGTCCCTGATTGACTGTATCTTGCTCTCCAGTGGTTGAACTTGGCCTCCACCTACAAGGTGGCCCAAGTACACAACCTGTGTCTGCCCTATCTGGCACTTTGTGGCCTTGATAGTGAGACCTGCTGCTTGCAGTGCCTCTAACACGTTCCTCAGGTGGACCAGGTGATCCTCCCAGGGGGAGCTAAAGACAGCAATATCATCTAGATACGCTGCACAGAAGTCATCCAGCCCAGTGAGAACATGATTCACCAACCTTTGGAAGGTGGAAGGTGCATTTTTCAGACCAAAGGGCATTACCACAAATTGATAATGTCCACCAGGGGTTGAAAATGCTGTCTTGGGCTTGGCATCCTCAGCTAACCTGATTTGCCAATACCCAGCTGTCAGGTCAAATGTACTTAAGTAGTTGGCAGAAGCCAATCTATCTATAAGTTCATCTGCCCTTGGTATTGGGTGGGCATCAGTCTTAGTGACTGCATTGAGACCCCTGTAGTCTACGCAAAACCTCATCTCTCTCTTACCACCCTGGGTGTGAGGCTTTGGCACTAGAACTACTGGACTAGCCCAAGGGCTATCTGAGGGTTCAATGACTCCCAACTCCAACATTTTCTGCACTTCTGTTTTGATGCAGTCTCTAACATGATCAGGCTGCCTGTAGTTTTTACTCTTGACTGGCAAACTGTCACCAGTGTCAACCTCATGGGTACACCAATTGGTCTGACTGGGTGTTAGAGAGAACATATGTCTGAAGGATTGAAGAACCTGTTTACAATCCTTCTGTTGATGCTCAGAGAGGCTGCCACAAAAGACAACACCATCTACTGATCCATCATCAGGATTCTGAGTGAGCAGGTCTGGGAGAGGGTCACTCTCTTCCTCCTGTCCCTCATCTATGGCCATGAGCAAGCTCATGTCCTTCCTGTCGACATATGCTTTGAGCCTGTTGACATGGAGCACCCTGTGGGGGCTCCTGGGAGTTCCAAGGTCCACCAGGTAGGTGACCTCTCCCTTTTGCTCAAGAATTGTGTGGATCCCAGACCATTTGTCTTTGAGTGCTGCTGGGGCCACTGGCTCCAACACCCACACCTTCTGTCCAGGCTGATAAACAGTCAGGACAGCCTTTTGGTCATGCCAAGCTTTTTGAAGTTCTTGACTGGCTTTAAGGTTTTCAGATGCCTTCTCCATATACTCAGCCATCCTGGAGCGGAGACCAAGTACATAGTCCACTATGTTGGTTGCAGGCTTTTTGAGAGGTCTCTCCCATCCTTCCTTCACCAAACACAGGGGTCCTCTTACAGGATGCCCATACAAAAGTTCAAAAGGGCTGTAGCCAACCCCCTTTTGTGGGACCTCTCTGTAAGCAAACAGAAGGCAGGGTATCAGGACATCCCATCTACGCCTGAGCTTTTCAGGTAGTCCATGAATCATCCCTTTTAGGGTCCTGTTGAACCTTTCAACATGCCCATTGCATTGTGGATGATAGGGTGTAGTGAACTTGTAGTTGACACCACATTCCTTCCACATAGCAGTTAAGTAGCTTGACATGAAGTTTGCACCTCTGTCAGAGACAACCTCCTTAGGGAAGCCCACTCTGGAGAACACTCCAACTAGGGCTCTTGCCACAACCGGTGCTGTAGTGGTCCTAAGGGTCCTAAGTGGCATGATCCACTACCCCCAGTATAAACTTGTGCCCTGATGCTGTCTGGGGTTCCATTGGACCAACAATGTCAATCCCCACTCTTTCAAAGGGCACCCCCACCACAGGCATTGGTATAAGGGGGGCCTTTGTTGTGCCACCTGACTTACCACTGGCTTGGCAAGTGACACAGGAGCGACAAAACTCCTTGGTATCCTCATTCATGTGAGGCCAGTGAAAGTGCGAGACAAGCCTGTCCCACGTCTTCGTCTGGCCTAAGTGTCCTGCTAAGGGAATCTCGTGGGCCAAGGTAAGAAGGAAACCACGCTGAGACAAGGGGATAACCAGCCTCCTGGTCATGCCAGGCTTGGGGTCTCTTGCCTCAGTGTACAGGAGTCCATCTTCCCAGTATACCTTGTGGGTACCTGTGGCGTTCCCAGCAGCCTCAGCAGCAGCCTGCTGTCTGAGGGGTTCAAGGGAAGGGCAGTCTAATTGTTCCTTCCCCAGGTCTTCTCTTGAGGGTCCCCCTGAGCCCAGAAATTCAACTTGATCAAGTTCAAGTTCTTTAGGCTCAGTTTCCCTCAATTCCTGTAGGTCAGCTTCCTCTGAGACTTGATCCTCAACCTGGGGCAAGGGGGAAGGCAATGCCTTAACCCTACTGCTCTTCTTCTTGGAAGGTGGCTGGTCCATTGTTCCAGGATCCAGCACCTGTTCAGTGGGGCATCTTCTGGCCTGTGACCTAGTCACAGCAAGCACATGTGCTGGCAAGCCTAACATCTCCATGTGAGTCCTCTGCTCCACTTCTGACCATTGTGATGACTCCAAATCATTGCCCAACAAACAATCCACTGGGAGGTCTGAGCTAACTGCAACCTTCTTTTGGCCATTTACCCCTCCCCAGGAGAAAGCAACAATTGCCATACTATGACTGGTAGTGACATTGCTTGCATTGGTCACCAGGAAATCTGTACCTGGCATGATCTGTCCAGGGTCCACAAAGTTAGGTGTCACCATTGTGACACTGGCACAAGTGTCCCTATAGGCCTGAGCCATTCTTCCATTTATTAAAGGTGTCTGCCTGTATTTGCCCAAAGTATTGGGACTGACATCAGGGGATATATCCACATCCCCTGTACAGACAAGGACAGCCTGAGTGAGTGTGCCAACTAAGTTGTCATACCCCTCAGAACCCAAGGTTAACCCAACTAATCCCTTGGGAGGTGCACTACTACTGCTGGCTGTACTAGGGGGCACAGGTGCCTTAGGGGCTGCAGTAGCAGGAGTCTGCCCTCCTTTCTTGGTGCACTCACTACACCAGTGAGTTTTACTTTTACAGTATTGGCACCACCTTTTTGATTGGCCTTCTTGATTCTTCTTTTTCTGGGAAGCCTGACCCCCCCCCCCCCCTTCTTTGGGTTGTTGGGGACCTGTCGAAGACTTCTGGTCATTTTGTTCACCCTTAGAATCTTTACCCTTCTGGTCTGCTTTCTTCTGACCACCCTGGTTCTGGCCCTGGTTTTGCTTAACTCTTGTTCTGACCCATCTGCCTGCCTTCTTTCCCAATTCTTGGGGAGAGGTCAGATCTGAGTCAACAAGATGCTGATGCAACAACTGGTTCTGACAATTGTTTAAAATGTGTTCTCTCATGATCAAATTATACAATCCTGTGTAATCAGTAATGCAAATGCTACTTACCAGTATGCATCTGTTCTTGGCATGTAGGGCTGCTGACATTCATATCTGTGCATAGATCGCCACCTAGTGTTGGGTCCGGATGATTGCACATTGTTGTCCTGGAAGAGTCTTCGAAGTATCACGAGATAGGTGGCTCCTCCCCTGGACTACAGTGCGCATGGGCATCGCCTCCATCCCCAGATTGTTTTTAGCCATTGGCAGAGATGGAGTGAAGAATGTGAGTGATGACCATGCTATGAGCATATGTATATATATGAATGAAAACTGCAGCTGCTACAGGCGCCGGGGAGGAGGGTGGGCGATATGAATGTCAGCAGCCCTACATGCCAAGAACAGATGCATACTGGTAAGTAGCATTTGCAGTTCGAGGCATGTGGGCTGCTGAATTCATATCTGTGCATAGAATACATAGCAGTCCCTCCATTAGCGGCGGCCGCCCGTGCCAGCTGCAGCAGTCTGAAAAAGTGTTTTTAGAACAGGCTGACCAACAGCTGCCTGCTGTTTGGAATGCACGTCTACACAGTAGTGCTTAGTGAAAGTATGTGTGGTAGACCATGTGGCTGCTCTACAGATATCTTCTAAGGGAATGTTACCTAGGAAAGCCATAGAGGCCCCCAACTTCCTGGTGGAATGGGCCCTCGGTGGGATAGTGAGGGTGCGCTTAGCTTTAGCGTAACAGATCTGAATGCACTTTACTATCCACCTAGCAATCCCTGCTTTGGAGATAGCGTTTCCCTTGTGGTGTGTGGCAAAAGCAACAAAAAGCTGCTTGGTTTTGCGAAAATCTTTTGTCCTGTCTACATAATACATCAAGGCCCTCTTAACATCAAGGGTGTGGAGCATGCGCTCCGCCAGTGTCTCAGGGTTTTGGAAAAACACCGGCAATTCAATTGTCTGGTTTAAGTGGAATTGGGATACCACTTTGGGTAGGAATTTAGGGTTAGTGCGGAGCACCACCTTGTTAGCATGTACCTGGAAGTAAGGTTCTTGGATGGTGAGCGCCTGCAGCTCGCTAACCCTCCGTAGCGATGTAATTGCTACTAAGAACGCAACCTTCCAAGTCAGAAACTGAAGCTCACAGGAGTGCAGTGGCTCAAAGGGAGGACCCATCAGCCGCGTAAGAACCACATTGAGGTTCCATTCTGGAGCTGGTGGGGTCCTTGGTGGAATGACCCTTTTGAGTCCTTCCAGAAAGGCCTTGATAGCAGGGACCTTAAAGAGTGACAGGTGCTGCCTATTCTGGAGGTATGCTGCCATAGCAGACAGGTGAATGCGGATGGAAGAGTATGCCAGATTGCATTGGTACAGGTGGAACAGGTAACAAATGATGTTTTGAATGGAAGCATCTAGCGGGTCAATATCGTGGTTAACACAGTAGATGACAAACCTCTTCCATTTAGCCGCATAACAAGCTCTAGTAGTGGGTTTCCTCGCCTCCCGAATGATGTTCATGCAATCGGGAGGAAGATTGAGGTAGCCAAACTCTAGGACTTCAGGAGCCAGATCGCCAGGTTGAGCTGTTGCGGATCTGGGTGCTGAATGTCGCCATGGCTCTGCGTCAGAAGACTGGGCGTGAGACGTAGCCTCTGATGCGGTACCACGGACAGTTCTAGAAACGTGGTGTACCATGGTTGGCGAGCCCACGTCGGAGCAACCAGGATGAGAGTCATCGAGTGCTGCCTGAGCTTGCGTGCCACCAGCGGTATCAGAGGTGCTGGGGGAAAAGCGTACGCAAATCTGCCTGACCAGTTCATCCACATCGCATTGCCCTGTGATTGGGGGTGTGGGAATCTGGCGGCGAAGCTTTGGCATTTTGCGTTCTCCTTTGTGGCGAACAGGTCGATCTCTGGATGACCCCACCTTTGGAAGTACGGTTGGAGTACTGATGGATGTTTCTCCCATTCGTGCATTTGATGGCTGTGCCTGCTGAGCAGATCCGCCATCTGATTGTCCTTGCCCGGGAGATGCTCTGCCATGAGGAAGATGTTCCTCTGAATGGCCCACTTCCACATGCTCTGAGCCAGATGAGACAGCTGTGGAGAGTGTGTGCCTCCCTGCTTCAGAATGTAGTACATGGCCGTCATGTTGTCCGTTCGGATCAACACGACTTTGTTGCACAGATGTACTTTGAACGCCTTCAAGGCCATGAAGATTGCCATCAGTTCCAACACATTGATGTGCATCTTCCTTTGCTGTAGTGTCCATAGTCCCTGCACAGTGTAATGGAGTACATGCGCTCCCCATCCCTGGAGAGAGGCGTCCGTCGTCAGGATAATCTGTGGGACAGGCTCCTGGAATGGTCGGCCCTTGCAAAGGTTTTGTGGATTCCACCAATGCAGAGAGTTGTATGCCCGACCGCTCACCAACACTAGGTCTGTCAGTTGCCCATGAGCCTGAGTCCACTGACGTGCTAGGCACTCTTGAAGCGGACGCATATGTAGTCTCGCGTGCGGGACAATGGAGATGCAGGAGGCCATCATACCTATCAACTGCATGAACACCCTCGCTGGAAGCGAGTGCTGTGGTCTGAATCGTTGGATCAGCGCCTGGATACTGGCGATTCTCACTGAATTTGGCTGCGCAGTGGCTGCCAGAGTGTTGATTGTCGCGCCCAGGTACTGTCGCACGTGGGCGGGCTGGAGATGGGACTTTGGGTAGTTCAGAGAGAATCCCAGATCGTGCAGGAGATGAATGGTGCGTGACACGTGGTCGACGCACTGCTGTTCTGTCCTTGCTTGAATGAGCCAGTCGTCCAAGTATGGAAAGACGTGGACGTGCTGGCGACGGAGATGCGCCGCCACAGTCGCTAGGCACTTGGTAAACACTCTTGGTGCCGTGGTGACCCCGAACGGCAGAACCTTGAACTGGTAATGCTGGTCTAAGATCGTGAATCTGAGGTACTTCCTGTGGGAAGGATGCAGGGGAATATGAAAATAGGTATCTTTCAGATCCAGCGTAGCCAGGAAGTCCCCCTGTTGAAGCAGGGGAAGCACCTGCTGCAACGTGAGCATATGGAAGTGCTCCGAGAGGATGTACCAGTTCAAGGGCCTGAGGTCCAGGATCGGCCTGAGGGATCCGTCCTTCTTGGGAATCAGAAAATACAGGGAGTAAACCCCTGTTCCCCGCTCTTGCAATGGAACGAGCTCTATCGCCCCTTTTTGCAGCATGACTAGAACTTCTTGCTGCAACAAGGTCAAGTGCTCGCCTGACATAGGACGGCTCCTTGGGGGTATGTCCGGTGGAATGGACGTAAGCTCTAGACAGTACCCGTACTGGATAATAGACCTCACCCACCTGTCCGTGGTGATGGACTTCCACGCCGGCAGGAACTGCTGGAGTCTCCCCCCGACCGGTGTTGCATGGTTGGGGGGCAGTGACAAGACGTCACTGTTTGTTGGTGGTGGTGGACCTGGAGCTATTGTTTCCACGTCCCCTGCCCTTGACATTATTGCCTCTGTAACCACCTCGACCCTTGTTGTTATACGAGGCTTGGGTGTTACTCTTGTAATATTGGGTTGACTGGGACGCCTGTCCCCTTGAGGTGCCTCTGGAGTTTGAGCGGCGAAAGGAACCACTCCGAAACTGCTGACTTTGTAAAGCCCCCATAGACTTGGCAGTTTCCGTATCTTTTTTCATTTTCTCCAGTGTGGCATCCACCTCAGGGCCAAACAGGTGGTCAGGATTCACTGTTTGATTGAGGATCGTAGTTTGGATGTCGGGTTTGAACCCTGAAATTCTAAGCCAGGCATGGCGTCGAAGCAGCACACTGGTATTGATGGCCCTGGAGGCTGTGTCTGCCACATCCAGTGCACATTTGATGGATGCATTCGTAATGAGTTTACCCTCCTGAATGAGCATCTCACCCGCCTCCTTGTATTGGTCAGGCAAGTGTTGCAGTATGGCCTCTAATGTGTCATAATGGGCTCTATCATAACGTGCAAGTAATGCTTGGGTGTTAGATATTCTCCAGATGTTAGCTGCCTGTGCAGCAATTCGTTTGCCTGAGGCCTCAAAGATCTTGGACTCTTTGTCTGGGGGAGGAGCGTCACCAGTAGTTTGAGAGTTCGCCCTCTTCCGAGCGTTGGAAACAACCAAGGAGTCCAATGGCAAGTGTCCCTTGATATAGGTTGGATCCGTGGGCGCTGCCTTATATTTCCTGTCGATGCGAGGGTTGACCACACGCGCTCGGGTGGGCTCCTTGAAAACCTCTGTTGCATGTTTAAGCACCCCCTTAAGCATCGGTAGTGTTTTGACAGACTTTTCGGCTACCGAGAAGGTGTCGAACAAGAAGTCCACATCCACGGGGTCCGAGTGCAACTCGACGTCGTGGTTAGCAGCAGCCCTCTCTATCAGAGCATTGAAGGCCGCCGAGTCCTCAGTCGGGGACGGCTTGGCCGCGAAAAGTTGAGTGTCCCGACCCGACTGCGGGTCCTCCGTGTCGCCTCCGGCGGACCACGGTACGTGCTCCTCCTCCGGATCCGAGTACGCCGGATAGTTGTACTCGTCACCTTCCTCGTCCGCATCGGCTGCAGCGGAATGCGTCGGCGAGTGTCCTAGGGTTTGCGGGGACAGAGGTTCCACCAAAGCCGAAGAGTCCTCAGAGTACCTTTTGTTTTTGAGAGGAATCTTAAAGGGTTCCAACGTCGGCTCCGTCGTGATCTTCCGTTTGAGGAGCGACAGTTTTCCGGTGTTGGCGTCGATGACCACCGCACGACGTTCCTCTTCCGCAAGCGGCTGGAGACGAAGCTTCGACACCGCCAAGGCAGCCTTCGGCGTCAATGCCTCCTTCGAGGGTCCGCTCTGTTTCGGCGCGAAGGCCTTCGGCGCCGACTTGGGCGGTAGGGTGAAACGGATAGGCGATAGCTCCCTCGCAGGCTTAGGCGTCAGCTTAGGCGCACTGGTGTCCTGAGCGGGAATCACACTGGCCTTTCGAATCTGCTGCAAGGATTCCGCTACCTTCTTGGTCCAGGCCGGAGAGGGCTGGGCCGGTTCGAGCGACCCCTCATCGTCGAGGGCCTGTTCGCCGGCAGGCACCTTTTTCGGGGCCGACGCCCCATGCCTATGCGCGTCGTCGCCCTGACGCTTCTTCGAAGCGGTCTTCGGGTCCGCGACCCCTTTCGGCGCCGACGCAGCCGCGTCGGAGGACTTCGCCTTCGGCGCCGGCCCCGAGGGCTTCGGCGCCGACCCCGAGGGCTTCGGGTCGGCCATTTTGGCGTGGCTCTTCAAGTCGGCCATTTTGGTCTTCTTGGAAGTTGACACCTCCAGAACCTTCTTCACCTGCACCAGTTTCACTTTCGGTTTCGCATCCGAGGATGCGTGACCAGTTGTCTTCACTTTCGTTTTCTTCGACGTAAGTGATTGTTCATAAATGTCCGTGACCGGGCCCGGAGGCGGGGACGTAGGACTCATAGTTAGATCTTGGGTAAGGCCCGAAGGCGATCCCTCGACCTGGGTCGTATGAAGGGGAACAACCCCTGAGTCAGGTTGGGGATGCTCTTCCTCCGAGCTATCTCCCATCGTGGTAAAAGCCTGATCGTCGTCCCCGACCTCGTCGGTGACTTCGACAAAGTTCTCCTCATCCGCGTCGTAGGCCACGCCCTCGGATGCGGGATTAGAGTCCGAACCTTGCACGTCGTCTTCTCCTTCGACATATTCTTGGAAAATGTCGTCTGGCGGGGGCGCCGTGGCCGATAACCTAGCCTGGAGCCTATTGGCCCGACGAATCTTTAAAGTCTTCTTGCTCCTGAATTTCGAACACGCCATACAGGTGTCCTCGCGGTGATCCGGCGACAAGCAGGTATTGCACACCGGGTGCACGTCGAGGTGCGAGTATTTAGAGTGACACAACGGGCACTTCTTAAACGGAGTTCGCTCCATAGCAAGAGTGTAGTGTAGGCCCGTCCGCGCCGAAAGCACGTGGAAGGGCAGCAAGAGATCGGAGCTGAGAGTCAGAAAGAAACCCGTACGCAACTATACCGACGCCCAGCCTAAAGACCTTTTGGTCTCGAGTAGAAGTCGAACAACTACCGGTTCCGACAGAGGGAACCGAAACACATCCGAACCCAATGGCGGAAAAAAACAATCTGGGGATGGAGGCGATGCCCATGCGCACTGTAGTCCAGGGGAGGAGCCACCTATCTCGTGATACTTCGAAGACTCTTCCAGGACAACAATGTGCAATCATCCGGACCCAACACTAGGTGGCGATCTATGCACAGATATGAATTCAGCAGCCCACATGCCTCGAACCCTTACTGCCCAGCAACCAGCCCTCCAAAGCCTTAGTGGCACAATCGACAAAATCAGACCAGTCCTGAGACTGAGTTTTCTGGTTATCCCTGAACGGCAACCTGTACTGCTCAGTGGTTAGGCCAAACCCATCAATCAGTGTATTCTTCAGGACCTGGTAATTGTTAGCATCCTCAGCTCTAGTAGTGAGGAGCTTATCTCTACCTTTACCTTCAAAGGAGAGCCACAAGATAGCTGCCCACTGACTCTGGGGGAGAGCCATTGGTTCGAATGGATCTGTTAGAGCCTCTGGATAGAGACCTAACTCGTCCATTCCCAATGTTAAGCTGGCCTGAGAGGGGCCCCAGGGGTCTCCTAGTACCATTCTCATGCCTGCTTAAGTTGTCCCTAGTTCGCTGGCTAACTACTTCTGGACCTTTGTCTGCCTCGTCCTCAGATGGCTCTAGATCCTCATCCTCCTCTTCACCTTCTGCAGAGAGATGGATAAGGTCAGGGTCACCTGTGGTTCCCTCTAGGGGGGGCATGTTCCCATCTGGATTAGAAGGGTCTGGGTTACCAGCCCTCCTGGCATCGTAAGTCTCTAAGAGACCAATCAGGAATGGGATTGTGGGGTTAGACCCCTGTTTTAGTTTCCTGGAGGTACACACTTGTCTCATCTCCTGGAAGCTAAGAGCAGCATATCTGGAAGTGACCTGTGGAGGGTCCACTGACACAAGGGGAGACTCGGAGTTTCCTCCTTTGTCTGACATGCTGATTCTAGTGTGGTGTAAGTGATGCACCTACCTACACTATTTGTTTGCCTACTGATCCCTTGCTAAGAGTTGCAGCCAAGGTGTGCTAAGCCTTGAGGAGCTACAACAGCTGGTTCAGTAGAACTCAGAGTATTCTAAGCTAAGTTATATGTACCTGAAGTACTTATGTGATCTTTCACAAGATATTCTTAGGATACGTGTGGTAAAACAACAGCAAGCTCAAATCCCAACCGCTGCTCACCAATGTGAGAAGTTGGCCTGATATGCAGTGCTCACTATTCTAGTGATCACTATGCATCAGTCCAAACGATCCTTATGGTGATTGGTTGCAAGTCAACCTTTTAGACCAGCTATCCTAGTAGCGTGGATACGAGCAGTCTTCGGGCTAAACTCTAGAGGGCGTGTTAAGCCAGCTGTTATACCATCACATATACCCCTTGAACACCAAGTGAAAGGACACCACACAAGTGTTATGAAAATAAACAGTGTATTTATTTAAGTCACAACAGCCCTGTGCTCTTTATGAGGACAGGGTACTAAGCACACAACAAAACTCTTACGAAAATACTTCAAGTTGCACAATTTACACAAATGCCCGAGCGGCACGAAAAACCATATACTCTGAAAGTGGAATGCGAAATTACTAGCAGGTAAGTACTGTACTAATAGGCTTTGGAATCGCTAGGACTATGTTACTGAACCTTCAGATTACTAGTAGGAGGCCTAGGGGACTCGGGTGCAGAGTGTGCACTCTCACGCGGGATGCGGGACAAAGTCTATTGGAGCTAGTAAAGGCAAAGTTAGTGTTCTCGGGCGAACCCAATAAGGTAGGTCGAAAACGACAGTGGATCAGGACCCTTGAATAGTGAGGCTATGCTGGGGCACCGAAATGCCGAAGTTACCTAGCCCAGTGGCTGCAGCTGCATAGGTCTGAAAAGACGTCGGGAATCCTCGTTGACGAACCAGGAGCCTGAAGAAAGAAGTTGCTGGCAGGCGACCAGTGAAGATTGTTCGAGTGATCCAAGCCTGGATCGAAGATGGATGACACCTGAAAGCAGAGGGGACCAAGTTCTTAATCACTAGCCAGTGATTGTGTGGGCACCAGGATGGCACCGGGCGAAGTCACCTCGACCAGGTGAGTGGGCGACGCTGGGCTCTGCAGTCTCACGGACCAGGAGGCGTTGTCGGCGACCAGGATGGAGGTGCGAGCTGTCCCACGATGGTTGATGCTGTCGACGTCGCTAGACCCAGGATTGGGGCAACAAGTCTTGGCAAATTCAAGCCCACGCGGTGGACCTAAAATGGCGTCTGGGGTGGACCAGGAGGGTCCGAGGTGCTCCTCTTGTGGAAGAGAGCAAGGGCCAGTCTGGAGCAACCAGACCAGCAGTGTTGTCGTCGTTGATCGTCGTCGGGAAGGCCACAAGCCAGCGGGCTAGTAGCCAGACAACGCAGTGAGCAGCCAAAAAGCAGAAGGGCCCCACGCAGATCGTGGAGATGCTGGGGGGGCTGGACTTCGGTGCTGGAGGTGCTCAGGGTCGGGGCTTCTCGGACCCCAAAGCACTCACCAGAGGATCCCTCGAGGTCTCGTCGCACCTACGGTTCTCAGCTTAGCTGTAGAGGTAGGTAGAGGTCAGAGGTGCCAGGGAAGCCGGGTCTCGTCGTGCTGGTCGGTCGGATTCCTGAGGAAGGACGTGCAGCAAACCCCAGAGTTCTTAGATGGTGCCTGCGGATGCAGGGTGACTACTCCTTAGCCACAAGGGAGAAATCTTGAGAAGAAGTCGAGAGTTCCTTTCGTAGAAAGTAGTTTCTTGATTCAAAGATGATCTAATTTGGAAGGGTCCCCGCTCCAGCCTTTATCCTAAAGAAAGGGGTGGGTACGCGACTAGGTCCTGCCCTAGGGGTGGGACCAGGAAGGGGGGTGGTTACACCCCTCTCCCATGCCGGACTTTCCCCAGGCCAGGGGCTGGTGTGCCCCTGGAACTGGTTCTAGCCGGCAGATGCGTAGTGAGCACCGGGGTGCCACTTGCAGTCACCTTCCTGTAAAGCCCTGCCTACCCAGGATACACAAAACCCTGTCTGGGATGGTGCTAGCACCGCCCCTGACAGGAAACCCTTTGTCCAAGCTCTCCTCGCTGGAAGGACTCCCAGCAGCAGGAGGTCAGACTCGTGTCTGTGGTGGCAGCATCCATTTTGTGGAGCTGAGGCTTCAGTTAACTTTAACCGGGGTTCACAGTTACATACATGTCGTATCCCTCTAGAAGGGTGGAATGCTAACCCCGTCGCCAGAATTGGCGAGGGGTTAGTATTCCAATTCGTATGACACCTTACTCGACATGTTTTGATAACGCAATACCCGAGATAGCATTTAACCGCGAGGATTATAATGCACTTAAGAGTATATGGTATGCGATATCATGGAACAGCTATTAGGACTTGGTTCCGCAAGCTGCAAACGGGCTCAGCTCATGCCAGAGCACCATTTCACACGATTCCAAGCACTCTGCCTTCAGGATTGTCAAGGCCTGCCATAGGAGTGACTGATAGGAATCTGTGTGTCCATTTTTAGGGTTAGATATAGGTATACTATATCTAAAGCAAAGGGTGATTACACCACCTTGTCCCAGCTGTCGTGCAGCCAGTTGTGTCAGATTTAGATGGCCAACCAGGGGTGGCATAATACATGCTTCAGCCCCTGGTAGGCCCTGGGTACACCTATGCCCTGAGTTACAGGGTTTGATAAGGTGGCCCAGTACCAATTGGAGAATGCACCTAAGGTACACATGTCAATTTAGTGAGAGAACAGCTAGGCTGTGGGTCTGATTGGCAGGCCCACAGCCAGAGAAAGTCGTAAACCAGTGAAACAAAAGCAAAAAATCTGGGTGATCATAGGATTGCAGACCCTACTCTCCTACAGGAACCAACTCTCATATTTTTAGGACCTGTACAATTGGGAGCAGGAAATTTAGGTAATTGCTGAGATTTTGATCAGCCCATCACATACACCCAGCATAGTTAGAGACGGATAAGTTACTTACCTGTAATCCTAGTTCTCTTCCAGGGGTTTCCTCATCAAAGTCATAAGCACTGAATATTCCCGCCCATGTGCGGGGACCCCAGAAATAATATACAATTATATATGGAAATCACATATATCTAGCTCCACATATATGTATGGACATATATCATTTTTTCTCACACCAATGCAGCCCCCAAACTGAGGCTAAACAATGTAATCACCCATACATGGACTGTATTTGCAAGGATATAAAAAACACATTAGGTCAAATTGTACTTGAACTCTGTGTTTTAATGAGCAAAACACTCATAAATCCTAAAAATTGCTAATAAATAGACATTGTTAGCCCACAGGCTGCATTGTAAAGCAATAGCATAGAAACTGGCACCGTGCCTTTAAGGCAGCCATGACCCCTGGCTTCCCATCATGCCTCAGGGGTGACAGTTAGATCAATTGTTCTTTGCATAATCCTGAAAATCAGGGCTCAACAATAAACTGTAAACACTTTGACAACGTCTCATTTACCTGGGGAGGCGGGTGGGTTGCTTATGGCTTTGATGAGGATACCCCTGGAAGAGAACTAGGATTACAGGTAAGTAACTTATCCTTCTCTTCCAGGGGATCCTCATCAATAGTCATAAGCACTGAATAGAATAGCAAGCCCATCAACCACCTGCAGGTAAATGAGAAACACATGACCCAACCAAAGATTGTAACAGCCGAAAATCAGCCGTTAAACAGATTCCGCAAGGAAGCCTGGCCTACGTGGGTGTCTGCTCTAATGTCTGAATCTAGACAGTAATGTCTGGTAAATGTATGGACGGACCTCCAGGTCGCCGCCTTACAAATCTCAGACATGGGCACATTATGGAGAAAAGCTGTAGTAACCACTTTCCCTCTGGTGGAATGTGCTTTGGGAGAAAACCCCAGGGGTCTTCTGCGCCAATTGGTTGGCAAGTTTGATACATGAAACTATCCACCTTGAGATGGAACGTTTCTAGGCTACATAACCTGATCTGATCGATCCATAGTTGACAAACAGTTGATCAGACTTATGTATAGATTTGGACCTATTAAGATTGAATTTTAAAACCCTTTTCAGGTCCAAAGAATGCAAGGCCCCTCTCAGCTGGAGTGGAGGGATTGGGAAAAAAGGTGGGTAGAGAGATGGTCTGGTTTACATGGAAATCTGACACCACCTTTGGTAGAAAAGAGGGTTAAGTCCTCAACACCACTCTATTCAGATTGAACACTGTATAAGGCTCTTTGGAACAGAGAGCTTGAATTTCGCGCACACTGCGAGCCGACGTGATTGCTACCAAAAAAGCAGCCTTCCAAGAGATATGCTGCAAGGTTACTTTATGAATGGGTTCGAAAGGAGGACCCATCAATTTTGATAGCACCAGGTTCAACTCCCAGGGGGGTGACGGAGGGCGTAACGGAGGATAGACCTTCTCCAAGCCCTGCGGAAAATCTTTCACAGCCTGTAACTGGAAAAAAAGAAGGTTGGGAAGGTGACAACCTATAAGCTGTTATAGCTGCTAAGTGCACCTTAATGGAATTAAATTTCAACCCTGCTTTAGCCAGATATAATACGTAAGGGAGAATGACCTCTTCTTGACCCTTAATAGGATGACAATTGTTCTGCATACACCACATGTAGAAATGCTTCCACTTGCATGCATATAAATACCTTGTGGAAGGTCGTCTCGCCACTTTCAAAATGGATATGCAGTCCTGCGGCAGTCAGAGCTGGCCGTATTGTATGACCTAAGGAGCCATGCTGCCAAGTTCAGTGACGGAATGTTGGGATGATGAATCCTCTTGTTCATCTTGGGTAGCTGGTCCGGCCTGCACAAAAGCCTCTTGTGAGGACACTCTGACAGATGTAGAAGGTCCGTGTACCACCACTGTCTCGGCCAATCGGGGGCAATGAGAATCATCTTTGTGTGCGAGTGAGTCAGCTTGCTCACCACCTTCGGGATCAGCAGAAGGGGTGGAAAGGCGTACACAAATTCCCCTGACCAGTCTATCAAAAGGGCATTTCATTTTGATCCTGGTCGGTAGAATCTTGAGGCGAAGTCTCGGCATTTGGTGTTTTCGTCGTCTGTGAAGAGATCTATTGTGGGACTACCCCATGACTGGAAGATGTTTTCGACTACCTCGTTGTTGAGAACCCGGTCCTCTTTGTCTTCTAAATGCCGGCTAAGAGCATCCACTCTCACGTTCTGTTCTCCTGGGAGATGGACTGCTGTGACTGACAGATGCCGAGCTAGGAGCCAATGCCACAGATTTTGCGCTTCCAGGTAGAGGGTGCGTGTTTGTTCAGGTAGTTCATGGTGGTGGTGTTGTCCGTTTGTACTAACATTGATAATGTTTGAATCGAGGGCAGGAAAGCTTTGAGAGCTAGATGGACTGCCCTCAGCTCCAACATGTTGATGTGGTAGGAGTGCTCTTTGGGAGACCACAGTCCTTTCGTCTGGAGATGACCCATGTGTGCACCCCAGCCTTGGAGAGAGGCATCCGTTATCAGCGTCTGGGCAGGAGGAGGTTGATGGAATGGAATGCCGACTTGCATATTTCGCCTTTTTCATCCACCAAGGTATGGATGCTCGCGCCGTGCTTGACAAAGTTATTTTGTCATCCCAGCGAGCTGACTGCTGATCCCTCTTGTCCTCCAGATCCTGCTGAAGAAGATGCACCCGTAGTCTGGCATTGAGGACCAGAAAAATGCAGGATGCCATCGACCCTAGCAGGGAGGCAATCCTTCGCACCGTCAGATCTCTGCTTCGGAGAACTAGTTGGCATTTTTGAGTGATGGAAGACTGTCTCTCCTCCGAAGGAATCACTTTTCCTGCCTTGGAGTCTAGCAGAGTTCCTAGGAAATGTATTTTCTGCGTCGGCTGTGAAGTTGACTTGTTGAAATTCACATGCAGACCCAACCGATGGCATAGATCAATGCAACTCAGAAAGTGGTTCCTTACACTGTCTGGGGGAAGGACCTTTCAACAGCCAATCGTCCAGATATGGGTACACGAAGACACCCCTGCGGCGTAGAGCGGCTGCTACCACTGCAATGCACTTCATGAACACTCAGGGAGCTGACTTCAACCCGAATGGGAGGACTTTAAACTGGTAATGAAAGGTCCCCACCCGGAAATGGAGATATTTCCTGTGACTGTGAGCTATTGGTACATATAAGTATGCATCTTGTAGGTCCAGCGAACACATTCAATCGCCCTGCCTGAGATGTGGATATATTTGATGAAGCGCCAACATGCAAAACTTTTCTTTTCTGACGTAGAGGTTGAGAGTACGCAAGTCCAGAATGGGTCTGTTCTCCACTTTCTGGCCTTTTTGTCTTGACCAGAAAGTATCTTGATGACCAGAAAGTATCTTGAATAGACTCCTTTCCCTCTCTGAGATCTTGGTACCCTCTCGATAGCTGATTTTGTGAGAAGGGTGGCTACCTCTTTTTGTAGGAGTTTTAGCTGATGACTCGATGTTAGCAGTGGAGGGACAGAGGGAGGTTGATGTTGAAACCGAAGAAAGTAACCATTCTGAAGCGTAGCTAACACCCAGCGATCTTTTGTAATGGCCCGCCACTCTTCCATATGATACGCATTGCTTCCCCCCACTGGAGTGGCCAACGGCGCTGGGGGAAGAAAAGACTCATTGTTTGGATTGTGCCTTGTTGGAGTTATTGCTGTGTCGCTGATTACCTCCACCTCTTGAGGAGCGCCTTCCTCTATACTGGGATTTTTGCTGCCCCTGTTGTTCTTGACCCTTCTGCCACTGAGGGGTTTGAACCCTCTGTTGGGAGGATCGCTTGTTGTAGGGGCGGAACCTTTTTCTGAATTCTTTTTTCGTTTCAAGCCCCACGGCTTTCAGCGTGTCCAATTCCGCCTTCATACGCTGCACTTCCTCATCGGTGTGTGAACCGAATAGAGATGTTCCAGAGAAAGGCAGGTTTATGATACGTGTCTGAGCTTTTGGCTTTAGGGCAGAAAGGCGCAACCACGAAGACCTCCTTGCGCATATATAGTTCTTTCACAGTCTCATCAATTCAGAACTGAAGCATTTTCAATATTCTTCTATACAGCAAAGCCATAGTTGTTGCTTATTTATCTTATGCAGCTAACAGCCATTGACAAAACCAATAGTCCTGGCTTGTTGTAGGTATAATGATATTATATATCTGGATGCTAGGTCAGAAAGAGCAAAATAGCAGTCGGGCAGGCACGCTATGCTAAAGAGAGGTTTTTAGCTTAGGTGTTTTTAAGCCACATACCCCGTGAGCATATCCATGCGCCGACAGGGTAGCTCCATCCACTGCAGCACAAATAATTTGTTTGTAGACTTGGCTGCCCTCTGTAAAGATCTCTTCAAAATCCCTGTGATCTTCCTGAGGGAGTTTTTCAACGAAGCGCTGCAAGGAATCCCACAGGGATCTATCATAGCGGCCCAACAGCGCCTCCGTATTGGAAACCTTCAGCAAGGAGGCCGAGGTGCTGCATACTCTTCGTCCCCAGGAGTCTTGCTCTCCTTGTCTGGAGGTACAGTGGAGGAAGATGTCACGGCATGGGTCTTCCTTGCCTCTGCGATGATTACTGAATCCAGGGAAGGGTCGGCTCTGAGGAACAGTGGATCCTCCTCTGGCGACCGATATTTTTTAAGAATCCCCGCCGGTACTGACTTCATGGTCGCAGGCGTGAGGAAAAAGTCCATAACTGGTTCTATTATCCCTGGAACCAAGGGAGTCAGAGGTTTGGCCGCTGTCTTATGATGCAGTGTTTCAAAAATCACTGAAGACTTGGTCATGCGCGCTGTCATTGGAATTTCCAGCTTAAGCGCCCCGCTGCCCAAGATGTCCTGGAAAGTGAAGATGTCGTCCACTGGAGAGATTCTCGACGGTGGGCTGTCGGTTGATGTTGGAGAATAATCTCTATGGGAGCGAGTAGATGATGAGGAAGTGGTAGGAGATCTGCGCTCCCTTCTCCTACTCCTTTACCTGGACCTCCGCCTGGTTGAGCGCACTGGAGTGCGCATTCGCTCTCTGGGTCTGGAAGGAGGTCGATCCCGATCCACCTGCTGCGTTAAGCGAGCGGCTGTGTCTTTGTCGGGGGCCCAGTGGTGTAATGGTGTATACCACCTAGGAGACAGCTTGATGGAAGGCGACTTTTGCCTTTCTCTTCTCTCAGGGGATCGTGCCGGAGGAGATGGATGTACCTCTTCGTGTCGCGACCCAGCTAAATGCTCTGATGCACTCTCAGAAGAATAGATCACCACGTCCGAGGTCTTAGATGCTGATTCCCGGTGAGAGACATGAGAGCCTGAGGTAGATGACGATAGGTTCACCGGAGGAGAGACCTCTCCTGAAGGACATCTAGAGCGAGATCTGGAGCGACTCTGTGATGCCTGGTTTCTTGGCTTAGACTGCCCTGAAGAAAATCTCTTATTTTTTTAAGGTGGGCTCGAGCGTATAGGAAAACGTCCCCTTGACCTGGAACGCCTCTCCGGCGCTAATGCCGCTTCCTGTCTCGGCGTCGACGTTGGAGTTCTCTGCATCAACACTGTCCGATGCCCCGGTGACGGAGTTTGCAAACTCTACGTCGACCTTACAGGAGTCTTCTGTGTCGACGTTGGTCTCAACGCCGGTCTCGACACTGGAGGTGGCGGCTGGTGTCTCGACACCCGGGACTGATGACCCTTCATTGGCGGAGACCTGTGGCTCGACGTCGAACGCCGCTGGGACGCCGACGGAGCAACCTGCTTCGACGTCGAACTCCTGTGATGCGGTGTCGACGAAGAGTGCCCTGACGTCGAACACCGGTGATCCGGTGTCGACGAAGCGTGCCACGACGGCGAACGCCTATGCCTCAACGTCGAACGCCGGTGTGTTTGATGGAGCGCTGTGCCTTGACGTCAATGGCTGGTGGGACGACGGAGCGCTGGGCCTCGACGTCGATCGTTGGTGCGGCGACGGAGCGCTAGGAATCGAGGTCGATCTCTGCGGCGACAACGGAGTGATCTACCTCGACGTCGTATGTCCACCCGGCAACGACGATGGAGGCCTGCCTCTCGACGTTGAACCCGCCTGGTTGACGTCAACGGAGGTACTTGAGTCTTCGACATCGAAGTTTTTGCGTCGAAGAATGTGTCTTCGAAGAGGTTTTCCCCGTCGCAGGCAGCTTCGACGCCGATCCCGACGGAGAACAGGTCGGGACTTCTCTCGACGTCGACCGTGTTCTCCTCTTCTGCTGCCTTTTAGGAGATCTACCTCTTTCACAGAGGCCAAAAATTCTAATTCTCTCTCTGTCCTTGAGGGATCTCCTTGATAAGTTCTTACAATGCTGACAGCTGTCTGCATTATGAGTCTCAGGGAGACAAAGGATACACACAGGAGGGGCAAGGATCGAAAAGTGAAGGCATTTTTACAAAAATAAACCATTTCTGAAGAACAAAAAAGGCAGCACTAGCACTCTAAAGTCAAAAGACGTCGTGTGAAAGTGAAAAAGTTGTTGAATTTCAATATATTTTTGACAGAAAGTCAAAAAAAGGTAGGAGCTGTAAAACCAGGGTCCTGACTGAAGGAGCCGGAAAGAACAACTGACCTAACTGTCACCTCTGAGGCATGATGGGAAGCAGGGGTCATGGCTGCCTTAAAGGCACGGTGCCAGTTTTTGTTGAAAATGCTCTCATTTTCTATGCTATTGCTTTACAATGCAGCCTGTGGGCTAACGAACAAGTTACTTACCTTCGGTAACGCTTTTTCTGGTAGATACAGTATCTGCCTGTGCATTCCTCACCTTGTAAATATCCCCTTGCGTCAGCAACATTCGGAAATTATTTTCGTAGCTTCGCGCCGACGTGGATTTGGACGTCATAGAGACACGGCATCGCACGTGACTCCGCTGACGTCACCGACGCTCATAATAGGCCGACGCAGGGGTGATGACATTAGTTCTGCCCTTTTTTCCGTGCCTTCGTGGCACACGGACGGACCAATGACAGTATATATATACATAGTATACACAGTACACGATAGTCAAGATAACACACACAGTGTGAAGCAAATGTAAGAAAACATCTGAAATAACACATTTTCTTTGACCATAACACAAATACAAAACAGTTACTCTGGTATAGAAAAGTGGACAACGGGGAGGCGGGTGGGACAGTGAGGAATCCACAGGCAGAAACTGTATCTACCAGAAAAAGAGTTACAGAAGGTAAGTAACTTGTTCTTCTGATAGATACATCTGCCAGTAGATTCCTCACCTTGTGAATAGAGTCCCACAGCAGTCCCCACTCCTGAAAGAGGGTGTCCACACTCCTGTACCAGAAAATCCTGGAGGACAGAACGCGCAAAGTGGCCGTCCCTCCTCACCTCGGTATCCAAGCAGTAATGCTTCGCGAAAGTGTGGAGGGAGGACCAAGTTGCGGCCCTACAAATATCCTCTACAGGAACACCTCTAGACAAAGCAGAGGTTGACGACTTAGCTCTTGTAGAATGAGTCCTTATACCCTCTTGAGGCTCCTTACCGGCCAAAGAGTAGCAGATTTTTATATAGAGGATGATCCATCTTGAAAGAGGTATTTTATGAACCGCTCTTCCTTTTTTGCAGCCAGCAAACCCAATGAAGAGCTGGTCATCCACTCGACAGTCTTTAGTTCTGTCCAGGTAAAAGCTCACTGCCCTCCTAGGGTCCAGACGGTGTGACCTCTCCTCCTCCTTGGAAGGGTGTGGTGGAGGATAAAAGGTAGGGAGGGTAATGGATTGTCCTAGGTGGAACGGAGTCACCACCTTAGGGAGAAAAGCAGCCCTGGTCCTAAGAACCATTAATTCAGCATGAATGGTCAAGAATGGGGGCTTGGGAGGGAGGAGCTTCGCGGGCAACCAAGATGGCCGCGTGAGCTCGGAGCTCAGAAGACCTCCCGATCCTCCGCAAAGATCCTGCCACCCATCCTGTCCCACTGTAGTGGGTATCAATTGCTGAGCCGGAGCTGATGCGGCGCCCGTTCCCGGATCGCAAATCCGACTTTCCTGGACCGAGTTAGCTCGTCGCGAAGTTGATGGCCCCGCCTGCGTCACTGGCAGACGTCGTTGGATACGAGTGGTGGCCTTTCACGGGACGTCCTGCCCAGGTCCCTTGACCCGACTGGTTCAACTGGATTATACACTCGAGGCTGTGCTCTCCCTTTGGTGGCCTTGGGGTGCCGACTGAAGGTTCGCTTCGCGCCCTCTTCACCCCTCTGGACTATTCTGTCCTGGTGTGTCAATATGGCGGGCAAGGGGGACTCGGACAAAGGCAAGCCTCCAAGAGTCAGTAGGAAGCCGACTCAGTCCCAATCCACCATTCCGGAACGATTTTCCCACTCGAAGGGATCGCCGGGACTGACAGGTCGATCTAAGGACTCGTTGAGGGACGTATCCCCCGAAGATCCTGAATTCACGCTCCGGGACGTGATGGGTGCTATCGCTGGGGTGAAGACTGAGATGCATACTCTTCACGAGGCGTTGTCCGGCAAGGTGGATACCCTAAAGATTGAACTAAATCTTATCAGAGCTGATCTTGGTAAGACGAATGATAGGGTGAAGTCACTGGACCTGAAAACATCGAGCTTAATCAACGATATGTCCGATGTACAGACTGAGGTCCGTGACCTGAAACTGGCAAATGGGATGCTGGCACGCCGGCTGGATGAGTTCGAGGGCCGTGCACGGCGACAGAATGTTCGCATTACCGGAGTACCGGAGAAAGCCGAGGAGGAATCAGCTGAACTCTTTGTTGAGGAACTAGTGGTCAAGAATCTGGCACCGGGAGGTCTGAGCACGTTTTTCTCGGTTGAAAGGGCCCACAGAATCCCGGGCGGCCCGCCGAAGACGGGCGCTTCCCCTCGCCCCATCATTGCGAGACTATTCAACTATAGGGACCGGGACGCCATTTTACAGGCATCGAGGACCGCTGGCCCATTGCGCTTTCAGAACTCGGACGTCAATTTTTTCCCTGACTTTACTCAAGCTGTTCAGAAGCGTCGCCAGAGCTTCACTGGGGTGAAGAGACGACTTAGAGAGTTGGTGATGCGCTACTCCATGCTCTATCCTGCAAAACTTCGGATTGAACATGGTCACCGAACTCTGTATTTTGACCTTCCAGACGCGGCGGGGGACTGGCTGGATACCTTGTCTCAACAACGGACCGAGCCGGTGGACCAGACGGAGGATCAGGTTCCCAGGAATGAACGAACGGACTTTGACTTTTTCTGGGGGGGTTGCTGCGATTGGCACAGACTCTAGAAATTGCCGCTCTTACTTCTGTTATCTCTGTTAGTTATATGGAGGATGACGGGGGGGATAGGATGTCTCCTTTCTCCTCTAAGGGGCTTCTTGTAGGTTAGTTTAAGGGGCGACAGGCACACTGCTAGTTGGGGTGGCTATTAGTCTAATGCAGGGGTGCAGGGTGGGGGGTAGTTGGGGTGCGTTTTTACTGCTTTTTCTATTCCTTTTTTTCTTCTCCTGGCTGGGGTCTTACTGTTCTGATGTTTTTGCTATGTGGGCGCCATTCCGGGGGGGTTGATGGGGTGGAGCGTCCTCGATGATGGGGGGTAAATCATTGAATTTGTTGAGTTGGAACGTTAGCGGGTTGGGGGATCGTATTAAACGGGGTGTTGTTTTGCAAATGCTTAAACGTTGTTCTCCAGATGTAGTTTTCTTGCAGGAAACCCACCTTGTAGGAAATACTTGTAAAGCATTGAACAGGAGGGGGTTTAAAATGGTGGCTCATTCGGGGTTCTCTACGGGTTCCCGGGGGGTGGGTATCATGGTGCGCATGTCCCTTCCCCTGGAGGTGGAGTCTACCCTTGTTGACGAGAGGGGCCGATATGTGGCGGTGGTGTGCAAATGGGAGGGGCGCACCTTGGTTTTGGTTTCGGTGTACATCCCTCCGGGGCTACAAACGACTACTTTTCATGATCTGGGTAGCGCCATTTTGAATCTCCCTGATGGTCTGCTGATCCTGGGGGGCGATTTTAACTCAGTGGTTTCGGGGGACCTAGACCGCTTCCCATCCAGAGACCTACGTACTTCACAGTCTTGGCTCCCGGACTTCATTGACTCCATGGGGTTGATTGACTGCTGGCGACTTCTGCACCCGCCCAGAGACAGTACACCTTCCACTCTGGTGCCCACGGTAGCCTTTCCCGCATTGACTATGTCCTGACCCCTGCGGCCCAGGCACAGTCGATCTCCAACGCTCGCCTAATGGCCAGGGGCATCTCTGACCACTCCCCGGTTTGGGTGTCATTTGATTTTCATATTGTGGCGGCGTCGAGGGTTGCCCCTATCAACCCCTGGTATTTCCGTAATCCTAAGACCCGGGACCTCCTAGCGAAATCTATAGAGAGGTACTTCGCCGAGAACTCCGGCTCGGTTGACTCGGCCGTCTCCCTTTGGGAGGCCTTCAAAACTGTGCTCCGAGGCGAGGCCTTCTCCTTGATTGCCGAGGCGCGTAGGCGGTGGGATGAGGACTTGGTGCGGCTGGAGTCTGATATTCTCGACTTAAATTCCCAGCTGGCCTTGGGGCCGACTCCGGATTTGCTCCACGCTCTTTCCCGGAACTTAGGGCCGCTGCCACTGATGCGGCTCAGGCGACGAACAGGGAACAGCAAGGCAGGATATATGACTCTGGTGATAAGGCGGGTAAACTCCTGGCGTGGCTGGATAAGAGAGAACTTGCCTCCCGAGTGGTTCCGGAGATCTTGGGCGAGGACGGCCTGGTCGTGACAGAACCGGCCGCTATTGCTGGGTCGTTCGCGGAATACTTCGAGGCGGTTTATACGTCAGCAAATGCCCTGCCTGAATCTGCTTCGGCCTCCTTCTTGGAGGACATCGAGCTTCCTTGTTTGTCAGAGGTTGAGCGGGACGATATGGACCGGGATATTACGGTCGATGAAGTGGCGCTGGCGATTCGGTCGTTGCGCTCCGGTAAGGCGCCGGGGCCCAACGGCATTCCTGTGGAACTGTACAAGCTTAAGGCCGATACCGTGGCTGCGCCCCTGATGGATATGTTCCTTGAAGCCTGCGAGGCTGGTGAGCTCCCGCTTGACCAACGACTGGCCACCATAGTGGTCATACACAAGGAGGGGAAGCCTCGTGATCTATACCGTTCCTATCGGCCCATTTCTCTGCTGAACGCCGAGCCCAAAATTTTGGCGAAATTGCTCGCTACTCGCCTGGTGGGGGTGATCTCGGACCTGGTCCACCCGGACCAGTCCGGATTCATACCGCACCGCAACACGGCCCTCAATCTTCGCAGGCTCCACGCAGTCATGGCGCGGGCGCAGTTGCTTGCTGAACCGACGGTCCTTGCTTCGCTCGACGCTACCATGGCGTTCGACTCCCTGGAGTGGAACTATCTGTGGGCCGTGCTTGCCAAATTTGGGTTTGGGCCCGAATACATCGGCTGGGTCCGGCTTCTTTATTCTGCTCCGCTAGCTAATGTGACTGTGAATGGTCGAATATCTGCCTCCTTCACATTACGCAGGGGCACCAGACAGGGGTGCCCGCTGTCACCGCTCCTATTCGCGCTGGCGCTTGAACCGTTGGCAGCGTGGATCCGGGTCCATCCTGATGTTGTAGGGATCACGTGGTCTCCGGGTTTTGAGGACCGAATATCGCTATATGCCAATGACATCCTCTTGTATCTCACCTCCCCGTGTCGCTCCCTTATTGTGGTGTTTGACTTGCTGGGCACTTTCGGTAGCTATTCGGGCCTGGTCATTAATTGGTCCAAATCCTCTCTCTACACGCTGTGTGGTGATACTCCGCGCCTTCCTCGCGGCTGTACAATACAAATCGCCCAACAGGGCTTCAAGTACCTGGGTATCTATATATCAAGGGATTCCCGGGCACGTTATACACACAATCTGCTACCTCCTTTGGCGAGACTGCGTCGAGATGTAGAGGGATGGAAGAAGTTACCGATATCTTTACTGGGGCGGGCGGCATTGTTTAAAATGATGTCTCTGCCGCGGTTCCTCTACGCGCTACAGAATACCCAAGATCCGGTGCCCGCTAAGTATTTTGGTGAGATCGAGAACTTGCAGCGCACCCTGCTGTGGGACGGCAGGCCACGGATATCTCTGACGAAACTAACCATACCATGGTACGATGGCGGCATCGCCTTACCCGACATGCGTCGTTACTACTGGGCGTCCCAGCTGGCGGCGGTCAATTATGGCCTTTATGGCCCGGCAGTCAATCCTGGATATGCCATGGACCGGTGGCTTATGAATGATGGGAACTACTACAGGGCGTTGTATTCTGGGTCTCTGGATCGGAAGCTAACTGGACCCACCAAAACAGAGGTGCGACTGTGGAGGGTGGTAACCAGAACTTTGGGTTGGCAGGGCAAACTTACCATGGCCACTCCGCTGTACGACTCCGACCTGCTGGGGAAATTGTGGCACACCAAGGGGTTCGACAGGTGGGATGTCATTGGAATCTCGAAGGTAGGGGATGTCATGGCCAGAGGTGTGGTGAAGTCCTTTGAGACACTACAGGCTGAGTTCCAATTGGGCACGTCGGAATACTTCCGTTATGCACAACTCCGACACGCTCTCTCGTCCTGTATAACAGAGGGAGAGGCAGTACCTGAATCGTCCCCATTGGAGGATAGAGTGCTGGATGGTCATATGCCGGATAGCGCCATCTCCCTGACCTATAAGAAACTTATTAACGTACGGACTGACTTGCTGATGAAACTGAGGGATCTTTGGGTGAATGATGGGATTGAGGTGGATGGTGGGGAGTGGCAGTCAGCGGTTTCTTCCCCTAGGGAGGTGGCCATATCGGCAAGGCTGAGACTTGTTCAATTGAAGATTCTCCACAGGGTCTATGTTACGGGCTCCAGGCTCATACACATGGGCCTTTCGCGGGACGGACTGTGCCGGAGAGGATGTGGCGTGCTTGCGACCTTTATGCACATTATTTGGGAATGTCCTGGGGTGGCTCGGTATTGGAAGCGGGTGCATGAGGTGATGAGAGACGTGACTGGTGTGACCCTGCCTGCGGAGGCCCGGCGCTGCCTTCTCAACATCTGGGGCCCGAATGATTATAATGTTGCCCAGACCCGCTGGGTCACCCTGGGCAATATGATAGCCAAAAGAGACATTGCCCAGAAATGGGGTGCAACCGCTCCCCCCACGATCGGCCTGTGGAAAACCAACATGGATTGGTGTATGCTCCGCGAGAAAACTGTATATGTGACCCGGGGCAAGCCCAGGATGTGGGGGTCGGTGTGGGAAGCGTGGAACTCATATAGAGGAGATATCTGTGCACCCCCCGAGGCGACGACGCCCGAGGCCCGCCTGTCTCCGTAGCGCCCCCTTCCCGTGGTTCCAAACTTGTTATCCTGATCTTTCACTCCCCATCTGTACTGTTGTCACACATCAGGTTGCTTGAATGGTAGGGTGTGCAAACCCCGACCCCTCCCCGCGATATGTGCCCAGAATACGGTGCCTGTCCTCAGCCTAGTTTCTTCTTTTTTGCTTTTTCTTTTCTCACCTCTCTTCCTTCCCTTTCCTTTCTTTCGTATTTGGTTCATTTATTGTTCCTTGATATTCACTTGAAAATTAAACCTGACTATTCCTGAGTATTGTTCTGTACATGATTCCGAGTACCGATATAATGCTGCCTGTCCTCCGGGATGTATGGCTGAATAGCGGTGTACTTTTTTCGGTAAATAAAGGTTTTCCCAAAAAAAAAAAAAAAAAAAAAAGAATGGGGGCTTGGAACTAAGAGCTTGAAGCTCACTTACCCTCCTTGCCGAGGTAATTGCAACCAGGAAGACTGTCTTAAAAGTCAAAAGCCGGGGGCGTGGCCAAGATGGCGACGGAGTAAGACGTGCCTGCGAGCTCCTCCGGCACCCCGAGCCCTTCATAGCTTTGTTTAGCGGCATTGGGGCGATTTCAGCCCCGGCTTTTGACTCTCCTGGGTTCGCTGAGGCGTCCTGCTTTGGTTTGTCCCTTCTCCCGTCGAGCTACGACACGGGACGGCGGACTTAGCCGAGGTGTTACTTTGGTGACGCACGAGCACCGGAGCGGCCTACGGGGCTTTGTCTGGGCGGCATCGACTCTTCGCAAGAGGGGACTCGGGACTCTGGCAAGTGATCGAGTGAAGCGCTTCTGTGCGAGTCCCCCCACTGGGATTGTGACGAGCCTGCCTGTGATTCCGGCGTCCTAGCTGGTGGTTGTCGCCGAGCAGAGGTGACGAGGAGGCGCCGGCTTGTCTGGAGCTTTGCTGGACAGCGCAGACGACGAACGGGCGGAGAGGAGGTGCCATCTTGCCTCTCACCATCTGAGCTGAGGCGTCGCATCATGTCGACGAGGAATCGCCTGAATAAACCGGGGAAGGATGGTCCCGGTAAGGGGGCATCTGGATCGCCCCCCGGTCCTAGCAAGTCGCCGACCAAAGACGACGCTGATGGCCCGGTCACGAAGGCCTTCCTGATTGAGCTTTTTTCCTCCATCAAGGAGGATATCACGGAGCTGAAAGCACAACTAGCCTCCGAGCTCCGTGAGGTCCGCCGTGATGTAGACGGCATCGGCGAGCGTGTAGCGACCTTGGAGGACCACGACTTGGGCCTCAGTGTGGATGTCCATCAGCTACAGCAAGACTTGCTCCAGCTTCGCGAGCAGAATCTGGACCTCCAGACCCACTGCGAGGACTTGGAAAACCGGTCCCGTCGTAATAACATCCGAATACGAGCGGTGCCATGGGATGGAGACGGTGGAAACCTGCGGGAATATGTGGAGGCTCTCTTTTTGCACATTTTGGCGGAGGACGATCGCAATGAGGTCAAAATGGACATAGTACATCGGGTGGGCCTGCCGCGTGGCGCGCGCTCGCCGCCTCCCGACATCTTGGTTTGTGTCCACGACTTTCAGCTGAAGGAGACGATCTTGCGGAAGGTGAGAGACACTAACAATTTGCTTTTTCGTGGGCACAGCCCTCAACTTTTCCAAGACCTGGCGGCCTCCACCCTGCAAAAGCGACGGGACTTTCGCCCGATCACGGCCTTCCTGAGGGAGCACGGGGTGTACTACTCCTGGGGTCACCCT
Source organism: Lissotriton vulgaris (assembly GCF_964263255.1). Classification (NCBI taxonomy): domain Eukaryota; kingdom Metazoa; phylum Chordata; class Amphibia; order Caudata; family Salamandridae; genus Lissotriton; species Lissotriton vulgaris. The sequence continues at coordinate 1,749,201,935 of NC_141691.1, forward strand.
TTTCGGCTTATCTTCCGGTGGCAAAATAGGCTGGTGCAAGTGCGAACAGTAGCAGCCGCCAGGGACTTGCTCGGAATGGAGGAAACATCTGCGTCGGCGGACGCCAGCGCCTCACCAAGAAGACGTCGCCGTTCCCGATCCCCAGCTTGGCAGAGAGTGGGCCGACATGGCGAAGCAGAGGGACCATCCCATCGGCGAGCCAGAGTGAAAGGGGAGATGCTTTGGCCTCGGTGGCCCAGGTGACTGACTCAAGCCGAGTGGACAGCTCCTCGGCGGCTTAGGCCCCCCCAACAGCGGCCCGTGGGAGCCGGGGGGCTCTACCACCTCAGGTACTCTGTGGGACAGTTCTCCGATGGAGGGTTACCCCGACCCTGGATTCGGGGGGGGCATTACCAGGGTCTTCTACCCCGACCCTTACGGTCATGTCCGGCTTTCATTGTTCTCTTTCTACTTTTTGCTTTCCCTTTTTTATGGTTTGTTTTTGAGGCTCCTGTGGGTTTAGGTAGGCTTGTTGGGGATGGATCCCGGTGGTGGTGGATGGGGACCTGGTATAGCTGTGGTGTGTCTGGTTTGTGTTTAGCGGTGGGCTGCATTGATTGGAGCGCTGGGGGGGGAAGTTGGTCTCGATGTTGCCTGTTACGATAGGCTCCTGGAACGTTAAAGGCCTTAATTCTCCTTAAAAGCGACAGAAAGTTTGGAAGTATATTTTAGATCATCAGCTAGATGTGGTGGGCCTGCAGGAGACTCATTTGGCCCGCAAAGATGAATCCAGGCTTAAGCACAGGCAGTATTCCCTGATCTATAAATCCTCAGCCACTACTAAGCACCGTGGGGTTGCGCTTTTGTTCCGATCTGCCCTTCAATTTCAGCCTGTGGGGGTGCGGGGGGACAAGGAGGGGCGGTGGTTGATGGTGAAGGGAATGCTCATGGGTAAGCTTTGCACCTGGGGGGTGGTTTATGCTCCAAATACAGGGCAACATGGGTTCCTTGAGACTCTTCTGAGTGTGATGGGGACTTTGGGGAGGGAGCGTTAATGGTGATGGGAGGTTTTAATTTGGTTTGGGATAAAAGTCTTGACTGTTCACATCAACAGAGGACGGAGACGGGTCTCTTTTCCCCGGAGCTGCGCGATACTTTGTTAAGTCTGGGCCTTATTGATAGCTGGCGCTCCCTCCACCCCCGCACTAGGGACTACACGTTCTATTCACATGTTCACCACACATATTCCCGTCTCGACCATATTTTTGTGCATCAATCTTTACAGGGCGACCTGCGCGATAGCAACATTTTTCCACTTTCAGTTTCGGATCATAGCCTTTTGGCGACGTGCTTGAATTGGGCCCCAGAGTCGTCCCCTCATCGCAAATGGTATTTCCCGGCATCCCTTACGCGAGATGAGGAATCCTGCAAGAAGCTTAGGGCGGCCATTGGTGAGTTCTTTGAGCTGAATAAGATTAGTGACACCTCGATCTTTACCCAATGGGACGCCTTCAAGGCGTCGACACGGGGCACGTGCATTGCATTGAACTCCGCCCTGAACAGGCTTCGTCGTGAGGAGAGGGAGGCGCTGGAGGCGGAACTGACGACGTTTGAAACTGCGCATAAGCAGAATCCTTCTAGAAAGACCCTTCGCCCTCTTGCCGCGGTGCGAGGGAAGCTCAGGGCGCACTATAATAATCGAGCTGAATATACCCTCCTGCGCCTACGGCGCCTCTCCTACGCTCAGGGCAACAAAGTGGGGAAGCACTTAGCACGGCAGCTCCGTGATAAACGTGAGAGGGAATATGTGGGTGGCATTCAAACCCCCTCCGGGGTAGTGGAACACAGGGATGTGGTTAAGGCAGAGCTCTTCGGCGACTTCTATGCCGCACTATACTCGGCGGACCGCCTGGTGCCGGCCGCTCAACAAGCATACTTGGAGGGCCTGTCGCTACCGCGGGTCTGCAAGGAATGGAATGAGCTCTTGGAGGCCCAGTTTACTAGGGAGGAGGTGCTTTCAGCCATTCGGTCCCTTAAACCGCAAAAGGCCCCGGGCCCGGACGGCTATACGGCCTCATTTTATCAGACGTTCGCGTCCGAGTTGGGAGACCACTTGGTGCTCATTTTCAACAGCATGAGGGAGGCGGGCCACACTTCTGGCACTATGGCGGAGGCTATGATTTCGATTATTCCCAAGGCGGGGAAAGACCCCTCCAAATGTGAATCGTACCGGCCCATAGCCCTCCTGAATGTTGATGCCAAATTGTATTCTTCTATCTTAGCCACCCAGCTCAAGGACCTTATGCCTGCTCTCATCCATCCGGATCAATCGGGCTTTATAAAGGGTCGTCAGACCCATGATAACACCAGACGGCTGATTCACCTGATTGAGAAAGCCGAGCGCTTTAGGATTCCAGCTGTTCTGTTAGGCCTTGACGCTGAAAAGGCGTTTGATCGGGTGGACTGGAACTTTCTCTTTGGTACTCTTCATGCTTTTGGCTTTTCTCCCAAATTTATAGATATGCTTCGGGCCAACTATCATGGCCTGCGTTCGAGAGTTATGGTGAATGGTCATGTCTCACCATTTTTTGCTCATTCCCGAGGCACAAGGCAGGGCTGCCCCCTATCTCCCTTACTCTTTGCGCTTAGCATTGAGCCTCTTGCAATTAGGGTGCGAGAGGACCCAGATATTGTGGGCCTCCCCTTTTCGGGGGAACAGCACAAAATATCTTTGTTTGCTGATGATGTCCTCTTGTCGCTAGCTGACCCCGGGACTTCCCTTCCGCGGGTGCAGGACGTGCTGTCCCAGTTCGAAGCAGTGGCGGGATTCCGGGTGAACCCCGGCAAATCGTACATACTCAATCTCACGCTTCCGCCCTCTGAGGTAGAGCGCATTCGACCGCTCACGCCCCTGGCCTGGTCGGGCTCCTCTATTCAATATCTAGGGGTCAAGCTGACCTCCTCCATCGCCACCTTGTATGCAGCTAACTTCCCTCCTCTGCTGACTCAGATACAGGCTGAGCTGAATCGCTGGAAGCCTATGTTTATCTCTTGGCTTGGACGCGTGCATGCTGTCAAGATGACGCTGCTCCCCAAGCTTCTATATCTGTTCCAAGCCCTCCCCATTCCCTTGGACGGGGGGGGTTTTCGACGTCTGAAGACTATGGTTCTGCGTTACATCTGGCAAGGGGGCCGTGCTAGACTCTCCTTTCTTACGCTTCGCCGGCCTTTGGGGAAGGGCGGGGCTGGCCTTCCAGACATGCTTCTTTACTACAAGGCGGCACAACTCCGGGTGTTGGCTGAATGGATCCAAATGGAGTCAGAGAAGCATTGGCTGCATATGGACAAGAGTGTGGCGGGGCGCTCTGTTTGGGACCTGGTTTGGAAGGCGAAGGGGGATCGGCCTCGCAACGCATACATTAGCACCCCTACGAGCACCACTCTGAAGGTCTGGGACTCGGTCTCTAATGATGAGAGATGGACCTCCTTTCCTTCCCCCTTCACACCTATTCACTTTAATCCAGCGTTTCCGCCGGCTCTTGTTGAGGGGCCCTTTGATGGGTGGAAGGCGGGGGGCTGCCACGCACTTACACATTTGTTTCATGGCTATGAGCCGCTCACCTTCCAAAATTGCATGCGTGACTATGGTGTGCCACCTACCGAGCGCTACCGGCACGCCCAGCTGCTACATTGGGCATTGTCTCCTGAGGTGCGGGACGCTGCGACGAGGCCTCCCACGGATTTCGAATCTTACATTACTCGCACATCCTCTATGAAGGGGGTGATTTCCTTTCTCTATGATTTACTGTTTACCACGGCTATTTCACCTCGCCCTAGATACATGGGTTTGTGGGAGGAGCACCTGGGGCGGGACATCTCCGACGAAGAGTGGTCCCATCTTTGGCGAGATCTACACACATTCAATCATTCGATCGATCTGAGAGAAGCACATATGAAGACCATGCTAGATTGGTATCTGTATCCGACCTGGCTGAAAAATATTTTTCCCTCAGCATCTGATAGATGTTGGCGGGGCTGTGGTCTCCTGGGGGACTTTCGCCATATCTGGTGGGATTGCCCCATCATACGCCCTTATTGGGAGGAGATTCTGTCTCATATTAGGGAGATCCTGGGCTACCCAATTCCAGATTCCATTGGCTTTGTGCTCCTGGGCCTTCGGGACCCGCTTCGGGAGCACCAAACCAGGGCTGACAAGCACATTCTTTGGCTCTGTTTGGGAGCGGCCAAACTGACTCTGGCTGCTGCATGGAAAAAGAGGGAGGCCCCGGCTCTTTCCCTTTGGTTTGCTAGGTTATGGAGGCTGCTGAGTGTGGAGTGTATGGCGGATATTTTCAGAAATAACTTTAAGAACTTTACTTTCAGATGGGGCCCACTGGTCTGCTTTCTCTCTCGGGGGTTGCCGTCAGCGGTTTGCCCACCCACTATACGTGCCTTACATCTGATTCAGGTGTGAACTGTGCTTGTGTGAATGGTTGTTGTCAGGCTGCCACCATTGGGGGGATGGGTGCACTGGGGAGGTTGGTGCCTCTGGGGGGGGGGGGGTTTGGTTTGTTTTTCTTTTCTGAAGGGGGTTGTGGACGATTTGATTTTTATGATCTTCCTTGCCGCGTTGTTTTTCTTATGACCGATCTGCTTGGAGGCGTACATGGACTTGGTCGACTAAGCCTCTGACTTGGATAGACTTGCCCGATACCAAGGCGGGCTTTCCCCTCCGGATTTCACGGGGGGCTTGACATTGTCCCGGGCAGATTTTTGAACCTTTTTTTTTTTAACTCTTATGTCCTGCCCTGAGTGATGACGCTGCTCAGCCCTTCATAACTGTTACTGCTGCTCGGCCTTTTGCATTGGCCCCTGCGTGGGCACTTCTTTGATTTGCAATTCATGTGCTTTCATCCCCTTTCTCTTCTGTTGTTCCTATCTTTCTATTCTCTCAATAAAAATATCTTTACCAAAAAAAAAAAGTCAAAAGCCTCATAGGACACTTGTGTAAGGGCTCAAAGGGAGCAACCATCAAGTATGTTAAGACAAGATTTAAGTCTCATTGAGGCACAATAAAGGGAGTAGGTGGGAATTTATTAGTGAGACCCTTCAAAAATCTTAAAACTACAGGAGATTTGAAAAGAGACGGCTGATCCGGCAAACATAGAAATGCCGACAAGGCAGAGAGATAACCCTTGACTGTGGCAACAGCAAGCCCTTGCTGTGCCAAAGAAAGAGCAAACTAGAGAATATCAGATAAATGGGCTTTCAAAGGGTCTACAGATTTCTCTCCACACCAGGTGACAAATTTTGACCATCTGTAAGAATAAATGGATTTAGTGGAGTCACGCCTAGCCGATAATATGACATCCACCACATCATGTGGGAGAGAAAAGGAATTCAGGTTGCCCCGTTCAATCTCCAGGCATGAAGGTGTAATGTCTGGAGGTGGGGGTGTAGAACCTGCCCCTCCATCTGAGAGAGGAGGTCTGCCCTGAGAGGGAGGCGGAGCGGTGGGTGAGAGGAGATGTGGAGAAGATCTGTGTACCACACCCTTCTTGGCCAATCTGGGGCGACCAATATGACTTGGGCCCGGTCTTGGCGAATCTTCCTCAGAACCCGAGGAATCAAAGGTATGGTAGGAAACGCGTAACGGAGTTGTCTTCTCCAACTCGACTGAAACCCGTCCCCCAAGGCTCCTTGCATTGGATACTGGAGACTGCAAAAAGACGGGCAGTAAGCATTCTCGTGAGTGGCGAACAGGTCCACCCGAGGAGTTCCCCACATCTGAAAGATGTCGTAAACTACCTCTGGATGGAGCCTCCACTCGTGGTCGGCCGAGAACTGCCGACTGAGAGTGTCCGCACAAACGTTCAGAACTCCGGCCAGATGATTTGCCATCAGACAGATCTGATGGTCCTGAACCCAGGACCAGAGCCGCAGAGCCTTCCTGATGAGACACTGCAACCCCACTCCTCCCTGCTTGTTGATGTACCACATCGCGGTCGTGTTGTCCGTCAGGACTTGAACTGACCGACCGCGAAGGGAAGGGAGGAAGGCCTTGAGCGCCAAACATATCGCCCGCAATTCCAGAAGGTTGACATGAAGCAACCTTTCCTCTGGAGACCAAAGACTCTTGACCTCTCAGTTCCCCAGATGAGCACCCCACCCTAGAGTGGATGCATCCGTTATTACTGTGGCCACCGGTGGAGGCAGTTGAAAAGGCTTCCCCTGAGACAGGTTGCCTTCCACGCCCCACCAAGTCAGATCCGCTGCAGCTTCTCTGGAGATCCTCACCGACTCCCTGAGATCTCTGTTGTGCTGATACCACTGTCTGCGGAGGCACCACTGGAGTGCCCTCATGTGCCAGCGTGCATGGTTGACCAACAGAATGCATGAAGCCATCAGACCGAGCAGGCGAAGGATCTCAAGCCTGGAACGACCGCTCCATTGTAAAATAAAGGAATAATTTCCTGAATGTCGCGAATCCTTTGAGGAGGAGGGAATGCACGACATACAGTTGTGTCCAGTACAGCAACTATGAACAGGATGCGCTGGGAGGGCACCAGGTGAGACTTGGGTACATTTATCGAAAAACCCAACCTGTACAACAACTGGGTTGTCTCTTGCAGATGTTGGAGCACTCTCTCTGACGACTCTGCTTTGATCAGCCAGTCGTCCAAATAGGGGAATACTGGAATCCCCGACCTTCTGAGATGTGCTGCCACCACCGCCATCACCTTGGTAAAGACTCGAGGCGCAGTAGTAATTCCAAAAGGAAGGACCGCAATCTGATAGTGTTGCGACCCCACCGTAAAACAGAGATACTTCCTGTGCGACTTCAGGATTGGGATGTGAAAATACGCATCCTGCAAGTCGAGCGACACCATCCAGGCTTGTTCCAGCAGCGCTTGAAGAACCTGCGCAAGGGTGAGCATCTTGAATTTTACTTGTTTCAGATAGAGATTCAAGATCCTGAGATCCAGGATTGGACGAAGCTTGCTATCCTTCTTGGGAATCAGGAAATACCTGGAGTAGCATCCCTGACCCCTTTGCTGCTCTGGAACCACCTCTATCGCACCCTTTCTTAATAGAGTCTGCACTTCCTCCTGTAGAAGCAACAGATGTTCCTCTGTGCAGAAACCTTGGCAAGGAGGGTAATTGGGAGGGAATTCCCGAAAGGGAAGAGCATACGCATTTTCTACGAGATTGAGAACCCAAAGATCTGATGTAACCGATTCCCAATCCCGTAGAAAGTGGGTAAGCCGACCCACCACCGGACCCGCATAATCCTGAATGGCGGCTCTAGGGCTGATTTTCTTTGGCTGGGGGGTTGGAGGAGGCAGAGGAGGAAGAGGCCTGACGTCCACGAGGACGGGCTCTTTGCTTTCCCCTGTAAGATCTGTACAAGATATTCTGCTGCTGCTGCTGTTGTTGCTGCTGCTGACCTTTTCGATAATTGCGAAAGGAAGAGCATCCAAAACCTCTGAATCTCCTGGCCGAAGAACCTCTGATCTGGAGACCTAAAGATTTGGCAGTAGCTCAACTGTCCTTAAACCTCTCTAAGGCAGTATTGGCCTTTTTGCCAAAGAGACCAACACCATCAAATGGCAGATCCAATAAAGCTGCTTGAACATCTGCAGAAAAGTCTGATGATTTTAGCCAAGCCGACTTTCTTGTGGCAACCGCAGTGCCCATGATGCGAGTCACAGAATCAGCAGTGTCCAATCTGCTTTGTATTACTTGTCGTGCCGCAGCTTGAGCGTCAGACAACACTTCCTCAAAATCACTCCTACTTCCATCAGGAATCTTAGGAGCCAAAGAACGCATTGAATCCATAAGTGCGTGCACATATCTCCCCATGAGACAAGTGGCATTAGTGGACTTCAATGCCATACTTGCCTAGGAGAAAGTCTTTTTGGCCACCTGATCCTGTTTCTTGGCCTCCTTATCCCCAGGCACTTGGGGAAACGCACTCAAAGACTTCTTCGAACATGCTGCCTGAATGACCAGGCTCTCAGGAGAAGGATGAGATGTTAAAAAGGCAGGGTCTTCTGGTGCAACCCTGTATCGTCTTGCCACACTTTTGGAAACAGCCGGAGAAGTTAGAGGCTTTTTCCACACCTCCATAATAGGCTCTGTTAAAGCCTCATTAAACGGAAGCAACGGTTCCACCACCGAACTAGGCGAGTGTAGGACCTCAGTAAGAAGGTTAGACTTAGATTCAACTGTTGGCAAAGTCAAATTAAGAAGTCCAGCAGCCTTCCTCATTACGACATGATAAGGCTGGACGTCCTTTGAAGGCGCATCAGAACCTGATGGTAACTCCCATTCCAGGGAAAAATCCAGACCACTAGCATCTGCCAGGTCTTCAAAGCAGTCTTCTTCTAGTTCACCTTACTCCACATCAGGATGAGAGTCAGCATATCTCTGCTCCTCCAAAAGGCGTTGAACCTCCCTCCTGGACCTCTCCTTAACACGCCTCTCCACTGGATCCACCATCGACTCCAACGGAGCCGGAACCGACGTCTGTATCGAATCCGATGGTCCAGTGGGTTGTACTCGAGGTCGACTTGGAGCGGGCGACGCCGGGACCGGTGTCGACGTCATCGGCGGGGCCGTGTATTGCCATGGCGGCATCGGGACCGGCATAAACGGAGCCGGGGCACCCCCAAATTGTAGGCCAGTGGAACCATGGGACCGAAAGGTGCTCCAGAGGGGTACCAAGCCCTCGTAAAGACGCCATACATTGCGTTCACAACGCTGATGGGTCTTGGCCTGGGGAAGGAAAATGTGGCTGAACACCCTCAGGCTGGACTTGAGGTGGGAACGAATCTGACTCCTCCACTGGCAAGATTCCCCTTCCACCTGAACTTCTTCCTCTCGGGCCGGGGACGGCGCCGGAGACGGATCGGAAGCCGGAGTCGGCGACTGCACCTGCGACTCCGAATGCGAAGCCTCTCCGTCCCGATTCGAAGCTTCCTGCGGTGGGATCACCTTCGATCGAACCTTCTTTGGCGACTTCGATCTCGAGTCCGACTCCTTTCCCGAATGACGTTGGGACACATGTCTCCTCTTCTTATGCTTCCTTCTTGATTTTGAAGCATGTTCCGTTGAGGACTTCGAGGTCGACTCCTCTCGAGATCTAGATCTTGACTTCGACCTCGACCTTCTCGAACGAGATTGTGAAGACTTCCCACCTTTGTCAACCTTCAACTTCACCACCAGGAGCTTGGTTTCTCTTTCCCACAGGGCCTTCGGGTTCATCTTTCGACAAGATGAACACCCATCCACATCATGATCAGAGCTTAGGCACCATAAGCAGCCCTCTTGCGGGTCCGTGATGGACATCATCTTCCTGCATTCCTTGCAGGGCTAGAAGCGAGTCTTCTTCGTCGACATCGTCACGAAACAAAGAAGCAGAAAAACGAAGGAAATAGCAACAAAGTCACTAGAAAGCGACTGAGATTCCCCGAAACCGTTAGCGTCGACGATGCGGAAAAAAGGAACTGATGTCATCACGCCGGCGTGGGCCTATTATGGGCGTCGGTGAAGTCAGTGGAGTCGCGTGCGATGCCGTGTCTCTATGACGTCCAAGTCCACGTCGGCGCGAAGCTACGAAAAGAATTTCCGAATGTTGCTGACACAAGGGGATATTCACAAGGTGAGGAATCCACTGGCAGATGTACCTATCAGAAAATGTTTATTTATTAGCAATTTTCAGGATTTATGAGTGTTTTGCTCATTAAAACACAGAGTTCAAGTACTATTTGACCTAATGTGTTTTTTATATCCTTGCAAATACAGTCTATGTATGGGTGATTACATTGTTTAGCCTCAGTTTTGGGGCTGCAATGGTGTGAGAAAAAATTATATATGTCCATACATATATGTGGAGCTAGATATATGTGATTTCCATATATAATTTTATATTATTTCCGGGGTCCCCGCACATGGGCGGGAATATTCAGTGCTTAAGACTATTGACGAGGATCCCCTGGAAGAGAAATACACACTATTTGGGTTTCTCCTGCGACTATAGAAAGTGCCAATGACGAGTGAACCAGTTGCTAAACATCAGCCAAAAGGCTTGTGGTGGTAGTGTACGTGAGGGGCTTCCTATATTTTTTAATAACAGTCCTTAACATTTGATGTCAAGTGCCCACTGGCACCATATGCTTTTGCTCTATATATACAACCCTATAGATGACTCAACTCTGTGTTGCACCCAAGCGAGTTTGTGTCCTAGAATTGATTGTCATAGAGACTTTGTCATAAGTGAACAAAATAAAGCATTGAATGGAGTGATTGACATTGGGGTTTTGTTTTTTTGAAGTTGGTTTTGAGTGGAGGGCACCCCTCTGTCTTACTGCCCTTCTTTAACGCCTTTGTTTGTGCCTTAGCAAGTGAGTTGCCTGTCTTCATGGTGAGTCTCACCCTCTTAGATTAAGGGCCGAGGAAGACTTGAACTTAGAGTAAAGACGATGGGTAAGTAGTCATGCCATTTCCATTCACTATTGAGTCACATAATTAGAGAAGGAAAAATAGTATACCGCGAAGCTTAAACATGTTACCTAGGGTTGCATGTATATTAAAAGTAACTTTTAAAGGGCATCCACTTAACCTTTTATTTTCTATACCCATGATATTTGGTACTGTGGTACTCATGTTTGGTTCCTGCACACCAGCATGATGCCATTGCTTCTTTACTTCTAATCTCAACAAAACGTTATGATTAAAAAGTCGAACCACCAAACTCTACCTGAGACCATTACTCTGTAATTTGAGTATGTCCTTAATGGATGACCTAACACGTAACAGGAATCAAGTGATTGGGGTGTTTATGTGGCACCCAGGGTGAAGTCAACTACACAAGTCCAATCCAATACCTTATATTTTTGCACCTCCAGCCAGAAGAGCAGGTCATTCTCAAGAAAGTCGTTTTTCAAGAAGACAAAGCGTTGGAACTGCTTCACTGTGACCGGATTAAGGAGGGCTTTCCGGAACTCGATGATCTCTCTTGAAGAAGAAATCCACTTACTGTCCAAGTGCTGTGGAAAACAGATTAATAAAATAATTATTTATTAAACAAATAATTTGTAGTCCAGTGACCAGACTGCTCGGCTCTACGTAGCATAACTATTAAGGAACATTGGAAGGAGTTAATAAAGGCACAGAGATGACACAGGAGAAAACATAGGCTGTTCACCTTCTCCATGGACGTGTTCAAGTGGTCGAGAGCAAGAAGACAAATGCCAGAGTGCTGTTTTTGCAGTATCATGTTTTTCAAATAATGAAGATTCTCTTCAGCCTCTGTTATCCATAAACATGTTAGATGGGAAAATGATGCAAAATATGTATTTATCTGGAGATCTTTATAAATGTGGTATATATTTATATGAATTTGTGGATTTTTACCATGAGTGATCTCTAAATGTCTGAATCCTTTGACATAATCTCGGAGTAGGGTAACATGTAGGATTGTGAATCTGTGTTTGTAGTTTGAATCCATAAATCTATGTGTATACATTTCTGAGAAGTGGTCTGTAAGTATGTGACTTTCGGACACTTTGTGAATTGTTATGAGTGTGTTATCTTTATGTGTTTTGGGTTACTTCTAAGTTATGCACTGAAGTGATCAGCCAGTGCAAATAACAGATACACAGGTAAAATATTTGTCTTTGTGTTATTACAGCAACAAAAAAATAATAATTAACACAACTATCAATGTATTCACTTTTATATTTACGTGTATTCGTTTTGGGGTGGAGGGTTGCGTTTCTGCATGCACGTATCACTGTGTTTGAAACTGGTCTACTTTTCAAAGTTTGTGCATATGTTTTCTCACTCTGTTTTTAATTTGTCTCATTTATGCTCTCTCAACTCGTTATCTCACATCTGTAACTTTATTATCACTCTCTGAGGTGAATTCCTGTTATTTCCTGGTCTTTTTGCTTTTTGGAATCTGTCTCTCACCTCCTCTACTACCCTACGTCTGCCCCTCTAGTCTCCCTCTCTTCTATGCCTAGTCTTTTCAACTGCTTGCCTTGGTCTCCCTCTCCCCTGTGGCCTGAGTTGTCTCTCTCTATTCATTATACCTCTGAGCTTTCACTTCAGTCTTTCTTTCTCAGACTGGCATCTTTGATCTACCACCTCTCTATTTATGAGAATATCAGCATAAATATTTTAGAAAAGAAATCAAGAAAAAGAAGAACAACATTTTCAATGCTTAAAAACACAGGAAGGGGATGGCCAAAAAATATAAGAAGGTATGTGGTATCATAGAAGAAAGTAGAACCACATAGGAGGCTTGCAATCTTAGATCATGAGACGGCTCCTAGTCGGTAGTGAGATAAGTGGAATGTGAACACAGGGATTTAGTCCAACATTGCAACTACAAAAAAGGTTAGGATGCAATATGTACTGTTATGGTGTTAACAGATATAACTGAAGAAATGTTGTGTTTGATATGTAAGAGGGATAGAAAACCTAATTAGTGCAGTTAATGTTTGTTCTTGCTTTCAGTTGTCTGACTAATAAAACAGTTTTTAAATAAAACACATTACAATTCTTAGCAATTAATGTATTAAAAGATAAGATAGGGTCGAGAAGAAAGCCATCCCAACAGTCTTCTTGACTGAATCAATTGTTTCTGTAGTCCTGTGTGTTTCCTAATTTTCGACTTCTTGCATTGTGTTGACTCATGAGATGCAGCCTTCCGCTCCTCTGTGTCTAAGTAATTTTGCCTTTCATATTCACATTGTATCCACTACTGTTCTTACCAATCTTGACAATGGTTTGATTCTGTTATTTATTGTCCTCACTCAGAAAGTGAAGTGTTTTTTTGTCTAAAATGATCATAGAATGACTAAACAGTAGAAACGAGATAACTTTCTCCTCTGTCGCAGTCTTTCTCTCTGTCTCTTTCCCGTTATCCTCTTAAGGAACGATGTTCTACTAATGGCGGTGGAAAGCGGCAGAGTTTTTATTACGGCAGCCACACACTGAAGGTAAAGCGGGGATTTTCTATCCAGTTCCAACAGTAAAGAAACAAGATTAGTGAGGCAGTGGAACAGGCTGGAGTATACTAATTAAAACAAAAACAAGTACCGAGTCCCACCAGACTTTTTAGGCAACAAAAGTATTAAAATACTACATAGGTCCACTGGTAAAAGTTCAAAAGTGCACCATCAAATAAACGAGGTGGATGCCAGTGTGAAGAGTTTTAAATGAAAACCTTCAAAAATATACTGTGTTCTGACTGTAGAAGTCTGAAAAAAACATCAAACTTAAATTGCAGACTCATCAGCATTATTCTGATAACTTTACTTCCGTCGTTTACTTGTGACTTCCATGTACACTGCAGACCGCTTCAAAATGTCAGAGTCTCTTCTGCCAGCAGCTTTCTATAGTTGCAGACCCTTTTTTGTTGCTCCCTTCTTTCTTGGCATACTTTCTTTTTTTTCTTAAGTATTCTCCTCATTTTATAAGTAATACCCTTGACCTTATCTTGTGGAATTCCAGGATCCCTGTGGGGGCTTTGAGGAACTTGACTTATGGATTGAATCTAGACATTCTACAACTGAGGAATACATGGGACCTTGCTTTTGTTAGACTGGAAGTCAACGTTGCAGCTCAAGGACTCTTACTTTTCCATTCTGATCTGCAATGGTATCAGAGGTTTCTCCTGTGACTTGTTGTTTATCCAAGTTGTTAAGGCTTTCATTACCTATTCAGAAGCAAGTACTGATAATGTTTTTACAAATTATTATGGTCATATTACAGAATCCCTCCAAGTAACATACACATTTAGAGATGGCAGCATTTTGGCTTCAGAGCCAAGCTCTTCAGAAATGAAGAGGAGAGATCTACATTTGTTTCATGATGGTGGTGAATTTAGTTCATCCTCATTTCAGAAGTCACATGAAGAAAACAACAAGAAGGTGCGACATTAGGAAACTGACTGAAATATATATATATTAACTTAAAAAACCATAGGTTTCAGGCCTTATATACTTAGGAATTAGCATTAAAAAAAACATTGAAATTGCTCCTATATAGTTAGTTGTACTAACTATATTTCGCGCACCCGCAATCCACTGCTGATGATGTCACATATTACATCATTCATGACATGGTCAGTGACATCACTGATGACATCACTGATGACATCTCATTTGACATCACTGATGACATCATCCAGTGACTGTGTGTTTCTGTAAAGTTTAAATATGTTTTACATATTGAAGAATGAGTGGATGTATAAGTGTCTGGATGAAGGATTTAGTAGGTGCGTGACTGAGTGATTAAATGTGTCTTACTAAATGCATGGGTTAGTGACTAAACTGTCTGAATGTGTGCATCAGTATGTCTGTTGTTGTGTAAGCTGCTGCATGTGTTGATCAGTAGCTATATGAGTGGCTATATGGGTTATTGATTGGTTGCCCAAGTATTTGAATGGGAGACTGAGTGTGTGTGTGGCTGGGAGGTGTGTGACTCTGCATAGATGTGTGAGCAGTTGATTCACTAGGTGTATGAGTTCAAGAGTGCATGTTGAAACAGCTATATGGGCGGTTCACAGTGTGCATGGGTGTGTTGGTGAGTGAATGGATATCTCAGTGCTACATGTCCAATGAAGTACATATGTAAAACACAGTGCATGTGAGAGTTGGCATATATGAATGACTATACATGAGAGCCAGTGAATGTGCGAGTGGCTGTATGGATCATTGTGTACTTGTATCAGTGATTGTATAATTGAGTAAGTATGTGTTAGTATATGTTTGAATAAGTAAGGTGTTGTGTGTATAACTGTATAGTTGAGGATATGGAAGTGTGATTGATTCTTTGCATGACTGACTAGGTGTGTGAGTAACTCCATGGATGAGTGGCAGTGGGTGAGTGTCTGTATAGGTGTATGAGTGCATATGATAGTGTTGTATTGATGAGTGACTGTATGTATGAGTGATTCAATGGGCAAATGAGTGAATGTGTGTGTAGACCTAGGAATCAGTGAGTGCATATGTAGTAGCTGGTATTGGTGTGTCAAGGGTTTCAAGAATGGTAGTCTGTATTTAACAGTGGGTGTATCAAAGGTTATATTAGAGTGTGAGGAGGTGCATCGTATTATCACATGAATGATATCATCAGTGATGTGAATAGTGATGTCGAATGAGATGTCATCAGTGATGTCACTTGAGATGTCACCAGTGATGTCATCAGTGATGTCACTGACCATGTCATGAATGATGTAATATGTGACATCATCAGCAGTGGATTGCGGGTGCGCGAAATATAGTTAGTACAACTAACTATATAGGAGCAATTTCAATGGTTTTTTAAATGCTAATTCCTAACTATATAAGGCCTGAAGAACAAGTTACTTACCTTCGGTAACGCTTTTTCTGGTAGATACAGTATCTGCCTGTGGATTCCTCACCTTGTGACTATCCCCCTTGCGCCAGCAACGTTCGGAAAATTCTTTGTAGGACGCCGGCGTGGTCGACGTCATAGGAGCACGGCACTGCGCGCGACTCCGTCTGACGTCACCGACTCCTCATAAGGCCCACGTCGGCGTGATGACGTCAGTTCCGCCCTTTTTTCCGTGCCTTCGAGGCACCCGGACGGACCAACAAATATATACAAATATACAATGTACACAGTACACGCAATCCAAAAACACACTAAAAGTGCATAGCAAAAGCATAAAATACATACGTACATAAACCTAGGTATAGCAGAGTGGACAACGGGGAGGCGGGTGGGTCAGTGAGAAATCCACAGGCAGATACTGTATCTACCAGAAAAAGCGTTACCGAAGGTAAGTAACTTGTTCTTCTGATAGATACATCTGCCTTGTGGATTCCTCACCTTGTGAATAGAGTCCCACAGCAGTCCCCACTCCCGGAGGAGGTTGTCCACTCTGCTATACCAGGAAATCTTGGAGGACAGAGCGCGCAAAGTGGCCGTCCCTCCTTGAAGTATTACGGGGTTCCCAAGGCCTACACGCTCCAGAGATTACCCACTTACACACAAGAACTGTTGGCACGGAAACTGTAAAATGCAAAGAACAAGTTTATTAAGACCCCATGGGGTGGTGGTACACTCAAACAGCACCCTTCGGTAATGCAAGAGGTATCACACCGAACACCGGTGTGACCCCGTTTATATACAATTTTGGGGCAATAAAAGATAGGCGGCATAAGTTAAGACACAGTTTTAGAGACATATATGGTCATGTTTTGGAACACTGCCAGCTCATTGGTGGGTTTCAAACCCGTTGGTCAGTTAGCGGCACATTCCTGAGGGTTTACGGGTCAGTAAGAACTGCGCATGTGTGGCTTGACCAGTACTAAAAATAGCCTGTTGCTGGGCAGATGAGAGTGGTCAGTGGAACGGACAAAGGACTAAAGGGCACGTCGGCCACGAGGCCGCTCATGGTCTAAGATGGCCGCTGCGACATTCAAAATGGCGTTTATCGTATATAGCCAAGTTAAGGAGGACAACGTGTAGGTTCAGCTAGTCGCTAATCCAAGCGGGCCAATTACGACAGACGACCCTTTTAGCGTTTAGCTGAATCTACCTCATAATGAACATACTCTGGATATTCGTCCTCGATGTCTATTAACATAATTTGTGTCACCTCTTTGTGTAGCATTATTTTGTCATGGGCAAGAGCTCGTCTCGATGGTAAGCAAGCTGATAGACACATTGAACATAAGGTAGGGCCACATTGGATACACAAACATATAAAGAACATTACTCCCACAAGTATGCAGAGAATTGTCAACAGTTTCCAGCCCCAAGTTGCAATCATGGACCAGAACCATCCAGAAAGTGTCCAAGTTCCATTGTCCGGGTGTATTTCGGCAGCTATTTTATGCAGCTTGGAAATCGCATCATACACAGATGGAGAATTATCAGGGACGTAGACACAACAGCTGCTTCCGATAATTCTACATGCCCCCCCACGATCAGCCAAAACAACGTCCAGCACCATCCGGTTTTGAAGGGTGACAATTCTGGAAATCTGCAGTTCTTTGGTAATATTTCCCAGGGCAATAGCAGTGTCATTCGCAACAGCCTCGACAACGCGAGTCAGCCGTCTGATTTTCCGGCTGTTCAATGCAGCCCCCACAAAGGAGAATAGTCCCAGATTGAAATCCACATACTGTTGTAATGCAGTGTCCGTTTGATCAATGTCCTCTAGAGCAACAGTTCGCTTAACTCTGTTCAAAACAAAATCGTGGTACAGAGTATAGTCGTTGTGGTACATCGGTGGGGCAATGAATACAGGAGGTAGCACAAACGATACATAACATGTGCCCAACCACCCCACTGGAAGCTGATGGTACCCCTTCGTTCCACAGATAAAGTAGGTGTTTCGAGATGCAACAAATGAAATGCCATTCGGGCTATCAAACGTGAGAGTAATATTACATTCGCTTTTCCCCACTGCAATCGTGCCCTTGTTTCGGATACATAAATCGGCTTTTGTGGCAATGACATTTATGACATGAGCACTGGATACATTCACATTCCGCTGATTGCTATATATTCGTGGAGCAGATACATTATCAGGCCTGTATTCCTCCCATTCAAAACGTGTACCCTCTGCCCGTGGAAACCCATCCTTGTCATGGGGACATTCTTTATTTAGGCGAAAAAGCACCCCCCCTTTTGTTGGCCATCTCAAAGTAAAGAGGAGAGTGTACCAAGCATTGCAAGACCCATTGTGCGAAAACGGGAGTGGAATAAGTGGGGTGCCCCCTCTCTTCTGGTGCCCAGGCAACATTCCACACACCCAGCAGTTAGAGGTATTGGTCATGTTATGCATGTGGTGAAGAATCTGAATGAAGCTGTTATTTAAGTACGTTTGGCGATGGCGTTCTTCATGGAATGGCAATGTAAAATGGAAATGTTCAGACGGTGCCGGGGTAGTCGGCAGCAAATGTTCTCGTACAGGCACCACAAGTTCGACTACCCAGGCTATAACAGCTATCACCACAATAGTTAGAACAAAGAGAAAGGCACCCAATATTTTCTTGTCACGGGATGCCGTTGATGCCATAGTTCAAGAAAGTTCGTACAGAGTCTGAAGTAGCACGAATTGTTCACAAATTGTTCACAAATTGTCCCAGATACACGTGCGTGTATACCTAAAAAAAAAGAAAAATGCGGTGCTGAACTCCGAGGTAGCCGTTGTTTTTTTCTCCGGGCCAAGACGGGTGTCGCTACTCTGGCAGAACTGATCCCCCCCCCTTGGAATTCCCGGTTTCCGTTTCACAAACCTGGAGCGGTAACCAACCAGTCATAAAAAAGGAACAAAAATCTTCTTATCGCGGGCGTAGATTGTAGCGCTCTCTTCCGGTAGCAGATTGGTCCGGGAAGACTCCCTCCACTTCGGCCGACGTCACAGCTGGGCTCTTTTCTTTCTCCAGGATCTCCTTATAGTCAGTCAGCACAGCAGGAGTCACCAGGTCCGGAGAGACACGGCGACAATGGGTCGAATGCACCCACCGCTTCCTGTTCGTCACTCGTACTGCGGTGCGGGTCGCCAAGAGGACCTGCTTGGGGCCTTTCCACCTGGGCTCCAAACTGCTTGCTCTCTCAAACGAGCGGATCATCACGTGGTCCCCAGGACGAAGATCGTGGCCTTCTCCAGTGGAGTTATCAGGGAGCGCTTCTCGAACCTGTTGATGAATAGAGAGCAAATCATTTGTTAATCGTGCCAAATAATCATTCATCATAACACAAGGCACATCATGTATTAATCGCGGCTTGGGCACCCCCCAGATATTCATGGGGCGGCCAAACACCACCTCATAGGGCGTAAGGCCAGTTCGTGAGTGGGGTACTGATCTAAGAGAGAGCAGTGCTAGCGGCAATGCATCTGGCCACTTCAACGATGTAGACGCCACGATTTTGGCCAGCTTAAGCTTCAAGGTGGCATTGTACCGCTCGACCAAACCTGCTGACTGAGGGTGGAATACAGCGTGGAACTTTTGCTGAATCCCCAACCCCTTCAGTACATATTCCACAATCTTTCCAACAAAATGGGGCCCATTATCGCTCCACAGAAATTTGCAAACTCCAAAGCGAGGAAAGAACTCCTTAAGCAACACCTTAGCTGTTGTCAAAGCTGTATTGTCTTTCGTGGGGTAGGCCTCAACCCATTTGCTAAAAGCACACACCACCACTAGGACGTACTTCAGGTTGTTGCAGCGCTCGAGTTGGATGTAATCCATTTGAAGCACTTCAAACGGTGCTGAAGGTGGAACGAACCCTCCTTTCGGAGTATGGGTCCCCTTCCCAGGATTGTGTTGCAAGCATACCAGGCAGGTCTGCACTACTCTCTTTGCAGTATTCGCAATCTCAGAATGTTCCCAAACTCGTGTTAAAAGCCGGGTGATTGCAAGAGCTCCGACATGGGCCAGTCCATGAGTCATCTGGACCATCGCCTGTAAGTAAGCCGCAGGCAATTTCCACTTCTCCATGTCTTTGCTTCTCCAACAACCTTCGTCATCTAGTACCCCATCTACTGCCCAAGCCGCAAGTTCAGATTCTGTAGCTGATTTTTGAATATCCCGTATCTCTGCTCTAGCATCACTCCATCTCTCAGCCTGTGATTGTACCACGTACATAGGGGAGCTAGTTCGGGACATAGCCGTCTGCCTTGCTATGCTATCTGCAAAGGCATTTCCTTGACCCACTTTATCCGTGATCTTTTTATGGGCACTGCACTTCACTATCGCTACTTTCTTGGGGCAAAGCAACGCGTTTAGGAGATCCCGCACTAACTCTCTGTGCATAATGTGCTCCCCGTGTGATGTCAGAAACCCACGTTCCCTCCAGAGAAGTCCGAAATCATGGGCCACTCCAAAGGCATACCGGCTGTCTGTGTATATGTTCACACATAGGCCAGCACTCAATTCGCAGGCTCTTGTTAAAGCTATCAGCTCTGCTGCCTGAGCCGATTTTTGTGGTATTCTAGCTGTTTCAACCACCGTCTTAAGAGTCGTGATCGCATATGCTGCGGAAGTCGTACCATCTGGCAGCCTCAAACACGATCCATCAACCCACAGTTCCCCATCCACATCTGGAAGTGGCACATCCTGTAAGTCAACACGACCCTTTGTCTGTTCCTCAGTCAGGAAAACACAATCATGATGTTTTTCTTCCTGACCCTCCTCGGCCGGATAGGGCAATAAAGTCGCGGGGTTCAAAGTAGCGCATCTTTTCAATGTTATGTGTGGCGCTAAAAGTGTCAGCTCATATCCTGTAAGTCGTGCACTCGTGAGGTATTGGGTCTTTGTTTGGTTTAACAGGGCATCTACTGCGTGAGGAACTAACACCAACAGTTTGTGTGATAACACTATGCCCTCACTCTGTCGTATGGCTACTGCTGTTGCCGCTACCGCTCGAAAACACCCAGGCAACCCTCGTGCTACAGGATCCAAAATAGCAGAGAAGTATGCACATGGTCTCTGCTTATCCCCGTGTAACTGCACTAACACTGACAACGCGCACCCATCATTCTCATGCACGTACAATGTGAAAAGTTTCGTGTAGTCTGGTGTTCCTAACACAGGTGCAGAACAAAGGGCCTGTCTCAACTGCTCAAAGGCTTTCTGACATTCGTCTGTCCACTCAAGAGGCATTGGTGTAGTTTTGGACAATAATGCTAGCAAAGGTTTTATGATATGTGAAAAACCCATGATCCATTGTCTACAAAAAGATGTCAACCCTATGAAGGCACGCACATCTCTCTGCGTGCGGGGGACTGGTGTGTCTAAAATTGCCTGAATTCGATCAGATGTTAATGCCCGCCCCTCCTTAGACAACAGATGACCGAGGTAGGTCACCTGGGGTCTACAGTATTGAAGCTTTTTCTTGGAAACCTTGTGATTGTTTTGTGCCAAAAAGGAAAGCAACGCAAGCGTACTCTGTTCACATTGTGCATAAGAGTCGGCGGCAAGCAGAAGGTCATCCACATACTGGATGAGCGCCACGCCAGACTGCAATTTAAAGGAATCTAGTTGACGTTTCAAAGCCTGGCTATAGATGCTAGGGCTCTCAGTATATCCTTGGGGAACACGACAAAATCTATACGATTTATTATTGAGCGTAAAACCAAACAGATATCTGCTATCTGGGTGAACAGGGATAGAAAAGAACGCATTCTTTAGGTCAATAACGCTAAAAGTGGTGGCTGTCGGCGGAACCAAAGTAAGCAAAGTCGTGATATCAGACACCACTGGGTATTGGGGAATGACAATTTTATTTATTTCACGTAAATCAATAATAAATCGATAGATCTTGCCATCTGAGTCTCTCTTAAGAATCGGTAGAATAGGGCTGTTGCAAACATTATAAGGGACCTCCTCCACCACCCCTGCAGAAATCAAATCCTGAACAATATGCGTCAGTGCAATTTCACCTTCCTTCGAGATCTTATACTGTGGCACTCGTGGTAGAGGGGCCCCCTCCTTAACAGTAATGTGTATTGGTGGAATGCGCATCTCTCCCACATCCGTATCTGATGTCGCCCACAACGTGTGCGGCAGAGAGGCCAAAGCGGGAATATCTAAAATGACACAAAATCTGTCAGGGTCAGGGCAATCATCAGGGTCAGGGTAGTTGTCATTCAGAATAACCCGCACTCCCTCTGGAGCGCAGCGTATTGTTGCTCGAAAATATTTAAGCAAGTCAATGCCCAAGATATTATCTGGGGTATGGGGCGATAACAAAAATTGGCCAAAACTAAAGTATTTGTCAATGCATAGTGCAAGGGGCTTGGACAATGGGCTGGGGGAGGGTGTGCCATCAAACCCTACACACGTAATCATTTCGCCAGACAGGGGAGCCCTCGGAACCAAGTTTTTCGACAGAGCGCTACGAGTAGCTCCTGTGTCGACTAGAAACTGATCAGTAGAACCCAAAATACCCGCTGTTACATATGGACCTTGCTGATCTACTGGCACTTCAACTGATTCCTTACCCCATCCTACGCAATCCTATGCATGCACATAATCCTGATGTTCCACATTCTCTCCTTCCAAAATCTGATATTGATTCCGTCTATCAAACGTATTTCGTTCGTCCTGGCCACGGCCCCTCTCCTCAACCTGTCTACGATCACCTCCTCCACCTCTCATTCCAGTATAACCTCCTCTTGACCTTCCACTACCTCGCCCACGCTGGCTACGCTGTTCACGAAGTACCGGACAATCGTCGGCCCAATGCCCAAACTCCTTACAATAAGCACACTGATCCTCCGCAATGTCCGTACGACCATACGATGCGTTACCTCCACCTCGTCTACCTCTCTCATTCCCTCTACCCTGTGTTCCCCGAACCTGCGCCAACATCACCTTCGTTTTCAATTCCTTCGTCTTTTTCTCTACACTTTCTTTAGCCTCCACCTCCTGCCGCTCATAATACTGAGCCATAGTTAACAAGGACGCAGGGGTCGCCGTGGCCCAGGAACTTTCACTCAATTTCAATCGCTTAGCAATCTCTGGTAGGAGATTAGCCACATACTTATCTACAAACAAATGCCGACCCGTATCGTCAGTTAAAGATTGACCACTGTAATCATGAAATGCCTCCTCGAAGCGTGTAAAGAAATCTGAGACTGTTTCATCTGGTTTCTGCTTGCACGACGTTAACATGGTCCAATCTATCTTTTTGGCAGGAACGAGCGTTTTCAATTTATGCAAAATAGCTGCCGGAAGATCTAGAATTAGCTGACAAGGCTTACATGCTGGTTCTCTATCTAAATCTGCAGCATTTATCTCTTTCCAGGTCCCCCCCAAAATCGTTTCGTCATTAGTTTTACGAATTTGCCTCCACATATCAGGTGGTAAAATTAGCCCAAAAAACAAATCTATATCTACAAGAGTCATCACACAAGACGATATAGCCCCCTCTACCCCCTCATAGAATGCCGCTGGGTTCTTTCGGAGATCAGGTAAAGAGTTTTTCAGTGCCATAACATCTGCCCTATTCCATGGCGTATATACCCAATTGTACACAAAATACCCTTTCGCATCCTTCGACAACTTATCATCATCCGTACCTTCCCCTTTTGGTGGAACATACAAAGGCGCCGCTTCACGCATAGGCATAACATGCAACGCAGAGCTCTTATCTGAACCACGAAGAGAACACTCCTTAACCGCCTCATCATTTCCCGGCTCAGACTCCTTTTGCCTCCGTTTCCGTTCCTGTCGCAAATGGGTTGTCTCATCCCGCAGCGCGATCAAATGCTTGAACAGGTCATCAACATCTGTAAGATCAAAATCACCTTTAGCCAAATTCTCACGATACACCGACAAAACTTTAGGCTCTAACGTATCAGAAAACTCACGATATGCGCTTACAACTTCATCCGCTAGGCTGGACAAAAAATACATTAATTCAAGATCCGACCACCCCGTTTTCTCTGATATCAATTGATCCTGAGTAACACTATGCTTATTCACTTTGCGAGCCCAACTACGTAAATGAGCGGACCTCTCCGCGGTAAACCTGAGAGCCGATACACCCTTCTTGCCCAACTTATCCCGTCCGTCATCATCAGAATCCACAGCTGGAGCCGTCGGCGTAACGTACGGGGGCGGTGACCGATCTAACAAAGAGAAATCATCAATTTCATTATTAAGGACAGGATAAAGTGGTCGGCGAATAGGAAATTGACCAGTCGTTAGCAATTTACGCTCCCGTTCCTCCCTTTCTTTCTTCTCCTGAGCCTCCTTCTCCTCCAGCTGTAAAGCCTTATCCCGAGCAGCCTTGCGCTGCTCTTTGTCCGCCAAGGCAACCTCACGCTTCATTCGTTCACGCGCCGCTTTCTCCCACATTCGCACACAATCAAACATGTTTTGTCTAGACCTGCGTTGAAACATACATTGCTCTACAAATTGGATTTTACTCAAATCGTACGACCCGTGTAGGGGCCATTGCAATTCGGGGTCGGCCTTAGTGTACTTATGCCACAATTTACTGTACATAATAGGGGGGAGGCCAAACTTAATATACATCTCCCTGTTTGGTGTTCCCTCTGGGGGAGCCGGCTGTGATTCCGCTAACCTAATTGAGGTACCATCTCCTAAACAACACATTCCCCGGAGTGTGCTAAAAACAGGCATGTTCAAAGAGTATCACGAAAGCGTGACACCGGACCAAATGGCACTTACAGTTCTTCTCACGATTGTGCCGCTCAAAGGAAAAAACAAAGTTAGAGAAACATCTCTACATGCCTGCCTATGTGAAGTGCACTACACATATAAGTTCAAAGATCACAAATTCACAATGTTAGCTAACTCAAATCAAAGTTCATAGAATTCGGCAAGCGTCCTCACCGATCACAAAGCACAGATTTTCAGTAAGCGTCCGAAGACTACCTTACCGAACACAATTCGTAGGACTTCAGTAAGCGTCCGAAGACTACCTTACCGAACACAAAGCTTACCAAATACTCAACTGTCCAGGTTCCAACTGCCAAGGTCTTGTAAGCCAAATCAGCCAAACGGCACTCTCTCAGTGATGCGGACACTTCGAAAACTCAGTCGGAGACCGGCGCCACCTGGAAGGTCAGATCGGAAGGAAAGGAAAAAACACCGTGGCAGCCAAGACTCGGGTCACTCGTGGCAGCGCGCGCCCATGGCGGATTTCCAAGCCTTCGTCACGACCTCTCCTTCGGGCATCCGAGTCGCCGATGAGTCCCTTCGTGGTCGCCAATTGAAGTATTACGGGGTTCCCAAGGCCTACACGCTCCAGAGATTACCCACTTACACACAAGAACTGTTGGCACGGAAACTGTAAAATGCAAAGAACAAGTTTATTAAGACCCCATGGGGTGGTGGTACACTCAAACAGCACCCTTCGGTAATGCAAGAGGTATCACACCGAACACCGGTGTGACCCCGTTTATATACAATTTTGGGGCAATAAAAGATAGGCGGCATAAGTTAAGACACAGTTTTAGAGACATATATGGTCATGTTTTGGAACACTGCCAGCTCATTGGTGGGTTTCAAACCCGTTGGTCAGTTAGCGGCACATTCCTGAGGGTTTACGGGTCAGTAAGAACTGCGCATGTGTGGCTTGACCAGTACTAAAAATAGCCTGTTGCTGGGCAGATGAGAGTGGTCAGTGGAACGGACAAAGGACTAAAGGGCACGTCGGCCACGAGGCCGCTCATGGTCTAAGATGGCCGCTGCGACATTCAAAATGGCGTTTATCGTATATAGCCAAGTTAAGGAGGACAACGTGTAGGTTCAGCTAGTCGCTAATCCAAGCGGGCCAATTACGACATCCTCAGCTCAGCATCCAAGCAGTAGTGCTTCGCAAAGGTGTGGAGGGAGGCCCAAGTCGCGGTCCCGCAAATGTCCTCAACAGGAACACCTCTAGACAATGCAGATGTTGCAGACTTTGCTCTAGTTGAATGAGCTCTAATACCCTCAGGAGGGTCCTTACCCGCCAGAGAGTAGCAAATCTTGATGCACAGGATAATCCACCTGGAAAGTGTGCGCTTGTGCACCGCTCTGCCCTTCTTGCAGCCAGCAAAACCCACGAAGAGCTGATCGTCAACACGATAGTCTTTAGTCCTATCAAGATAGAAACTAACTGCTCTCTTCGGGTCCAAGCGATGAAGCCTCTCCTCCTCCTTGGAAGGGTGTGGGGGGGGATAAAAGGTAGGAAGGGTAATGGAATGTCCTAGATGGAAGGGAGTTACCACCTTAGGCAGAAAAGCAGCCCTGGTCCTGAGAACCATTCTTTCAGCATGAATGGACAAGAACGGGGGCTTGGAACTAAGAGCCTGAAGCTCACTTACCCTCCTTGCCGAGGTAATTGCAACCAAGAAGACCGTTTTAAAAGAAAGAAGCCTCATGGGACACTTGTGCAAGGGTTCAAACGGAGAACCCATCAGATAAGTTAACACAAGATTCAAGTCCCAATGAGGAATAATAAAAGGAGAAGGAGGGAACTTATTAGTGAGTCCCTTCAAAAATCTTAACACTACAGGAGACTTAAAAAGAGAGGGCTGATCCGGCAAACAAAGAAAAGGCGACAAGGCCGAAAGATATCCTTTGACCGTAGCAACAGCAAACCCTTGCCGTGCCAGAGAAAGAGCAAACAACAAAATGTCAGACAAATGAGCCTTCAAAGGGTCAACATCCCTCTCCCTGCACCAAGAGACAAACTTAGACCACCTATACGAATAGATGGACTTGGTGGAGTCACGCCTGGCAGAAAGAATGACATCCACCACATCGTGAGGGAGAGAAAAGGAATTCAAGTTGCCCCGTTCAATCTCCAGGCATGAAGGTGTAATGTCTGGAGGTGGGGGTGTAGAACTTGCCCCTCCACCTGAGAGAGGAGGTCTGCCCTGAGAGGAGACGGAGTGGCGGGCGAGAGGAGAGGTGGAGAAGGTCCGAGTACCACACCCTTCTTGGCCAATCCGGGGCGACCAAAATGACTTGGGCCCGGTCTTGGTGAATCTTCCTCAGAACCCGAGGAATCAAGGGTATGGGGAGAAACGCGTAAATGAGCTGACCTCCCCAGCTCAACTGAAGCGCGTCCCCCAATGCTCCTTGCATTGGATAGTGGAGACTGCGGAATGACGGGCAGTGAGCATTCTCGCAAGTGGCAAACAGGTCCACCGGAGGAGTCCCCCACACGTCGTGAACAACCTCCGGGTGAAGCCTCCACTCGTGGTCGGCAGAGAACTGCCGACTGAGAACGTCTGCACGTACGTTCAGAACTCCGGCCAGATGATTTGCCATCAGACAAATCCGATGATCCTGAACCCAGGACCAGAGACGCAGAGCCTCTTTGCAGAGACACTGCGACCCTACTCCTCCCTGCTTGTTGATGTACCACATCGCGGTCGTGTTGTCCGTCAGGACTTGGATCGACTGACCGCGAAGGGAAGGGAGGAAGGCCTTGAGCGCCAGACGTATCGCCTGTAGGAGAGTAGGGTCTGCAATCCTATGATCACCCCAGATTTTTGCTTTTTGCTTCACTGGTTTACGACTTCTCTGGCTGTGGGCCTGCTAATCAGACCCACAGCCTTGCTGTTCTCTCACTAAATTGACAAGTGTACCTTAGGTGCATTTACCAATTGGTACTGGGCCACCTTATCAGACCCTGTAACTCAGGGCATAGGTGTACCCAGGGCCTACCAGGGGCTGCAGCATGTATTATGCCACCCCTGGCTGGCCATCTAAATCTGACACAACTGGCTGCAAGACAGCTGGGGCAAGGTGGTGTAATCACCCTTTGCTTTAGATATAGTATACCTATATCTATCCCTAAAATGGACACCCGTATTCCTATCAGTCACTCCTATGGCAGGCCTTGACAATCCTGAAGGCAGAGTGCTTGGAATCGTGTGAGATGGTGCTCTGGCATGAGCTGAGCCCGTTTGCAGCTTGCGGACCCAAGTCCTAATAGCTGTTCCATGATAACGCATACCATATACTCTTAAGTGCATTATAAACCTCGCGGTTATATGCTATCTCTGGTATCGCTTTATCAAAACATGTCGAGTAAGGTGTCATACGAATTGGAATACTAACCCCTCGCCAATTCTGGCGACGGGGTTAGCATTCCACCCTTCTAGAGGGACACAACATGTATGTAACTGTGAACCCCGGTTAAAGTTAACTCGAGCCTCAGCATCACAAAATGGATGCTGTCAACACAGACACAAGTCTGACCCCCTGCAGCTGGGAGTCCTTCCAGCGAGGGGAGCTTGGACAAAGGGTTTCCTGTCAGGGGCGGTGCTAGCACCATCCTAGACAGGGTTTTGTGTATCCTGGGTAGGCAGGGCTTTAGAGGAAGGTGACTGCAAGTGGCACCCCGTTGCTCACTATGCATCTGCCGGCTAGAACCAGTTCCAGGGGCACACCAGCCCCTGACCTGGGGAAAGTCCGGCATGGGAGAGGGGTGTAACCACCCCCCTTCCTGGTCCCACCCATGGGCAGGACCTAGTCGCGTGCCAGCCCCTTTTCCTAGTATAAAGATAGGAGCGGGCCCCCTTCCAAATTAGATCATCTTTGAATCCTGAAACTACTTTCTACGAAAGGAACTCTCGACTTCTTCTCAAGATTGAGTAGTCACCCTGCATCCGCAGGCACCATCCAAGAACACTGCGATTTGCTGCACGTCCTTCCTCCGGAATCCGACTGACCAGCACGACGAGACCCGGCTTCCCTGGCACCTCTGACCTCTACCTACGTCTACAGCTCAGCTGAGAACTGTGGGTGCGACGAGACCTCGAGGGACCGGCCATCTTCAAGACTGCACGACGCTTGCCCAGCACGACCGCCGAGGGATCCTCGAGTGAGTGCTTTGGGGTCCGAGAAGCCCCAACCCTGAGTGTGAGAAGTTGGCCCAATATGCAACGTTCGCTATTCTAGCGACCGCTATGTATCGTTCCAACGACCCTTATGGTGTTTGGTTGTAAGTCAACCTATAGACCAGCTATCCTAGTAGCGTGGATACGAGCAGTCTAAGGCTAAAGACTCGAGAGGGCGTGTTAAGCCAGCTGTTTACCACACATGTACCCCTTGAACACCCAGTGAAAGGACACCACACAAGTGTTATGAAAATAAACAGTATATTTATTAAGAATCACAACAGCCCTGTACTTTTTATGAGGACAGGGTACTAAGCACAAACCAAATCTCTTTAGCAAATACTTCAAGTGCACAATTAGGAACAAGTGTCCGAGGACACGGAAAGATTAAGGTCTCGGGCGGACCCGATAAGGCAAGTCGGAAGCGAGGGACTCGGGACCCTAGAGTAAGGAGGCTATGCAGGCACCGAAATGCCGAGTTACCTAGCCACGAGGGCTGCGGCTGCACAAGTCTTACAGGCGTCGGGGTCTTCGCTGACGAGCCAGGAGCCGGAAGAAAAGGAGTTGCTGGCCGGCGACCAGTGCTGAATAGTTCGTAGAGGTCCAAGCCTGGATCGGAGATTGAAGAAACCTGAAAGCAGAGGGGACCAAGTTCGTACTACTAGCCAGTAGTCAGAGGGTACCAAGAAGGCACCGGTTGGCCGTCACCTCGACCAGGTGAGTGGGCGACGCTAGGCTCTGCAGTCTCACGGACCAGGAGGCGTTGTCGGCGACCACGGTGGAGGTGCGAGCTGTCCCACGAAGGATGATGCTGTCGGCGTCGCTGGGCCCAGGATGGGGCAACAAGCCTTGGCAGTTCTCAGGGCCACGTGGTGGGCCTAAGAGGGCGTCTTGAGTGGACCAGGAGGGTCCGGGGTGCTTCTCGCAAAGATGGAAGCAAGGGCCAGTCTGGAGCAACCAGACCAGCAGTACGGATTCTCGGATGTCGTCACAGAAGGACACAAGCCAGCGGCTAGTGACCAGACAACGTGCTGAGCAGCGAGCAGAAGGGCCCCACGCAGATCGTGGAGATGCTGGGAGACTGCACTTCGGTGCTGGAGCGGCTCAGGGTCGGGGCTTCTCGGACCCCAGAGCACTCACCAGAGAGTTACCTCGATGGTCGTGCTGGTTTTTAAGAGCGTGCAGGTTCTGATGATGGCCGGTCCCTCGAGGTCTCGTCGCACCCACAGATCACAGCTGAGCTGATGACGTGGGTAGAGGTCAGAGGTGCCAGGGAAGCCGGTTCTCGTCGAGCTGGGCCGTCGGATTCCTTGAGGAAGGACTTACAGCAAACCGCAGAGTTCTTAGTTGGTGCCCGCTGATGCGGGGTGACTACTCCTTAGTCACAAGGGAGAAATCTTGAGAAGAGTCTTGAATGTCCTTTCGTAGAAAGTAGTTCTTGAATCAAAGATGATCTAATTTGGAAGGGTCCCCGCTCCGGTCTTTATTCTAAAGAAAGGGGTGGGTACATGACTAGGTCCTGCCCTAAGGGTGGGACCAGGAAGGGGGGTAGTTACACCCCTCTCCCCTGCCGGACTTTCCCCAGGCCAGGGCTGTCGCCCCTGGAACTGGTTCTAACCGGCAGATGCGTAGTGAGCACCGGGGTGCCACTCCGCAGTCACCTTCTCGCCAAAGCCCTACCTACCCAGAATACACAAACCCTGTCTGGGACGGTGCGAACAGCGCCCTCGACAGGAAACCCTTTGTCCAAGTGCTCCTCGCTGGAAGGACTCCCAGCAGCAGGAGGTCAGACTCGTGTCTGTGGTGGCAGCACCCATTTTGTGGAGCTGAGGCTTCAGTTAACTTTAACCGGGGTTCACAGTTACGTACATGTCGTGTCCCTCTAGAAGGGTGGGATGCTAACCTCATCGCCAGAATTGGTGAGAGGGCAGCACCCCGATTCGTATGACACCTTACTCGACATGCCTTGATAACGCGACACCGGAGTTACCGATATGGTACGCGTTATCATGGAACAGCTATTGGGGCTTGATTCCGCAAGCTGCAACCGGGCTCGGCTCGGGCCTGAACCTAGCTCACACGAGCCCACGCACTCTGCCTTCAGGATTGTTAAGGCCTGCCATAGGAGTGACTGATAGGAACTCGGGTGTCCATTGTATGGTTAGATATAGAGCTACTATACCTACAGCGAAGGGTGGTTACACGGCTTCGCCCCAGCTGTCGTGCAGCCAGTTGTGTCAAATTTAGGAGGCCAGCCAGGGGTGGCATAATACATGCTTCAGCCCCTGGCGGCCCTGGGTACACCTATGCCCTGCGTTACGGGGTCTGATAAGGTGGCCCAGTACCAATTGGTAAATGCACCTAGGGTACATTTCGTAATTTAGAAAGAGAACAGCCAGGCTGTGGGTCTGATTAGCAGGCCCACAGCCAGAGAAAGTCGTAAACCAGTGAAACAAAAGCAAAAAAATCTGGGTGATCATAGGATTGCAGACCCTACTCTCCTACATGACCCCCCCCCAAACGTCGGAACAATAAGCTAACCTTGACCAGGTGAGTCTTCTTGTTCTAAGTGGAAATATCTGGAGAGCCCATCGGCATTGCCATGATCAGTACCAGGTCTATGTTCCACTGTAAAGTCCATCCCCTGTAGGGAAATGGACCACCTAAGCAGTTTGGGGTTTTCACCCTTCATCTGATTTAGCCACAAGAGGGGCTTATGGTTGGTCTGAATCTTGAAGTGAGTACCAAATAAGTATGGCCTCAGCTTCTTCAGGGCCCAAACCACAGCAAAGGCCTCCCTCTCAATAGCTGACCAATTCTTCTCTCTAGGGGTCAGCCTTCTGCTTATAAAAGCAATGGGCTGGTCTTGACCATCAAAATTCAGTTGAGAAAGAACAGCTCCCACACCCAACTCAGAAGCATCTGTTTGGACAATGAATGGTTTGGAGTAGTCCGGACTCTTGAGGATAGGCGCCGTGCACATGGCCTGCTTTAGGTCATCGAATGCTTTTTGACAGCTCGCTGTCCACTGAACCTTTTTTGGCATTTTCTTACTTGTCAGTTCGTTTAATGGTGTCACAATTGAACCATAGTTCCTGACAAACTTCCTATAGTAACCAGTCAGGCCCAAGAAAGCTCGAACCTGAGTCTGGGTGGTTGGAGGAGCCCAGTCCCTGATTGACTGTATCTTGCTCTCCAGTGGCTGAACCTGACCTCCACCTACAAGGTGGCCCAGGTATACAACCTGTGTCTGCCCTATCTGGCACTTGGTGGCCTTGATAGTGAGACCTGCTGCTTGCAGTGCCTCTAACGTCTTCCGCAGGTGGACCAGGTGATCCTCCCAGGTGGAGCTAAAGACAGCAATATCGTCAAGATACGCCGCACAGAAGTCATCCAGCCCAGTAAGGACTTGATTCACCAACCGTTGGAAGGTGGCAGGTGCATTTTTCAGACCAAAGGGCATCACCACGAACTGGTAATGCCCACCAGGGGTTGAAAATGCGGTTTTAGGCTTGGCGTCCTCAGCTAACCTGATTTGCCAATACCCAGCTGTCAGGTCAAACGTACTTAGGTAGTTGGCCGAAGCCAATCTATCGATAAGCTCGTCTGCCCTTGGTATTGGGTGGGCGTCCGTCTTAGTGACTGCATTGAGACCCCTGTAGTCTACGCAAAACCTCATCTCTCTCTTACCACCCTGGGTGTGAGGTTTCGGCACTAGAACTACGGGACTAGCCCAAGGGCTATCCGAGGGTTCAAGGACTCCCAACTCCAACATTTTCTGCACTTCACTTTTGATGCAGTCTCTAACGTGATCAGGCTGCCTGTAGATTTTACTCTTGACTGGCAAGCTGTCACCAGTGTCAACCTCATGGGTGCACCAATCGGTCTGACTGGGTGTTAGAGAAAACATATGCCTGAACGACTGAAGAACCTGTTTACAGTCGCTCTGTTGATGTTCGGAGAGGCTGCCACAAAAGACAACACCATCTACCGAGCCATCGTCAGGATTCTGAGTGAGCAGGTCGGGGAGAGGGTCGCTCTCCTCTTCCTGTCCCTCATCTAGGGCCATGAGCAAACTCATGTCCTTCCTGTCGACATATGCTTTTAGCCTGTTGACATGAAGCACCCTGTGGGGGCTCCGGGGAGTTCCCAGGTCGACCAGGTAGGTGACCTCTCCCTTTTTCTCCAGGATGGTGTAGGGCCCGGACCATTTGTCCTTGAGTGCTGCTGGGGCCACTGGCTCCAACACCCACACCTTCTGTCCGGGCTGGTAAACAGTCAAGACAGCCTTTTGGTCATGCCAAGTTTTTTGGAGTTCTTGGCTGGCCTTAAGGTTTTCGGATGCCTTTTCCATGTACTCAGCCATCCGCGAGCGGAGGCCAAGCACATAGTCCACTATGTTGGCTGCAGGCTTTTTGAGAGGTCTCTCCCATCCTTCCTTCACCAAACACAGGGGTCCCCTTACAGGATGCCCGTACAGAAGTTCAAAAGGGCTGTAGCCAACCCCCTTCTGCGGGACTTCTCTGTAGGCGAACAAGAGGCAGGGAATCAGGACGTCCCATCTACGCCGAAGCTTTTCCGGTAGTCCATGAATCATCCCTTTTAGGGTCCTGTTGAATCTCTCAACAAGCCCATTGCATTGTGGATGATAGGGTGTAGTGAACTTGTAGTTAACACCACATTCCTTCCACATAGCAGTTAAGTAGCTCGACATGAAGTTTGCACCTCTGTCGGAGACGACCTCCTTAGGGAAGCCCACTCTGGAGAATACTCCAACCAGGGCTCTTGCCACAACAGGTGCTGTAGTGGTCCTAAGGGGAATAGCTTCAGGATACCTGGTGGCATGATCCACTACCACCAGTATAAACTTGTGCCCTGAGGCTGTAGGTGGTTCCATGGGACCGACGATGTCGATCCCAACCCGTTCAAAGGGCACCCCCACCACAGGCATTGGTATAAGGGGGGCCTTTGTCGTGCCACCTGACTTACCACTGGCTTGGCAAGTGACCCAGGAGCGGCAAAACTCCTTGGTATCCTCGTTCATGTGAGGCCAGTGAAAGTGTGAGACAAGCCTGTCCCACGTTTTCGTCTGGCCTAAGTGACCTGCTAAGGGAATCTCGTGGGCCAAGGTAAGTAGGAAACCACGCTGAGACAAGGGTACAACCAGCCTCCTGGTCATGCCAGGCTTGGGGTCTCTTGACTCAGTGTACAGGAGTCCATCTTCCCAGTATACCTTGCGGGTACCTGTGGCGTTCCCAGCAGCCTCAGCAGCAGCCTGCTGTCTGAGGGGTTCAAGAGAAGGGCAGTCTAACTGGTCCTTCCCCAGGTCTTCCCTTGAGGGTCCCCCTGAACCCAAGAATTCAACTTGATCAAGTTCGAATTCCCTTGGCTCAGTTTCCCTCAATTCCTGTAGGTCAGCCTCCTCTGAGACTTGATCCTCGACCTGGGGCAAGGGGGAAGGCGCAGCCTTAACCCTACTGCTCTTTTTCTTGGGAGGTGTCTGGTCCGTTGTTCCAGGATCCAGCACCTGTTCAGTGGGGCATTTCCTGACCTGTGACCTAGTCACAGCGAACACATGTGCTGGCAAACCTAACATTTCCATGTGAGTCCGGTGCTCCACTTCTGACCATTGTGACGACTCCAAATCATTGCCCAACAAACAATCCACTGGGAGGTCTGGACTAACTACAACCTTCTTGTGGCCAGTTACCCCTCCCCAGGAGAAAGCTACAATTGCCATACTGTGATTGGTAGTGACATTGCTTGCATTGGTCACCAGGAATTCTGTACCTGGCATGATCTGTCCAGGGTCCACAAAGTTAGGCGTCACCATGGTGACGCTGGCACAAGTGTCCCTATAGGCCTGAGCCATCTTTCCATTTATGAAAGGCGTCTGTCGGTATTTGCCCAAAGTATTGGGGCTTACGTCAGGGGATACGTCTGCGTCCCCTGTACTGACAAGGACAGCCTGAGTGAGTGTGCCAACTAAGTTGTCACGCCCCTCAGAACCCAGGGTTAACCCTACTAAACCCTTGGGAGGTGCACTACCACTGCTGACTGTACTAGGGGGCACAGGTGCCTTAGGGGCTGCAGTGGCAGGAGTCTGCCCTCCTCCTTTCTTGGTGCACTCACTAAACCAGTGAGACTTACTTTTACAGTACTGGCACCATCTTTTGGATTGGCCTTCTTTCTTCTTTTGGGGAGCCTGACCCCCACCCTCTTTGGGTTGTTGGGGACCTGTCGAAGACTTCTGGTCATTTTGTTCCCCTTTAGAATCTTTACCCTTCTGGTCTGCTTTCTTCTGACCACCTTGATTCTGGCCCTGGTTCTGCTTAACTCTTGTACGAACCCATCTGTCTGCCTTCTTTCCCAATTCTTGGGGAGAGGTCAGATCCGAGTCGACAAGATGCTGATGCAACAACTGGTTCTGACAATTGTTTAAAATTTGTTCTCTCATCATCAAATTATACAATCCTTGATAATCAGTAACCTTACTGCCCAGCAACCAGCCCTCAAAAGCCTTAGTGGCACAATCGACGAAATCAGACCAATCTTGAGACTGCGTTTTCTGGGTATCCCTGAACAGCACCCTGTACTGCTCAGTGGTTAGGCCGAACCCTTCAACGAGTGTATTTTTCAAGATTTGGTAATTGTTAGCATCCTCCACCCTTGTGGTGAGGAGCTTGTCTCTTCCTTTTCCTTCAAAGGAGAGCCACAAGATAGCTGCCCACTGACTCTGGGGAACACCCTGCACAGTGCAGGCCCTCTCCAACGCAGTAATCCATTTGTGGATGTCATCCCCTTGTTTAAAGGGGGGCACTATCTTACCAAGGTGTTTCGTATCGAAACTCTTTTCCCTATTACTAGGTACATTGCTGCCACCAGTGGGGACTACCCCACTTAACTGTTGCTCTCTAGCAAAGGCAAGCCTTTCTTTGGCCAGGGCAAGTTCTTCCCTTTCGATCCTCAGATTAGCTGCCCTTTCCTTAGCTTCGTACACTCTCCTCTGAGGGGACGTCATCCCTCTCTGAGAAGAGTTGTGAGAGCCATTGGTTCGAAGGGATCCGCCAGAGTCTCTTGACAGAGATCGGGCTCGTCCATTCCCAATGTTAAGCTGACCTGATAGTGGCCCCAGGGGTCCCCCAGTACCGCTATCATGTTTGCTTAAGTTGGACCTGCTTAGTCTGACGACTTCTACCTGTCCCTTATCTGCCTCATCCCCAGAGAGATCCTCATCCTCATCCTCCTCCACATCCTCGTTCTCAGTTGCGAGGTGAATGAGGTCAGGATCGTCTCGGGTTCCCTCGAGGGGAGGCATGTCTCCTTCTGGATTAGAAGAGCTACGAAGTTTCTCAGCTCTCCTGGCATCATAAGTCTCCAAGAGACCAATCAGAAAGGACGTTGTGGGGTTAGACCCCTGCTGAATCTTCCTGGAGTGACACAGTCGTCTTAACTCCTTGAAGCTCAGCACAGTATATCCTGAAGGGATGACCTGTGGAGGGTCAACTGACACAAGGGGAGACCCAGAGTTTCCTCCTTTGTCCGACATACTGGTTCTAGTGTGGTGTAAGTGATGCACCTACCTACACTACGTGTTTACCTACTGTACCCTTGCTAAGAGTTGTAGCCAAGGTGTGCTAAGCCTTGAGGAGCTACAACAGCTGGTTCAGTAGAACTCAGAGTATTCGAAGCTTTTAGTTATATGTACTAACAGTACTTTGTGCGATCTTTCAACAAGATATTCTTAGGATACGTGTGGTAAAACAACAGCAAGCTCAAATCCCAACCGCTGCTCACCAATGTGAGAAGTTGGCCCGATATGCAACGTTCGCTATTCTAGCGACCGCTATGTATCGTTCCAACGACCCTTATGGTGTTTGGTTGTAAGTCAACCTATAGACCAGCTATCCTAGTAGCGTGGATACGAGCAGTCTAAGGCTAAAGACTCGAGAGGGCGTGTTAAGCCAGCTGTTTACCACACATGTACCCCTTGAACACCCAGTGAAAGGACACCACACAAGTGTTATGAAAATAAACAGTATATTTATTAAGAATCACAACAGCCCTGTACTCTTTATGAGGACAGGGTACTAAGCACAAACCAAATCTCTTTAGCAAATACTTCAAGTGCACAATTAGGAACAAGTGTCCGAGGACACGGAAAGATTAAGGTCTCGGGCGGACCCGATAAGGCAAGTCGGAAGCGAGGGACTCGGGACCCTAGAGTAAGGAGGCTATGCAGGCACCGAAATGCCGAGTTACCTAGCCACGAGGGCTGCGGCTGCACAAGTCTTACAGGCGTCGAGGTCTTCGCTGACGAGCCAGGAGCCGGAAGAAAAGGAGTTGCTGGCCGGCGACCAGTGCTGAATAGTTCGTAGAGATCCAAGCCTGGATCGGAGATTGAAGAAACCTGAAAGCAGAGGGGACCAAGTTCGTACTACTAGCCAGTAGTCAGAGGGTACCAAGAAGGCACCGGTTGGCCGTCACCTCGACCAGGTGAGTGGGCGACGCTAGGCTCTGCAGTCTCACGGACCAGGAGGCGTTGTCGGCGACCACGGTGGAGGTGCGAGCTGTCCCACGAAGGATGATGCTGTCGGCGTCGCTGGGCCCAGGATGGGGCAACAAGCCTTGGCAGTTCTCAGGGCCACGTGGTGGGCCTAAGAGGGCGTCTTGAGTGGACCAGGAGGGTCCGGGGTGCTTCTCGCAAAGATGGAAGCAAGGGCCAGTCTGGAGCAACCAGACCAGCAGTACGGATTCTCGGATGTCGTCACAGAAGGACACAAGCCAGCGGCTAGTGACCAGACAACGTGCTGAGCAGCGAGCAGAAGGGCCCCACGCAGATCGTGGAGATGCTGGGAGACTGCACTTCGGTGCTGGAGCGGCTCAGGGTCGGGGCTTCTCGGACCCCAGAGCACTCACCAGAGAGTTACCTCGATGGTCGTGCTGGTTTTTAAGAGCGTGCAGGTTCTGATGATGGCCGGTCCCTCGAGGTCTCGTCGCACCCACAGATCACAGCTGAGCTGATGACGTGGGTAGAGGTCAGAGGTGCCAGGGAAGCCGGTTCTCGTCGAGCTGGGCCGTCGGATTCCTTGAGGAAGGACTTACAGCAAACCGCAGAGTTCTTAGTTGGTGCCCGCTGATGCGGGGTGACTACTCCTTAGTCACAAGGGAGAAATCTTGAGAAGAGTCTTGAATGTCCTTTCGTAGAAAGTAGTTCTTGAATCAAAGATGATCTAATTTGGAAGGGTCCCCGCTCCGGTCTTTATTCTAAAGAAAGGGGTGGGTACATGACTAGGTCCTGCCCTAAGGGTGGGACCAGGAAGGGGGGTAGTTACACCCCTCTCCCCTGCCGGACTTTCCCCAGGCCAGGGCTGTCGCCCCTGGAACTGGTTCTAACCGGCAGATGCGTAGTGAGCACCGGGGTGCCACTCCGCAGTCACCTTCTCGCCAAAGCCCTACCTACCCAGAATACACAAACCCTGTCTGGGACGGTGCGAACAGCGCCCTCGACAGGAAACCCTTTGTCCAAGTGCTCCTCGCTGGAAGGACTCCCAGCAGCAGGAGGTCAGACTCGTGTCTGTGGTGGCAGCACCCATTTTGTGGAGCTGAGGCTTCAGTTAACTTTAACCGGGGTTCACAGTTACGTACATGTCGTGTCCCTCTAGAAGGGTGGGATGCTAACCTCATCGCCAGAATTGGTGAGAGGGCAGCACCCCGATTCGTATGACACCTTACTCGACATGCCTTGATAACGCGACACCGGAGTTACCGATATGGTACGCGTTATCATGGAACAGCTATTGGGGCTTGATTCCGCAAGCTGCAACCGGGCTCGGCTCGGGCCTGAACCTAGCTCACACGAGCCCACGCACTCTGCCTTCAGGATTGTTAAGGCCTGCCATAGGAGTGACTGATAGGAACTCGGGTGTCCATTGTATGGTTAGATATAGAGCTACTATACCTACAGCGAAGGGTGGTTACACGGCTTCGCCCCAGCTGTCGTGCAGCCAGTTGTGTCAAATTTAGGAGGCCAGCCAGGGGTGGCATAATACATGCTTCAGCCCCTGGCGGCCCTGGGTACACCTATGCCCTGCGTTACGGGGTCTGATAAGGTGGCCCAGTACCAATTGGTAAATGCACCTAGGGTACATTTCGTAATTTAGAAAGAGAACAGCCAGGCTGTGGGTCTGATTAGCAGGCCCACAGCCAGAGAAAGTCGTAAACCAGTGAAACAAAAGCAAAAAAATCTGGGTGATCATAGGATTGCAGACCCTACTCTCCTACACTGAGCAGCTCCAGCACCGAAGTTCAGCCCTCCAACATCCACCAGATCTGCGTGGGGCCCTTCTGCTTTTTGCCGCTCACCGCGTTGTCTGGCTACTAGCCCGCTGGCTTGTGGCCTTCCCGACGACGACCGACGACATCAACACTGCTGGTCTGGTTGCTCCAGACTGGCCCTAGCTCCCTTCCAAAAGAGGAGCACCCCGGACCCTCCTGGTCCACTCCAGACGCCATTTTGAGTCCACCACGTGGGCTTGAATTTGCCAAGACTTGTTGCCCCAATCCTGGGTCCAGCGACGTCGACAGCAGCAACCATCGTGGGACAGCTCGCACCTCCATCCTGGTCGCCGACAACGCCTCCTGGTCCGTTAGACTGTAGAGCCCAGCGTCGCCCACTCACCTGGTCGAGGTGACTCCATTCGGTGCCATCCTGGTGCCCATCTAATCACTGGCTAGTGATTCAGAACTTGGTTCCCTCTGCTTACAGGTGTCCTCCATCTTCGATCCAGGCTTGGATCACTTCGAACTTCTTCACTGGTCGCCTGCCAGCAACTTCTTCTTTCAGGCTCCATAGACTGCAACGAGGATTCCCAACGTCTTTCCAGACCTATGCATCCGCAGCTCCTGGGCTAGGTAACTTCGGCATTTCGGTGCCCCAGCATAGCCTCACTATCCAAGGGTCCAGATCCTTTTTCGTTTCAGCTCTACCTAGTTGGATTCGTCCGATATCACTAACTTTGTAAAATTCTAGCATCCATAGACTTTGTCCCGCATCCCGCGTGAGAGTGCACACTCTGCACCCGAGTCCCCTAGGCCTCCTGCTAGTAATCTGAAGGTTCAGTAGTCCAGTCCTAGCGATTCCAAAGCCTATTAGTCCAGTACTTACCTGGTAGTAATTTCGCATTCCACTTTTGTAGTATATGGTTTTTCGTGCCCCTCGGGCATTTGTGTAAATTGTGCAACTTAAAGTATTTTCGTAAGAGTTTTGTTGTGTGCTTAGTACCCTGTCCTCATAAAGAGTCCAGGGCTGTTGTGATCTAAATAAATACACTGTTTATTTTCATAGCACTTGTGTGGTGTCCTTTCACTTGGTGTTCAAGGGGTATATGTGATGGTATAACAGCTGGCTTAATACGCCCTCTAGAGTTTAGCCCGAAGACTGCTCGTATCCATGCTACTAGGATAGCTGGTCTATAAGGTTGACTTACAACCAATCATCAATAAGGGTTGTTTGGACTGATACAAAGTGCTCACTAGAATAGTGAACATTATATATCAGGCCAACTTCTCACATCGCCCGCAACTCTAGAAGGTTGATGTGAAGCAACCTTTCCTCTGGAGACCAAAGACCCTTGACCTCCAGATCCCCCAGATGAGCACCCCACCCTAGAGTGGATGCATCCGTTATCACCGTGGCCACCGATGGTGGAAGCTGAAAGGGCTTTCCTTGTGACAGATTGCCTTCCACGCCCCACCAAGACAGATCCGCTGCAGTTTCTCTGGAGATCTTCACTGACTCCCTGAGATCTCCGTTGTGCTGATACCACTGCCTGCGGAGGCACCACTGGAGTGCCCTCATGTGCCAGTGTGCATGGTTGACCAACAGAATGCAAGAAGCCATCAGACCGAGCAGGCGAAGGACCTTCAGGACTGGAACAACCGCTCCATCGTAGAACAAAGGAATCATTTCCTGAATGTCGCGAATACTTTGAGGCGGAGGGAATGCACGACATACAGTAGTGTCCAGTACCGCACCTATGAACAGGTTGCGCTGGGAGGGCACCAGGTGAGATTTGGGCACGTTTATCGAAAAACCTAATCTGTACAACAGCTGAGATGTCTCTTGCAGGTGATGAAGCACCTTCTCGGGCGACTCCGCTTTGATCAGCCAGTCGTCCAGATAGGGGAACACAGGAATTCCCGACCTCCTGAGATGCGCAGCCATCACCGCCATCACCTTGGTGAAAACTCGAGGCGCAGTAGTAAGTCCAAACGGAAGGACCGCAAACTGGTAGTGTTGCGATCCCAACGTAAAACGGAGATACTTCCTGTGCGACTTCAGGATTGGGATGTGAAAATACGCATCCTGCAAGTCGATTGACACCATCCAGTCTTCTTCCAACAGCGCTTGAAGAACCTGCGCAAGAGTGAGCATTTTGAACTTCTCCTGTTTGAGGTAGAGATTCAAAATCCTGAGGTCCAAGATTGGTCGTAACCTGCCATCCTTCTTGGGGATCAGGAAATATCGGGAGTAGCACCCCTGACCCCTCTCCTGCTCCGGGACCACCTCTATCGCGCCTTTTCTGAACAGAACCAGGACTTCTTCCTGCAGACGAAGCAGGTGGTCCTCCGAACAATAACCCTGGCAAGAAGGGTAATTGGGAGGGAACTCCTGGAAAGGAAGTGCATACCCATTTTCTACGAGATTGAGAACCCAAAGATCTGATGTAACCGATTCCCAATTTCGTAGAAAATGAGTAAGCCGACCCCCTACCGGACCCACATGATCCAGAATGGCGGATCTAGGGCTGCTTTGCTGTTGAGGGAGGGGGTTGATTATTAGAGGAAGAGGAGGAGGAGGAGGCCTGGCGTCCACAAGCACGACCCCTTTGTTTCCCTCTGTATGTCTTATACAGAGGGTTCTGTCGCTGCTGCTGCTGCTGCTGCTGCTGACCTTGGTTATAGGAACGAAAAGTGGATCTGCCAAATCCCCTAAACTTCCTAGTTGCAGAACCCCTTGTCTGAAGGCCCAAAGAACTCGCCGTCGCCCGGCTGTCCTTGAATCTCTCCAGGGCCACATCCGCTTTCTTACCAAAGAGGCCTGTCCCATCAAATGGCAAGTTCAACAAGGTAGACTGTACATCAGTAGAAAAATCAGAAGACTTAAGCCATGCAGCTCTTCTGGTTGCAACAGTAGGACCCATAATCCTGGCAACAGAGTCGACCGTGTCCATGCCACTCTGTATTACCATACGGGCTGCAGCCTGAGTATCGGAGACCACTTCATTAAAGTTCGTCCTATCATCCTCTGGAAGTTTAGATGAGTGTTGTTTCACAGAGTCCATCAATGCATGAACATATCTCCCCAACAGGCAAGTAGCATTAGTAGATTTTAAAGCCATGCTACCCGAGGAGAAAATCTTTTTCGCAGACTGGTCCAATTTTTTAGAGTCCTTGTCTGCCGGCACCTGAGGGAATGAACCTGCAGACCTGTTGGAACAAGCGGCCTGCACCACCAGACTCTCCGGAGAAGGATGTGAAGAAAGAAATTCTAATCTAGCCTGTGGCCGAGTGCCTGGAACTGTGAGATCCAGAACAATTCTGTGACCTTGAGAGGCGCACCGGCATCACTCATAGCAGGTGCCCATGCCCTAATTGAGTCACATATAGGAGTAATGGCGGTGTTCCATGTTTTCTGAATCACTACTATGATCCGTGTCAAGGAGTATGTTGACTACTGACCGCTCCTATGACAAGTTGCGCTGTTCCATGCACCTACATTCCATTTGTATTTCAAGTGAGTGGATGTGCAATGAGTGTGTGACAAGAGTATGGTACCTAGGACTGTGTGTGATGAGAGTCTGAATACTGGGACAGTTGGGATTCATTTTAGATGCCTCTGGTTTAGCTTGGCACAAGATGGTGGGCGGATGCAGCTTACCCAGACAGTGGAAGTGTACTGACTGTTTTACTGTGGCTAGGCACTAAAGTGAGGTAGAATGGAGTCAGGGCTCTCCTTATAAATTTATTGAGGACTTGTTAGCAAATGGCTGCTGATTTAACTTCTTTAATTATTTATTTTAATGCATGAACAAAGAAAGAATAAAGTATAACGATTTTGCACTGTATTTTGGGATACATGTGCATTCTAATTTAGACAGCTTAGTAAGCAAACACTGATTATGATCATCCTGTTTAAATGTCAAATGGCTGTGAATGTGAGTGGTGCTGAATAATATTATTGATCTCGGAGTACAGAAATAATATAATTTTAAGACACAGCCTCTCTCTCCGAGGCCGACGAAGTAGTTGGCAACTTAGTGCCGGAAGAGTCCCCCAATGAGTGTATCATATCTATCCAGGCCACTATGTTTTCCGCAGCCCTCTCATCTTTTTTAACAACCTCATGTGAGATTCCTGACCTAAGGCTCACTCTCTCAGGAATTTTCTCACATGTTTTCAGTGGGACCCTAGGGAATTAGCCCTGTTCCTGAATTTCATCTTCCCATTGGCGCCTGAATTTTAATAGTATGTTTTCTATCTGACTTAAAGGCCTTATGTAATAAAGGTATTTGTCAACACCATGAGCTTAATTCTAGTATTGACTTGAGAATGTGCATGCAATTGAGCACATTAGGGAAATCTCTCCAGATCTCTTGCTATTCTGGCAAATAAGGCGAACTGTAGAAATTGTCCAGGTTGAACGCCACAGGGTTCCAATGCCTCGGAAAAGGAAATAAATGTTTCCCTGGGGTACAGATTTCCCAGGGTGAGGTATCCCTCATCCATCCAATAGTTTCAGGTGATAATGTTGTAGGACCCACATATCCAAGTCCCTTGAGAACTGGGTTCTCCTGAGGATTCTCTTAACTGCAGTTTACCAGGCTATTCTCCAGAGGATTCTCTTTAACTGCAGTTTACCAGGCTCGTCTTATCTGCCTTACAATATAAAGGTATCGAAACAGTAAGTTCCCTCCCCTCTCCAGTAGCTCTAAAAGAGACTTCCCTTGAGGGATCAACTCAACAGTCTGTTCGCCTATACACAATTTTGCAGCATGCTGTAGACGAGCTGTAATATAATATAGTTCTAATTCTGGTAAACAAACTACTCTGACCTCCTGATCCAACTTAGGCAACTCTACTACTCTTTCCAGCCCATGCTGGGGATACCTTGAGACAGTTCCGCAAATATGAAGGTTGAGATTGGTGAGGTGGAGCTTTATACTGTACAAAAGCAGCAAGGAAGAAACACCAATTTAGCTATGGAAATTCTACCCGTGGTGGAAGACTATTCCAAAAGTGAACCTAATACCTTAGCCGTTGAATCACCCTGCCCATGTTGTATATGTAATGCTTGTCGAGGTCGTGAGTGACCATGATTCCCCGGGTACCTAAAGACCTCCCTTTCTCAGCACAGGCCCAACTCTAAGACATTCTCCAGTAGCACATTCATTAAGCCCCCCAGTGGAAATATTATACACTTACTAGAGTTTGTTTTTTGTCCTGAAAAAGCTCCAAATATTTCAATCTCAGTAGAATTAACAGAATGCATGCTGATGACAAGCAAAGGGCTGCTGACCACTTCTTCCTGAGCACTGCCATTTGGTGGATGGTAGGCGCGAGGAATGGGACTTCAGCTTCTATAGTTCAAGGTGAGGACATGTCTAGACGAGGTGGGGCCTTTTGTCATTGTGCCCTTGTTTTGAATGCTCCTGCTTGGAGCCAATATCACTGCTATTTGCTGTGATGTGAGCGTCATCACCTTTCACTCAGGCTGTGTCTCAGGAACACCTAGAATATTACATTTGAAAGAGAACCACCTCAAACCAGGTCTGCCCACTGGACAGGTGATCCACATCCTGGTATGGAAAATGTATATAAAAGTGGGATTTAAAACACCACATTTTTCTCTTCTTCATATATTTCTGTTCTTCATGACCAATGAAAGGAGCCCCCCGGAGAGTACTCGAAGTACTGTTGTGTGATCAGAGGTGTAGGGACATCACCTGAAGTCTTCATTTTCTATTAGCGGAGGAGCTGAGGGTTTGCTTAGAGCCTAGAAGACTGCCTGTCTGCTGAGAGTGAAGGATTCTACCTAACCCATGCAGGAAGAGAAACTATTGAGGAGGAGAGGTCAAGCATATTACTGACATAGGGACTAGAGAAAGAGACCGAGCAACTGCAAGGGAGCAAAGTCAGAAGTGGCCTGTGTGTGCAAGGATCATCCAGTCTCCCTAAATGGTTCCGCTTGTAAACCGCATCAAACCTTCTGAAAAATCCAGTCCTAAGTGTAATCGTCAGTCTCCGTAATAGAGAGATAGGTGCTGCTGCCGATGTTAGAAGCCAAGCGATGTGTTAACACTAAAATGAGCACACTGGTCAGCCCAGAGACCTCAACTCAACATGTGCGTAGTGAATTAGCCTAAAGTTGGGACCTTGAGGGAGAGGTG
Organism: Lissotriton vulgaris; assembly: GCF_964263255.1. NCBI lineage: Eukaryota > Metazoa > Chordata > Amphibia > Caudata > Salamandridae > Lissotriton > Lissotriton vulgaris. The sequence continues at coordinate 1,749,246,731 of NC_141691.1, forward strand.
GATTCCTCCCTCACTTGGTTTTTATATCTGAACACTTTTTTTTATATTGAATACCTTGGAACTGTTTCGCGGGGACAGATATGGCAAACTTTGGTTTGGCTTTTACTGATAATCATCACGCATCTATACTATCAGTACCTTCCCTCTTGCCCGATACACCGCTGGGTGACGCGACTTCGGCTCGGGACGAGTTGGAAAAATTATCTACACTCAGGAAACGTCAAATTAGGATATCGCTCCAAGGAGCGTTAATGACTGAGTACCTCAGAGCAGGAGCCGCACCAGCTAGCCTATTGGTTCGTTTGGAACCCAAAATCTTTTTGGAGGATAAGGGGTTCCGGGAGGACTGGAACTACATAGCTAATAAGTGCGCCCGGGACTGGCTTATCCTCATTATCAAGACAGCCAAGAGGCTAAGCGAGGAACTCCTCAAAGAGATTTTAGCACTTAATACCATCAAAACTGATACCACTATTATAGACACCAAGGAACAACTAGCTAAAATCCAAAGTGATCTAGGAGAGTACCAAACCTATATGGTCAACCAAAAAATCAAAGGGTTAAAACGAAACCTAGAAAGGTTTAGCCATGAGTGGGTCTTCCCCTACATAGAAGACCACTATTACCAACAACCATCTGAACAAGGCACAGCACCACAACACTCTAGGGCAGGGCGGTGTCAGGGCAAAAGGACACCATACAACTGGGCCTTTGACAACACGAACAGTGAGGATGAGGAACGTTCAGCCCCACAGCCGTTGGGCAACACCCGAGTCAGGTTTAACCCACAAGAAAATACAGATCAAGACTTGGGGGCATTATTCCATACTTTTTTAGGTCAACACCCTACAGATTAAAGAGGGGCAAATCACAGAGGCAGGGGCAGGGGACAAGCACGTCAGAACCTCAACTCGACATGGCAGATGTATTCACCCAGAATCACTCGCAGTCAGGCCGAACTCCAATGTAGACCCCTGTACCAACATTGTGGTCAATTTGTCCAACTATTCCCTGACACAGGATGAGAACCGTGTCCTTAATAAGGCACTGGGATACTTTCCTACGCCCAAACATGACAGTTTTCTATTCAGGGGGGGTTTAATGGCCTGATGAGGAAAATTAAAATCAGAAAATCCTTCAAAGGAAAGGAAGCAGAACCTCCATCAATGTATGCATCCAATTTACGTCGTCCTTCCCATTTCTGCCCTCTTAACCATCAAGTGGGTCCTGAAGTGTCTGTGTTTGAACAGAAAGTTCTTAAGGACGTTATGGACCTTGAGCAGACACATAAGACTACACCACACAGCAATATGAGTAAGGCGGATTGGTTGGCGGTCAAGTCTTTGCAGAACAACACCTCTATCACCATCAAACCGGCCGACAAGGGCGGGGCGGTGGTGGTGGTGAACACTACAGACTATGAGGCTGAAATCACCAGGCTGTTAGAAGTCAGACATCACTATAGACCTCTAGCAGGGGACCCCACTAAAGAACTTCAGAACATTATAGCTACCATGGTCTCTGAAGCCAGAGAGAAAAAATGGCTAACCTCTAAGGAGGCAGAGTATTTGATCAACCCTACCCCGAGGGTTCCGGCATTCTACATCGTGCCGAAAATCCATAAAGCCCAGCGTCCACCACCTGGGCGCCCGATAGTATCTGGCATCCAATCAATATTAGAACCCTTGTCACAATTTTCGTACTTCTTTCTCAGAGAATGTGTTGTTTCCACAATTATCTTATGTACAGGACACCACAGACATTCTGAGGCATCTAGACTCCGTGGTTTATGATCCAGCACAACAATTTTTAGTGACTATTGACATCGAGTCACTATACAAGAACATCCTACAGGAGGCAACGCTGGTGGCAGCAGCACGCTCCCTGGGGGACTGTGAGTGGTTCTACGACACTTAGCAGACTTTTGTGCTGCAAGGCACTGAAATTGCACTCACGCGCAATTTCTTTGCATACAAAGACCAATTGTACCCCCAGACGTCTGGGACTTCAATGGGGGCAACTTTTGCCGACTGGTACCTACCCGTCCTTGCCTAGAGGTGAAAGAATCAGGCATCCCCACAGGACATTTTCCATGTGGCGGGTGCACAGTTTGTGCACTGACCACACAGACCAAAACAGTTATGTAGTCAAATGGTAGAATATGGCATCTGAATAGGTTCAGTAACTGTAACACTAATAACGTAATTTACAGGCTCACGTGTCCGTGTGACAAGCACTATATTGGCCTCACTACGAGGAAGATTAAGATCAGAATCCAAGAGCACCTAAGTACCCTTAAATCAGGTAAATTGACAACGAAATTGGTGCAGCACTTTATTACACAAAAACACCAACCCAGGGACCTGCGGTAGGTAGTTATGGAAAAACTGCTGGGGGACCAATATAACATGGAAAACAGATTGCTGAGGAAAGAAGCACCCTGGATTTATCAGGAAGGGGCAGATCAGACAGGACTGAATGACCTTATAGAGTGGAACAAAATATCATCATTATAGCTGTGTCCATGCCCAGAGGAGGTGTTTGATAAAATACATTTTATATGCATCTTTAACTATATCCAGGCAGGTTAACACCAGATAAACACTAGTACATGCCATGACCCCATGGACTAGTAGTGCATCATTTAGGGCCTACATGTCAGAGTAGGGAGGCACTCCGGGAGGATGGAGTTAATCAGGGAGTGATTATGGGTAGAAAGGCTGTTATACCACTGAAACTCACTCATTGGTACCTTCCTCTTGTGGAACATCCCCTACTATATAGGGACCTCCAAGATCAGAAGGACCTATAAAACCGTTCAATATTGCTAGGATACATCCATTCCTTGCATATGATGATTGCACGTCCCATTCTACTTATATAAGCGCCACAATAGTCGCGCTCAAATACTATATATCTAAAAAAAGAAAATATTGGATAAACGCATCGTCATAGTGCGTTTATAGCTCCAAATATACTGTGCACGCACACGGTTATTATGTTGCCACAGGGCTTTCCACTCCGTTCTAATATGGACCCCATGTTGATATCTGCCATGCTCCCTCCTTTCGCGTAAACTTGTTATGCAACCCACAGCGGAGATCGGAAGAAGGCGGCGTGCCGAAATATTACACATTTAAAAATCTTTATTGGTTAAACGCATTGTTACATTGCGTGTATAGCTCCAAATATACTGGGCACTTACACAGTTATTATGGTGCTACAGGGCTCATCTACCCCGTTCCAATATGGCCCCCATGTTGGTATCCGCCACGCCCCTATTTAACGCGAAAAGGAAACCGGAAGCGGGTGGGGGACGCCAAAAACAATGAGGAACCAGGGCGGCTTTAAAAACACAACGCGGTAACCTGTATGAACACGGGTGCGAGCGGAGGCCACACACCTTTTCAAACCGGTATGGAGGATCGAGCTAGGTGGGTCAGGACGAGCAGGAGAGCAGTATGTGTGGGGTGGGAGACATTGTTTGTGTGCTCCCGTAACCACGTGTATTGCCATGGGGCTTTTAAAATAGGCATTGGAAATAATAGCAGTCTTAGACCCGTCTAGTTTGGAAAGCTCAATAAAAGAGAGACGGCTAATATTACTGATACCGATAAGTAATACAACAGCGGCAAGACAAAAGTTAATGCTCTTATGTCTTTTTATGTTATAGACTGACCCAAGGCAGCATACCGGGACCTGTAACGAATCTATAGAGACCCGTGGGTTTTTAGTTTCTTCTACAGGAGCGCTGGTATACACATGAACGACAGCCACCTGGTAAATATTGAGAAGGGAACATATATCAAGCTGTACCCTGGTTTCTAATTGAAGTAGGTTCAAGATGTGTGTGTTAACTACGTGGTATGTTTTATATGTCACTACAGGTACAATAAACGGAGAAACAAGGTGCAGAGAACTCGCTGACCCTAACCCTGATGAAGTTGCCGGTAAATTGAGCATGGCAATGAAACATGCTGGTTTTTAACAGAGCAGGCACACAGCATGCAATAAAAATAGTATAGCCAGTGTAGCCTAGCTCCTTTTAATTGGCAGGTTTACCAAATCGCTAGGTTGGAGTTTGGTAACTCCATAGAGTCACTCATACACAGCACTTTTTTTGGTTATTGTTCAGTCTGCACTTTTTCTTTCTTTTTTGACCCACTTTAAGATGGCCACGGCAGAGATGCGTTGTTTATGTTGAGTCCGCTCTTTGTGTCGCTCTCCTCATCGTATGGAAATGTGACTGGACGCTTAACGCGTCACGCGCTATGCACCCTTCATCTCTTCCACCTGATCCGTGCACCCTAATTACTTTAAATAGCTGTGCCATTGCACGGCAATTACCTGCTCCCTTTCCGCTGAGAGAGGACGTCGCCACACGGCCCCTACAGAACCCGAGGATTCAGGTAACGCTCTATCAGCAAACGAGCTAGTGATTGCGTTTTTTGAACTAGTTCCTGTTAGCTTATCCCTAAACTTTGCATTACTTCTCACTGATCTAGGCCCCCCCGTATCCTTCCCCTATGGGAATTGGTTTGCGCTCGACCCACTACAGGATCCGACCATCGCACCGGACGCTCACAAGACCCCTACCTGCCGATAGTGTGCTCTAACACGCTTCCCCGAGCGATAGCATGCACCTCAATACGATTTTACACCTAGCTACCCTGCTGTGTTTGGATACATGTTAGAATACCTGTTCATCTTTCTACACCGACAGGGTCACCTACCAATTCTTAGCTCTATGACCCGGGAACGAACTTGATCTGGATGGGAAACCTGCCCTGGCTCATGTTACTGCCCTTGATGAAACACTTCTCTCTTGCCACGTCTGGGAACCCGGAGTTGCCCCAGTGGAATCCCTGTTCTCGTCTAAACTGCAGTATTTAGGTAAATCTGCATACATCTGGTGCCTGCTTTTACCCCCCTGCATCCTTTTTGTACGACTAAATTCCTGTCTTACCCGGAATTTGATCTCCTCCAATTTCTTTTCTTTAGGTGCAGTAACCCCCCATCACTCTAACCGGTTCCTTTCGTGCCCGAGATTCCCTCTATGTAGCCTATACCTTTCAAGGGGAGCTTAAATACAACGACCTACCAGGTAACTTTGCTCGGATCATCCCTGCCCTCCCTCCCTTTCCCTTCCCTATTCATCCCTTAAAATCCTACTTCCCCTCCGTGTTTTCCGTGTGTAGGTTGCCCAGACGCCTTTAAGCCTTTACTTTAGCACTCTTCAATGGTGTCTGAACCCTGTTGTGCCTCTTCTTATAGGAACATCCGGGGCTTGTAGTGCAGTGAACCTCTTAACGCTCCGAATTCCTATTCCTGAACTCCAGGAACTTATCTTGACTTTGCAGAAGTACAGAAAAGCCGCATTCTTCATCCATAAAGAGCTCACCATCTCCCTCCCCCCTGTCTATCCCGTGCTGGAATCTGATGCTAGGATTATCTACTTCTTAAACATCTGCTCTCCTAAGACGCTCTTTAAAGTTAGGTGACAATAGTAGAAATTGAAAACTGCTCCTCTGTTGCTGCTATCACCTACATAAAAACCTTTTCTGAATTGTCCTGATGCTACCCCTCAGTATTAAAGTTAGGAATTGTTTTGTATAAATGGATTGTACGTTTGTAGAAACACTGGTTCCTTGCTTTATTGGTATATATCTTTCTGTCCCTGGAGTCCTTCCTGCCCTGGAAGGAACCTGATAAGTCGAGTGACTTCGTGGTCAGAGTCTAAAACACGCACTTGGAATTAGCTTAAACATGAGCATGATTTTGGAAAAAAATACTTTTTTATACGTATCTGTATTGCTTTTAGTTATACTAATTATGAGCAATGCACTCTAGAAGTTTTGAATGCATATATCAGATGTATAATAATGTATATAACTTAAATATAATTACTTCCTTTTCCATTCACAGTGTGTTTGTCCCCACCCATTGGTCCTCTTCGCCCTGATGAAGGTGCAGCCTAAATAGGCTTCGCATCGAAACGCGCGTTGGCGTGACCTACATGGATGGCCTCCAATGTAGCTGTTATCAATTCAACTTATCCTGTTTGGCCTCCATGTTGCTAATTTAGTCCTAGCAGTTTCAAAAACCATCCCCTGTAGGCTATCATGTACCTCCATCATTGTTTGTGTGTGACTGTATTATTATAGTGAGTGAGCTTATGAGTGAGTGTATGCTTTAGTGAATGACTGTGGTAGTGTGTGGGACTCGAATAAATGTTGTGCTTCTGTGAAGCCCTATTGTAAATTATTGTTGCCCATTTTTGTTTCTTACTCAATACATGTATTTAGATATGAATTCGTTTTTTATTAATAAATCAACTCTATTTTCCATAAAATGGTGTATTCTATTCGTGTGATGTATTGTTGACTCTGATACGATTTACTGTGTCACCACCCCCGTACCACTAGGATCCCCTTTTTGGGACCTATTAATTAATATTGGCAGGGTCTTTCTGTTCTATTCAGCTGCACTTTTTCTTTCTGTCTCCTTTATTCACAGTTGGCAGATGCTGATGATGAGATCGTGAGGCCACAGGCGAGTACCAGTCTGTGTTTCCTCCCTTGGTATTACTCACGTGAGGCACTGCCAACTTTCTCCACACATTTTTTCTTGTTTCTTCAATCTAGCTCTCCTTTCGCTGTAAAGATTGTTTCATTTGAGGAGAGTGAGTTGTAGTCACCACAGTACCACAAGTATTTTTAATCCGAAATAGTGATTTTGAGTACACTTTAGTGGAAGGGCAAATCATCCCACTGCATGTGATACCCTAAAGAAGGTATCAGCTTGAATAATAGTATGGTGGATGTATGTCCTCACACACAGCAGGGGCAGGTCTCTTGTTGTTGCAATAGTATTGAGTGGGGGGCGACCTATTGTTTATCCCCTTTTCCTCCCCCTGGGGCTCCTATTTGTTTAGAGGACCTCAACTCAACAGCCAAAGTCATCGGCAAGGTTAGCCCAGAAATTGCACCTGATGAACAGTAGCCCTTCTGCACCCAGATTAGAGAGATTGCAACTGTTGAAGGTGAGAGCTGCTGCAGGGAGCTGCCATAATGAAATCCTCCATGTCTTCTATTCCAAGCAAATTCCAAGCGAGGCAACCGACCAACCCCCAACAGCTGAGAAGCTGCTGCAACTTATCCTTCCTTCCTGCACCTACCCCAATTGATTCTCCCAGATACAGGTAGGACTTGAGACCTGTGTGAGGGACTGAGTAGCAGATCTTGGTCTGTAGCGCAAATACATTTTTACCAATAACCACAAGAAGTGAAAAATGAACTGACCTGTTGGGCGGCAATAAGCCTTGTGCCTAACCTCTGACCTATGCCAGATTATATATAAGCGACAATATCCTAACTGGCATTATTTGAAGACAATTAAACAGGATATCTGTACAGTATTATCCAGAAAAGAGCAAGGAGACTCAATTTGATTTTCGTATGTGCTCAAAGCATCATTTATATCAACATTTCAAAAAAATCATTTAGGACAATTGTAATTACAGTTAGTGTCAGCACTGCAATTAATTAATAGCAAATGACAGCCCAAAATTGTACAAGGTGCACGAGTGCAAAGGTGAGTGGCACTACGGCGACGCAAGTGACAGTAAGAGCAGCGTGGTCGGCGCAAAGTGTGATGTGAATAATTATATACAGTGCGTAAAAACAGACTTGTAATCGAACAATTCAGTTTTCATTTTCTGAGAACCACTGAGTGAAGGGCACCTAGAATCTCGCTGGGGAGTCGACGGCGTTTCGATCCGTAATACTTTGGATCATCATCAGGACTGAGGGGCTGAAGGCAGTGCGTCTGGCGACTGTAAGAAGATATGGAGAAGTACCACGGGTCAAGGATCTGTGTTAATATCTCGGGGTATCAAGGTACAGGGAGCGGGGCGCGGGGGGCTGTAAGGTCCGAGATTACATCTTCGGTTCAGTGAATGCCGGGGATGCTGAAGGAAGAGGGCACTGTTGAGTTATCAGCACACTGCATCTGTACAGCATTTACATTTAATGTGAAACTGACATTGATATAAAGTCAAATGGTTTCCAATGTTGGAAAAATATTGTGAGGGTGATTCTTTAAAATTTGAATCCTATCACTAACTTGAAGTAACAATTCATGCCAGATTCTTCAATGAAGACAGACAACATTTGGATGTTTTAAGGAGCTAGTCAGATTTGGGAGGTCATCCAAGAGAAAGAAGTGGTATGGGCTGTTGCCATTAATGAAGTAGCTTTTTGTTCAGAAACGCTTTGAATGCTTCCTCCCAATAAAGAGGGAGTGTATTCCATGGTACTTCTGTTTTTTTATCCAGAAGAGAGTTCTGGTTCTATCTTTGTTCCTGGTGTTGCATTTGCTGCAGTTTGGAGAAGGGATCAAACAGTCTCAATCTGCACCGTCTTTTACTAAATCCTGAATTCAATATTACTCAAGCTTCATAGGATTGCTTCTTATGAATCCCCACAAACACCTACTTCTTGCTTCTACTACTCTCTTTGCAAGGAATACGCCCTTTCCCAGACATCCTCTGTCAGCTCCATGAGTATATCGCTCCTGCTTCTGAAACCTGTCTCCTGTCAGTCCTGTATTCACTATGCCTTAATGGTGTTCTATCTGCAGAGTGGTTGAATGGATAGGTTTCATGGTTTATATAGTCCTACTAATACAGATGGAAAAGACTGCATATACATGGGTTTGCTAAATGCACCATATAGTGGGCATTGGTTATAGGTTCCATAAAAGGTTTTTATATTAATGCTTTTCAAACAACTTGCTCATAATTTGGGTTATTTATTGCCTGTTTTAAATAGTTCCCAGTAAGTAAACCTTAGTCTATAAGACACACCGTAATAGGAAATAAACAGAAAAGATACACTTAACCACACTTACCTTGTAAACACCCATCTTCTTCTTTTGCGTTTGGAACATGACATCTTCAGCAACATCCTTCATGTGAGCCTGGAAGCAAAACAAGGTAAATGACTTGCACACTCCGATATATACCGATTCCTATATACCATGTACAGTTTTGTAGGTATTCCTTAGTAATTTGCAATATTTTATTGTGGGATACTTGTAGTATATTTATGTTCTATTCTCTACAAAACAAATATGATTACATGCCGTTAAAATAATAATGATTAAGGCCCTCATTCTCTAACAATTTGCACACCTAAGGATAACTTACCTGGGCAAAAGGTGGCACCTCCACTTGGACATCCTTGATTCTGATTCACAAAATCACGTTCTGGGAATAGTTCCATGCTGAGATTGCACATATCACTATGGAAAGACCTCAAGTTGTGTGCACACTTGTCTGAATTTGTGAGACAAATGGTTCAGGAAAAATATTTTCCTATAGGAGTGTTACATAATTGGGCGATGCAAACTTGATGAACTCTCTCAAAGTCGAAACTTTGTGGGTATTTTCAAACATTAGTAATGACCTACACACTTCGCACTTAGTAGTATAGTATTCCACAGTTATAGAGCGCACTGCAACCCCACGGGCATCCTGGCGCTAAGACACAGTAAAGTTGTAATGATCCGCAAATGATGACTGCCGATTATCCTCTGGGGAAAAACCAGGTCTTAACTTTCCTCCGAAACAACAACAGCTCCTGTGTTTGCCTCAGTTCCAAACGGAGGCTGTACCACAGGCGAGCAGCTGCCACTCCAAATGCTCTCCCACCCATAGTGGTTCGCTTGAACCTCGGGATGGTTGCCAGGCTAGCTGCTGAGGATCGCAAGTTGCATACAGGGCCATACCAACCAAACATACCCTGAAGTGGCTTGGGCCCGGCACCGTGAAGAGCCCTGAAGGCAATACACAGTCACTTGAACAGTATCCTTTGGCTCACCGGGAGCCAATGTAGCTCAGCTAATGCATGGGAAGTTGATGAACCTTGTGATACGCGCCTTTTGCTGGGTCGACAGATTTTGGTGCCGAATGTAGGAGAGTAGGGTCTGCAATCCTATGGTCACCCCAGATTTTTGCTTTTTGCTTCACTGGTTTACGACTTTCCCTGGCTGTGGGCCTGCTAATCAGACCCACAGCCTAGCTGTTCTCTCTCTAAATTAACATCCATGTACTTTAGGTGCATTTACCAATTGGTATTGGGTCACTCTTGTAAGTCCTTGTACAGTGTACCATAGGTACCCAGGGCATAAGTGCACCCAAGGCCTACCAGGAGCTGCAGCATGTATTGTGCCACCCCTGGCTGGCCATCTAAACAGACACAACTGGCTGGTAACACAGCTGGGGCAAGGTGGTGTAATCACCCTTTGCTTTAGATATAGTATACCTATATCTAACCCTAAAATGGACACATATACTCCTATAAGTCACTCCTATGGCAGGCCTTAACAATCCTGGAGGCAGAGTGCTTGGAATTATGTGAGATGGTGCTCTAGCATGAGCTGAGCCTGTCTGCAGCTTTCGGAACCAAGGCCCAGATGTAGGTAATAGCAAATTACCGAATGGTAAATACCGAATTTTACCGATTCGGTATTTACTATTCGGTAATTGCTATGTAGGTAAAATATTCGGTAAAAATACCGAATCGGTAAGATTCGGTAATTACCGTTTCGGTAATTACGGAATCTGTATTTGCCAATGATTCCTATGGACCTTGAAGCCCACAGGATTCCATAGCAAATACAGATTCGGTAATTACCCAATCTGTAAATTTGCCGATTTTACAAGGGGGACAGGGTGTCACTTTGACACCCTGTTTCACCCCTATTTCTGGCTTGTGTGCCATGTGACACACAGACATGCCCTTACACTGGAATTCGGTATTTTCCATGGAATAGTATTCCATGGTAAATAACGATTCGGTAAGGGCCTGTGACACGGATTACAGTGCCACCTACATATGAATTTACAGAATCGGTATATTTACCGATTCGGTATTTTACCGATTTTGTAAATTTACCGAATCCGTAAATATACTGATTTTGTAAATATGAGGCCCCCTACATGTCAAATCCCAAATACCGGTCGGTAACGGCTGAAATCGGCCGTTACCGACCGGTATTTGGCAACCTACATCTGGCCCTTAGTCCTTTAGCTGTTTCCATGATAACGCTATACCATATACTCTTAAGTGCATTATAATCCTCGCGGTTATTGCTAACTTTGGCATAGCATTATCAAAACATGTCGAGTAAGGTGTCATACGAATTGGAATACTACCCCCTCGCCAAATCTGGCGACGGGGGTAGCATTCCACCCTTTTAGATGGACACAACATATATGTAACTGAGAACCCCGGTTAAAGTTAACTCGAGCCTCAGCATCACAAAATGGATGCTGCCACCACAGACACGAGTCTGACCTCCTGCTGCTGGGAGTCCTTCCAGCAAGGGAGGCCTGGACAAAGGGTTTCCTGCCTTGGGAGGTGCTAGCACCACCCCAGACAGGATTTTGTGTATTGAGGTAGGACAGGCTGAACGGAATGAAACATGCCTGGGGCACACAAGGTGTCCCTGTGCATACCCCGGTTCAAACCAGTTGCTCGGGCACTCCAGCCCCAGCTCTGGTGCGAAACCGGACAAAGGATAGGTGGTGTAACCCCCCCCCCTTCCTGGTCCCACCCATAGGAAGGACCTAGTCACAGTACAGCCCCCTTTAGGAGAATAAAGGTAGGAGCTGGTCCCATTCCAAATGAGATTAATCCTGATTTGAAACTACAAAGAAACAACTCTGGACTTCGACGTTCTGCTCCACAGAAGAGTGATAAATTTTCCTTGTGGCCAAGGAGTGACCACCCTGCACAAGCAGGCACCCTCAAGCGTCCTAGCGGTTCACTTTGTCGTCCTTCGCGGTGGAACCAGACTTCAGAGCCCGACGAGACCCGGACTTCCAGACCTCTCCGACCTCTACCTACATCTGCAGCACAGCTGAGATCCGTGGGTGCGACGAGACACGTGGGACCGGCCATCTTAGAGAAACTGCACTTCGCTTCCAGCACGACTTCAGAGGCATCCTCGAGAAAGTGCTTTGGGGATTGAGAAGCCCCAGCCCCGAGCAGCTCCTGCGCAGAAGACCAGCCCTCCAGCATCCATGAGATCTGGGTGGGGCCCTTTTGCTTGATTGCTGCTCAACGCGTTGTCTGGTCACTTGCCGGCTGGCTAGTGGCCTCCTAGACCGCTGGTCTGGTTGCTCCAGACTGGCCCTTGCTTCCTTCCAAAAGAGAAGCACCCCGGACCCTCCTGGTCCGCACCAGACGCCATCTCCACTCACCGCGTGGGTTGCCTTTGCCAAGGCCTGTTGACTCCGAATCCGGATCCAACACCGCCGACAGCAAGAGCCTGCGTGGGACAGCTCGTGCCTCCATCCTGGTCGTCGAAGACACCTGTTGGTCCATGTGGCTGCAGAGTTAAGCGTCCACTCTTCACCTGATCGCGACAACAGCATCTGGTTCCTTCCTGGTTCCACTCCGGTCACTGGCTAGTGACTGTGAACATTGTCCCCTCTACTTTCAGATCTCCATCTTCCTCGATCCACCCTTGGATCGCTCCGGACATCTTCCTCCTGGTCGCCTGCAGCATCTTTCTTCAAGGCTCCTTAGACTTCGACGCGGAAACCCGACACACTTTCACAACTATGCACCCGCAGCCCGTGGGTGAGGTAACGAGAGCATTTCGGTGCTCAATGGTAGATTGACTCTCCTAGTGTCCAGGTATCCTGTAGTGTTAGTCTTAACCAGTCGGAACTCTCTTTTACTTACCTTTTCGTAACTTGTAGTGTCCATTGACTTTGTACCGCATCTCGCGTGTGAGTTCACACTCTGCACACGCGTCCCGTGGGCCTCCTGCTCCTTACCTAAGGTTAGGGTAGTGCAGTCCCAGCGATCCCACAGCCTCTGGACATCTTCATTTCCTCTATCGATTTCCTTATACCATTTACTTAGTATATGGTTTGTCGTGCCCCTAGGGCACCATTGTAATTTGTGCAACTTATCGTATTTTTCTTAAGAGTCTTGTCATGTGCTTAGCCCTCTGATCTCATAAAGAGTTCAGAAGTCTTTTGTTAGTAATAAATATCTTGTTTATTTTCATAACAACCTGTGTGGTGTCCTTTCATTTGGTATTCAAGGGGTTATATGTGGTAATTCAGCTGGCTTCACATGCCAAAAGAGTTTAGCCTAAGACTGCTTTGTCCATGCTACCATTAGGATAGCTGGTCTATAAGGTTGACTTACAACCAATCACCATAAGGGTTGTTTGGACTGATACCAGGTGATCACTAGAACTAGTGAGCATCATATATCAGGCCAACTTTTCACACCAAAGGCTTGTTCGGGTCGGCGACCTTCTTTGGTTCGGCGCCCTTTGGGTGCGTGGCCTTGTTCGGTTCGACAACCACTTTTGGCTCAACAAGTTTAGGCTGCATGGCCTTCTTGGGGTCGACAGTCTTATTCGGCTCGACGCACTTTGGCGGTGCGGCCGTTTTCGGATCGACGTCCTTCGGGTCGACAACCTTCTTTGGCTCTGGAACCTTCTTTGGGACGATGTTACTGGGCCCTGGTGTTTCGGAAGGTTTCAGTTTTGGTTTCGGAGCCGACCCGGATGGCGGGGTAAGCTAAACTTTTTTAAGATCGTGGCTAAGGTCCTTTGGCGATGCCTTGACCGGAGCCGTTATTAACGGGGTAGATGGTGTTGGGGGCAGGGTACTCACGATTTGCCCCGGTGGGATGTCGTCATCGGAGTCTGAGTAGTCCTCTACAGTGACGATTTCTAGGTCTGAGTCTGGCGCTTCTTGTAGGTCTTGGTCATCATCGAAGATGTTGTCCGGGTCGGGTGCCTGTCGCTGCATTTCTTGCCTGGCGGCACGTCGGTTCCGAATAGTTTTCTTGGATCGGAACTGTGCGCAGGCCGGACAGCTTTCCTCCTTATGGTCTGGGGAAAGGCACTTGTTACATACTGAGTGCTTATCAGTATGTGGAAACTTGGAGTGGCATTGTGGGCACCTTTTAAACGGGCTTTTTTCCATCAACGGTCGGCTCACTTGGCGTTGAAAAGGCCCAACGGTCGGCGTCGACGACCGCTTGTAGATGGAAGGCTGGATCGAGTAGAGAGGTACCGAGCGAGAACAATACCCTCGAATCGAAGGCCTTTTGGCCTTTAGAAAAGTTTTGTTTTTGATTCCAAAGTTGGAGTATAGAAGTTTGCATCCGAACCCATCAGCAGAAAAAAACAATCTGAGGATGGAGAGGTTGCCCATGCACACGGTAGTCCAGGGGAGGAGTCACCTATCTCGTGATGCTTTGAAGACTCTTCCAAGACAAAAAGCTGAATTGTTTTTCGTTGAAGCTCTCTTTGGAAGGAGAACTGCCCGCTTCAATCTCCAGATATCCCACCCACCACTGCATCTTCTTTAAATGTATTTCTTTCACTACACAAACTCATAACAGGCTTGAGAAACACACACCACACACACAAACACACAGAAGCTCCACGTTGCACACGCGAGCTATCCCACACAAACACCCAAGTGTCCTGAAACACGAATTTCCAACACGTACACACAACCCTTCTCACACAAAGGCCCCGTACACAACTCTCACCCATGTTCACTCACATATACACACAAGCAGCCTTCCACACATACAAGCACGCGTACATGCCCCTCGACATAAAAGAAACACTACACACACACAAGCTCCCGCTGACAAACTATACACCTAGGCGCATCCTGTTACGCACACACAAACACACGCTAGCACCATTAACTCGCTTTATAGAAACTCAGGCACCCTCGCATCTGTAAGATTTGCATATTTTGAGTGCCTATGCCTGTACCGCCGATTGAGTTTACATTCTAAATAGTTTCTTTGAAAGTATTTTTCGTTGAAGCCCTCCAACTCCACCCTCACCTCCACCCTCCAACTCCACCCTCCACCTCCAACTCCACCCTCTACCTCCAACTCCACCCTCCAACTCCAACTCCACCCTCCAACTCCACCCTCCACCCTCCCACTCCACCCTCCAACTCCACCCTCAAGCTCCAACTCCACCCTCCAGCTCCAACTCCACCCTCCAGCTCCAACTCCACCCTCCAGCTCCAATTCCACCCTCCAACTTCAACTCCAACTTCCAAATCCACCCTCCACCCTCCCACTCCACCCTCCAACTCCACCCTCTACCTCCAACTCCACCCTCCAACTCCAATTCCACCCTCCAACTTCCAACTCCAACTCCACCCTGTGAGAAGTTGGCCTGATATGCAGTGCTCACTATTCTAGTGATCACTATGTATCATTCCAAACGACCCTTATTGATGATTGGTTGTAAGTCAACCTTATAGACCAGCTATCCTAGTAGCATGGACAAGAGCAGTCTTTAGGCTAAACTCTAGAGGGCGTGTTAAGCCAGCTGTTATACCATCACATATACCCCTTGAACACCAAGTGAAAGGACACCACACAAGTTGTTATGAAAATAAAAGATATTTATTTATAACAGGTCTACCCTGATCTCTTTATGAGTCAGGGAGCTAAGCAGATAACAAAACTCTTAAGAAAATACTTTAAGTTGCACAATTTACACAAATGCCCGAGGGGCACGAAAAACCATATACTCTAAAAGTGGAATGCGAAATACTAGCAGGTAAGTAACTCGATCCAGAGGCTTCAGGATCGCTAGGACTACACTACTGAACCTTCAGGTTAGGAGCAGGAGGCCTAGGGAGATCGGGTGCAAAGTGTGCACTCTCACGCGGGATGCGGGACAAAGTCTATGGATGCTAGTTTTCGTAAAGTTACAGTTATCGGACGAATCCGACTAGATAGGCTGAAAACGAAAAAGGATCTGGACACTTAGATAGTGAACCTACGTTGGAGCACCGATATGCTCTGGTTACCTAGCCCAGGGGCTGCGGCTGCATAGGGTTCAAAAGACGTCGGGAATCCTCGTTACAGTCTATGGAGCCTGAAAGAAGAAGTTGCTGGCAGGCGACCAGTGATGAAGTTCGATGTGATCCAAGCCTGGATCAATGATGGAGACGACCTGAAAGCAGAGGGGACTCAGTTCTTAATCACTAGCCAGTGATCAGATGGGCACCAGAATGGCACCGGATGAAGTCACCTCGACCAGGTGAGTGGGCGACGCTGGGCTCTGCAGTCTCTCGGACCAGGAGGCGTTGTCGGCGACCAGGATGGAGGTGGGAGCTGTCCCACGAAGGTGTCTGCTGTCGGCGCTGCTGAAAACAGGATTGGTTCAGAAAAGGCACTGGGCCAGGGACAGACTGATTTGCATATAACCAGGTTCTGAGCTGGGATGGTGCAGTGAGATAAATAACGGTGATGGATCAAGCCCTGATCTTTGGACTGGGTAAGAATGGTCTGCTTAATTCAGACACTCTGTTCATCACCACCCCCTTTTCTGAATCGAAAACAGGATTGGAGCAACAAGCCTTGGCAAAGGCAAGCCCATCCGGTGGAGACAAGATGGCGTCTGGAGTGGACAAGGAGGGTTCGGGGTGCTCCTCTTTTGGAGGGGAGCAAGGGCCAGTCTGGAGCAACCAGACCAGCGATGGAAGTGTTGTGGTTCGTCGTCAGGAGGGCTACAAGCTAGCAGGCAAGTGGCCGGACAAAGCGGTAAGCAGCAAAGAGCAGAAGGGCCCCACGCAGATCTTGTGGATGCTGGGGGGCTGGACTTCGGTGCTGGAGCTGCTCAGGGTTAGGGCTTCTCAAACCCCAAAGCACTCACTCGAGGATCCCTCGGCGGTCGTGCTGGATAAGCGTTGTGCAGTTTTGAAGATGGCCGGTCCCTTGAGGTCTCGTCACACCCACGAATCTCAGCGTGGCTGATGATGCAGGTAGAGGTCAGAGGTGCCAGGGAATCCGGGTCTCGTCGAGCTGGGCAGTCTTGATCCGGAGGATGGACTTGCAGCAAACCGCATGCGCTCAGATGGTGCCCGCTGGTGCAGGGTGGCTACTCCTTAGCCACAAGGGAGAGTCTTCAGAAATGTTCAAGAGTTCTTTCGTGGAAAGTAGTCAAGATTCAGAATTATCTAATTTGGGAAGGGGGCCCGCTCCTACCTTTATACTAAAGGAAGGGGCTGGCACGCGACTAGGTCCTGCCCATGGGTGGGACCAGGAAGGGGGGTGGTTACACCCCTCTCCCCTGTCCGGACTTTCCCCAGCTCAGGGGCTGGTGTGCCCCTGGAACTGGTTCAAGTCGGCATATGCACAGTGAGCACCGGGGTGCCACTTGCAGTCACCTTCCTCTCAGCCCTGCCTACCTGGGATACACAAAACCCTGTCTGGGATGGTGCTAGCACCGCCCCTGACAGGAAACCCTTTGCCCAAGCTCTCCTCGCTGGAAGGAATCCCAGCAGCAGGAGGTCAGACTTGTGTCTGTGGTGGCAGCATTCATTTTGTGATGCTGAGGCTCGAGTTAACTTTAACCGGGGTTCACAGTTACATACATGTTGTGTCCCTCTAGAAGGGTGGAATGCTAACCCCGTCGCCAGAATTGGCGAGGGGTTAGTATTCCAATTCGTATGACACCTTACTCGACATGTTTTGATAAAGCAATACCAGAGTTTGCAAATAACCGCGAGGATTATAATGCACTTAAGAGTATATGGTACGCGTTATCATGGAACAGCTATTAGGACTTGGTTCCGCAAGCTGCAAACGGGCTCAGCTCATGCCAGAGCACCATCTCACATAATTCCAAGCACTCTGCCTTCAGGATTGTTAAGGCCTGCCACAGGAGTGACTGATAGGAATACATGTGTCCATTTTAGGGTTAGATATAGGTATACTATATCTAAAGCAAAGGGTGATTACACCACCTTGCCCCAGCTGTCGTGCAGCCAGTTGTGTCAGATTTAGATGGCCAGCCAGGGGTGGCATAATACATGCTGCAGCCCCTGGTAGGCCCTGGGTACACCTATGCCCTGGGTACCTAAGGTACACTGTACAGGGACTGATAAGGTGACTCAGTATCCAATTAGATATGTACCTAATGTACATCGAATCCATTTTACAGAGAGAGCAGTGGGCCTGGGGCCCTGAATAGCAGGGTCCCAGGTCAACTAAGTCGAAAAACCAGCAAAACACCAGGCAAAAAAGTTGGGGGTAACCATAGTCAGATATCCACCTTCCTACACACCCTCCAACTCCAAACCCAACTCCACCCTCCAACTCCAATTCCCCCCTCCAACTCCACCCTCCAACTCCACCCTCCAACTCCAATTCCACCCTCCAACTCCACCCTCCAACTCCAACTCCACCCTCCAACTCCAACTCCACCCTCCAGCTCCAATTCCACCCTCCAACTCCACCCTCCAACTCCATTCTGCCCTCCAACTCCATTTCCGCCCTCCAACTCCATTTCCGCCCTCCAACTCCAACCTCCAACTCCACCCTCCAACTCCACCCTCCAACTCCACCCTCCAAATCCACCCTCCAACTCCACCCTCCAGCTCCAACTCCACCCTCCAACTCCACCCTCCAACTCCAACTTTCAACTCCAGCTCCAACTCCACCCTCCAACTTCCAACTCCACCATCCAACTCCACCCTCCAGCTCCAACTCCAACTCCAACTTCCAACTCCACCCTCCAACTCCAACTCCACCCTCCAACTCCAACTCCAACCTCCAGCTCCAACTCCACCCTCCAGATCCAACTCCACCCTCCAGATCCAACTCCACCCTCCAGATCCAACTCCACCCTCCAGCTCCAACTCCACCCTCCAGCTCCAACTCCACCCTCCAACTCCAATTCCACCCTCCAACTCCACCCTCCAATTCCACCCTCCAACTCCACCCTCCAACTCCACCTCCAACTTCACCTCCAACCCCACCCTCCAACTCCACCCTCCAACTCCAATTCCACCCTCCAACTACACCCTCCAGCTCCAATCCCACCCTCCAACTCCGCCCTCCAACTCCACCCACCAACTCCACCCACCAACTCCACCCACCAACTCCACCCTTCAACTCCAATTCCACCCTCCAACTCCAATTCCACCCTCCAACTCCACCCTCCAACTCCACCCTCCAACTCCATTTCCGCCCTCCAACTCCAACCTCAAACTCCAACCTCCAACTCCAACCTCCAACTCCACCCTCCAACTCCACCATCCAACTCCACCATCCAACTCCAACTCCACCCTCCAACTCCACCCTCTAGCTCCAACTCCACCCTCCAACTCCCAACTCCAACTTCCAACTCCACCCTCCAACTCCAACTCCACCCTCCAACTCCAACTCCACCCTCCAACTCCAACTCCACCCTCCAGCTCCAGCTCCAACTCCACCCTCCAACTCCCAACTCCAATTCCACCCTCCAACTCCAATTCCACCCTCCAACTCCCAACTCCAACTTCCAACTCCACCCTCCAACTCCAACTCCACCCTCCAACTCCACCCTCCAGCTCCAACTCCACCCTCCAACTCCACCCTCCAACTCCACCCTCCAACTCCAACTCCAACCTCCACCCTCCAACTCCACCCTCCAACTCCATTTCCGCCCTCCAACTCCAACTCCACCCTCCAACTCCATTTCCGCCCTCCAACTCCAACTCCAACCTCCAACTCCACCCTCCAGCTCCAACTCCACCCTTCAACTCCACCCTCTAGCTCCAACTCCACCCTCCACCCTCCAACTCCCAACTCCAACTTCCAACTCCACCCTCTAGCTCCAACTCCACCCTCCAACTCCCAACTCCAACTCCAACTTCCAACTCCACCCTCCAACTCCAACCTCCAACTCCACCCTCCAACTCCACCCTCCAGCTCCAACTCCACCCTCCAACTCCACCCTCCAACTCCACCCTCCAACTCCAATTCCACCCTCCAACTCCACCCTCCAACTCCACCCTCTAGCTCCAACTCCACCCTCCAACTCCCAACTCCAACTTGCAACTCCACCCTCCAACTCCAACTCCACCCTCCAGCTCCAACTCCACCCTCCAACTCTCCCCTCCCAATCCCCCCTCCAGCTCCACCCTCCGACTCCACCCTCCGACTCCACCCTCCGACTCCACCCTCCGACTCCACCCTCCGACTCCACCCTCCGACTCCACCCTCCGACTCCACCCTCCGACTCCACCCTTCGACTCCACCCTTCGACTCCACCCTCCAACTCCACCCTCCAACTCCAATTCCACCCTCCAACTCCACCCTCCAACTCCAATTCCACCCTCCAACTCCAATTCCACCCTCCAACTCCCAACTCCAACTTCCAACTCCACCCTCCAACTCCACCCTCCAGCTCCAACTCCACCCTCCAACTCCACCCTCCAACTCCCCCCTCCAACTCCACCCTCCAACTCCACCCTCCAACTCCACCCTCCAACTCCACCCTCCAACTCCAACTCCAACCTCCAACTCCACCCTCCAACTCCACCCTCCAACTCCATTTCCGCCCTCCAACTCCAACTCCAACCTCCAACTCCACCCTCCAGCTCCAACTCCACCCTCCAACTCTCCCCTCCCAATCCCCCCTCCAGCTCCACCCTCCAACTCCACCCTCCAACTCCACCCTCCAACTCCACCCTCCAACTCCAATTCCACCCTCCAACTCCAATTCCACCCTCCAACTCCACCCTCCAACTCCAACTCCACCTTCCAACTCCATTTCTGCCCTCCAACTCCAACCTCCAACTCCAACCTCCAACTCCAATTCCACCCTCCAACTCCACCCTCCAACTCCAATTCCACCCTCCAACTCCACCCTCCAACTCCACCCTCCAACTCCAATTCCACCCTCCAACTCCACCCTCCAACTCCAATTCCACCCTCCAACTCCACCCTCCAACTCCAACTCCACCCTCCAACTCCATTTCTGCCCTCCAACTCCAACCTCCAACTCCAACTCCAACTCGACCCTCCAACTCCAACCTTCAACTCCAACCTTCAACTCCAGCTCCAACTCCACCCTCCAACTCCACCCTCCAACTCCCAACTCCAACTTCCAACTTCCAACTCCAACCCCACCCTCCAACTCCAACTCCAACTCCACCCTCCAACTCCACCCTCCAACTCCACCCTCCAACTCCACCCTCCAACTCCACCCTCCAACTCCACCCTCAACCTCCAACCTCCAACTCCAACCTCCAACTCCAACCTCCAACTCCAACCTCCAACTCCAACCTCCAACTCCACCCTCCAACTCCACCCTCCAACTCCAACTCCAACCTCCAACTCCACCCTCCAACTCCAACTCCACCCTCCAACTCCAACTCCAACTCCACCCTCCAACTTCAACTCCACCCTCCAGCTCCAACTCCACCCTCCAACTCCACCCTCCAACTCCACCCTCCAACTCCACCCTCCAACTCCACCCTCCAACTCCAATTCCACCCTCCAACTCCACCCTCCAACTCCCAACTCCAACTCCAACTTCCAACTCCACCCTCCAACTCCACCCTCCAGCTCCAACTCCACCCTCCAACTCCACCCTCCAACTCCACCCTCCAACTCCACCCTCCAACTCCACCCTCCAACTCCTCCCTCCAACTCCTCCCTCCAACTCCAACCTCCAACTCCAACCTCCAACTCCACCCTCCTCCCTCCAACTCCACCCTCCACCCTCCAACTCCACCCTCCAACTCCACCCTCCAACTCCACCCTCCAACTCCATTTCCACCCTCCAACTCCACCCTCCAACTCCACCCTCCAACTCCACCCTCCAACTCCAATTCCGCTCTCCAACTCCAACCTCCAACTCCACCCTCCTCCCTCCAACTCCACCCTCCACCCTCCAACTCCACCCTCCAACTCCACCCTCCAACTCCACCCTCCAACTCCATTTCCAACCTCCAACTCCAGCTCCAACTCCACCCTCCAACTCCACCCTCCAACTCCAATTCCGCTCTCCAACTCCACCCTCCAACTCCACCCTCCAACTCCACCCTCCAACTCCACCCTCCAACTCCTCCCTCCAACTCCAACCTCCAACTCCACCCTCCAACTCCACCCTCCAACTCCACCCTCCAACTCCACCCTCCAACTCCACCCTCCAACTCGACCCTCCAACTCCAACCTCCAACTCCAACCTCCAACTCCACCCTCCAGCTCCAACTCCACCCTCCAACTCCCCCTCCACCCTCCAACTCCACCCTCCAACTCCACCCTCCCCTCCAACTCTACCCTCCAACTCTACCCTCAAACTCCAATTCCACCCTCCAACTCTACCCTCCAACTCCAAATCTACCCTCCAACTCTACCCTCAAACTCCAATTCCAACCTCCAACTCCACCCTCCAGCTCCAACTCCACCCTCCAACTCTCCCCTCCCAATCCCCCCTCCAGCTCCACCCTCCAACTCCACCCTCCAACTCCACCCTCCAACTCCAATTCCACCCTCCAACTCCACCCTCCAACTCCAATTCCACCCTCCAACTCCACCCTCCAACTCCAACTCCACCCTCCAACTCCATTTCTGCCCTCCAACTCCAACCTCCAACTCCAATTCCACCCTCCAACTCCAATTCCACCCTCCAACTCCACCCTCCAACTCCACCCTCCAACTCCAATTCCACCCTCCAACTCCAATTCCACCCTCCAACTCCACCCTCCAACTCCAACTCCACCCTCCAACTCCATTTCTGCCCTCCAACTCCAACCTCCAACTCCAACCTCCAACTCGACCCTCCAACTCCAACCTTCAACTCCAACCTCCAACTCCAACTCCACCCTCCAGCTCCAACTCCACCCTCCAACTCCACCCTCCAACTCCCAACTCCAACTTCCAACTCCAACTCCAACTTCCAACTCCAACTCCAACCCCACCCTCCAACTCCAACTTCCAACTCCAACTCCACCCTCCAACTCCAACTCCAACCTCCAACTCCAACCTCCAACTCCAACCTCCAACTCCACCCTCCAACTCCAACCTCCAACTCCACCCTCCAACTCCAACTCCACCCTCCAGCTCCAACTCCACCCTCCAACTCCACCCTCCAACTCCACCCTCCAACTCCACCCTCCAACTCCAATTCCACCCTCCAACTCCACCCTCCAACTCCCAACTCCAACTCCAACTTCCAACTCCACCCTCCAACTCCAACTCCACCCTCCAGCTCCAACTCCACCCTCCAACTCCACCCTCCAACTCCACCCTCCAACTCCACCCTCCAACTCCTCCCTCCAACTCCAACCTCCAACTCCTCCCTCCAACTCCACCCTCCTCCCTCCAACTCCACCCTCCACCCTCCAACTCCACCCTCCAACTCCACCCTCCAACTCCACCCTCCAACTCCTCCCTCCAACTCCACCCTCCAACTCCATTTCCAACCTCCAACTCCAACTCCACCCTCCAACTCCACCCTCCAACTCCAATTCCGCTCTCCAACTCCAACCTCCAACTCCAACCTCCAACTCCACCCTCCAACTCCACCCTCCAACTCCACCCTCCAACTCCACCCTCCAACTCCACCCTCCAACTCCACCCTCCAACTCCACCCTCCAACTCCAACCTCCAACTCCACCCTCCAGCTCCAACTCCACCCTCCAACTCCCCCTCCACCCTCCAACTCCACCCTCCAACTCCACCCTCCCCTCCAACTCTACCCTCCAACTCTACCCTCAAACTCCAATTCCACCCTCCAACTCTACCCTCCAACTCCAAATCTACCCTCCAACTCTACCCTCCAACTCAAGTCAAAGTCAAATAATACTTTATTCGGTTCAAATTTTTCAAAACCATAAAAGTACAGACATACATAAAAAAGGTCCAGACATTAGAGTACATCATTAAAGAAAATAGTTACAATTTAGAAAAGCAGCAAGGTAAAACATTACAGAATAAAAACCAAATGGTTGGAACATGAACTACACCCAATTGATCTTTTTGCCCATTCTCATTGCAATGGTTAAAAACTTGGCCACATTGTAGATTTCCCAGATGTTAGTTAGCATCTGGAGATATAACACCGCTGGTTTGACCTGCCTAAATCCCTTCACCTTCAGCAGGGGAATGATGAATTTTTCCCTAATGATTTTAAAATGGGTACAAAAAAACAGGAAATGGGCGGTGTCCATAATTGAGTAACCGTCACAATTGCATACTCTCAGTGCCGAGTCCCTGGTCCAACCAGGGCGACCACAAATTAGCAGGTGAACCTTGTTCAATCGGAACTTGGTGAGGAGGTACCTGTGGGTTGGGTTATTTACAACTTTCAGGTAAAGCTCCGGTTCACAATCTGAGGAAACAATCAATTGGTGTGACCTAACAGAAGGTTTTTTCAACTCCTTGCTTTCTCTGTCCATTCCACTGTGTAGCAAGAAGGTGTTTTTAGCCCACTTCAAGTCGGCCTTGACGAGGGCAGAGGGATTGCGGAACAATTCAGGCCTGCCCAGTTTAACACAGGACTGTTCGACGTATTTTAGCCAGGGAATCTTATTCCAATGATCTAGTTTTAAACAATCCTTCAAAATTTCATGGTTGACATCAATCTCTGAGTTAAGCCACACAGATATCCATTTCAGGAGGGGGGCCATAGCAATTCGATCCTCCAAGAAATCCACCCCACATTCCTGATGAACAATAAAATTAGCTGTGGATGTTGGTAAAGAAAGAATGGACTTCAAGAAGTTGTCTTCAATCACTTGGAGGGATTTAGTGGGCATAATGCCCCACAGGTCCGCGCCATACATAGCAATAGCTATGCATTTAGCGGCGTACACTTTTAGGACAGCCTCTATTGGCTTCACCCCGATTTTGCGTGAGAAACCAAGGACTGCGGATATAGCGCGCATCAAGACCTTTTTTTTCTCCAGCAATTGGGGAAGCCAGGTGGAGCGATCGTCGAACACTACGCCCAGATAGGGGAATCTTGAGACTCTAGATAGTTTGTGTCCATTGCAATGTATAGACAGGGCGCGTTTTTTGGCCTTAACATGAGTTCCGACCACCATTACATGGGATTTGCCAAAGTTAATACTGAGGTCCAGATTTGTCATAAACTTATAAAAGGAATTCAGCAGACTTTGCAAACCCACCGCAGTTCTAGCTATAAGAGCCGCATCATCTGCGTATAGTAATGCAGGCAGTGTATATTTCCCCGCTCTGGGTATATCTTTACAGGCTAGATCCAATGTTCCACCCAAGTTATTAATGTATAAGGTGAACAGCAGGGGAGCAAGAATGCAACCCTGCCTAACACCATTAGTAATATGGATTTTCCCTGTACAATTCCCTTTTCTGTCATAACGAACAGTGGCGGTGAGGTCCTTGTGAAGGTCTGCCAGAAAGTACACAATGTTTGGATCGATACCTATACTGAGGAGCTGGGCCCACAACTTGGACCTGTTCACTCGGTCGAAAGCCGAGGACAGATCCATAAAGGCAATGAATAGGGAGCCTGGTTTAGCTTGAGTATATTTTCCGATCAGCAATTGTAGATTTAAACTCTGATCGATAGTGCTCCTTCCTTTTCTAAAGCCATACTGAGTTGGGGACAAGGTATTAGTCTCCTCTAACCAATCATTGAGTTTACTAAGGACCACTCTCCCTATGACCTTAACCGCAGAGTCTATCAGGGATATGGGGCGGTAATTTCCCGGTTCCCCCCTGTCACCTTTTTTAAAAATAGGCACTATAACAGATTGGGACCAGGAGTCAGGAATACCCGTTTTAAAAATGCTATTAAAAACTCTAGCTAAAATTTTGGACCAGAATAAAATATCCACTTTAAAAAGGTCGGCTGGGACCCCGTCCGGCCCCGGAGCCTTGTTGCTGGTCATTTTTTCAATGGCTAAACCCACCTCTTCCTCATCCACCGTTAAGCTATACGGGAGCTGATGAAAACTAGTCGTGTCCTCAGCCCCGTTAGCTTCCTGCTCATACACAGATTTAAAGTGCGAGTGCCATTTATCTTCTTGGATGCCACAATCTAAATCGCTATTGCATGTATCTACAAAATATGGTTGATTTACCACGGCCCAGAATTTGGTGCTACTTTTTAAGACATCAATTGAGGTCAGGTCGGCCCAGGCATCCTCTCTGATCTCACGCCGCCTTTTCTCGATGGTAGTCTTATATGCTTTCCTAAGGGTAGCCACAAGTATTCTATCTACAGGGCTAGATTTTAAAGCTAGTTTTAATTTGTGGTTGGCAGCAGAGCATTTACTGTCAAACCAGCCTACCCTATCCTGATTTTTCCTTTTGCAATGTTGTGTCAGATTAGACACGATGTTAATGCATACCCTCTTATATGCGTCTAAGACCTCAATGTCCCCCGCCTGGTCATTTAAACAGAGTTCAAGATCCTCCTGACTATTTAAACACAGATTGCCAAAGAAATCCTCAGGAATTATTTTGCACCATTTAATTCGCCGTGCCTGATCAGTTGATCGTAAGTCACATTTATCAACCAGACCCAAGCTAGTATCATTAAGTTCTAATACATTTCTAACTTTAAGTACAACAAGATTGTGATCACTAAAATGGGATCTAACAACGGTATAACAGATGATATGACTGCTGCAAATGCTGCTCACAAAAATATAATCAATAGTAGACCCGCTACCATGACCCGTGAAGGTCGGAATGTCCTCTCCCCCCCCAGAAGGCAACATTAAACCATTTTCGGCTAACAGAGATTCTAAGAAAACGCCCTGTTCTGAGTGTTCGAAATGGGTATTTTCATCATCAGGGGAACCAAAAAGAAGGTTAGGGGGACAGTCTTCCTGGCAGCCGTGTACATTAAAATCTCCTAATAAGATAACAATACAATTGGCCTCCGTGGACTCTTGAAACTTAATTAAAAAAGAGTTTAGCCTCTGCAGGTTGTCAACTGAGTTTTCTCTATCAAAAGAGTTATAGAAGTTCACTAATAATACAGCATTTGAACTCCTATATGTAATTAAGACTGCAAGGCAGTAGGGGCTACCAGTGGGGATTTCTTTATAGGAGCCTGAAATTTTTGCTGATATCAGGGTGATCAGACCACCTCTAGCCCGCCCTCTCAGTGAATTTACGGCAGGGAGGGAAAAGGTGGTGTATCCATCCAATGTAAGCAAGTTTTCGGTCGCCCACGTTTCTTGCATAGCAATAATGTCCATGGAGCCTATGAGATCTCTCCAGTGAGGGTCATCGATTTTATTCCTGAGGCCCGCTATGTTCCATGAGGCCATAGTGATCCCCTGCCTGCCTTCTTTATTTCCATCAATTACGGACAAATCTGTCCCCCCCTCCATGAACTGTTCTGCAATGGACATTTGCTCAGTACTTAGGTCAGGGTTTAAATCTTCTGGGGAGTGACTACTCTGTGAGGTGGTGTGTGGGGAAGTTAGAGATTGTGTTGCATGGTGACCCAGTGTTTGTCAATCTACCCAGTCCATAAAGGACGGGTGATCGTAATGATTGAACGTGGGGACATTGAAGTAATTTTCCTGCCCATTTACGTAGTGATGGTCATGGTGTGGATATTTGTTTTGGGGGCCCGCAAAAAAAACACCCTGAAAAGGACCAGCTCTTCTTCTCCTGACCATGGTCCACCCGTCTTCCCCCCCCTCCTCCCAGCCACGTGATTGAACCTCCCAGGGGGGATTAAACCTCTGTCTATGATTGAGCTCCTGAGGGCCCTTTAACCAACTCCATCTTTTGTCCGGTTGGTTCCCTTGGACGTAAAAGTAGGAGAGAGGCCTAGCCGTGACCGTACTCGCCTGATGGCGCGGGGTACCGGCACAAATATAGTTTACTGTTTGTGGGTGCTCAAAGGTGACCACCACGCAGTCACCTTGTAGATTTTTCCTATTGCCTCCCACCCAAGGGGCTCTCTCCACCATTAAGATGTTACTAGGCATGCCGGGCGGTAAAGGAAAATTTTTAGACAGCCAGTGACACACCTTATTTTTTAGGGTTTGGTAAGACTCCGTTTCAGTTTGCCCAAGTTCAGTGACCCCTGTCAGGATGACTACATAGGAGCATGCATCCGGGGGAAGATGGATGTTTCTCCGTGATTCTCTCCTTTCCTTTGGTGTCTGATCCAGTTTAGGAGTCGGGGGTACAGGGTCTTTAAACTTAACCTGCGGGGCAACCTTAGGTTTAACAGAGTTAGGGACTAGTTTAGTGTCAGGAGTTATTAAGGAAGTGCCCCCAGTGGTAATAGAATTAACAGGATTGGTGGGCGCACTTTTATTTAGGGATGGGGTATTCTTGTTAACCAGCGGAGGCTTGTTCATGGGCTTTTTTACGGGGGGTATCTTATTATCCAGGCTGAAGCTAGGAGCGCTTATATCTTTATGAATGTTTTTTAAGATGGTTTCTAGACAACGCAGCCTTGCTTCAATAGGTTCAAGCAGGATTTTTAACATTTGGAAGATATTGTTATTTACCATGTTGAAGCTATTCCTATCCTCGTCGCTTCTAACATGGTTGTCTACATCGCCACCTAGATCCAAAATTTCCTCTAGACTACTATCTATGACTGTGTCATCTGGTAAGCTTAAAGACATGGCCACATTGGTATGTTTGGCACCATCAGTGTCAGCAGTGTTAGTCGCCAGAACACTGTTGGGGTTTAGGGTCACCAGGTCTGGGGTAGTCTGGTCTAGGTTCTCTGTGTTCAAAGCTTTCTTTCGCTTACGTGTGACAGGTTTGGACTTTTTTTTGGGTATTGCTCCCTCTTTCAGGCCCCTTTCAAGAGCGTTTTCCAACGAAACATTTCCAGGCTCATTTAGTGAGCCACTCTCAGCTAACAAAGCGAGATTAGGTGTTGCCTCCAAACCTTTTTGTGAGCTAATGTCGTCATGAGCCCCCTCATTATGTACAATTGCTAAGGTGTTAGGGTTTGTTACTGCGTGTGGAGTACGGGCTTGTGCTATGAGGCCTAGAGAGGATCTCCTGGCTGATGCCAGATCTTGAGATACCCTTCTATCCATTAAAATAATCCCCTGATCTATTAAAGCGTGAGTCCGAACAATAAAATCATCAAGGGTACCCGTCAGTTTTTTGGCTCCAGCAGCTGCCATGCTTCTGGTCTCTCGACAGTTCATTACAGACCGAAAAAAAAAAAAATACAATTACAGTGCAAGGCAGCCGAGGTTACGTGTAAATAATGGGATATGAGTCTCTGATGTTTGTCCCGATAAAAAACACAAATATACCAGTAAGCAGACTTACAATTAAGTGGTAGTGGGTCCGTTAGTCCGAAATATAGGGCGGCCAAATGACAAGGGGTGTGGCCCAGACCAGGCTCCTCAGGCCTCTGAGGGCCACAGAGGGCCCGCCCTTTGCCCGGGCTTAGCCCCGGGCGTCCCGCACGCGTCCCGCGTAGCGGATATCAGCAAATGCTAATGAGGAAATGAGGTGGTTGGGGGCGGGGCTACCCGGGAGAGCGTCCAGGTGCAGGGGATGGCTACACAGGGACTCCTGGGAAATGGAGTCCCTGTCCCTCACCTGGTGCTCGCAGCCCGGGCCGAGTGTTTCCTTCTTCGCCCCTGTAGAGCACACAGTGCGCCGCCAAAGTTCTTCCCTTTCCAAAGTCAGCCCAGCAGAGCGGGCGATGCGGGACCCGCGGAGCGGGTTCCGCGAGGTAGGGGATGGAAGGCAAAAGGTCAATCCAGGTCAATCCGGCAACAGGAACGATGCAGGGGTCATCCACAGAACTCCCTGGTCGGCGGTACTCAAATTCCACCCTCCAACTCCATTTCCGCCCTCCAACTCCAATTCCACCCTCCAACTCCACCCTCCAACTCCAATTCCACCCTCCAACTCCACCCTCCAACTCCAACTCCACCCTCCAACTCCATTTCTGCCCTCCAACTCCAACCTCCAACTCCAACCTCCAACTCCAATTCCACCCCCAACTCCAATTCCACCCTCCAACTCCACCCTCCAACTCCACCCTCCAACTCCAATTCCACCCTCCAACTCCACCCTCCAACTCCAATTCCACCCTCCAACTCCAACTCGACCCTTCAACTCCAACCTTCAACTCCAACCTCCAACTCCAACTCCACCCTCCAGCTCCAATTCCACCCTCCAACTCCACCCTCCAACTCCCAACTCCAACTTCCAACTCCAACTCCAACCCCACCCTCCAACTCCAACTCCACCCTCCAACTCCAACTCCACCCTCCAACTCCAACTCCACCCTCCAACTCCAACTCCACCCTCCAACTCCACCCTCAACCTCCAACCTCCAACTCCAACCTCCAACTCCAACCTCCAACTCCACCCTCCAACTCCAACTCCAACCTCCAACTCCACCCTCCAACTCCAACTCCAACTCCACCCTCCAACTCCAACTCCACCCTCCAGCTCCAACTCCACCCTCCAACTCCACCCTCCAACTCCACCCTCCAACTCCAATTCCACCCTCCAACTCCACCCTCCAACTCCCAACTCCAACTCCAACTTCCAACTCCACCCTCCAACTCCAACTCCACCCTCCAGCTCCAACTCCACCCTCCAACTCCACCCTCCAACTCCACCCTCCAACTCCACCCTCCAACTCCACCCTCCAACTCCTCCCTCCAACTCCAACCTCCAACTCCTCCCTCCAACTCCACCCTCCTCCCTCCAACTCCACCCTCCACCCTCCAACTCCACCCTCCAACTCCACCCTCCAACTCCTCCCTCCAACTCCACCCTCCAACTCCACCCTCCAACTCCACCCTCCAACTCCACCCTCCAACTCCATTTCCAACCTCCAACTCCAACTCCAACTCCACCCTCCAACTCCAATTCCGCTCTCCAACTCCAACCTCCAACTCCAACCTCCAACTCCACCCTCCAACTCCACCCTCCAACTCCACCCTCCAACTCCACCCTCCAACTCCACCCTCCAACTCCACCCTCCAGCTCCAACTCCACCCTCCAACTCCCCCTCCACCCTCCAACTCCACCCTCCAACTCCACCCTCCCCTCCAACTCTACCCTCCAACTCTACCCTCAAACTCCAATTCCACCCTCCAACTCTACCCTCCAACTCCAAATCTACCCTCCAACTCTACCCTCCAACTCAAATTCCACCCTCCAACTCCATTTCCGCCCTCCAACTCCAACTCCACCCTCCAACTCCACCCTCCAACTCCACCCTCCAACTCCAATTCCACCCTCCAACTCCAATTCCACCCTCCAAATCTACCCTCCAACTCTATCCTCCAACTCCAATTCCACCCTCCAACTCCACCCTCCAGCTCCAACTCCACCCTCCAACTCCACCCTCCACCCTCCAGCTCCAACTCCACCCTCCAACTCCAACTCCACCCTCCAACTCCAACTCCACCCTCCAGCTCCAACTCCAACTCCACCCTCCAACTCCACCCTCCAACTCCCAACTCCAACTCCAACTCCACCCTCCAACTCCAACTCCAACTCCACCCTCCAACTCCAACTCCACCCTCCAACTCCATCCTCCAACTCCACCCTCCAACTCCACCCTTCAGCTCCACCCTTCAGCTCCACCCTTCAACTCCAATCTCCAACCTACAACCTCCAACCTCCAACTCCACCCTCACCCTCCAACTCCTGGAGAGGTGTGGCTCAATGGTTGGAGCGGCAGATCCTGATGCAGAGGTCTGGCCCGGGACCAGGGTTCAATTCCCCGCCTTGGCGGGTCTTGGGCTCAAAATTCCACGGACCAGATAATTCTCGCCTCGGTGCCTATTTCAATCATGGAGTCCCACTCTGCAACTCTGGGCAATAGCTTGCTTAATCTCCACAACGGCCCCCACAGCGCTAAGGATGCCTGGCCTCCACCTTGGGGGTGCCCAGGAGTGGACGCCTCACAGGGAAAGCCAGGATGGGTTCCACAGCGGTATTCGTACAAGCGCCTTGAGACCCTTTCGGGTGAGTAGTGCGCTATCAATTTACATTTACATTTACCCCACCCTCCAACTCCACCCTCCTACTCCACCCTCCTACTCCACCCTCCAACTCCACCCTCCAACTCCACCCTCCAACTCCACCCTCCAACTCCACCCTCCAACTCCACCCTCCAACTCCACCCTCCAACTCCACCCTCCAGCTCCAATTCCACCCTCCAACTCCGCCCTCCCACTCCATTTCCGCCCTCCAACTCAATTTCCGCCCGCCAACTCCACCCTCCAACTCCACCCCCCAACTCCAACCTCCAACTCCACCCTCCAACTCCACCCTCCAACTCCACCCTCCAACTCCACCCTCCAACTCCACCCTCCAACTCCACCCTCCAGCTGCAATTCCACCCTCCAACTCCGCCCTCCCACTCCATTTCCGCCCTCCAACTCAATTTCCGCCCTCCAACTCCACCCTCCAACTCCACCCCCCAACTCCAACCTCCAACTCCACCCTCCAACTCCACCTTCCAACTCCACCTTCCAACTCCACCCTCCAACTCCACCCTCTTACTCCACCCTCTTACTCCACCCTCTTACTCCACCCTCCTACTCCACCCTCCTACTCCACCCTCCAACTCCACCCTCCAACTCCACCCTCCAACTCCAACTCCACCCTCCAACTCCAACTCCACCCTCCAACTCCACCCTCCAGCTCCAATTCCACCCTCCAACTCCGCCCTCCCACTCCATTTCCGCCCTCCAACTCCATTTCCGCCCTCCAACTCCACCCTCCAACTCCAACTCCACCCCCAACTCCAACCTCCAACTCCACCCTCCAACTCCAACCTCCAACTCCAACCTCCAACTCCACCTTCCAACTCCACCCTCCAACTCCACCCTCCAACTCCACCCTCCAACTCCACCCTCCAACTCCACCCTCCAACTCCAACTTCCAACTCCAGCTCCAATTCCACCTTCCAACTCCAACTCCACCCTCCAACTCCAACTTCACCCTCCAGCTCCAACTCCACCCTCCAGCTCCAACTCCATCCTCCAGCTCCAATTCCACCCTCCAACTCCACCCTCCAACTCCACCCTCCAACTCTAACCTCCAACTCTAACCTCCAACTCTAACCTCCAACTCCAACTCCACCCTTCAGCTCCAACTCCACCCTCCAACTCCACCCTCCAGCTCCAACTCCACCCTCCAGCTCCAACTCCACCCTCCAACTCCAATTCCACCCTCCAACTCCAATTCCACCCTCCAACTCCACCCTCCAACTCCAATTCCACCCTCCAACTCCACTCTCCAACTCCACCCTCCAACTCCACCTCCAACTTCACCTCCAACACCACCCTCCAACTCCAACTCCAACTCCACCCTCCAACTCCACCCTCCAACTCCAACCTCCAACTCCACCCTCCAACTCCAACTCCACCCTCCAACTCCACCCTCCAGCTCCGACTCCACCCTCCAACTCCACCCTCCAACTCCACCCTCCGACTCCAACCTCCAACTCTAACCTCCAACTCCAACTCCACCCTCCAACTCCACCCTCCAGCTCCAACTCCACCCTCCAATTCCACCCTCCAGCTCCAACTCCACCCTCCACCCTCCAACTCCAACTCCACCCTCCAACTCCAACTCCACCCTCCAACTCCAACTCCACCCTCCAACTCCAACTCCACCCTCCAACTCCACCCTCCAACTCCACCCTCCAACCTCCATCACTCAGGGACACCACCACATCATTCGGGGACACCACCACATCACTCAGGGACACCACCACATCACTAGGGGACACCACCACATCACTCGGGGACACCACCACATCACTCTGGGACACCACCACATCACCCAAGAACACCACCACATCACTCAGGAACACCACTACATCACCCAGGGGCACCACCACATCACTCAGGGGCACCACCACATCACTCAGGGGCACCACCACATCACTCAGCCCAACCACATCATCACTCAGCACCACAACAGCCCTGTCCTTGCTTGCTACCAACAAGCATTGCCATAGCCAATAGGACTCGCATTAGGAAAGTGTAAGCTATTGGCTTTGTGAATAACAATGCTATTCATTTATATATTTTCAAAGCCAACACATTAAAAAAATGTGTCATTTACAATACCAATAGCTCACACTTTTCTAATGCGAGACCTATTGCATTGCAAATGCTTGTTATTGCTTACCAGCTCCTTTAATATTGTTGTTATTGTATCCAGAAAACAATCAGAACCACCAACACATTTTTCTAACAGCTTTAGAATTGAAGATAATAACCTTTCTAAGCACACTAAGGAATCTGATACATTTACCCCTTCATTTGGAGGGTGACTGGGTTTCGATGCCATTTATAACAAAATCAGGGGTCACAGAGAGATGAGATAGCAAAGAAGAATTATTTGAGGAAGTACTACTGGACAATTTAATTCCTGTGGGAACTATCGCAGCTGGTGCACCCACAGTCGCCACAATCTTACTAATATCCCGTAAGCCATATCTCCTTCATAGCTCTATGTCCAAATCTGGTATTGTAAAGTCCTCATAATGTAATGTAAATGTAAATTAATACTTGTATAGCGCACTACTCACCCGCAAGGGTCTCAAGGCACTTGTACGAATACCGCTGTGGAACCCGTCCTGGCTTTCCCTGTGAGGCGTCCTCTCCTGGGCACCCCCAGGGTGGAGGCCAGGCATCCTTAGCGTTGTGGGGGCCGTTGTGGAGATTAAGCAAGCTATTGCCCAGAGTTGCAGAGTGGGACTCTATGATTAGAATAGGCACCGAGGCGAGAATTATCAGGTCCGTGGAATTTTGAGTCCAAGACCTCTGCATCAGGGTCTGCCACTCTAACCATTGAGCCACACTTCTCCATACTCCATACTGAGCATTTGCTACCATCGGAGGCCAAGACTTTGAAAAGGTTAATGGTGAGGGGTATATTGAGCTTTAGCATTTTCGCACAACACATTTATAGCACCACAATAAGATTGATATAGAATATTCCATGTTTCTTATCAGCTCCCGATTCTATAAATGGCACTGCATATTTCAGAAGGGATTTATTTCTTTTTGTTATAGCTCAAGGTTCTTCAAAGTCGGTCCTGGAAGGCCGGATAAATGGCAGATTTTTAGAATATCTTCATTTCCCCCATTTAGCCATCTTAAAAATCTGCCATTGGTCCAGCCCTCCGGGAGGGACTTTGGAGAACCCTGTTCTTTCTCAGTAGATTGTTACGTTAGACCTTTCAACCTATCCAGGCTAGCCTTCAGCTGCGCAACAATGACAAAGGAATGTAATCCAGGCTGACGTTTAGAACGAACCAGCGCAGCTTTTCTAGCAAAAGTCTGAGAAGAATATTGGCTCATATAAATGTAAACATTTGAACTTAGATTTAACTGACAGTGGTTAAGGTAATGCTGACTGGCAGAGACTGAACCATTACACAAAAAGTGCAAGAGCACCTATACAGTTCTGCTTATAAAGATGAGAGCAGTTTTGGGACATTACAGTTCTACAATATATTAGGTGTTTCAATTTTACAGACTGTAGGCAAACTCTGAAACTCAATACCCCTTTCACTTCGGCAACCAAAATCATGTGATCTTTTGAGAAAAAAATCCTGGCTGTTGGCTGACTAAGTACCTTTTGCACCACCCTCACCCAACTGTTTCACCTTGTAAGCATTGTGCTTAAGCAGTGATGCTTTTTAAGTGTATAACTGCATAAGAAGGTACATAAACTAATAAATTGCCTTTTATCCCTATCTAATGCTTATTACAAATTCATCAAATTATTATTGGGCAAGGAGGCTTGTTCAAAGCTTAGAATAGCACATTTTGAAGTCAGCAATCTTAAATGTCTTTGGTTCGTCTGTTATTTTCAGGACGAACTAGCAAACTCTTTCATTATAGCTTTCATTAGCTACATCAGATTTTCCACAAATGCTGCCAATTTATGTTACTTCTTGCCTATGGGGAGTCCTTTAATCTGCATCACTCACTCCATCGTTAATATGAGTTTTAGTATTGTTATGAGAGACAACAGCAAGCTCCACTTAACGAACCTACTTGGAAGAAAGACATTTCTTAACCATGATTTAAGTCGAGGGAGTTTTAAAACTACAAACATGTATTTTATAAGATTTGGCCAAACTCTAATTTATAAGTGTCTGGGAAACAAAGTATCAACTGAGTCAGTTCCTCAGGAGATCAAGAAGGAATAGTTTTTCTTGGTTCAATGTCTAAGGCATTATATAAACAGATGAGGTTTTCTCCACATTCCCTGTTTGTAATAAGTATAGCTTGCTAAATGTAAGTGAACACGGATAAAACATTTTCTAGGTGGGAATGGGTGGAAGGCCATTATTATTTTGTTGATTTGATGTCATAATTCAATAAATCTATTGGTTTGTTAGATGTGTAAAGCATGGAATCTTTGCCCCAGTAAAAGTAAACTCCATAATTGTTCCCATCGCCCATCAAATAGCAAGGAAGGAGCTTAAGGTTTTGGTCAGAGTAGTACAAAGAACATCTCGAAATGATTTCTACTTTGATATAACTTTTACCGCCAGGGGTTTTGCTACTTGCTGCTTTGCCGCTTCTTCAGAGATGGATGACTCCAGCTCTGTTTTCTTTAAATTGTTCAACGTGTTCTAAGTATTGTTAAGTTACTGTGTTTAAATTCTCTCCAATAAAGAAGTTGCTTAAAACATTATTAAAACATGAAATTGTCCAGGTCTTAAACTCCTCTTGAAAGCTCCCTACTAACTAGTTGCTGTGTCTGCTATAAAAAAAATTGGGCATTCTGATCCTCTACAGCCAGGTGTTTACATGCTGTGGTACGTACCATTGAATTGGAGTTTTTTGCTAGCAGCAACTGGTAATCTGACATTTCTGTCTCACACGGTTCAATTGCCTATGAAATGTGAACCTCGTTTTATTTGTGCTTGGTTCCTAGAGCTGTTATTTGAATTTCTTGTATTTCTAGGTTTATCTTATTAAGAATCAGATAGATAACGTTTTCGCAGCAGTTGATAGTTGTATTGCCCTTGCATTATTCAAAACACAGTTTTGAAGTGCGAAATCTTGTACTCCTATTGCTTTAACAGTGTGTCAATGTGCTCTGATCACAACATACACTGATATATTTAAATACTGGACTTGCAGGCTCTATCCCTAGTCTGCTCCACAAAAGTTTTCTTTATAATTGTTGACATTCTGCTTGGGGGCCATGTGAGGAGGGCCGGATCCTCGCTGCAAGTTGGGGTTAGCGATGCAGGGGGGGGGGAGGAGGGTTGGGGCTTTATTTCAAGAATTAACACAAGATTCTGTTTGTTCATATCATGTGCAGTAGCAGGCTAGATGTACATAAGAAGTATAAGCTATGGCACTATATAATGATGCATCAAATGACTGAACGCGCATTGCTTTCTAGCCCTAAGTGCGCCAGGCATGCCCAGACGTGGATCCTGGGCTCACTGTGCCACCGGAATCAAGCTATCCTGGCTGAAGAGGGGTGAAACCCCGAACCCGGTCCTAGGATGCTTGTTTCTGGTCCAGGGAGAACCTGGCTTGATAGTTCTGGCTGGGCTGCTCCCATGAGGCACAGGGTCAAGACTGATTTGCATATGGCCAGGTCTTAACTTCGGTGGCATGGTGAGCAAAAGAATGATGGATTTAACCCAGATCTCTTGACTGGGGGTGAATGTTTTGATTTGTTCTGCATTCAGTCCATCAATTGTGTATCTTTTGCTTGAAAGCACATAGGAGCAGAACCCCCATTAAAATCCTCTCATGTAATATTTGAGGTCTCAGTCACCAAAAGAAAGTTTACATAGTCTCAAAAATATGAAGAGAGTCGCAGTGGACGTGGTGTTCTTAAAAGAAGTGCACTTGGTCCCTAAAGGCACATTATGGATTACACACAAACGGAAGGGAGAATCGACATGGCCGTGTCCCCTTCACCTGCCAGTAGTGGATTCCTCCTGGGCGCTCCTTCTCTGCCTGTGGCACCCCTATAGCAGCGTGGGATCCCTTCAGTGGAGAGCTCTCTTTACCGGCACTGGATGATGTTGCTACCTCGCGCCTAGAGGGGGGCTTGCTCTCTGGGTGGCTCTGCGGAGGCTTGGTTGGCAGCGCATTACCCGCACCCATCAAATTCAGGGGGGAGCAGGGCCGGCTCTATTATTCGAGTGCCGCCGTCTTTCGGATCAGCGGCTGGCCCCGGCCCCCTGGGGGGGGCCTTCTGACGGTCCCTGTCCCTGATCGCACTACTAGGATCCTGGTCTCCCCACCTGTCACGTGTACTCAGAGCCCAACGAAACTGCCAGAGGGGGTGACAACCCAGAGTTTACCCGCATGCCACCCAAGAAGTCGACGGCTAAAGCGTCCACCAAAGTATCCAACTTCTTCCAGGCTCCAGATAAGCGCCCGGCCCTCTGCACTGACGAAGTGGCTACCACTATGGCACTCACGAAAGCGAACCTCCTTGCTATGTTCAAGGATTTTAAATCTGATCTACGCAAAGACCTGGGGCAGGATATTAAATCTTCCATAGAACAGCTTCGAGCGGATCTGAACGAAAAAATCACCTCTTTCCAGCAAGATGTTGATTCGGTGGGCACCCGCGTGATGGACTTAGAGGTTCAGTCCCAAGACCGAGATAATCTTACGACGGACCTTCAGGAGGAAGTGCGGTTGTTTAAGGATCAGATGCTCCAGGCCCAGCTCAAATCGGAGGACCTTGAAAATAGGGCGCGGAGAGACAACATCCGCGTGAAGTACCTGGAGGAGGGAGCGGAGGGGCCAGGCCTGGGGGCCTTCATGGAGGGTCTCTTTGCTGAAATCCTGAGTCCTCAGATCCTCAAGATCAAACTCGAGCGAGTGCACAAGGTGGGGGCCCTTCAGCACGGAGAAAAGCGACGGCCCAGAGACATATTGGGGAAGTTCCATTCCTTCAAAGTAAAAGAAGCGGTCCTAGGTGCAGCCAGGTCGAAAAGCTCTATCTCTTTTCAGAATCACTCCTGTACGATATACCAGGACCTGGCCCCGGCCACATTAGTGAGGCGGAAGCTCTTCAGACCCCTCACCACCAAGCTCAGAGACGATAAGATTAAATATCGGTGGATCTTTCCATTTGGCTTGAGCTTTGAATACCGCAATCGACCACGCTACATCACAGATCTACAGAAGGGCCTAACTCTCCTAGGCCTCACCAACGTTGACACTGCTTCTAGCCAAGGAGAACCCGGAGACAATGATAATGCAACTTCCCCTGCTTCGAAGTGGTCGGAGAGGGTGCGCAGAGGACATAGGTGAATTTTACCCGCCCGCGGAACGGTGACTGCACCCCCGACGCTTGGACTGTATCTCCACCTCCCTGTTGGCTCTTAGAAGATGTGAGCGTAGGAGGATGATCTACAACTGGTAGTCTTTGCCGAGGCTCTATGGTACTCCTCTCGGACCTCTCATTGTGGCGGCTTCAACTTTTTGCGTTCGGTGCCGCAAGGAACATGTGTGGGACTTTTCTCCTCAGGATGGCTCAGATATCTGTTGGACCCGGTGGTTGTTCATGGGCTGGCCCCTCATGCTCGGCCCAGGGTGTTCTGGTCTGGGGGGGACCCTGGGGGCCGTGACCAAACTTTCTACTGTTGGAGCCCCTTCATATCAATCTGCCACTGCTGTCTTTCGGATGTCTAGCTAGGCATCCTTAGAGAGTGGGTGTGGACGGGGACCTCGGTCTTTCGGCCCCCCACTTGCCTGAGGGGTGTTTATCACTCCTGACGGGCTGTTCATGTCGAGTGTTACATTGTTATTGCAATGGTTTGGACTCTGTTTTTCTTTGTTACTGGGGGTTGGGGGGAGGGGCGGGTGGGTCAAGGTGACGGTCTTTTCTTATTTTGTGACATGCGAATGAGGGGTTGCGCTATTCTTTTTCACTACCTTGATGGAGGGGGGTCGAGGTGCCCGAGTCTGCTATCTCTGGAGGGCCTGTTGGGTCTGGGGGTCCCCTACTGCGCAGTTTCCCCTATCCACTGACACAATGACACTCATCTTAGGGACATGGAATGTC
Source organism: Lissotriton vulgaris (assembly GCF_964263255.1). NCBI lineage: Eukaryota > Metazoa > Chordata > Amphibia > Caudata > Salamandridae > Lissotriton > Lissotriton vulgaris. Next base: position 1,749,286,579 of record NC_141691.1, read on the forward strand.
AAGGGTCTTAACTCCCCTCAGAAGCACCAGAAGGTCTGGAAATATATTAATGACCACCACCTTGATGTGGTGGCCCTACAGGAAACCCACCTCGTCAGGCCGGAGGACACTAGGTTGCGTCACAAACGATACCCATTGATTTACAGGTCCTCTGCTTTAACGAAGCATAGGGGGGTTGCTTTGCTGGTCCATTCCTCCACCAAGTTTTAGCCTTTGAATGTACAACACGAAAGGGATGGGCGTTGGATCATGGTGAAGGGCCGGCTGCGAAGGAAACTTAGCACCTTCGTAGCGCTGTATGCTCCCAACACCGGCCAGACAGCTTACCTTCCCACTTTCCTGGGGCGACTGCTGGACTTTACTGAAGGCCACCTGACCCTTATGGGGGATTTCAATCTAACCTGGTGCAAAGACCTGGATATCACCCACCTTCAGCGCGCCGGCACTGGTTCCTTCTCCCTAGATATACAACAGCGAGTCCATGACATGGGCCTCTTAGATTCCTGGCGTACTCTCGACCCCACTGGCCGTGATTTCACATTCTACTCCCATGTGCACCGAACGTATTCCCGCTTAGATTACATTTTTATTAGCCAATCCCTCCTAAGCCAGCTTCAAGAAGCTAAAATATTCCCCCTGTCTGTCTCCGATCATAGCCTCTTAGCGATCTCTCTGTCATGGAGGGTCAACAACTCTACGTCTCCCAGGTGGTACTTCCCGCCTGCTCTGGCTCGAGATAAGGACTCCTGTACCAAATTAAGGGAGGCAATCGCCGAGTTTTTTGATATTAACGATCCTGTCGACACGTCGGAATTTACCACCTGGGATGCTTTTAAATCTGTTTTTCAGGGGAGGTGCATCTCCCTAAACTCCGCACTGAACCGGCAAAGTGTCAGGGAACGGGAGGCACTGGAATCAGAATTGTCCTCAGTGGAAGAAGCTCACAAGCAAAACCCTACTAGGCAGACCCTCTGCAATCTCACGGCGCTCAGGGGTAAGCTACGTGCTATCTATAATAACCGGGCGGAACTCACCCTACTAAAATCGCGCCAATTATCTTATGCCCAGGGTAACAAAATCGGTAAGCACCTGGCTCGACAACTCAAGGGGAAAAGGGTGCAGGAGTTTATTGGGGGTATTTGAGGGCCAGGGGGTGATCTTTCCCATAGCGGTGAGGTGAAGGCGAAACTTTTTGGGGATTTCTATAAGGCCTTGTATTCAGGGGACATCTTGGATCCGGATGCCCAGAGTGCTTACTTAAGATCCCTACGGCTCCCATAGGTCCCTCCAGAGTGGAACGAACGCCTTACACACCCATTACCTGCGACGACGTTACAGTGACGATTAAGGCTCTCAAGCCATACACAGCCCCTGGCCCAGATGGGCTTATGGCTATATTTTATAAGACATTTGTCCCAGAACCCGTCCCTCATCTCACAAGGCTCTTCAACAGGATGGCGGAGGAGGGTTCCACTCCCGCTTCCCTACCGGAAGCAGTTCTCACTGTGATTCCTAAGCCGGGAAAAGATCCTGAAGCTTGTGCCTCTTATAGGCCTATAGGTCTTCTCAACCTCGACGCAAAGCTGTACTCATTCATCTTGGCCCAGCGCTTACATGACCTCATGCCTGATCTTATTCACCCGGACCAATCCGGCTTCATCAAAGGGCGCCAAACCCACGACAACACCCGTCGCATTGTCCACCTTGTCGAGAAGGCCAATAGATATCGAATCCCTGCGGTCCTGGTAGGGCTGGACGCGGAGAAGGCTTTCGACAGGGTGGATTGGGGGTTCTTGTTCCGTGCATTGTCAGCTTTTGGCTTCGCTCCCCAGTTTCTTACTATGGTCCGGGCCAACTATCTCCATCCTTGCTCCCGAGTGGTGGTCAATGGCTCGCAGTCAGCTCCTTTTCTCCACTCTAGGGGCACCAGGCAGGGCTGCCCCCTTTACCCTCTCCTTTTTGCCCTTAGCATTGAACCCCTGGCTGCGGCAATCAGAGCAAACCCTGCCATCAGGGGGATCCCCTTCACGGGAGAACAACACAAAATCTCTTTATTTGCAGATGATGTCCTGCTAGCCCTAGCCGACCCGGCTACATCTCTCTCCCCTTTGCAAGATGAACTAGCTAAATTCGAGACAGTGGCTGGCTTTAAAGTTAACCTAGGGAAGTCCTTATTTTATTTATTTATTCAAAGTTTTATATAGCGCGAACAAGATCTTTGCAGATATCAGAGCGCTTTACAGAGCCATGGGTAGGGGCAACAGGAGGGTGATTAAATACAATATTGGGTACAATATGATAGCATAGTGGAACAGGATAACTATCGGGTACAAATATGAGAACCAATAAACGATCAAGTAACTAATAAAACAAAAAGCGCCAGCGGTAATGCAGGAACTTCGATCTCTCAACCCGCTTCAGTAGACCACGTCTTCCATTCAATATCTCAGCGTCCAAATCACACCCACAGTAGGGGGCCTCTACGCTGCCAATTTCCCTCCCATTCTGGGGCGACTTCAATCTGAACTTAATAAATGGAAACCCCTTTTCCTCTCATGGCTCGGACGCATCCACGCTATAAAAATGACTCTCCTTCCAAAGCTGCTTTACCTTTTCCAGGCCTTGCCTACAGCGATGGAGACGGACTTCTTCAAGCGAGTTAAGACCAGGATTTTGAAATATGTCTGGCAAGGGAGACGGGCGCGCTTCTCTTTTGCGATACTCCGTCGTTCTAGGGGGGAGGGTGAGGTGGGCCTCCCTGATATCCACTTATATTATGAGGCAGCTCAGCTCCGGGTGCTAGTGGAATGGACGCAATATGAATCTGATAAGCATTGGCTATACATGGACCGTAGTGTGACTGGCCGAACTATCTGGGACTTAATCTGGCGCCCCAAATGTGCCAGGCGAAAAATAATTATTTAAGCACTCTTACACGTACGACACTCACGGTATGGGACTCGGTGTCGGGCAATAAGAGATGGACCTCCTTCCCTTCCCCCTTTACACCCATACATTTTAACACGCATTCCCTCCAGGACTACAGGCATGGCGGGAGGGGGGCTGCTTGAACTTAACACACCTCTTCCACAACTATGATCCCCTGTAAAAGGGAGTACAATCTACAGGACTCGGAGAGGTACCATTATCAACAGATTTTACACTGGGCCTTGGGCCCGCTGGTGCGGGAGGGAGCTACAAGACCCTTGACAAAATTCGAATCCTTCCTCGTCAAAACAAAATCCATGAAAGGCACACTTTCATTTATATATAAATTTCTTCTTAGTACCATACAGGCACCGCGCCCTCGCTACCTGTCAATGTGGGAGGATATTTTTCAACGAGATATCACAGATGACAAGTGGTCCTGTTTGTGGGCCGATATCACAACATTAAATCAATCTGCTGATCTCAGGGAGGCACATCTTAAAACAATGATGGACTGGTACATGTATCCTTCCAAACTTAGCAGAATCTTTCCTGGGTCATCCGATAGGTGTTGGAGAGGCAGTGGTCTTTTGAGAGATTTCCAGCATATCTGGTGGGACTGTCCCCACATTAGGCCGTTCTGGGAGGAGATCTTTGCCCATATTAAAGACATGTTGGTCTATCCTATACCGACTAACGTGGCTGAGGTGCTGCTGGGACTTCGGGACCCCTCGTTAGAACACCAGACGCGGGCAGATAAAAAGATCATGTGGCTGGGTATTGAGGGGGCTAAGATCACGCTAGCGGCAGCGTAGAAAAAGAAAGAAGCTCCAGCTCTCTCCCTCTGGTATTCCAGATTAGGGAGGCTTCTCAGTATGGAGCGGATGTCGGAAATTTTTAGGGACGATTTTAAAAATGTTGAGTTCACTTGGGGTCCTCTAGTCACCTTCCTCTCGCGAGATCTCCCGTCCACTGTTTGTCCCGCCTCTGTCAGGGCACTCCATCTATTTCAGTTGTAAAGCATGAACTATCCAGTGTTTTGTAGCTTGCACCTTTTTATTTTTCTTCTCCTTTTTTTTGTTGTTTTTCAGGCCATCACCTTGTACGGGGAGGGGGGACAGGGTTGATTGTATTTTTTCTTTTAGTTCAGTGCTCCGCGGTTGGGAGCCGTTATTTCAATGCCTTGGTACATCGTGCATACCCTGTCTGATAGACGAACATACAGTATAGCTGCCTTACAGCTTGGTGGGATATTCATAGCATTCCTTACCATTTTGCATGAAGAGCCTTGTGCCCTATTCTTTTAGACGCTGTTCCCTCTCAGTGTGCATTCCATTGGGGGTGGGCTAGGGCATGTTTCCTGTGTAGTTCATAACTCTGTATGCCGTACAGTTCTGCTATTCTCCATAGCCATCTAAGTGTGAAGAGTAAGATGATGTTGTGATTGTTGTACCATGCAAAGATTGTCTAATAAACAGAAGTTTGACAAAATCATGCAACGCCGGGCACCGTGTCTTAGAGTATAGGAAAGATATTTTTGCCTTTGTTTGAATTCAATTACCTCAGCATATGACTTATAACATTGCAGTTTTGAACAGTGCTGGAGATCAAGATTGTAACTGATCCTTGGAGTCAAGTGTTTTAAAAAGAGTTTCAAATGTTCTGGGGTCGATCAAGTGTACATTCTGACAACTTCAGTGCTAATATTAAGTTTCGATAAAAGATGTATTTAGAAGATCCTTCATCAAAAATTTCCAGTTTTAATAAAGCTCTTAGAGAACCTTATTCAGCATGTAAGATGTTATACTCCCCCTCGAATGATACTAGTGATTCCTCTAGCGTATGTACTAGTTAGAGAAAACTCAAGGCGCAGGGCTTGCACAGGTACAGCTTGAGACATTTTGGAAAATTTCCGAAGAATCTAGCTTTCTTTGAGTTGTATTGGGTGCCATTGATTTTAAATGAATATGCTCAAGGGCATATCAAAGAACTGGAGGGATCTTGATACTAAAAACCTGTATAAGGGTTGAAAAGTGCCTATCCCCGGTAGAAAAATATAATCTTTGAAGTGCCCCTGCATGAACATCAGCTTTGTAGGCCAGATGCTGGAGATGGGAATGATTTTTTAAGGTTTGAGTAAAAATACGACCTAAATAGATGTATTTATTTACTATTTCTAACTATTGTCCTCCTAAGGTCCAGTTATAGTTTACGTATCTCTTATTTCCTTGGAAAGGAACTATTTTTGTTTTTGTTGTGTTAGGGACCAAAAAATGTTGTTCTGCATATGACTCGAGTGCGTACAAGTTCCTTTGGTGGCCGAACGGAGTAAGATCGAGGATAATCACATCATCTGCATACATCAGAGTATGAATTTTATGTAGTGATATTTTCGGAGGGAAATTAGTTATCTGCATAAAAACAATCTGGGAGGTCACTAAGGTAGAGGGAAAATATTAGAGGTTCTAAAAGACACCCTTGTCTTAGGCCATTCGATGTTTTAATTGGGGAAATGGGGCCCTTCTCTTTCCCCAATAATACTTGGCACCAAGTTTCGGAGTGGAGTAACACAATTATATGTAACTAGCAGCCCGTCCCGACGTTGTCCGGGAGCAATTAGGCTTCAGGGCCTCCGCCCGCGCCAACGTTGTCCGTGGGTCCCCCGGAGCCTTCCTCCATATATTGTACTTTGTTCGCTTTTGTAACCTGCACACGTAACTTTTTCTTCCAGTAATGCACCGCTTGGCTCACTTTTTTAATGCTCCGTTGCTTCCTTTTGCTACCTACACACGCCACTTTTTCCTCCTATACCTCTATGTTTATTTTCTACGCTTTTGTAACCTGCACACGTAACTTTTTCCTCCTGTAATGCACTGTTTGGCTCACTTTTGTAATGTTCCGTTTGCTTCCTCTTGCTCACGATGTACGCTTTTGTAACCTGCACACGTAACCTTTTCCTCCAGTAACGCACCGTTTGGATCACTTTTGTAATGCTCCGTTTGCTTCCTCTTGCTCACGATTTTCATTTTTGCTTCATTTTTCCGCCGCTCACCGCTCCTAAATAAATAACCTACCTCACCCGCCGCTCACTGCTCCTCCCCGCCTGTCCGCCGCTCCTCACCGCCTGTCCGCCGCTCCTCACCGCCTGTCCGCCGCTCCTCACCGCTCCTCCCCGCGCCATGTCCGCCGGTCCTCCTCGCGCTCCTGGACGCCGCTCCTCCCCGCGCTCTTCACGTCGGGCACGCACGTCGCGGCCGGCGCTTCTTCCAAGGGACTACTTTATTTTTATCGGTACATTTTTTAAAGAACCTACATTTATTAAGTTGATATAGCCTATGTCCATCTGCATACCCTGACGATTACAACGATGTATCGGTAGTGTGGATTGGAGCTGTGGTTCCCGAGTTTACCCGCCTCAAAAGTTCAAAGTTCTTCCTTTATAATAGTAGTATAGATAAGTTATCCGGGATTCCCAATTTGTTTTTTAACTTGCACCACAGTGATGGTCTGTCCCCTCTGTCAAATGCTGTTGAAAAATCAACAAAGACAGAGTAGACAACCTGTGATTTCGAAACAACATATTTATCAATTATTGTTTGTAACACCGCGATGTTATCAATTACAGAATGATTTTTGCGAAACCCAGCTAGGTTAAATGGAATTGACCCAGTTAAGAAGGCCCACTCCTTAAGAAGTTCCAATATACAGGCCGCAAAGATCTTTCCTGTCGCATCGAGCAGGGTGATCTGACGGTAGTTGCCAGGGCCTTTCCAGAGCCCTTCTTGTAGACAGGAGAACAAGTTACTTACCTTCGGTAACGATATATCTGTAAGAAACATTAGTTAGTATTAGATTCCTTACCTTAGAATATCCCCAGGCGTCAGACTGGATCCGGAAATTTTTTGCGTAGCAAAATCCTGCGCGTCGTTAGGCGTCGTCTCCGGCTCCGCGTCCGTCGTCGTCGTCGTCTGTGCTGGGGTGACATCGTCGGAGTACTTAGACGCCGCCTATGCGCGCTGACGTCAGTTCTTAGCCAAATCTTTTCCGCGCCAGATACGCAGAGCCATGGTAGAACCAACACTGGTGCCAAGAAACTAGGGCCCTGAAAGGGGAAAAACCTTAACCCTAGGTATCAGTTCGCAGAACGGGGAGGATGTCAAGTCAAGTCAAGTCATAAAATTTATATAGCGCACTACATACCCAGAGGGTTTCAAGGCGCTTGGGGAGGGGGATTATTTGTCAAATATCCACGTTTTAAGTTGTTTTCTGAACGCTAGGTGATTCTGGGTGAGGCGAAGGTAAGCGGGGAGTGAGTTCCATGTTTTGGCAGCCAGGTATGAGAAGGATCTGCCTCCCATGGTGGTTTTGTTGATGCGAGGGACAGTGGCGAATGCTTGGCTGGAAGATCGAAGTTGGCGGGAGGGGGTGTAGAAGGACAGTCGAGAGTTGAGGCAATCTGGTCCGATGTCGTAGAGTGATTTGTGTGCGTGGGTAAGCAGTCGGAAAGTAATCCTCTTATTGACGGGTAGCCAGTGGAGGTCTTTAAGGTGACCAGAGATGTGTTCGTTAGGTAAGGAATCTAATACTAACTAATGTTTCTTACAGATATATCGTTACCGAAGGTAAGTAACTTGTTCATCTGAAAGAAACACGTTAGTATTAGATTCCTTACCTTAGAATAGATACCCCAGCAATACCAACCCCGGTGGTGGGTCTGCGAACCAATACTCACACCAGAAAGTCCTGGAGGACGGAACGGCCAAAGAAGCCATCTCTCCGGACCTGACTGTCCAGGCAGTAGTGCCTCGCAAAGGTGTGCAGCGAGGCCCACGTTGCCGCCTGGCAAATGTCCTGCAGGGGGACTCCCCGACCCAGGGCAGTAGTAGCCGCCGTGGCCCGAGTGGAATGGGCCCTCAGCCCAACTGGAGGCTCCTTTCTAGCCAAGGAGTAGCACGGCTTGATGCATAAGACAACCCACTGAGAGATGGTCCGCTTATGCACCGCCCGTACCTTCTTCGCACCCACGTAGCCAACAAAGAGTTGGTCGTCCACCCGGAACTGGCGTGTGCGATCCACATAGAATGAAAGCGCACGTTTTGGGTCCAGACGATGGAGCCGTTCTTCATCCTTTGAGGGATGCGGAGGCGGGAAGAAGGAGGGTAAGATGGACTGCCCGATGTGGAAAGCAGAGACTACCTTGGGCAGGAAAGATGGTTTTGTACGCAACACCACTTTGTCCGGATGCACAGACAGGAAGGGAGGTTTGCAAGACAGAGCCTGGAGCTCACTCACTCTTCTGGCAGAGGTGATGGCAACCAGGAAAGCCGTCTTTAAGGTGAGAAGACGGAGAGGACAAGAGTGAAGTGGCTCAAAGGGAGCGCACATCAGGAAAGTAAGAACGAGGTTCAAGTCCCACTGAGGCATCACAAAAGGGACAGGTAGAAACATGTGTGTGATGCCCTTCAGAAAACGAGTTACTATAGGGGACTTGAACAAAGAAGGTTGATCAGGTAGCCTTAGGAAGGCTGAAAGGGCAGAAAGGTAGCCCTTGAGAGTGCCCAGAGCAGAGCCCTGCAGGGCAAGAGAAAGAAGGAAGAGAAGAACTTCAGAAAGAGGGGCAGAAAGGGGATCCACAGCCTTTGCTGTGCACCATGCCACAAATGTGTACCACCGGCAGGCGTATACTGACTTAGTGGAGGGACGCCTGGCTGCCAGAATAACATCACAAACTTCAGGAGGCAAGTCAAATGGCCTCAACTGCCGCCGCTCAATCTCCAAGTATGGAAGTGGAGACTGGACAGGTTCGGGTGGAGGACCGTCCCCTGCTGCTGCGACAGAAGGTCCTCCTGAAGAGGCAGACGGATCGGGGGACCGACTGACATGTTGAGTAGCTCGGGATACCAGTACCTTCGAGCCCAGTCCGGAGCCACAAGGATTACCTGGGCCCGGTCGCGCCTGATCTTCTTCAGCACTCTGGGCAGAAGTGGTATAGGCGGAAAGGCGCATAACAGACCGCAACTCCACTCGCGACGAAATGCGTCGCCGAGCGAGTGCCGCCTTGGAAATTCCAACGCGCAGAACTGATGACATTGCGCGTTCTCTTCGGTGGCGAATAGATCTAACCAAGGCTCTCCCCAGTGCAGAAAGATGCCTTGCGCCACGTCAGAGTTCAGACGCCATTCGTGATCCATCGAGCACCGTCGGCTGAGTTCGTCCGCCCTGGCGTTCAGAGAACCTGCCAGGTGTTGAACCACCAGGGTCACGCCCTGATGTTCCAGCCACTGCCAGAGCCGCAGAGCCTCTTGACAGAGGGTCCAGGACCCCACACCGCCCTGTTTGTTGCAGTACCACATGGCGGTGGTGTTGTCCGTGAACACCTGCACTACACTCCCCCGAACAGAGGGGAGGAATGCTTTCAGTGCTAGACGAATCGCCCTTAGCTCCAGAAGGTTGATATGGAGCTGGGACTCCGCCGGAGACCAGAGGCCTCTGATCTCCGCCTCTCCCAAGTGGCCTCCCCAGCGTCCGTCACAACCACGTGCTCCGGTTGGGGAAGGGAGAGGAATCTGCTGTTGACCCAATCGCGGTCCGTGAGCCACCACTGCAACTGTCTCGCAGTGCCCGCCGAGATCAGGACATGGTCGGACAGGTTGCCCTGATGCTGGGCCCACTGAAACTTCAGGTCCCACTGCAGAGCCCGCATCCGCCACCGGGCGTGATGCACCAGAAGGATGCAGGAAGCCATCAGCCCCAGGAGCCGCAGCGTCAACCTGACCGAAACCCGGGATAGCGGCTGGAAGATGGGAATCAAAGCCTGAATATCCCGGACTCGCTGCTCGGGAGGATGAACCCGAAACTGCGCCGAGTCCAGAACAGCTCCGATGAAGAGGAGCTTCTGAGAGGGGCACAGGTGTGATTTCGGCACGTTGATGGAAAACCCCAGTTGGTGCAGGAGATCCGCCGTAATCTGGAGGTGGCTGACGACTGTCTGGGGCAAGCCCGCCTTCAACAACCAGTCGTCGAGGTAGGGGAAGACTGAAACCCCCAACCTGCGCAGATGAGCTGCGACCACCACCATCACTTTCGTGAACACCCGTGGGGCGCTTGTGAGGCCAAAGGGGAGCACGGTGAATTGAAAGTGCTCGAGGCCTACCGTGAACCGCAGGTAACGTCGGTGGGCCGGCAGGACGGGGATGTGAAAGTAGGCGTCCTGCAAGTCCAACGCCACCATCCAGTCTTGCGGGTCTAGGGCAGTCAAGACTTGAGCTAAAGTCAACATCTTGAACTTCTCCTTCCGGAGGAAGCCGTTGACGATCCGTAGGTCCAAGATAGGGCGTAGGCCCCCTTTGTCCTTCTTGGGGACCAGAAAGTAGTGGGAGTAGCAACCACACCCTGCTTCTGGCCCAGGAACGCGCTTGATTGCCCCCTTGGCCAAGAGGGCCGTAACTTCCTCTTGCAGAAGTTGCAAGTGGTCCCCCGACACGCGGTGGTACTGCGGTGGCATGGCTGGAGGGGTTGACTCGAAGGGGAGGGAGTAGCCCCTTCGGACGATTTACAGCACCCACCTGTCCGATGTGACTGTGCGCCAGTGGAAGAGGTGATGGCGGACCCTGCCCCCCACTGGCGTCACATGGGCCTGAAAACTCGGACTAGGAAGGTTTTGAGGCGGGAGCTGGTGCGGACTGGCCTCGCCTGGGACCCCGACCGCCTCCCCGGCGGTTCCCACGGCCGCCACAGCGCTGGACATTCTGCTGCAGTGTGTGGCTGACGGTCCGTGTGGGGGCGCCCCTTCCTTGGCCACGAAAGGAGCGAAAGGCACCCATTTGCTGGCGCGGGGCCGAGAGGCCCAAGGACTTGGCCGTAGCCCTGGAGTCCTTAAAGCGCTAAAGCGCGTGGTCTGCCTGGTCGCCAAACAGGCGACGGCCTTCAAACGGCATGTCCAGAAGCGTGGCCTGTACATCGGCCAAAAAATTGGCACACCGTAGCCAGGCGTGGCGTCTGACCTCCACTGTCGTGGCCATCGCTCTGCCTAGCGTATCGGTGGTATCCAGTCCGCACCGGATAGAGTACCGTGCCGCATCTCGACCCTCCGCTAGGGCTTGGGTGAGTTTAGCCCTGACCTCCTCAGAGCATTGTGGCAGCACGTCTGCAACCGTGTCCCACAGGGTGTGGGTGTAGCGGCCCAAGAGGCATGCGGTGTTGACTAACCGCAGTCCCAGACTAAGGGACGAGAACACCTTCTTGCCAAACTGTTCGAACATCTTGGATTCCCTGTCTGGAGGTGCCGACGGGAATGCGGTCTGGGAGTTAGAGGCCTGGATAACCAGGCTCTCAGGGGTTGGATGGGTCGACAGGAAACTTGAGTCACCCGGAGCCGGGCGGTAGCGTCTGGCCACATTCCTGTCCACAGGCTGTCCTGAGGCGGGCTTGGACCAGGTGCCCAGCAGAACGTCACATAAGGCCTCATTGAACGGCAGCAGAGGCTCGACGGAGCTTGACTGCGGTTTGAGGACCTCGGTGAGGAGATTAGTCCTCACGGCCGCTGAGGGGAGCGTAAGGTTTAAGGCCTTAGCCGCCCGCATCAGAACTACGCTATAGGCTGCCCCCTCCTCCGTAGCCAGGGTTGGAGGGGATACAAAACCACTGTCTGGAGAGAGGTCCAGGCCGCTGGCTTCCCCAAGCTCCTCTGTCCAGTCCGTTTGGTACTGACACTCCTTTGTCAGAGGGTCCTCAGACCCCTCCCAGTCCTCTTCATCACCCAATGCCTGGTAGCCAGGATCAACATTTGGGGCCCGTTCATTAAAGTAGAATGTACCCAAAGCAGTCTTGTACGGCGCCCAACGGGGCCGTGTTGACGGCTGAACGGGATTGACAGAAGAACTGGGGCTGGCGTCGACCGAAGTCGGCGCCGGTGGTGACACCCTTGGGGACGGCGCCGGTGAGGTCGTGAGGTCGACCGGCGGCGACCCGGACCTGGATCCGGAGCCGGATCCGGCCGGGGCCTGCGGCGCCGGGACCGAAGTCGCCGGCGGTGCCGAGGCCGAAGCCGTCTGCGGCTTCGGTGCCGAAGCACTCGACCCGCCAGGCTCCGGAGCCGGACCCACTGGGCCCGAAGGCGCCGTGGGGTCCGGTGGAGAAGAGAGCGATCTCATGGCCATGAGGTACCGCTCGATCTCCTCCGGCGTCGCACCCTGTTCAGGGACCCGAAGGTATGGGGCAGGATGCGGCGCTAGCGACTGCGGAGCCGCGTGGGCGGTGCCACCCAAAACACTGGCCGCGTCGGGCGAGCGTCGGGGGCGGTCGGAGGAGCGATGACGCCGCTCCGACCTCTCATTCCTCTTACCTGAGGAGGAACCAGAAGACCGATGCCGACTTCCGGAGCTGCGAGGGCTCCGTCCCCGCGACCGATCCCTCGACCTCCCATGGGACCGGGACCACGAATAGCGCGGGGCCGACTGCCGGAGCTCGAGGCGCTTGCGGGACCGCTCCCCCCTAGCCTTCGACGTCAGAGCTCGACAGTCGGAGCAGGAACGGTATTCATGGTCGAGGCCTAGGCACTGCAGACACCGGCGATGGGGGTCGGTACTCGACATCAGTCGACTACACCTCGAGCAGGGCTTGAACCCGGGCATCCCTACCGGCACCTGAAGAGTCGAGAGCAACTCGAAGAAGACCAAAAATTATCAAAAAGTTTTAGTCAAAAAGTGACTAAGGGGTAGAGCTTCTCCGGATCTGCGCTAGCTGGCGCGGAAAAAAGAAGAACAGACGTCAGCACGCATAGGCGGCGTCTAAGTACTCCGACGACGTCATCCCGGCACAGACGACGCCGACGACGGACGCGGAGCCGGAGACGACGCGCAGGGGTATTGCTACGCAAAAAATTTCCGGATCCAGTCTGACGCCTGGGGATATTCTAAGGTAAGGAATGTAACACTAACGTGTTTCTTTCAGATATAATTATACTTCCTATCCATCATTTGCGAATTTCACCAGTGGCAAAGCTATGGGAAAAAAGAGAGGAGCTAAAAACAAACTCCACTACTTTGGGTTCTTTTGGAGCACCTTTATTGGGATGTGATCTGGGCCCATTACTGCAGATGTTCTTGCATTTTTTATATGAAGTGCAATTTGAAATGATGAAGGTGCGGGATCATCAAGAGTAGTAACCTGTATCTTGCCCGATGGTTGTATCATGATTTCTTTCTCTCGTTTATTTTGTATAAATTTGCTAAATACACTTCCCATTCCCTTGGGAGGACTGGTGAGGCTTGCAAAGGTTTTTTTGTGCTGTTTCTCTTGCAATAAGGGTCCAGTATTCACGTATTTTTTTTGTTTTGCCGCTATCTGAATGCCCATCCATTTTTCATCCTGTTGTACTTTTTTTTATTTTTCTTTCTCCCTCCGTTTGCAATTTGTAAGTATTTTAATTTCCTGTTGTCTACTGTCGGAGAAACATAAGAATTGAGCCCGAATTAATTTGGTAAGTAATATTACATTTTTGTCAGGATTTTTCTTTTTGTGATTTCTTGATTGGGAACTTCGGGGATTAAGGGATTCTTGCAGGATTTTCCCTAATTTCTTTAAAGCAACTTCAAAATTTGTTATTGGGTCTGCGAAATTTATACTCTCAAATATTTGCGTAAGTGCCTTTGTTATGTTGTTATTGTAGAGTGCTCTCATAGTCCAAGTGATTCATCCATTGTACTTGATTCATGAATGCAGGATTTTGTGGATACGTATTAAAACCAGCAGAGCTAGACTTAGCGATTAGGCCAGTTGTAAGATTAAGAATTGCGTGGTCGCTTCCCTGATTGAAGTTGATGCTTAGGTGTTCTATCTTCCTGAACAAGTCCTAGCTACCTATCATGTAGTCTAATATTGAGAAATTAAATACCTGTTCTTGTACTTGTTGCCGGTATGTCTCCATCTATGTTACCCTTTAAGATAACTCCATTGGAAGCTGGTAGCGAGGAAAGTATTAGTTTCCCCTGTTTGTCTGCTTTGATCCCTGGAGGAAAAACTGGTGCTGAAATTAACTGGGCCTCATTGTGTAATCGACATTACCATTTTTCCGGCAAGTCATTGGCAATTTTCCAGTTAAATTCTCCCATTAGGAAGACTGATGGGAATCCTAAGGATTCTACTACTTCTTCCAATTCCTCAAATATTTCGTACATAAGGAAATCAAACATGGAGCCAGGCGGAATATATACGTTATAAATTAGTAAGTCATTTGGAGTATCTGCTAGCTCCTTCCGGCACTTAACCTTTATACATTGGCTGTTTGGTGTTTTCGTAAGGATGTTTTCCTGTTCCCATAAGAAATCTTCGCTTAGAAGTACTGCTAATCCGCCCTTAGCATGTCCCCTGCTTACTGGTTCTGCTGGAATATCATATACGATATAATTGTCTACGTGAAAAGTTGTAGTTGACCATGTTTCCTTAAGTGCCACAATCACTGGGTCATCTTCCATAATCTTTGCAAATTTCTCTTGGGTTTCCCCCGCGATATTCCAGGAAGTAATGCTCATGCCTTGGTTAAAAAGGGAGTATTTGTGCCCTTCCCTGTGTTTTACCATTTAAGTTCTCTGCAATCCAGGACCATTGCTTTTCATTTGGTATTGTCTTCTCTTTAGGGATAGGTTTGTTCCAGATCCTTCTTTCACCATTCCTGTTTGATATTGTTAGGTTTTAAATTGTGGTGCTAATCAAGTCAGTGTGACCACTGTGGGCTTGTGGGAATGAGTAGTTTTTCTTATCAGTACTTTCTTTGGAATTATTCCAATTGTGGTATCCCCTTGTGGTCAGCAGCTACTACGTCATATCCATTCTTAAACAGAATTTCTCTTTCCTTTAGAATAATACCCGGAATCACCGGAGTCCAAAACTCCACAACGGCTAACGTAAGTTTGGGTTCTAAGGGAAAGACTACTAGTTTCATCTCTGCACTTGAAAAGGAGTCTAACACATGAATCTTTTGTTTAAGGTTTGTAATTCTCTCCCGGTTAAGTGGATCAATCCCTGATGGGAATAGATCAGTGAACTCCAAAGTTTGCGGGTAAATCTGCTCTTTGTAAGGGGTCCGGAGTTTTTCAATTGGTTGGGTGGACGCTAGTTGGGAAAATGTATTACAGCTTAAGGTAGTTGAGAAAGTAACTGCCAAAGGATTTAGAGCGTTATTGGTCTCTTTTAATTGTTTGTCAATGTGCTCCGTAATGTGCTGATTTGAATTATTTTCAAAAGGTTTATCCTGTTCAGATGATTGGAGTTCAAGAGATGAAGATTTTGGAAACTTTAGCACTCGTAATTTTTGTTTTGCGAATCTCCTTGTTATTCTTTTTTTCTGCCTTTTCTTTTTGTTCTTAGTAATTCTCCTTTCCTTATTGGATAAAAGGGTTTCCGAGAGGAGTAAGGCTGGAAATTCCGACAATGTTCTTCTTTTTTTGGTTTCAGTTGTCAAGGATTTATTAGTTTGATCCCCGGTGACTTTAGAATTGATCTGATTAAAAATTGGACAATATGCTTTGATCGGTTTTGAAACTTTATCATTATCTGATTCCTTGAAAAGTTTGTTAAGCGAAAACGTTTGAGTGATCTCCAACCTTTTCTGTATTACTTTATGTTTGTTCCTCCCCATTTGGGTTGATGTATGCTTCATCTTTAATAGTGTTTCTTCGTTTAAAAGAGTATCTTTGTGATTAGGAAGATTGTCCTCAGTTCTTCCCATTCCTTTTTGGGGTGGTGACTGGCAGATACATTGCTGTTCCCTTTTTTTTGTCAACAAGATATTGCAATATACCTACTTGTGTGCCCAGCATCTGATCTGAGTTATCCATCATATTCCCCAGAAGGTTGAGAATTGATTCTAGAATTTTTTGCAGGGAAAATAAAGAATTTGATACCGGTGTATGTCCATTTGAAGATTGTAAATGCATTGTGGAAAGAAATTCTGGTGATGGGGAGAAATTCCCTAGTGGAATTAAATTATCATTTTTTCGGGGGGTACTATTTGTATTTGTCAAGTGATCCTTCATCTATCTGGGCGCTTGGGTCAATAGAGAGACAATGTCAGGTAAAGTAAAGTCTATAGCAGGAACTTGTTGTAAATTGTGCTCTAAGGGATGTGATGATGTTGTTCCCTGGTCCTGCAAAACTTCTATATTTACCAGACCTTGAGCGATGGAGTTACTGTATTTACTGTCTTTATGCTCCTTAAGGTTTTTTTGATCTTCACCAAGGTCAGTCAAAGTCGCTTTATTGAAGTCTCGGATGGTCAGAGCGCTTCCTTCGTCGCTGGGGTCGATCCTTTGTACTTTCGCCGCTCGATCACCAGGCAAGGAGGTGAAGGCTGGAAAGGTTCGGGTCGAGGACCGTCCCCTGCTGCTGCGACAGAAGATCCTCCCGAACTAGCAGTCTGATCGGAGGGTCGATGGCCATGTTCCAGAACTCAGGATACCATACTCTTGGTGCCCAATCAGGAGCCACAAGAATGACTTGGGCCCGGTCGCGCTTGATCTTCTTCAGCACTCTGGGCAGAAGTGGTATAGGTAGAAAGGCATATAGAAGACAGCAATTTCACTTGTGACGAAAAGCGTCGCAGACCAAGTGCCACCATGGAAATTTCAACGTGCAGAACTGCTGACATTGCATGTTCTCTTCATGGCAAACAGGTCTAACCAAGGCGGAGTTTGTCCGCCCTGGCGTTCAGGGAACCTGCCAGGCGTTGAACCACCAGAGACATGCCTTGATGTTCCAGCCATGTCCAGTGGCAAAGAGCATCTTGACATAGGGTCCATGACCCCACCTCGCCCTGTTTGTTGCAGTAACACATGACGGTGGTGTTGTCTGTGAACACCTGCACTACTCTTCCCTTGACAGAAGGAAGGAATGCTTTCAGTGCAAGACGAATCGCCCGGAGCTCCAGGAGGTTGATGTTGAGCCCAGACTCCGCTGGAGACCAGAGGCCTCTGATCTCCACCTCTCCCATGTGGCCGCCCCATCCCAGAAGTGACGCCTCTGTCACCACTGTGAAGTCTGGCTGAAGAAGGGAGAGGGATCTGCAGTTGACCCAATCCTGGTTCGTTAGCCACCACTGCAATTGGTGCGCAGTGCCGTCCGAGATCTGGACGACATCAGAAAGATTCCCCTGATGCTGCGCCCACTGGCACTTCAGGTCCCACTGCAGAGCCCGCATATGTCACCTGGCATGGTCAACCAGCAGGATGCAGGAGGTCAGAAGGCCCAACAGCCTCAAGGTCAATCTCACCGAAACCAGGGATAGAGGCAGAAACATCGGTATCATAGCCCGAATATCCTGGACTCACTGCTCGGGAGGATAAGCCAGAATCAGGTACGACTTCGGCAAGTTGATAGTGAGCCCAAGCGAATGCAGGAGGTTCGCCATAGTCAGGAGGTGGGAGACGACAGCCTGGGGCGAGTCAAACTTCAACAGCCAGTCGTCACGATAGGGGAAGACTGTAACCCCATATCTGCTCAGATGAGCTGCGAAACATCTACCACTTTTGTGAACACCTGAGGGGCACTGGGAAGGCCAAATGGGAGCACAGTAAACTGGAAATGCTTGTGGCCTACAATGAACCATAGGTAACGCCTGTGAGCTGGCAGGACGGGAATGTGGAAGCAAGCGTCCTGCAAGTCCAACGCTACCATCCAGTCTCCATGGTCCGAGGCAGATGTCAACATTTTGAACTTCTCCATCTGGAGGAAGCGGTTGATGTCTCTGAGATCCAAGATAGGACACAGGCCTTTGTCCTTCTTGGGCACCAGGACGTAGTGGGAGTAACAACCACGACATACGTCTGGGACAGGGACTCACTCGATAGCTCCCATGGCCAGAAGATATAATAATAATAATAATAATCCACATTTGTAAAGCGCACAATCACCCGTAAGGGTCTCTAGGCGCTGGAGGAGTCGGGAAGATTAAGCAAGCTATTGCCCAGAGTCACATGGTGCTGGGCTAACCTGCCGCCGGGGATCGAACCGTGATCCCCAGATTCCAGCGTCAGTCGCCCTGGCCGAGCCGTAACTTCCTGATGGAGAAGGTCCAAGTGATCCTCCGACATGCGATGGAGTGTTGGTGGCCTGGAAGAACGGGTAGTCTCGAAGGGGAGGGAGTAGCCCCTTCGGACTATCTGCAAAACCCACCTGTCCAATGTGATGTTGTGCCAGTGGGGGGGGTGATGACGGATCCTGCCGCCCACTGGCAACTGGTGAACCTGAAAAGTCAGACTAGGAAGGCTTAGAGGCTGCTGCAGAGGGGACACTGGTGGACTGGCCCACCCGCTGGCCCCCAGACCCACGGTATTGGGTCCCATGTCCCCTACAAGCAAAGGCTGGATAGCTTGCGCCGGGGCGAAAGAGGCAAAAGGCAGACTCCACAGTACAAGAGGTGGCAGTGAGGCCCAAGGATCTGGCTGTAGCTCTAGAATCCTTGAAGCGCTCAAGTGAACTGTCACCCTTGTCGCCAAACAGGCGACGGCCATCGAATGACATGTCCAAAAGAGTTTATTGGACATGCCCAGAAAAGCCAGTGGGTCTCAGCCAGTCATAGCACCTTAGGGCTACTGATGTAGAGATCGTTCAATCCAGTGTAGCGGAGGTGTCCAGCCCACAGCGGATGGTGAACTTTGCTGCGTCTCTCCACTCTGCGACCGCAAGGGAGTGTGACCCGAGCTTCCACCGGGCACAATGGCAGCACTTGTGCAACAGTATCCCACACAAAGTGGGTATAATGGCCCAAGAGGCATACAGGGTTCACCGACAGCAGTCCTAAGCTGGCGGAAGAAAACATCTTCTTCCCAAGATGGTCCAGCTTCTTGGATTCCCTATCTTGGGGAGCAGAAGGGAACGCGCCTTTAGATGTTGAGGCTTGGACCACCAAGCTCTCAGGGGTAGGGTGTTGGGAGAGGAAAATTGGGTCGCCCGGGGCTGGGCGGTGGTGTCGGGCAAACATCCTATCCCGAGGAGCCCCTGTGCTGGGCTTGGACCAAGTGCCCAGAAGGATGTCTGTGAGGGCCTCATTCAACGGCAGCAGGGGCTCCAAAGAGGCTGCTGTCGGCTGAAGCACCTCAGCCAGGAGATTAGTCCCGACTGCCACCGTAGGAAGCTCAAGTCCCAAGGCAACACCCCAGTATAGGAGACGCCCGCCTTCGTGACCACGGTAGCAGGAGAAAGCATGCCAAGGTCTGGGGAGGTATCCAGACCATTGGCCTTACCCATCTCCTCTCTACAGCCTGGCTCATCAAGCTGGTCTGCCAAAGGGTCAACAGACCCCTTCCAGTCCTTCTCTCCTTCCTCTGGCTGCCACTCAGGGCGATAGGGAACGCCAGGGTAGAATATTGGTACCAAAGTACCGGTTGGTACCTGTACCAACATCGGTCGACACCGGTCCAGCTTTGTGTCCAAATTGAGGGGGAGGCCAGGGACGACGCTGGCTGGGGACACAACCGGCGTTGGAAGCGGTAGAGGCGTTTCCAGAGGTATCAGTGCCAGAGGAGGTGTGTTAAGGTCGACCGGCACCGATACGGATCCAGGCCTGGATCCATGGGGGCCCTGCGTTGTCAGGGCTGGTGCCTCTGGCATCGAAGGCCTAGAGCCGCCAGTCGAGTCCGCGGGGCCAAAGTCAGGCCGGTGGAGTCGGGTTACCCGAAAATGGAGTGGAGAGTTTCGTACAATGCACAAAGCTGCGCAGGGGACGCTCTGGCTCCCGGGAAGGGAGGGAAGCTCAGAGCCGTTCTAGTAGGTTCCGCGGGCGGAGCTGAAGGACGACAACCTTCTGTGTCCCACGTCGGCCAATGGTTGGGGAGAAGGCAAAGAGCAACGTGCTTCTTCGCCTTCTTCTGGTGCTTCGACTTACCCGAAGATAAAGACTTTGATGAAGAGTGATGGTGGTGACTCAGCGACAGGTCCCGCAACCTCCATGTCTACCGGGACCTCAAGTGGTGCGGAGCTGACAGCCGGGCCTCCAGAAGCTTTCGCGACTGCTCTCGCAAAGACTTCAGGTTCATGGCCCGACAGTCGGAGCACCACTTCAGGTCAGGGTTGCACTCCAGGCACCAAAAGCACACAAATTGCTGCTCCGTGATGACATCAACTTGTGACAGGAGTCACAAGGCTTGAAGCAGGTCCGACAATGGGACATCTCTATGTGCACCAGGAGTCGAATGACTCGAAAAAGAAGTCAACAAAAGTAAAAAAATCACTAGTCAAAAGATGACTTAGGGTACCACTCTCTCCGGATCTGCGCTGGCTGGGGCAGAAAATAAAAGAACTGAAGTCAGCGCACAGGGGCTAAGTAGATACCACAACGACATCCTGATGATCACGTCAACAAACGCGGAGTCGACAGACGCCACCTACCGACACGCAGGGGTACTACTGAGGAACAAATTCTCCAGATCCAGTCTGACGCCTGGGGATAATTCTAAGGTAAGGAATCTATAACTAATAGTCTCTTTCAGATCATGTAACTTGAAGAATGCACCAGGGATGCCCTCTTTCGCCTCTTCTATTTGCTCTAATTGGGGAGCCATTGGTTTGTGCACTCAGGGAACAACATGCAGACAGTGGCCTGTGATTCTAAGGCTACAAACATATATTAGCAGCATGTACAATCTACTAATGCATGTGTGTAATTCCCAAAACAATGCAATGCCCATACTGCAGGAAGTGTGAAAAAACAAAATACCTCTGACACCATAAATCAAAAATCACTTTTTTCCCCAGAAAGATTTTTTAATTATCCCTGGGTTATAGTCATATATATATATTTTGTACACTTGTTTTACAAAACATGAAGTCCCATCACGGAACAAGCTGGAGCAAAACCTACTTGCCTTCTTTTATATACATCAAAAATCATAAAGGCTGAGATCAGAAAACATGTATAGAGCATTAACAAAACATAAACATATCGTGCTTTTTCAAAAAAAAAACCACATCAAGCAAGAATCCAATTTATATATAACATCCTTGAAAATATATCAGGCAAAAGATAGTCCTACTGATTTTTGCAAATGAAAAAATGCAAGGACTGATTTTACTTTTCTGTCCTCGTAATTCACTACTATCTATGCCAGAGAGAGGTCAAAATAATGTTGAGAACTCAATTATACAACCCTACTCAGTGGGCTCTATTGTGTAAAATTTTGGGACCTAGCGTGTGCTCTGTTCTTTAAGGAGCCTCTCTATTATTAAAACCAACGTGTTTCGACCTTCTAGATGGCACGTCTTGGTAGGAAGGTCTTCATCAGGGAAAGATATTTTCAAAGAGGACTTGTGTACCTATGTGAATTGAAGGATAAGATAAAGTAAAAGACTAATGTAGTTATTGATCTAATGTGCACTACTTACAAAAGTGAGTGTTTTTGAAGAGAGAGCTAGCACATACAGTGTTTTTGTTCACATCTTGTTAGGCGGAGCCGGGGAAATCCTTTGTCTTTTTACGTTCACACCAAAGAGTGTATGCTGGAAAAAGCAACTGACTAATGTTAACTTTGGGGCAAGCCCTTTTCTTAGTAGTGTGTGCATCTATCTGTTATTCTATGTGTGTAGTTTTATCAGGCTAAGTGGAGAGTGACAATCAGAGACGTTATTAAAGTTCAGAAGGTTAAATACATCCTGTGCAGATTGAAACGCGTTGTTTTTAATAATAGAGAGGCTCCTTAAAGAACCGAGCACAATCTAGGTCCCAAAATTGGACACAATGGAGCCCACTGAGTAGGGTTCTATCATCGAGTTCTGAACATTATTTTGACCTCTCTCTGGCTTAGATAGTAGTGAATGATGAGGACATAAAAGTAAAATCAGTCCTTGTATTTTTACATTCGCAAAAATCAGTAGGACTATCTTTCGCCTGATGTATTTTCCAAGATGTTATATGTAAATTGGATTCTTGCTTGATAAGGTTTATTTTTTGAAAAAGCACAATATGTTTATGTTTTGTGAATGCACTATACATGTTTTTTATCACAACCTTTATGATTTTTGATGTACATAAAAGAAGGCAAGTAGGTTTTGCTCCAGCTTGGTCCGTGATGGGACTTCATGTTTTGTAAAACAAGTGTACAATATATATATATATATATATATATATATATATATATATATATATATATATATATATATATATATATATATATATATATATATATATGATTATAACCCAGGGGTAATTAAAAAATCTTTCTGGGAAAAAAGTGATTTTTGATTTATGGTGTTAGAGGTATTTTGTTTTTTCACATGTATCAGAATTCCCACCTCTGTTCTTCCTGAATTGAATCCTTCCCCTGTTATTTACCCATACTGCAGGAAGTGACATGGTTTGGTGGTTACTCTGGCCTAAGCATTGACCAGGTTAAGTCCTTCATGGTCCCACTTACTGAATCAACAGACCAGTTTAAGCTAACTAAGGTGGATGGACAAGTCAGTGCAGTACCTGGGTGTCAGGATACACCAGGACCCCGCCATGGTCTTAGCAAGCAACCATGGTACAGCAGTCAACAAACTTAGAGAAAACAGACAGATGGAGTTGACCACCAATCTCAATAGCTGCCATATTAACTATAATGAAGATGGTGGTGGTGCCCTGGTTTCTGTATTTACTTCTGAATATCCCTATAAGTCTATATAGAGAAAGGCAGTGTAGCTAAACTCTAAGGGCATAGATACTCCCTGAATCAGAATCCAAACAAAATAATAGACCCTCTAGAGCAATCAAATAACTGTGTGCGGAAACAAAAATTTATACAAAAATCCTTTAGTTTATTTATATTTTGTTTTTAGTATATTTTGTTTGTTATTCATATTTTTTGTGCAAAATTCATTTACTTTTTTAATTCATTGTTTACATTTAAAAAGAAGCTTGATGTGTATTCCATGATATCAAAACACATTAATAAGTGAAAACAGAAAAGTTTACATAAACACAATTACATATACACATTAACCCCGGGATATACGAAATATTCAGTTGTTGGTAAATTGATGAAGGCAATGCGGTTGAGTGGAACTACGCGCGTTTCGGCCTGAGGCCTTCGTCAGGTGACCGTCATTCGTATATTAAACATAAATAAAAAGTAGTGATATAACACAACAAGGGACAGGATGACGTATCAACGCTTTTGCCTCTTATGGTGACACATTTAATATCATTAGTCCAGTGTTAGGTATTCTTATTTACTCCTGCCGCGTGGTTTTCTATCCATCAAATGACATCACATGTTGAAAAGTAGAGTAAATCTTTGGGATCCTTAATTTAGAGAACTGGTTCTTAAAAATCTGATATTTCTGAAGTATTTTTTTTCGCAAGGTAAACCACCGAAGAGGTACAAGCTTTTGAATCACTTTCTTTGTAGTTAATCTTGATCTAATAGCGCTGTCAGCTGCGCATGCTGAGGGTATTTGCCACTTATAATACTGGTGTTCGAGCGTTCTATAAGTCTACCCAGGGGGCGTGGCTTGGATGCCGAGGAGGTAGGCAGCGTGAGCTCGGAGCTCCGTGCCCGATCCCGGAAAATATCCTGAAAATTCATTCGAACCCCGAGATAAAGGACATTATCCGGTACTGGACGGTACTGCAGAGGGTCCGGGACCCGCGGAAGACGACACCGAGCCATCCCGCAGCAGTAACTTAACTTCGAAAGCTGAACTCGGCCGAGAAGTCGCGGACCCCAAAATGGCGGCGATGGCATGAGATCGCTTGTGACGGAGACATCTGCCCGGAGACCCACTGAAGACCGCTCCCGGGCACGCTAGGGGTGCTGGCGGCCGTGTCGCGCCTCTCCCCAGGTGTTGGTAGAACTTTGGGCGCGCCCTTGGGCGGTGGTTGAGGACCGTCTCCTGATTGGGGCGACAACGATGCGACAGTGACTCGGAGACGAGAACCCCGGGTCTCAGGCGCAACTGGTGCTGGCCGAGCCACGACCGCTCAGTGCTTCCTGCCTCTTGGTGACATTTCTGGACCTGAGAACCCGGCCGGAGGACGGTGCCCGGCGACGCTCGGAGGGCGACCAAGAACACATTTGAGATTCACCGCCCATCCCGGCCCAGATGGGGAAACCGAAGGGGAAGGGGGATGGCGCGACCGACACTGAGGCGGCGGAAGGAGCAGAGAGAGACCAGGCGGCGCTACAGCGGATGCAAGATCGCATCCTGGAAGCCATCGCCACCACAAAGGATGCCCTACAGCAAGATATAGCTCAGGTGGCGACGGGCCTGGGCCTCCTGAAGGCCGACCACGACAAACTTAAGGACAGGGTGAAATCCGTGGAGACCACGGTTAAGGACTTAGCCCCGGCCCAGGCAACGGTGAAGGCCCAGATGGCCGACGTGATGGACCGTCTGAAGGTACTGGAAAGGAGGGCCGAGGATGCAGAAAACAGGAACAGGCGCAACAACGTACGCCTAGTGGGCCTGCCGGAGAAAATTGAAGGCGACGACATGGTGGGCTACTTGGATAACTGGCTGCGGACGGAGGTGGCACCTGAGGGCCTGTCCCCCTTCTTCTCCCTGGAGCGGGCACATAGAGTTCCGGCGCGTCCGCCAGCCCTGGGCCTTCCTCCTCGCCCGGTGGTGTTCAAGTTGCTCCATTACCGGGACAGAGACTGGCTTTTGCAGTGGGCGAGAGAGGCAGGGCCCTTTCAAGTGGAAAACAACAGAGTCACCATGTTCCCGGACTACACGTTTGAGACTCAGCGACTTCGGGCAAACTTCTTGTCCCTCAAGCGCGAGCTCCGCCAGGAAGGCATCAAGTACTCCCTGTTGTTTCCAGCCAAGCTAAGAGTGGTGGTGGACGAAAAATCTTTATTCTTTACGACTTCTGCGGATGCATGGGACTGGTGGGAAACTTATAAGGCAGGAACGGACGGTGCTAAGGCCAGGGAGGAAGAGGCCAAGATGGAAAAGCCGATCAGACAGTCCCAACGGATCAGAAAGAATCGCAGGAGGACCGGGAAACCCTCGATGTCGCAGACGGAGGCGGAGAGGCAGGCGGCCCTACAGGCGGTGGTGGACTTATCTAGAGCCGCCAGGACTCAGTCTGGGAAGGGCACGGATTCGGAGGCCCCGGGAACGGGCTCAGAGACAGGACAATCGGAATTTGGTGGAGCCCGGGGCCCTATTGTGACGCCGCAGACCTCGGGAGAGATACTGGAGGCATGTTGAACTGGTTTGGCGGAATGGACTCGTTGGTTGGACACCGGGGCGATGGACCCGCAGCAGTGGAAAGACATTGATTGAGGTTTTGGGGATCTGTACTGTGGGGATTGTGGGGTGGAGCGCGCGGGGCTGATTTGTTGGAGGTTCTATAGCATTGAGCCGCGCCTTACTGGCCCCTAAGGTCATCGCAGTGGGGACTGCGAATATTACCACCTTTCCTTGAGGGGTGATCGGGAGTGTTGGTTTGGATGGGGGTACTTCCAGTTGCGGGGGGGCCTGTCCTGGGGGGGTGGGAGTTGCGAGCAGTTGGGGTTGCTCAAGGGGTTGTAGTTGTTGGAGGGGTTTGGCTTCCTGTTTGGAGAGGGTGGGGGGGAGGGCCCGTGGTCGCGGGAATTAGGCGAACACTGTTCTTTGTTGTATGGTCCGGTTGTGTAGGGGGAATGGCTAGTACTGGAGCGTTGAAATGTGTGACCTGGAATGTGCGGGGCATGCAGTCCATGGCGCGCAGACATAAGGTTCAGGCGTACCTCAAGCGTAGGGGGGTTCACATAGCGTTCCTGCAGGAGACGCACCTAAATAAGCAGGAAGGGGCGGCTCTACAAAGGCGCTGGAGGGGGCAGTTATTCTACACGACATTTTCAGCATTTGCGAGGGGGACATTGATTTGGATACGGGCGGGGGTCCCCTTCCAAGTCTCGAAGTCATCGATAGACCCAGAGGGCAGATATGTGGCGGTGGAAGGAAGGTTGAGAGGCAGGATGATATCGCTCTGCAATGTGTATGCTCCTAATGTAGACCTGCCCGCTTTCTTGTCTAACGTCTCGGGCAAATTGGCGGGTTACTTGGCGGGGCCGGTCCTCCTGGGGGGGGACTTCAACTCGGTTGAGGATGTGCTACTAGATAGGTCCCATCCCCCGCTACGCGCGTCCCCAGCACATAGGATCGCCAAGCGTAGATTAGAATGGCAGGAGAGCTGGGCCCTCACGGATGCATGGAGGGCATTGCACCCCACCACTAGGGATTACTCCTTTCACTCGCACCTGCATGATTTACATGTGAGGCTGGATGCGTTTCTTTGTTCGGAATGTGTGCTCCCTGCGGTGGGAGGGGCGGAATACTTGGCAAGGACGATATCGGACCACAACCCCTTGTTGATGTCTCTGGAATGGATGGTGACTGTTAACTGCGTGCCAACATGGCGCCTGCAACCTGACACCCTGGACGACTTGTTGTTCAGGGAGGCCCTGAGTGACCGTATCGAGAGGTATTTTGAGGAGAACAGTGGTTCGGCTTCCACGAGGGCGGTTGAATGGGATGCTTTCAAGGTGGTGGTGCGGGGACACTGTATTGGGCACACAGCAGGGGCACGGAAGACTTTGTTGGACGACTTAGACAAGGCTGAGACGCGGCTGAGGGATCTTGAGAAGAGGCGCCCGAATCATCCAGAACTGCAGGAGGGGCTTAGCGGGGCGCGGGAGGGGCTGGCGGTAGAGCTAGAGCGGCTGCGTAGCTTCGACCACAAGGCATACGTGACGAGGGCGCATGCGGAAGGTGATAAGGCGGGGGCGATGTTGGCTTGGCTTGCTAACCCTATCCGGGGGGGAGGGCCGATCATGAGGATACAGGAACCAGGGGAGGAGCCTTGCCACACCCAACCCGGGATCCTGAACAAGTTCCGAGCTTATTATGAGGGGCTCTATCTGAGTGGTGATACGGGAGGGACGGGGGAGCTTGAGGAGTTCTTGGACGGGCTAGAGCTGCCGCGAGTGGAGGACTCGGAGGCAGAAGAGTTAGGGCGGCCAATCTCCCTCGGTGAAATAGGTTGCGCTGTGAAACAGATGGCTAGAAACAAGACCCCGGGCCTTGACGGTCTACCGATCGAATTTTATGGCAAATACCTAGAGCATCTTGCTCCACGGCTGCGCGAGGTATACAATGAGGCGCAGGAGAAGGGCCGACTCCCGGGCTCTATGTGCGAGGCCCTTATGATCCCACTCTTGAAGCCGGGCAGAGACGGTGCGGCGCTGTCCTCGTACCGTCCGTTATCTATGTTGACGACGGATTACAAAATCCTCAGTAAAATACTGGCCAACAGATTGCTGGTGCACATGACGAGCCTGGTTCATGGTGACCAGTGCGGTTTCATACCGACACGCAACACCACCCATAACATCCGCAGACTCACGAGACTGATGGGTGTGGACTGGCCAGACACCGTCTCCCCATTTGTCCTGTCCATCGACATTGAGAAGGCATTTGACAGCCTCGAATGGGGATACCTGTATGAGGTGATGCGCCGCTTCGGGTTGGGAGACGGATATATACAGTGGACCAAGGTCCTCTATACTGAGGCGGTGGCGAGGGTCCGGGTGGGTGCGCTGATCTCGAGACAATACCCGATCAGGCGTGGCACTAGACAGGGTTGTTCCCTGTCCCCGCTACTGTTTGCGTTAGCAATGGAACCCTTCGCTGCGGTAGCCAGACTGGGCCGCCACTACGCAGGTCTGCCTTTTAGGGGGAGGCCGCACCTCATCTCCCTTTACGCGGATGACTTGTTGATGTTTTTGGCCAATGCCGGCGCCGAACTTCAGGGGGCGCGGAGGCTACTGGAGCAGTTCGGTAGGTTATCGGGCCTGAGGGTCAACTGGCCTAAATCCTGTCTGTTTCCCCTGAGGCCGGGAGAGCCGTGCCCACTCACTGCTCAGGAACTCCGGTGGGAGCCGCGCTGCCTACATTATCTAGGGGTTTATGTTTACCACTCCCCGTCCGACCTGCTGGATGGCAACGTAACTCGCTGTATTAACGCCCTGCGTGGATCTATGGATTTCTGGGCGACTCTACCGCTCTCTCTGGCTGGTAGGATTTCCCTGCTTAAAATGATAGCCCTGCCCAGGCTTTTGTACTATTTTAGGACACTGCCGGTATGGATCCCGAGTTCGGTTTTCAAACGCCTGAGGTCACTGATTATAGCGTTCCTGTGGGGCACGGGTAGGAGACGCATAGCGCTCGACACGCTGCTACGCCCCAAAGATGAGGGAGGTATGGCAGTGCCGGACTTCGAAGGATATTACCTCGCTGCCCAGCTGCAGACTTTTAGTCAGGAGGTGGCAAGAGTTTATAGAGGTCCCGAGGACGCGAGAGTCGAAGGCACCCCGCGACACGTTCTGGCTTATATCACGCTGCACCAGAAACTCCGAGTGGGAGACCTGACGGTCGAGGAGCAGACTTTCCGTCTATGTTGGGACCGGGCCCGTAAGCGGGCGGGTGTCCGCCTTATGTACGCCCCCGAAATTCCGTTGGGAATGGTCACAGCCCTCCCACATGGAGGTGACTGGTCACGCTTGCTCGGGTGGGAGGAGGCGGGAGTACACGTGCTGGGTGACCTCTACGAAGGTGGGGTGTTGCTGCCGTTTCGGGACCTGCAAGAGAGATTTGACCTACCGAGGGGTGACTATCTGCTGCACGCGGCGGTCACAGGCGCCATGCGAGCCCACTGGGGAGAAGGGCTGCAGGAACCAGGTACCTCAATGGCCTGCCAGTACGCCATGATGGCGGCGGGAACCTTTAAGGCCGTCACATGCCTGTACTCGCGGATACAGCGGGAGGCCTTGCAACCTCTGACAGCCCTGAAGGCCAAGTGGGAGCTGGACCTCCAGGTGGAGATACCAGACACGACCTGGGGCCAACTACTGAGGAGGGCGCGGAAGAGCTCGAGGAATGCCAGGTTCCAATTAATCCACTTCTATGTTATCCACAGGGCATACCTTACGCCCGGGAAAATCCAACAGTACTTTGGGGCGACCGACGCTGCTTGCCCCAGGTGTAATACAGCGGGGGCGGATTTCTGTCATATGCTGTGGGATTGCCCCTCTTTAGGCGACTACTGGCAGGAAGTTGGACGGGCCCTTAACGGGGCGACGGACAGGGATATCCAATACACTAAGGCAGTTGGCATCCTTCACTGGTTCCCACACACACCTAGAAATACGATGTCAAGTAAATTTATAGATTTAGGGCTTATCCTGGCCAAGCGGGAGATCACACGAAATTGGAAGTCCAGAGTGGGACCCACATATAAAAGATGGTATGGGGAGTGTCTGAGATGGGCCGCGTGTGATAGTACCCTACGATACCAGATGGCCTGGAGGTCGAATGATGAGAAAGCACTGGAAAGGGCGACTGCATGGGAGGTGATGGTGCAGGCGCTCAGGGATGTGGACGATGAGGGGCAGGAAGGCGAGAGCGAACTAGCTGGAGCAGACCCTAACATTATACAGGAGAACACACCTTAGCGATTGTTTGCTTCCTCCTGCAACACACCAGGCACTGATACAAGGTTACTCAAGCGCAGCGCGACCACGGGGGAGGGCGGGTAGGAAGCTGGTTTGGAGGGATGTTGGGGTACCGAAATTTGGGGAGGGGGAGGGGCGTAAATCACAAAAGCATTCCAGGGTTATGTGCACAATGAAGCGGTCAGACAATGTAAGACGTATGAGCTCAAGACGGAGAGGAAGCTGCCCACGTCGCAAGCGGCGAGAGCTCCCCGGACGAAAAACGAATGTATTCAACTGAACTGGTCCTTGTCATAATCATTTTGCTGAATATCTTGTCTGTACTTTTATATTGGTGATGCAATAAAAATGATGTTAAAAAAAAAAATAAAAAATAAAAAATAAGTCTACCCAAAACATTTTCTCACACACTGCCAATGTTAACAAATAAATTAGTATGGGCAGGAAAACAATCACAAGTAAAGTCAACAACACTCACACTTCTTGAAGAGAAAGAGGGCCTGGCGGCCGCAGATTCAGAGGCATACTGTAGGGTGGCATTAAGCCATTATTAGAGACATGGATCCTCATACTTGCTACATATGTGGTTGGAGAGAGACACTGCAGCACCACTAGCCCTAAAAGCATTTGTATTTAGTTCTCCTACACACAAATACAACAGTATAGACCCACTTGTCTGTACATTATATGGCCTTCTGGTTTAGAGGAAGACATGGCTCTGCAACTGCTCATCATGTAAATGTAAATGTATATGTATATGTATAGGCATTTATATAGCGCACTACTTACCCGGAGGGTCCCAAGGCCCTTCGACCGCTGCGAAACCCTTCCTGGCTTCCCTGAGAGATGGTCCCTTAATGGGTATCTCCAGGGTGAGACCAGGCATCCCCGGCGGTCTGGTGGGGCCGTTAGTGAAGATGAGGTAAGCTAATGTCCAGAGTTGCCGAGTGTGATCGCTGATCAGAGTGGGCACCGAGGCGAGAGAATTATCGAGTCCGCTGACCCTGGTCCAGAAACCTGCCGCGCCGGGAATCGAACCCTGGTCCCGGGCCGTCCTCTGCTCTCGGGTCTGCCGCCTCTAACCAGTGAGCCACACTACTTCACACCACTCTTAATGCACCTGCAATTAACATCGTCTGTGGTAAAAGGATGCGGATACCTATTTAGCACTGTGAACATTAGATGGAAGGCTAATGTCTAATCAATGTGGTTTCAACATGTGAAATTCTGGTTTCTGGACAATTGATTCAAAGGGCATCTTCTTGTTCTTTCACCACAGCAAGGTCAAACAACATGTTAATCTCCTTTCAGTAAGGTCACAATTTGAGTCCATTGTAAGTATCCTGGATCTTGGAGTCTTGAGGATGGGTCCATGTTGGCAGGTCCTTTGTGACGCCCCAACTGTGTCTTGCATCACTTGGCAGATGCAGGCACGTCAGGTTGGATCACAAATTTGGTTGTGCCGCCACAGATGAAACAGGTATAACTTCAGCAGTTGCAGCCCCTACGAGGACTGATCACTGCTTGGCAGATGTAGCCCTACACAGGTTGGTAAACACTTCAGCTGTCGCAGCCCCGCATGGGCTGATTGCAGCTTGGGTAGCTGCAGCCACGCACAGGCGAATAACGATTTGTGCAGATGCGGTCACAGGCAGGCCGATTACAACATGCAATCGCAGCACTGACTGAGCCTCGGCAATTGCTTTTGTGGAATTGTATTTCCCACCAGGAACTGTTACAGAGAATCTGAGAGCCCTCTAACACTGTGGTCTAACAGATCCTTAACTAGTAGTCCTCTAATTTGTTTGTCCCACAAACACTGTGGACATGCTGCATCTCACTTCTTCATGAATAAGCTCTTCTTCTGCAGGGTTGGATGGCTCCTTCCCTCGCTCAGCAGATAGATATACTTCAAGGCACTTCAGGATACATATAAAGCTCCACTAGCAAGAGGTCCAGACCTCAGATGACGTCACTTCACCTCTGTGAGACTGGCTGTCAGGAAGACTCCATCCCTGGTTGCACAGTAGCCTCTTGAGTACTTTGTGGAGTGCTCCTTTCCTTACCATAGAGGACTTGGAACTGGTGTAAGTGGCATAATGAGGTTCCCCTTTTATGCACAACTGGCAGACAGAAGATGTGTACCCGTTGTCTGAAACTGCAGAACTGGTTCAGGGTGGCTCTCTTTTCAATTGTCCTTTCAAGGCTGTTCTCCAGAGTTAGTCTTTGTGTAGGGAGATGCTTCTCCCAGCAGGGTAGTTTCCAACCACAAGCACACACAAGAGATAAAGAAAGAGGTGGACGATTTCTGTACCTGGCTGTGATCATCCCAGATGATGGAGTAAGCAGGGAAAGACAGAAGGGCAGCTCTCATTTGAGGGTTTCCTCACCTTGCCCAACAGAGTCTGCTGTCAAACTCCTCACCCCTACCACCAATCAAATGTCAGTATTTAAGAAGGCTAATCAGCAACTCCTTGCTAATCAAAAGGTCCCATCGACTATCTAAAGACCCTGTCTCCATTTTCCTCACTTCATTTTCTAGGTCTACTCTATCCATTTACAGAATTGTGAGCAATACACTTCCACTTTCTATGAACACAACTCTACCTTCCATCTTGTGCAAAGGTAGGCCAGGTATATCCAAAATGGATCCAACTGACCTCCTTTACTCTGACTCACTCACTCACATAATGCATGTACCATACACACTACACTTAAGCAACATGTATAAAACACACCCTGGATGTTACTGCAATGGACTGGGTAAGCATACAGAATTGAAACCTTAGATAAGTGGGCGAGTCAGAATCTACTCCAGTGACTGAGATAAAAAGGTCTGGTCACACTAGGGAATCTTGAAGCACATTATGCTGCCATCACTGCTTTATATGCTAAACCCATTACAGAGACAGTAGTCATTGGTGCGCCCCTCCAGGTCACAGGAAAGGTCCGGGTCTACACATGTCTCAGAGAAGCCTGGGCCTCTGCAGACATGCCTAATAAGTGTGATGTCAGGGCCAAAAATCAAACGATATGATACCAGAAACATGCATTAGGGCACGGAAACACCACTGTACTTCATGGAGGGGACCTACCCATCCCATTACTACCTAAAATGCTCTTTTGTATAGCCTGGGGCTCTTGGTATACCATGTATCCTTTGACTT
This sequence comes from Lissotriton vulgaris, assembly GCF_964263255.1. Classification (NCBI taxonomy): domain Eukaryota; kingdom Metazoa; phylum Chordata; class Amphibia; order Caudata; family Salamandridae; genus Lissotriton; species Lissotriton vulgaris. Next base: position 1,749,319,145 of record NC_141691.1, read on the forward strand.
GAGACATTATTCTGCTCCTGATCCAACCAGTAACACCCTTTTCAGTGGTTTTGTGTTGGATGATACTTCTAGGTGTTAGACCTTTGGCTTGACTCTGAAACACAGAGCAATCTTTCCAGGGACCCTGGACTGTTGTTAACAAGGGTAAGAGCAGACTTGTGTTAGCTTTGAGTTGCATGGTAAACCCCAAGCTGTCACTTAGCTTCCACCCACAGACTATAGGAAGCTAGACTCACAGAATTCATGGCGAGATTAAAAGACATACAGATATTGTTACAGCTGTTCCCATCACTACTCCTAGGATAGCCCTTCAAATCGAATAATGCCCATTGACTCCTGTGTGAAAGGGATTACTGCAGCATAATGCAGAAGTGCAGTAAAAGATTGGGAGTCATATCTAGGCAGTGAAAAGTTGCTAGGACCACTGGGATTTAATTATTCACCATTATTGCAATTGTTCAATCCAATTGAAGAACAATAGCACTCAGACCCCAGTGGTAACACCGTAATATACCCATACTATCCAGTAACCACTGACTGCCCCGGGACCAGAATAGTCCTTGCATGATCTTGATAACCTACCACTGATACTTTTCTTCCTGCTTTTCCTGCACATGTTGGAGTCTGTATTTCAGTCTCATCTTTATTCTGTGCCTCTCCATTTTCTTCTTTGAAAGGAATATTTTTTACTAGGATTTATTTTCTTTCGAATTTGTATCATTGCTTTTGCTTAACAATGCAGTTTTATTTCTAAACTTTTTTTTGGTTCACAATTGTGTCTCTATACATACCACTAATGCAAGTGTTGGGAAATGTTAATCTGATAGTGATCATTGCACATGTATTTCTCTACGGCCTTTGCAACTAGTTGGAGGTTATTGCACCACAGATAAGGCAGGAAAAGCCTCCTTCAAAAGGCACTATCATTTTAAAACTTTTATAAAGGGACATAACCCTAGTATGTCCTCCTCTTGAACTTACCCAACAGACTGTCTATATTTCACCACCCATGTCATCTCAGTTCTCACATGGTTTCAATACCATGCAAGTTTGGAGCACTGCATATGCTTAATAAGTCCTTGTAAAGATATGGCTTTTGTTAAGATGGAACAGCAAAAACGAGAAATACCTGAATCACATTGAACGTTTGTCTCCGTTGGAGATCTGTTGTTATTACTACCTCTCCTTGTCTACTCATAGGGAACCTGAACCAAAAATACTGAGAAGTGAAGTACAGGAGAGCCTAGGTTTTAATCAATAAGGCTACAGAAAAATAAGTGCCCAAAAGCTTCATCTTACCGAAGCATTAATCAGATAAATAATGCTTACAAAAAGGGCCCAAGAAGCTGCCTGACAAATTTGTGCAATGGGTATGGCGCGTGAACAGCCACTAATACCGTCTTAGCTCTGTGGAAACCATTGTGCAGTCTTGTAGGTGACTAACCACATCATGCAAATCTTTTAATATATAGCAGACTATCCATATAAGAACAGTAGCTTTCACTCCTTTGTTGCATAGTGTGAGCAAACCATAGGTGCAAGTACAAAGACACTATTTCTGAAAGGTAGTCATTGTTTCCAGTAAAACTTCAAGCACTGGAAAAATTCAGGTTATGTAGATGCTAATCCTCTGAGGAACACAACATCATGATTAGAACATCCTGAAGAGTTATTTGCTGGCTAAGATGAAATTCCATCAAAAACTTAGGGGAACACCCCGACGCACACCCTAGATATCCTACTCACAATCCTAGGTCGCAAATTGATTTCTCTCCTCTACAAAGGATATGAAACAGGATTCTAACCCCCTGGTGCCGCCATCTTGGGCTGCCTGGGAGAAGGATCTCGCTGTCCAGCTGGAGGAGAAACAATGGGCACGCCATAGGCTCCCTCACACGCACAATTTCCTGTAATGCCAGGTTTAAGGTAACGCACTTTAACTTCTTGCATCGCACCTACCTAACCCCGGTATCCCTGAAACGCATCTCTTGTGACAAGGGAGATAGATACCCTACATGTGCCACAGAGAAAGCGGGTTTTTTACATTTGCCATGGGATTGTCCAATGGTCAGGGAGTTTTGGGTGGGGGTGGTGGGAAGGATTGTTGCGGCCACAGGCCTTCAGATAAAGCTTGAACCCTTGCATTGTTTACTTGCATTAGTCCGGAAGCCCAAGAAAAATAAACTCCCATATAAAGATGCTCTACCTCTGGCAAGCAAGAACTCTTATAAGGAGAAGTGAATACAGAAGGCTGCCACTATGCCTTCTAAATGCTTAACTTTTCATGAAGAAAAAGTATCTATTAACACAGGCAGAGGCAGCTGAGTGATTATGTTTACAGGGCCACCTAGGATTCCTGAATCTACCAAACGTTGTCACAGACTCACATGTGTGAGAAGGTGGCCTGATATGCAGTGCTCACTATTCTAGTGAACACTATGTATCAGTCCAGCAACCCTTATTGATGATTGGTTGTAAGTCAACCTTATAGACCAGCTATCCTAGTAGCGTGGATACGAGCAGTCTAAGGCTAAAGACTCGAGAGGGCGTGTTAAGCCAGCTGTTTACCACACATATACCCCTTGAATACCCAGTGAAAGGACACCACACAAGTGTTATGAAAATAAACAAGATATTTATTAAGAATCACAACAGCCCTGTACTCTTTATGAGGACAGGGTACTAAGCACAAAACAAAACTCTTACGAAAATACTTCAGTTAGCACAGTATATACAAATGCCCGAGGGGCACGGAAAACCATATACTCTGAAAGTGGAAGGCGAAATTACTAGCAGGTAAGTACAGTACTAATAGGCTTAGGAATCGCTAGGACTTGACTATAGAATCTTCAGATGACTTCTAGGAGGCCAAGGGGACTCGGGTGCAGAGTGTGCACTCTCACGCGTGATGCGGGACAAAGTCTATGGTAGCTAGTAATGACAAAGTTAGTGTTCTCGGGCGAACCCGACCTGGTAGGAGGAAAACGAAAGTGGATCCTGACCCTTGGATAGTGAGGCTATGCTGGGGCACCGAAATGCCGAAGTTACCTAGCCCAGGGGCTGCAGCTGGATAGGTCTCAAAAGACGTCGGGAATCCTCGTAGACGGACCAGGAGCCTGGAAGAAAGAAGTTGCTAGCAGGCAACCAGTGAAGAAAGTTCGATGGATCCAAGCCTGGATCGAAGGAAGATGACACCTGAAAGCAGAGGGGACCAAGTTCGAGACTACTAGCCAGTAGTCAGGTGGCACCAGGAGGGCACCGGATGGTAGTCACCTCGACTAGGTGAGTGGGTGACGCTGTGCTCGCAGATCTCACGGACCAGGAGGCGTTGTCGGCGACCAGGATGGAGGAGCGATCTGTCCCACTATGGATAAAGCTGTCGGCGTCGCTGGACCCAGGATTGGGCAACAAAGCCTTGGCAAATTCAAGCCCACGCGGTGGACTCAAAATGGCGTCTGGAGTGGACCAGGAGGGTCCGGGGTGCTTCTCTGTTGCAAGGAAGCAAGGGCCAGTCTGGAGCAACCAGACCAGCAGCAGTGATGTCGTCGGGCGTCGTGAAGAAGGCCACAAGCCAGCCGGCTAGTAGCCACACAGCGCGGTGAGCAGGCAAAAGCAGAAGGGCCCCACGCAGATCGTGGAGATGCTGGAGGGCTGATCTTCGGTGCTGGAGCTGCTCAGGGTTGGGGCTTCTCGGACCCCAAAGCACTCACCCGTGGAGCTCACGGTGGGCTTGTTGCAAAGAAGTCGTGCAGTCTTGGCGATCGTCGGTCCCTCGAGGTCTCGTCGCACTCACAATTCTCAGCTTTGCTGTAGAGGTGAGTAGAGGTCAGAGGTGCCAGGGAAGCCGGGTCTCGTCGAGCTGGGTCGTCGGATTTGTGAAGAAGGACTTGCAGCAGACCGCAGTGTTCTTAGGATGGTGCCCGCTTGATGCAGGGTGACTACTCCTTAGCCACAAGGGAGAATCTTGATGAAGAAATCTTGATGTCCTTTCGCAGAAAGTCGTGTCTTGATTCCAAAGATGATCTAATTTTAACAGGGGGCCCGCTCCTATCTTTATACTAAAAAAGGGGGCTGACCCGGTGACTAGGTCCTGCCTATGGGTGGGACTAGGAGGGGGGTGGTTACACCCCTCTGCCATGCCGGACTTTCCCCAGGCCAGGGGCTGGTGTGCCCCTGGAACTGGTTCTGACGGGCCTATGCGTAGTGAGCACCGGGGTGCCACTCAGCAGTCACCTTCCTGTAAAGCCCTGCCTACCCAGGATACACAAAACCATGTCTGGGACGGTGCTAGCACCGCCCCTGACAGGAAACCCTTTGTCCAGGCTCCCCTCGCTGGAAGGACTCCCAGCTGCAGGGGGTCAGACTCGTGTCTGTGGTGGCAGCATCCATTTTGTGGAGCTGAGGCTTCGTTTAACTTTAACCGGGGTTCACAGTTACATACATGTCGTGTCCCTCTAGAAGGGTGGAATGCTAACCCCGTCGCCAGAATTGGCGAGGGGTTAGTATTCCAATTCGTATGACACCTTACTCGACATGTTTTGAGAAAGCAATACCAAAGATAGCATTTAACCGCGAGGATTATAATGCACTTAAGAGTATATGGTATGCGATATCATGGAACAGCTATTAGGACTTGGTTCCGCAAGCTGCAGACAGGCTCAGCTCATGCCAGAGCACCATCTCACACGATTCCAAGCACTCTGCCTTCAGGATTGTTAAGGCCTGCCATAGGAGTGACTGATAGGAATCTGTGTGTCCATTTTAGGGTTAGATATAGGTATACTATATCTATAGCAAAGGGTGATTACACGACTTTGCCCCAGCTGTCATGCAGCCAGTTGTGTCAAATTTTGGAGGCCAGCCAGGGGTGGCATAATACATGCTTCAGCCCCTGGTAGCCCTGGGTACACCCATGCCATGAGTTACAGGCTCTGATAGGGTGGCCCAGTACCAATTGGAAATGCACCTAGGGTACATGGAATCCATTTTACAGAGAGAGCAGTAGGCCTGGGGTCCTGATTGGCAGGGCCCATGGTCGACTATGTCAAAAACCAGCTAAAACACAGGGCAAAACGTTGGGGGCAACCATAGTCAGGAGGTACCTTCCTACAACATGATCTAAGGAATGTTCATATGCCCAGTGACCATGGCAAGAGCATCTGCTCTCATACTGATGCCTGTGGAGTCTTTAGTGGCTGCAAAGAACAAGTTACTTACCTTCGGTAACGCTTTTTCTGGTAGATACAGTATCTGCCTGTGGATTCCTCACCTTGTGAATATCCCCTTGCGTCAGCAACATTCGGAAACTCATTTGTAGCTTCGCGCCGACGTGGGCGATGTCATAGAAGCAAGGCATCGCGTGCGACTCCGCTGACGTCACCGACACCATATTGGGCCGGCGTGATGACATCAGTTCCGCCCTTTTTTCCGTGCGTTCGAGGCACACGGACGGACCAATGACAGAAGATATATATACAGTATACACAGTACACAAATGTCAAGATAAAACACACACACAGTGTGAAGCCAATGCAGGAAAACATTTAAAATAAAACATTTCCTTTGAAAATAATATATATGAATACATGAATACATGAATGGATAAAAACGGGGGCTTTGAACAAAGAGCTTGAAGCTCACTTACCCTCCTTGCTGAGGTAATTGCTATCAGAAAAACAGCCTTGAAAGACAAAAATTCAAGGGACACATGTAACGGCTCGAAAGGCGAACCCATCAGGAAAGTAAGTACAAGGTTCAAGTCCCACTGAGGCACAATAAAAGGAGTTGGAGGAAATGTATTGGTAAGGCCCTTGATGAACCGTAAAACGATAGGTGACTTAAACAAAGAGGGCTGGTCCGGCAAACAAAGGAAAGCCGATAAGGCTGACAAATAACCCTTAATAGTTGCCACCGCAAAGCCCTGCTGGGCCAAAGAAAGAGCAAATTGAAGAATATTGGACAAACGCGCCCTTAAAGGGTCAATGGACTTCTCCCTACACCAAGAAACAAACTTAGACCATCTATAGGAATAAATGGACTTAGTGGAGTCACGCCTGGCTGACAAAATGACATCCACCACATCGTGTGGGAGAGAAAAGGAACTCAGGTTGCCCCATTCAACCTCCAGGCATGAAGGTGTAAGGTCTGGAGGTGGGGTGTAGAACCTGCCCCTCCATCTGGGAGAGGAGATCTGCCCTGTGAGGGAGACGGAGCGGCGAGCACAAGGAGAGGTGGAGAAGATCTGTGTACCACACCCTTCTTGGCCAATCCGGGGCGATCAATATAACTTGAGCCCGGTCTTGGAGAACCTTCCTCAGAACCCGAGGAATCAAGGGTATGGGAGGAAACGTGTAAAGGAGTTGCGAGTCCCAACTCAACTGAAACGCGTCCCCCAAGGCTCCCTGCATCGGAAACTGAAGGCTGCAGAATGACTGGCAGTGAGCATTCTCGTGAGTGGCAAACAGATCCACCATAGGAGTTCCCCAAGTCCGAAAGATCTGACGAACTACCTCTGGATGGAGCCTCCACTCGTGGTCGGTGGAGAACTGCCGACTGAGAGTGTCTGCACAAACGTTCAGAACTCCGGCCAGATGATTTGCCTTCAGACAAATCTGATGGACCTAAACCCAGACGCAGCGCCTCTCTGCAGAGACACTGCGACCCCACTCCTCCCTGCATCGCGGTCGTGTTGTCCGTCAGGACTTGAACTGACTGACCTCCAAGGGAAGGGAGGAAGGCCTTGAGTGCCAAACGTATTTCCCGCAAATCTAGAAGGTTGATGTGAAGCCACCTTTCCTCTGGAGACCAAAGACCTTTTATCTCCAGATCCCCCAGATGAGCACCCCACTCTAGAGTGGATGCATCTGTTATCACTGTGGCCACAGATGGAGGTAGATGAAAAGGCTTTCCTTGTGACAGATTGCCTTCCACACTCCACCAAGTCAGATCCACTGCAGTTTCTCTGGAGATCCTCCCTGACTCCCTGAGATCTCCGTTGTGTTGATACCACTACCTGCGGAGGCACCACTGGAGTGCCATTCTGTGCCAGCTTGCATGGATGACCAGCAGAATGCAAGAAGCCATCAGACCGAGCAAGCGAAGGACCTTCAGGACTGGAACGACCGCTCCATTGAAAAACAAAGGAATAATTTCCTGTATGTCGCGAATCCTTTGAGGAGGAGGGAATGCACGACATACAGTAGTGTCCAGTACCGCACCTATGAACAGGTTGCGCTGGGAGGGCACCAGGTGAGATTTGGGTACATTTATCGAAAAACCCAACTTGTGCAACAACTGAGTTGTCTCCTGCAGGTGATGGAGCTCCTTCTCTGGCGACTCTGCTTTGATCAGCCAGTCGTTCAGATACGGGAATACAGGTATCCCCGACCTCCTGAGATGCGCTGCCACCACTGCCATCACCTTGGTGAAGACTCGAGGCGCAGTAGTAAGACCAAACGGAAGGACCGCAAACTGGTAGTGTTGCAACCCAACCGTGAAATGGAGATAATTTCTGTGCAACTTCAAGATGGGAATATGAAAATACGCATCCTGCAAATCGATTGACACCATCCAGTCTTCTTCCATCAGCGCCTGAAGAACCTGAGCAAGGGTGAGAATCTTGAACTTCTCCTGCTTCAGATACAAGTTCAAGATTGTGAGATCCAGGATTGGCTGAAGCCTGCCATCCTTCTTGGGGATCAGAAAATACCGGGAGTAGCATCCCTGACCCCTTTCCTGCTCCGGAACCACCTCTATCGCACCTTTTCTGAACAGCGCCAGGACTTCTTCCTGCAGGAGAAGCAGGTGGTCCTCCGAACAATAACCCTGGCAAGGAGGGTAATTTGGGGGAAACTCCCGAAAGGGAAGAGCATACCCATTCTCCACGAGATTGAGAACCCAAAGATCCGATGTAATTAATTCCCAATCTCGTAGAAAATGGGTAAGCCGGCCCCCCACTGGGCCCGCATGATCTGGAATGGCGGATCTATGGCTGCTTTGCCGCGTTGGCAGGGGGCTGGGAAGGGGAAGAGGAAGAAGAGGAGGAGGCAACTTGACAACTGTGAGAAGGTGGCCTGATATGCAGTGCTCACTATTCTAGTGAACACTATGTATCAGTCCAGCAACCCTTATTGATGATTGGTTGTAAGTCAACCTTATAGACCATCTATCCTAGTAGCGTGGATACTAGCAGTCTAAGGCTAAAGACTCGAGAGGGCGTGTTAAGCCAGCTGTTATACCACACATATACCCCTTGAATACCAAGTGAAAGGACACCACACAAGTGTTATGAAAATAAACAGTTATTTATTAAAGATCACAACAGCCCTGTACTCTTTATGAGGACAGGGTACTTAGCACAAACCAAAACTCTTACAAAAATACTTAAGTTAGCACAGTATATACAAATGCCCGAGGGGCACGGAAAACCATATACTTGAAAAGTGGAATGCGAAATTACTAGCAGGTAAGTACAGTACTAATAGGCTTTGGAATCGCTAGGACTTGACTATAGAATCGTTAGATTACTTCTAGGAGACCCAGGGGACTCGGGTGCAGTGTGTGCACTCTCACGCGAGATGCGGGACAAAGTCTATGGTAGCTAGGAATTGCAAAGTTAGTGTTCTCGGGCGAACCCGACCTGGTAGGGAGAAAACGAAAGTAGATTCTGACCCTTGGATAGTGAGGCTATGCTGGGGCACCGAAATGCCGAAGTTACCTAGCCCAGGGGCTGCAGCTGCATAGGACTCAAAAGACGTCGGGAATCCTCGTTGACGGACCAGGAGCCTGGAAGAAAGAAGTTGCTGGCAGGCGACCAGTGAAGAAAGTTCGGTGGATCCAAGCCTGGATCGATGGAAGATGACACCTGAAAGCAGAGGGGACCAAGTTCGAGACTACTAGCCAGTAGTCAGTGGGCACCAGGAGGGCACCGGATGGTAGCCACCTCGACAAGGTGAGTGGGTGACGCTGTGCTCGGAGATCTCACGGACCAGGAGGCGTTGTCGGCGACCAGGGTGGAGGATCGAGCTGTCCCACGAAGATAGAAGCTGTCGGCGTCGCTGGACCCAGGATTGGGCAACAAAGCCTTGGCAAATTCAAGCCCACGTGGTGGACCTAAAATGGCGTGGACCAGGAGGGTCCGGGGTGCCTCTCTTAAAGAAGGAAGCAAGGGCCAGTCTGGAGCAACCAGACCAGCAGCAGTGATGTCGTCGGGCGTCGTTCAGAAGGCCACAAGCCAGCCGGCTAGTAGCCAAACAACGCGGTGCACAGCAAACAGCAGAAGGGCCCCACGCAGATCGTGGAGATGCAGGGAGGCTGATCTTGGGTGCTGGAGCTGCGCAGGGTTGGGGCTTCTCGGACCACAAAGCACTCACCAGTGGAAGACTCGGTGGGCTTGTTACAAAGAAGTCGTGCAGTCTTGGCGATCGTCGGTCCCTCGAGGTCTCGTCGCACCCACGGTTCTCAGCTTTGCTGTAGAGGTGAGTAGAGGTCAGAGGTGCCAGGGAAGCCGGGTCTCGTCGAGCTGGGTCGTCGGATTCGTGAAGAAGGACTTGCAGCAGACCGCAGTGTTCTTAGGATGGTGCCCGCTTGATGCAGGGTGACTACTCCTTAGCCACAAGGGAGAATCTTGAGGAAGAAATCTTGAAGTCCTTTCGCAGAAAGTCGTGTCTTGATTCCAAAGATGATCTAATTTGAACAGGGGGCCCGCTCCCATCTTTATACTAAAAAAGGGGGCTGACCCGGTGACTAGGTCCTGCCTATTGGTGGGACTAGGAGGGGGGTGGTTACACCCCTCTGCCATGCCGGACTTCCCCAGGCCAGGGGCTGGTGTGCCCCTGGTACTGGTTCAGACCGGCCTATGCGTAGTGAGCACCGGGGTGCCACTCAGCAGTCACCTTCCTGAAAAGCCCTGCCTACCCAGGATACACAAACCCATGTCTGGGACGGTGCTAGCACCGCCCCTGACAGGAAACCCTTTGTCCAGGCTCCCCTCGCTGGAAGGACTCCCAGCTGCAGGGGGTCAGACTCGTGTCTGTGGTGGCAGCATCCATTTTGTGGAGCTGAGGCTTCAGTTAACTTTAACCGGGGTTCACAGTTACATACATGTCGTGTCCCTCTAGAAGGGTGGAATGCTAACCCCGTCGCCAGAATTGGCGAGGGGTTAGTATTCCAATTCGTATGACACCTTACTCGACATGTTTTGATAAAGCAATACCAAAGTTAGCATTTAACCGCGAGGATTATAATGCACTTAAGAGTATATGGTATGCGATATCATGGAACAGCTATTAGGACTTGGTTCCGCAAGCTGCAGACGGGCTCAGCTCATGCCAGAGCACCATCTCACACGATTCCAAGCACTCTGCCTTCAGGATTGTCAAGGCCTGCCATAGGAGTGACTGATAGGAATCTGTGTGTCCATTTTCGGGTTAGGTATAGGTATACTACACCTACAGCAAAGGGTGATTACACGACTTTGCCCCAGCTGTCACGCAGCCAGTTGTGTCAAATTTAGGAGGCCAGCCAGGGGTGGCATAATACATGCTGCAGCCCCTGGCAGCCCTGGGTACACCTATGCCCTGAGTTACAGGGTCTGATAAGGTGGCCCAGTACCAATTGGTAAATGCACCTAGGGTACATGTCGTAATTTAGAAAGAACAGCCAGGCTGTGGGTCTGATTGGCAGGCCCACAGCCAGAGAAAGTCGTAAACCAGTGAAACAAAAGCAAAAAATCTGGGTGATCATAGGATTGCAGACCCTACTCTCCTACATGACCCCCCCCCCCAAACTTTGGGACAATAAGCTAACCTTGACCAGGTGAGTCTTCTTGTTCTAAGTGGAAATATCTGGAGAGCCCATCGGCATTGCCATGATCAGTACCAGGTCTATGTTCCACTGTAAAGTCCATCCCCTGTAGGGAAATGGACCACCTAAGCAGTTTGGGGTTTTCACCCTTCATCTGATTTAGCCACAAGAGGGGCTTATGGTCGGTCTGAATCTTGAAGTGAGTGCCAAACAAGTATGGCCTCAGCTTCTTCAGGGCCCAAACCACAGCAAAGGCCTCCCTCTCAATAGCTGACCAATTCTTCTCTCAGGGGGTCAGCCTTCTGCTTATAAAAGCAATGGGCTGGTCTTGACCATCAAAATTCAGTTGAGAAAGAACAGCTCCCACACCCAACTCAGAAGCATCTGTTTGGACAATGAATGGTTTGGAGTAGTCTGGACTCTTAAGGATAGGTGCTGTGCACATGGCCTGCTTTAGGTCATCGAATGCTTTTTGACAGCCTGCTGTCCACTGAACCTTTTTTGGCATTTTCTTACTTGTCAGTTCATTTAATGGTGTCACAATGGAACCATAGTTCCTGACAAACTTTCTGTAGTATCCAGTCAGGCCCAAGAAAGCTCGAACCTGAGTCTGGGTGGTTGGAGGAGCCCAGTCCCTGATTGACTGTATTTTGCTCTCCAGTGGCTGAACCTGGCCTCCACCTACAAGGTGGCCCAGGTATACAACCTGTGTCTGCCCTATCTGGCACTTGGTGGCCTTGATAGTGAGGCCTGCTGCTTGCAGAGCCTCTAACACTTTCCTCAGGTGGACCAGGTGATCCTCCCAGGTGGAGCTAAAGACAGCAATATCATCTAGATATGCTGCACAGAAGTCATCCAGCCCAGTAAGGACTTGATTCACCAACCTTTGGAAGGTGGCAGGTGCATTTTTCAGACCAAAGGGCATTACCACAAATTGATAATGCCCACCAGGGGTTGAAAATGCTGTCTTGGGCTTGGCATCCTCAGCTAACCTGATTTGCCAATACCCAGCTGTTAAGTCAAATGTGCTTAAGTAGTTGGCAGAAGCCAATCTATCTATCAGCTCATCTGCCCTTGGTATTGGGTGGGCATCAGTCTTAGTGACTGCATTGAGACCCCTGTAGTCTACGCAAAACCTCATCTCTCTCTTACCACCCTGGGTGTGAGGCTTTGGCACTAGAACTACTGGACTAGCCCAAGGGCTATCTGAGGGTTCAATGACTCCCAACTCCAACATTTTCTGCACTTCAGTTTTTATGCAGTCTCTAACATGATCAGGCTGCCTGTAGATTTTACTCTTAACTGGCAGACTGTCACCAGTGTCAACCTCATGGGTACACCAATTGGTCTGACTGGGTGTCAGAGAAAACATATGTCTGAAAGACTGAAGAACCTGTTTACAGTCTTTCTGTTGATGCTCAGAGAGGCTGCCACAAAAGACAACACCATCTACTGACCCATCATCAGGATTCTGAGTGATCAGGTCTGGGAGAGGGTCACTCTCTTCCTCCTGTCCCTCATCTATGGCCATGAGCAAGCTCATGTCCTTCCTGTCGACATATGCTTTGAGCCTGTTGACATGGAGTACCCTGTGGGGACTCCTGGGAGTTCCAAGGTCCACCAGGTAGGTGACCTCTCACTTTTGCTCAAGAATTGTGTGGGGCCCAGACCATTTGTCTTTGAGTGCTGCTGGGGCCACTGGCTCCAACACCCACACCTTCTGTCCAGGCTGGTAGACAGTCAGGACAGCCTTTTGGTCATGCCAAGCTTTTTGAAGTTCTTGACTGGCCTTAAGGTTTCCAGATGCCTTCTCCATATACTCAGCCATCCTGGAGCGGAGACCAAGTACATAGTCCACTATGCTGGTTGCAGGCTTTTTGAGAGGTCTCTCCCATCCTTCCTTCACCAGACACAGGGGGCCTCTCACAGGATGCCCATACAAAAGTTCAAAAGGGCTGTAGCCAACCCCCTTTTGTGGGACCTCTCTGTAAGCAAACAGAAGGCAGGGAATCAGGACATCCCATCTACGCCTGAGCTTTTCAGGTAGTCCATGAATCATCCCTTTTAGGGTCCTGTTGAACCTTTCAACAAGCCCATTGCATTGTGGATGATAGGGTGTAGTGAATTTGTAATTGACACCACATTCCTTCCACATAGCAGTTAAGTAGCTTGACATGAAGTTTGCACCTCTGTCAGAGACAACCTCCTTAGGGAAGCCCACTCTGGAGAACACTCCAACTAGGGCCCTTGCCACTACAGGTGCTGTAGTGGTCCTAAGTGGAATAGCTTCAGGATACCTGGTGGCATGATCCACTACCACCAGTATAAACTTGTGCCCTGATGCTGTCTGGGGTTCCATTGGACCAACAATGTCAATCCCCACTCTTTCAAAGGGCACCCCCACCACAGGCATTGGTATAAGGGGGGCCTTTGTTGTGCCACCTGACTTACCACTGGCTTGGCAAGTGACACAGGAGCGACAAAACTCCTTGGTATCCTCATTCATGTGAGGCCAGTGAAAGTGTGAGACAAGCCTGTCCCAAGTCTTTGTCTGGCCTAAGTGACCTGCTAAGGGAATCTCATGGGCCAAGGTAAGTAGGAAACCTCTCTGAGACAAGGGTACAACCAGCCTCCTGGTCATGCCAGGCTTGGGGTCTCTTGACTCAGTGTACAGGAGTCCATCTTCCCAGTATACCTTGTGGGTACCTGTGGCGTTCCCAGCAGCCTCAGCAGCAGCCTGCTGTCTGAGGGGTTCAAGAGAAGGGCAGCTTAACTGGTCCTTCCCCAGGTCTTCCCTTGAGGGTCCCCCTGAACCCAAGAATTCAAATTGATCAAGTTCAAACTCTCTGGGCTCAGTTTCCCTCAATTCCTGTAGGTCAGCCTCCTCTGAGACTTGATCCTCAACCTGGGGCAAGGGGGAAGGCACAGCCTTAACCCTACTGCTCTTCTTCTTGGGAGGTGTCTGGTCCATTGTTCCAGGATCCAGCACCTGTTCAGTGGGGCATTTCCTGACCTGTGACCTGGTCACAGCAAACACATGTGCCGGCAAGCCTAACATTTCCATGTGAGTCCTCTGCTCCACTTCTGACCATTGTGATGACTCCAAATCATTGCCCAACAAACAATCCACTGGGAGGTCTGAACTAACTACAACCTTCTTTTGGCCAGTTACCCCTCCCCAGGAGAAAGCTACAATTGCCATACTGTGATTGGTAGTGACATTGCTTGCATTGGTCACCTGGAATTCTGTACCTGGCATGATCTGTCCAGGGTCCACAAAGTTAGGTGTCACCATTGTGACACTGGCACAAGTGTCCCTATAGGCCTGAGCCATTTTTCCATTAATGAAAGGTGTCTGTCTGTATTTGCCCAAAGTATTGGGACTTATGTCAGGGGACATATCCATATCCCCTGTACTGACAAGGACAGCCTGAGTGAGTGTACCAACTAAGTTGTCATACCCCTCAGAACCCAGGGTTAACCCTACTAAACCCTTGGGAGGTGCACTACCACTGCTGGCTGTACTAGGGGGCACAGGCGCCTTAGGGGCTGCAGTGGCAGGAGTCTGCCCTCCTCCTTTCTTGGTGCACTCACTAAACCAGTGAGTTTTACTTTTGCAGTATTGGCACCACCTTTTAGATTGGCCTTCTTTCTTCTTTTGGGGAGCCTGACCCCCACCCTGTTTGGGTTGTTGGGGACCTGTCGAAGACTTCTGGTCATTTTGTTCCCCCTTAGAATCTTTACCTTTCTGGTCTGCTTTCTTCTGACCACCTTGATTCTGGCCCTGGTTCTGTTTAACTCTTGTTCTAACCCATCTGTCTGCCTTCTTTCCCAATTCTTGGGGAGAGGTCAGATCTGAGTCAACAAGATGCTGATGCAACAACTGGTTCTGACAATTGTTTAAAATTTGTTCTCTCATCATCAAATTATACAATCCTTTATAATCAGTAACCTTACTGCCCAGCAACCAGCCCTCAAAAGCCTTAGTGGCACAATCTACAAAGTCAGACCAATCTTGAGACTGAGTTTTCTGGGTATCCCTGAACAGCACCCTGTACTGCTCAGTGGTTAGGCCAAACCCTTCAACCAGTGCATTTTTCAAGACTTGGTAATCGTTAGCATCCTCCACTCTTGTAGTGAGGAGCTTGTCTCTACCTTTTCCTTCAAAGGAGAGCCACAAGATAGCTGCCCACTGACTCGGGGGAACACCTTGCACAGTGCAGGCCCTCTCCAAAGCAGTAATCCATTTGTGGATGTCATCCCCTTGTTTAAAGGGGGGCACTATCTTACCTAGGTGTTTTGTATCAAAACTCCTTTCCCTATTGCTAGGTATATTGCTGCCACCAGTGGGGACTACCCCACTTAACTGTTGCTCTCTAGCAAAGGCAAGCCTTTCTTTGGCCAGGGCAAGTTCTTCCCTTTCAATCCTCAGATTGGCTGCCCTTTCTTTAGCTTCATACACTCTCCTCTGAGGGGATGTCATCCCTCTTTGAGAAGAGTTGTGAGAGCCATTGGTTTGAAGGGATCTGCCAGAGCCTCTTGACAGAGATCTGGCTCGTCCATTCCCAATGTTAAGCTGACCTGATAGTGGCCCCAGGGGTCCCCCAGTACCACTGTCATGTTTGCTTAAGTTGGACCTGGTTAGTCTAACGACTTCTACCTGTCCCTTGTCTGCCTCATCCCCAGAGGGATCCTCATCCTCATCCTCCTCCCCATTTTCGTTCTCAATGGAGAGGTGGATCAGGTCAGGGTCTCCTCTGGTTCCCTCAAGGGGAGGCATGCCTCCTTCTGGATTAGAAGGGCTAAGAAGTCTCTCAGCCTTTCTGGCATCATAAGTCTCTAGGAGACCAATCAGAAAGGAGGTGGTGGGGTTAGCCCCTTGCTTAATCTTCCTAGAGGTACATACTTGTCGTAACTCATGGAAGCTAAGCACAGTATATCTTGAAGGGATGACCTGTGGAGGGTCAACTGACACAAGGGGAGACTCAGTGTTTCCTCCTTTGTCCGACATACTGTTTCTAGTGTGGTGTAAGTGATGCACCTACCTACACTATGTGTTTACCTACTGATCCCTTGCTAAGAGTTGCAGCCAAGGTGTGCTAAGCCTTGAGGAGCTGCAACAGCTGGTTCAGTAGAACTCAGAGTATTCTAAGCTTAGTTATATGTACTAACAGTACTTATGTGATCTTTCAACAAGATATTCTTAGGATACGTGTGGTAAAACAACAGCAAGCTCAAATCCCACCGCTGCCACCAATGTGAGAAGGTGGCCTGATATGCAGTGCTCACTATTCTAGTGAACACTATGTATCAGTCCAGCAACCCTTATTGATGATTGGTTGTAAGTCAACCTTATAGACCAGCTATCCTAGTAGCGTGGATACGAGCAGTCTAAGGCTAAAGACTCGAGAGGGCGTGTTAAGCCAGCTGTTATACCACACATATACCCCTTGAATACCAAGTGAAAGGACACCACACAAGTGTTATGAAAATAAACAGTTATTTATTAAAGATCACAACAGCCCTGTACTCTTTATGAGGACAGGGTACTTAGCACAAACCAAAACTCTTACAAAAATACTTAAGTTAGCACAGTATATACAAATGCCAGAGCGGCACGGAAAACCATATACTTGAAAAGTGGAATGCGAAATTACTAGCAGGTAAGTACAGTACTAATAGGCTTTGGAATCGCTAGGACTTGACTATAGAATCGTTAGATTACTTCTAGGAGACCCAGGGGACTCGGGTGCAGTGTGTGCACTCTCACGCGAGATGCGGGACAAAGTCTATGGTAGCTAGGAATTGCAAAGTTAGTGTTCTCGGGCGAACCCGACCTGGTAGGGAGAAAACGAAAGTAGATTCTGACCCTTGGATAGTGAGGCTATGCTGGGGCACCGAAATGCCGAAGTTACCTAACCCAGGGGCTGCAGCTGCATAGGACTCAAAAGACGTCGGGAATCCTCGTTGACGGACCAGGAGCCTGGAAGAAAGAAGTTGCTGGCAGGCGACCAGTGAAGAAAGTTCGGTGGATCCAAGCCTGGATCGATGGAAGATGACACCTGAAAGCAGAGGGGACCAAGTTCGAGACTACTAGCCAGTAGTCAGTGGGCACCAGGAGGGCACCGGATGGTAGCCACCTCGACAAGGTGAGTGGGTGACGCTGTGCTCGGAGATCTCACGGACCAGGAGGCGTTGTCGGCGACCAGGGTGGAGGATCGAGCTGTCCCACGAAGATAGAAGCTGTGGGCGTCGCTGGACCCAGGATTGGGCAACAAAGCCTTGGCAAATTCAAGCCCACGCGGTGGACCTAAAATGGCGTCTGGAGTGGACCAGGAGGGTCCGGGGTGCCTCTCTTAAAGAAGGAAGCAAGGGTCAGTCTGGAGCAACCAGACCAGCAGCAGTGATGTCGTCGGGCGTCGTTCAGAAGGCCACAAGCCAGCCGGCTAGTAGCCAAACAACGCGGTGCACAGCAAACAGCAGAAGGGCCCCACGCAGATCGTGGAGATGCAGGGAGGCTGATCTTGGGTGCTGGAGCTGCGCAGGGTTGGGGCTTCTCGGACCCCAAAGCACTCACCAGTGGAAGACTCGGTGGGCTTGTTACAAAGAAGTCGTGCAGTCTTGGCGATCGTCGGTCCCTCGAGGTCTCGTCGCACCCACGGTTCTCAGCTTTACTGTAGAGGTGAGTAGAGGTCAGAGGTGCCAGGGAAGCCGGGTCTCGTCGAGCTGGGTCGTCGGATTCGTGAAGAAGGACTTGCAGCAGACCGCAGTGTTCTTAGGATGGTGCCCGCTTGATGCAGGGTGACTACTCCTTAGCCACAAGGGAGAATCTTGAGGAAGAAATCTTGAAGTCCTTTCGCAGAAAGTCGTGTCTTGATTCCAAAGATGATCTAATTTGAACAGGGGGCCCGCTCCCATCTTTATACTAAAAAAGGGGGCTGACCCGGTGACTAGGTCCTGCCTATGGGTGGGACTAGGAGGGGGGTGGTTACACCCCTCTGCCATGCCGTACTTCCCCAGGCCAGGGGCTGGTGTGCCCCTGGAACTGGTTCAGACCGGCCTATGCGTAGTGAGCACCGGGGTGCCACTCAGCAGTCACCTTCCTGAAAAGCCCTGCCTACCCAGGATACACAAACCCATGTCTGGGACGGTGCTAGCACCGCCCCTGACAGGAAACCCTTTGTCCAGGCTCCCCTCGCTGGAAGGACTCCCAGCTGCAGGGGGTCAGACTCGTGTCTGTGGTGGCAGCATCCATTTTGTGGAGCTGAGGCTTCAGTTAACTTTAACCGGGGTTCACAGTTACATACATGTCGTGTCCCTCTAGAAGGGTGGAATGCTAACCCCGTCGCCAGAATTGGCGAGGGGTTAGTATTCCAATTCGTATGACACCTTACTCGACATGTTTTGATAAAGCAATACCAAAGTTAGCATTTAACCGCGAGGATTATAATGCACTTAAGAGTATATGGTATGCGATATCATGGAACAGCTATTAGGACTTGGTTCCGCAAGCTGCAGACGGGCTCAGCTCATGCCAGAGCACCATCTCACACGATTCCAAGCACTCTGCCTTCAGGATTGTCAAGGCCTGCCATAGGAGTGACTGATAGGAATCTGTGTGTCCATTTTCGGGTTAGGTATAGGTATACTACACCTACAGCAAAGGGTGATTACACGACTTTGCCCCAGCTGTCACGCAGCCAGTTGTGTCAAATTTAGGAGGCCAGCCAGGGGTGGCATAATACATGCTGCAGCCCCTGGCAGCCCTGGGTACACCTATGCCCTGAGTTACAGGGTCTGATAAGGTGGCCCAGTACCAATTGGTAAATGCACCTAGGGTACATGTCGTAATTTAGAAAGAGAACAGCCAGGCTGTGGGTCTGATTGGCAGGCCCACAGCCAGAGAAAGTCGTAAACCAGTGAAACAAAAGCAAAAAATCTGGGTGATCATAGGATTGCAGACCCTACTCTCCTACAACGACCTCTGGGACGAGCTCTCTGTCTGCCCCTGTACGCCTTGTACAGGGTGTTTTGCTGCTGCTGGGGCTGTTGCTGAGTTGACTTGTAGGAACGAAAAGAAGATCTGCCAAACCCTCTAAAGCGTTTCCCAAAGGTGCCCCTGGTCTGAAGGCCCAACGACTTAGCCGTCGCCCTGCTGTCTTTTAAACGTTCTAAAGCAGCATCTGCCTTTTGGCCAAACAAACCAGATCCGTCGAATGGTGGATCCATTAATGCAGACTGGACATCTGTAGAAAACTCAGATGATTTTAGCCATGCAGCTCTCCTCGTAGCCACCGAAGAGCCCATGACCCTCGCCACAGAATCTGCTGTGTCCAAACCACTCTGGATCACATGCCGGGCTGCAGCCTGAGTGTCCAAGATTACCTCCTGGAAGTCTTTTCTATCATCCTCCAGTATCTTTGGCACCAACTGTTTTACAGTATCCATCAGGGCGTGGATATAACGCCCCATCAGGCAGGTCGCGTTTGTGGACTTCAACGCCATGCTGGCGGAGGAGAAAAACTTTTTAGCAGCCTGATCCTGTTTTCTCGACTCCTTTTCTGCAGGAACCTGTGGAAAAGCTTCCGTTGATCTCTTGAAAGAGGCAGCCTGCATCACCAAACTCTCAGGCAGAGGGTGAGTGGACAAAAATTCCGGGTCATCAGGAGCAACTCTATATCTCCTGGCAACAGCCCTAGATACTGCAGGAGCTGACAAAGGTTTCTTCCAAACTTCTAAAATTGGCTCTGCCAGGCCATCATTAAATGGCAGTATTGGTTCAATCACTGAAGATGGTGAGTGAAGGACCTCTGTGAGAAGGTTCGACTTAAAATCAGCAGTAGGCAGAGTAATGTTCAATAAGTTTGCCGCCTTCCTTATCACGACATGGTAAGGAGCCACATCTTTACAGGGTGCATCCGACACTGAGGCTAAATCCCACTCAGGGGACAGTTCAAGGCCACTAGCCACAGTCAGGTCATCAAATGGGTCCTCAGACTCCTGCAGCTCACCCTCCTCCAAATTTTCTTCACGAAACCTCTCTTCCGCCATAAGCCTCTGGGCTTCACGCCTCGACCTGTGTTTCACATACGATCCACTGTCGACTCCATCGGAGCCGGTGCCAGCACCGATACCGACGTCGGACGAGGTGAACAAGTTACTTACCTTCGGTAACGATATATCTGTAAGAAACATTAGTTAGTGTTAGATTCCTTACCTTAGAATATCCCCAGGCGTCAGTCTGGATCCGGAAACTTTTGCGTAGCAGTACCCCTGCGCGTCGGTAGGCGTCGTCTGCAGGCGTCCCCTGCGGCTCCGCGTCCGTCGTTGGCGTCGTGCGCCGTGATGACGTCGCTGGAGTATATAGACGCCGCCTCCGCGCGCTGACGTCAGTTCTTTGTACACAGCTTTTCCGCGCCAGAAAACGCAGAGCCATGAGAGAACCAACACTGGTGCCATTTGAAACTAGGGCCCTGAAAGGGATGTCCTTAACCCTAGGTATCAGTTCGCAGAACGGGGAGGATGGGTGGGTTCGGTAAGGAATCTAACACTAACTAATGTTTCTTACAGATATATCATTACCGAAGGTAAGTCACTTGTTCATCTGAAAGAAACACGTTAGTGTTAGATTCCTTACCTTAGAATAGATACCCCAGCAATACCAACCCCGGTGGTGGGTCTGCGAACCAATACATTCCTACACCAGAATGTCCTGGAGGACAGAACGGCCAAAGAAGCCATCCCTCCGGACTTGACTGTCCAGGCAGTAGTGCCTCGCAAAGGTATGCAGCGAGGCCCACGTAGCCGCCTGGCAAATGTCCTGCAAGGGGACTCCCCGGCCCAGGGCAGTAGTAGCAGCCGTGGCCCGAGTGGAATGGGCCCTCAGCCCAACAGGAGGCTCCTTCCGAGCCAAAGAGTAGCACGCTTTGATGCACAGAACGACCCACCGAGAGATGGTTCGTTTACACACCGCCCGTCCCTTCTTCGCACCCACGTAGCCAACAAACAGTTGGTCATCCACCCGGAACTGGCGTGTGCGATCCATATAAAATTAAAGCGCACGTTTTGGGTCCAGACGATGGAGCCGCTCTTCATCCTTTGAAGGATGCGGAGGCGGGAAGAAGGAAGGGAGGGTGATGGACTGCCCGATGTGAAAAGCAGAAACTACTTTGGGCAGGAAAAAAGGTCTAGTCCTTAGAACCACCTTGTCAGGATGAATGGACAGGAAAGGAGGTTGGACAGAAAGGGCCTGGAGCTCACTCACTCTCCTGGCAGAGGTGATGGCAACCAGGAAAGCCGTCTTCAAAGTCAGGAGACGAAGAGGACAAGAATGAAGGGGCTCAAAGGGAGCACACATCAGAAAGGTAAGAACCAGGTGTGAGAAGTTGGCCCGATATGCAACGTTCGCTATTCTAGCGACCGCTATGTATCGTTCCAACGACCCTTATGGTGTTTGGTTGTAAGTCAACCTATAGACCAGCTATCCTAGTAGCGTGGATACGAGCAGTCTAAGGCTAAAGACTCGAGAGGGCGTGTTAAGCCAGCTGTTTACCACACATGTACCCCTTGAACACCCAGTGAAAGGACACCACACAAGTGTTATGAAAATAAACAGTATATTTATTAAGAATCACAACAGCCCTGTACTCTTTATGAGGACAGGGTACTTAGCACAAACCAAATCTCTTTAGCAAATACTTTAAGTGCACAGTTAAAACAAGTGTCCGAGGACACGGAAAGGTTAAGGCAAGTCGGAAGCGAGGGACTCGGGACCCTAGAGTAAGGAGGCTATGCAGGCACTGAAATGCCGAGTTACCTAGCCACGAGGGCTGCGGCTGCACAAGTCTTACAGGCGTCGGGGTCTTCGCTGACGAGCCAGGAGCCGGAAGA
Organism: Lissotriton vulgaris; assembly: GCF_964263255.1. NCBI lineage: Eukaryota > Metazoa > Chordata > Amphibia > Caudata > Salamandridae > Lissotriton > Lissotriton vulgaris. The sequence continues at coordinate 1,749,340,838 of NC_141691.1, forward strand.
AAAGGAGTTGCTGGCCGGCGACCAGTGCTGAATAGTTCGCAGAGATCCAAGCCTGGATCGAAGATTGAAGAAACCTGAAAGCAGAGGGGACCAAGTTCGTACTACTAGCCAGTAGTCAGAGGGTACCAGGAAGGCACCGGTTGGCCGTCACCTCGACCAGGTGAGTGGGCGACGCTAGGCTCTGCAGTCTCACGGACCAGGAGGCGTTGTCGGCGACCACGGTGGAGGTGCGAGCTGTCCCACGACGGATGTCGCTGTCGGCGTCTGGAGTGGACCAGGAGGGTCCGGGGTGCTTCTCGAAAAGGTGGAAGCAAGGGCCAGTCTGGAGCAACCAGACCGGCAGTGATGATTCTCGGATGTCGTCACAGAAGGGCACAAGCCAGCGGCTAGTGACCAGGCGACGTGCTGAGCTGCGAGCAGAAGGGCCCCACGCAGATCGTGGAGATGCTGGGGGACTGCACTTCGGAGCTGGAGCGGCTCAGGGTCGGGGCTTCTCGGACCCCAGAGCACTCACCAGAGAGTTACCTCGATGGTCGTGCTGGGTTTAAGAGCGTGCAGGTTCTGATGATGGCCGGTCCCTCGAGGTCTCGTCGCACCCACAGATCACAGCTGAGCTGATGACGTGGGTAGAGGTCAGAGGTGCCAGGGAAGCCGGTTCTCGTCGAGCTGGGCCGTCGGATTCCTTGAGGAAGGACTTACAGCAAACCGCAGAGTTCTTAGATGGTGCCCGCTGATGCAGGGTGACTACTCCTTAGCCACAAGGGAGAAATCTTGAGAAGAGTCTTGAAGTCCTTTCGTAGAAAGTATTCTTGATTCAAAGATGATCTAATTTGGAAGGGTCCCCGCTCCGGCCTTTATCCTAAAGAAAGGGGTGGGTACATGACTAGGTCCTGCCCTAAGGGTGGGACCAGGAAGGGGGGTAGTTACACCCCTCTCCCCTGCCGGACTTTCCCCAGGTCAGGGCTGTCGCCCCTGGAACTGGTTCTAACCGGCAGATGCGTAGTGAGCACCGGGGTGCCACTCCGCAGTCACCTTCTCGCAAAAGCCCTACCTACCCAGAATACACAAACCCTGTCTGGGACGGTGCGAACACCGCCCTCGACAGGAAACCCTTTGTCCAAGTGCTCCTCGCTGGAAGGACTCCCAGCAGCAGGAGGTCAGACTCGTGTCTGTGGTGGCAGCGTCCATTTTGTGGAGCTGAGGCTTTCGTTAACTTTAACCGGGGTTCACAGTTACGTACATGTCGTGTCCCTCTAGAAGGGCGGAATGCTAACCTCGTCGCCAGAGTTGGTGAGAGGGCAGCATCCCGATTCGTATGACACCTTACTCGACATGTCTTGATAACGCGACACCGAAGTTACCGATGTGGTACGCGTTATCATGGAACAGCCATTGGGTCTTGTCTCCGCAAGCTGCAACCGGCTCGGCTCGTGCCCGAACACAGTTCACATGAGCCCATGCACTCTGCCTTCAGGATTGTCAAGGCCTGCCATAGGAGTGACTGATAGGAACTCGGGTGTCCATTGTATGGTTAGATATAGAGCTACTATATCTAAAGCAAAGGGTGATTACACGACTTCGCCCCAGCTGTCATGCAGCCAGTTGTGTCAAATTTAGGAGGCCAGCCAGGGGTGGCATAATACATGCTGCAGCCCCTGGCGGCCCTGGGTACACCTATGCCCTGAGTTACAGGGTCTGATAAGGGGGCCCAGTACCAATTGGTAAATGCACCGAGGGTACATGTCGTAATTTAGAAAGAGAACAGCCAGGCTGTGGGTCTGATTGGCAGGCCCACAGCCAGAGAAAGTCGTAAACCAGTGAAACAAAAGCAAAAAATCTGGGTGATCATAGGATTGCAGACCCTACTCTCCTACATGACCCCCCCCCAAACGTCGGAACAACTAGCTAACCTTGACCAGGTAAGTCTTCTTGTTCTAAGTGGAAATATCTGGAGAGCCCATCGGCATTGCCATGATCAGTACCAGGTCTATGTTCCACTGTGAAGTCCATCCCCTGTAGGGAAATGGACCACCTAAGCAGTTTGGGGTTTTCACCCTTCATCTGATTTAGCCACAAGAGGGGCTTATGGTCGGTCTGAATCTTGAAGTGAGTGCCAAACAAGTATGGCCTCAGCTTCTTCAGGGCCCAAACCACAGCAAAGGCCTCCCTCTCAATAGCTGACCAATTCTTCTCTCTAGGGGTCAGCCTTCTGCTTATAAAAGCAATGGGCTGGTCTTGACCATCAAAATTCAGTTGAGAAAGAACAGCTCCCACACCCAACTCAGAAGCATCTGTTTGGACAATGAATGGTTTGGAGTAGTCCGGACTCTTGAGGATAGGTGCCGTGCACATGGCCTGCTTTAGGTCATCGAATGCTTTTTGACAGCTCGCTGTCCACTGAACCTTTTTTGGCATTTTCTTACTTGTCAGTTCATTTAATGGTGTCACGATGGAACCATAGTTCCTGACAAACTTCCTATAGTAACCAGTCAGGCCCAAGAAAGCTCGAACCTGAGTCTGGGTTGCTGGACTGTATCTTGCTCTCCAGTGGCTGAACCTGACCTCCACCTACAAGGTGGCCCAGGTATACAACCTGTGTCTGCCCTATCTGGCACTTGGTGGCCTTGATAGTGAGGCCTGCTGCTTGCAGCGCCTCCAATGTCTTCCGCAGGTGGACCAGGTGATCCTCCCAGGTGGAGCTAAAGACAGCAATATCGTCAAGATACGCCGCACAGAAGTCATCCAGCCCAGTAAGGACGTGATTCACCAACCGTTGGAAGGTGGCAGGTGCATTTTTCAGACCAAAGGGCATCACCACGAACTGATAATGCCCACCAGGGGTTGAAAATGCTGTTTTAGGCTTGGCGTCCTCAGCTAACCTGATTTGCCAATACCCAGCTGTCAGGTCAAACGTACTTAAGTAGTTGGCCGAAGCCAGCCTATCAATAAGCTCGTCTGCCCTTGGTATTGGGTGGGCGTCAGTCTTAGTGACTGCATTGAGACCCCTGTAGTCTACGCAGAACCTCATCTCTCTCTTACCACCCTGGGTGTGAGGTTTCGGCACTAGAACTACGGGACTAGCCCAAGGGCTATCCGAGGGTTCAATGACTCCCAGCTCCAACATTTTCTGCACTTCACTTTTGATGCAGTCTCTAACGTGATCAGGCTGCCTGTAGATTTTACTCTTTACGGGCAAGCTGTCACCAGTGTCGACCTCATGGGTACACCAATCGGTCTGACTGGGTGTCAGAGAAAACAGATGTCGGAACGACTGAAGAACCTGTTTACAGTCGCTCTGTTGATGTTCGGAGAGGCTGCCACAAAAGACAACACCGTCTACCGAGCCATCGTCAGGATTCTGAGTGAGCAGGTCGGGGAGAGGGTCACTCTCCTCTTCCTGTCCCTCATCTAGGGCCATGAGCAAACTCATGTCCTTCCTGTCGACATATGCTTTTAGCCTGTTGACATGAAGCACCCTGTGGGGGCTCCGGGGAGTTCCCAGGTCGACCAGGTAGGTGACCTCTCCCTTTTTCTCCAGGATGGTGTGGGGCCCGGACCATTTGTCCTTGAGTGCTGCTGGGGCCACTGGCTCCAACACCCACACCTTCTGTCCGGGCTGGTAAACAGTCAAGACAGCCTTTTGGTCATGCCAAGTTTTTTGGAGTTCTTGGCTGGCCTTAAGGTTGTCGGATGCCTTCTCCATGTATTCAGCCATCCGCGAGCGGAGGCCGAGCACATAGTCCACTATGTTGGTTGCCGGCTTTTTGAGAGGTCTCTCCCATCCTTCCTTCACCAAACACAGGGGTCCCCTTACAGGATGCCCGTACAAAAGTTCAAAAGGGCTGTAGCCAACCCCCTTCTGTGGGACTTCTCTGTAGGCGAACAAGAGGCAGGGGATCAGGACGTCCCATCTACGCCGAAGCTTTTCCGGTAGTCCATGAATCATCCCTTTTAGGGTCCTGTTGAATCTCTCAACAAGCCCATTGCATTGTGGATGATAGGGTGTAGTGAACTTGTAGTTGACACCACATTCCTTCCACATAGCAGTTAAGTAGCTCGACATAAAGTTTGCACCTCTGTCGGAGACGACCTCCTTAGGGAAGCCCACTCTGGAGAATACTCCAACCAGGGCTCTTGCCACAACAGGTGCTGTAGTGGTCCTAAGGGGAATAGCTTCAGGGTACCTGGTGGCATGATCCACTACCACCAGTATAAACTTGTGCCCTGATGCTGTTGGTGGTTCCATGGGACCGACGATGTCGATCCCCACCCGTTCAAAGGGCACCCCCACCACAGGCATTGGTATAAGGGGGGCCTTTGTCGTGCCACCTGACTTACCACTGGCTTGGCAAGTGACACAGGAGCGGCAAAACTCCTTGGTATCTTCATTCATGTGAGGCCAGTGAAAGTGCGAGACAAGCCTGTCCCACGTTTTCGTCTGGCCTAAGTGACCTGCTAAGGGAATCTCGTGGGCCAAGGTAAGTAGGAAACCACGCTGAGACAAGGGGACGACCAGCCTCCTGGTCATGCCAGGCTTGGGGTCTCTTGACTCAGTGTACAGGAGTCCATCTTCCCAGTATACCTTGTGGGTACCTGTGGCATTCCCAGCAGCCTCAGCAGCAGCCTGCTGTCTGAGGGGTTCAAGAGAAGGGCAGTCTAACTGGTCCTTCCCCAGGTCTTCTCTTGAGGGTCCCCCTGAGCCCAAGAATTCAACTTGATCAAGTTCGAACTCCCGAGGCTCAGTTTCCCTCAATTCCTGTAGGTCAGCCTCCTCTGAGACTTGATCCTCGACCTGGGGCAAGGGGGAAGGCGCAGCCTTAACCCTACTGCTCTTTTTCTTGGGAGGTGTCTGGTCCGTTGTCCCAGGATCCAGCACCTGTTCAGTGGGGCATTTCCTGACCTGTGACCTAGTCACAGCGAACACATGTGCTGGCAAACCTAACATTTCCATGTGAGTCCGGTGCTCCACTTCTGACCATTGTGACGACTCCAAATCATTGCCCAACAAACAATCCACTGGGAGGTCTGGACTAACTACAACCTTCTTTTGGCCAGTTACCCCTCCCCAGGAGAAAGCTACAATTGCCATACTGTGATTGGTAGTGACATTGCTTGCATTGGTCACCAGGAATTCTGTACCTGGCATGATCTGTCCAGGGTCCACAAAGTTAGGCGTCACCATGGTGACGCTGGCACAAGTGTCCCTATAGGCCTGAGCCATCTTTCCATTTATGAAAGGCGTCTGTCGGTATTTGCCCAGCGTATTGGGACTTATGTCAGGGGACACGTCCGCGTCCCCCGTACTGACAAGGACAGCCTGAGTGAGTGTGCCAACTAAGTTGTCACCCCCTCAGAACCCAGGGTTAACCCTACTAAACCCTTGGGAGGCGCACTACCACTGCTGACTGTACTAGGGGGCACAGGTGCCTTAGGGGCTGCAGTGGCAGGAGTCTGCCCTCCTCCTTTCTTGGTGCACTCACTAAACCAGTGAGATTTACTTTTACAGTACTGGCACCATCTTTTGGATTGGCCTTCTTTCTTCTTTTGGGGAGCCTGACCCCCACCCTCTTTGGGTTGTTGGGGACCTGTCGAAGACTTCTGGTCATTTTGTTCCCCCTTAGAATCTTTACCCTTCTGGTCTGCTTTCTTCTGACCACCTTGATTCTGGCCCTGGTTCTGTTTAACTCTCGTACGAACCCATTTGTCTGCCTTCTGCCCCAATTCTTGGGGAGAGGTCAGATCCGAGTCGACAAGATGCTGATGCAACAACTGGTTCTGACAATTGTTTAAAATTTGTTCTCTCATCATCAAATTATACAATCCTTTGTAATCAGTAACCTTACTGCCCAGCAACCAGCCCTCAAAAGCCTTAGTGGCACAATCGACAAAATCAGACCAATCTTGAGACTGCGTTTTCTGGGTATCCCTGAACAGCACCCTGTACTGCTCAGTGGTTAGGCCGAACCCTTCAACGAGTGTATTCTTCAAGACTTGGTAATTATTAGCGTCCTCTACCCTTGTGGTGAGGAGCTTGTCTCTTCCTTTTCCTTCAAAGGAGAGCCACAAGATAGCTGCCCACTGACTCTGGGGAACGCCTTGCACAGTGCAGGCCCTCTCCAAAGCAGTAATCCATTTGTGGATGTCGTCCCCTTGTTTAAAGGGGGGCACTATCTTCCCAAGGTGTTTCGTATCGAAACTCTTTTCCCTATTACTAGGTACATTGCTGCCACCAGTGGGGATTGCCCCACTTAACTGTTGCTCTCTAGCGAAAGCAAGCTTTTCCTTGGCCAGGGCAAGTTCTTCCCTTTCGATCCTTAGATTAGCTGCCCTTTCTTTCGCTTCGTACACTCTCCTCTGAGGGGACGTCATCCCTCTTTGAGAAGAGTTGCGAGAGCCGTTGGTATGAAGGGATCTGCCAGAGTCTCTTGACAGAGATCGGGCTCGTCCATTCCCCAGGTTAAGCGGAACCGACAGCAGCGCCGGGGTTCCCCCAGTACCACTATCGTGTCTGCTTAAGTTGGACCGTGTTAGTCTGACGACTTCTACCTGTCCCTTATCTGCCTCGTCCCCAGAGAGATCCTCATCCTCATCCTCCTCCACATCCTCGTTCTCGGTTGCGAGGTGAATGAGGTCAGGATCGTCCCGGGTTCCCTCGAGGGGAGGCATGTCTCCTTCTGGATTAGAAGAGCTACGAAGTTTCTCAGCTCTCCTGGCATCATAAGTCTCCAAGAGACCAATCAGAAAGGACGTTGTGGGGTTAGACCCCTGCTGAATCTTCCGGGAGTGACACAGTCGTCTTAACTCCTTGAAGCTCAGCACAGTATATCCTGAAGGGATGACCTGTGGAGGGTCAACTGCCACAAGGGGAGACTCAGAGTTTCCTCCTTGGCCCGACATACTGTTTCTAGTGTGGTGTAAGTGATGCACCTACCTACACTATGTGTTTTCCTACTGATCCCTTGCTAAGAGTTGTAGCCAAGGTGTGCTAAGCCTTGAGGAGCTACAACAGCTGGTTCAGTAGAACTCAGAGTATTCTAAGCTTTAGTTATATGTACTAACAGTACTTGCGCGATCTTTCAACAAGATATTCTTAGGATACGTGTGGTAAAACAACAGCAAGCTCAAATCCCAACCGCTGCTCACCAATGTGAGAAGTTGGCCCGATATGCAACGTTCGCTATTCTAGCGACCGCTATGTATCGTTCCAACGACCCTTATGGTGTTTGGTTGTAAGTCAACCTATAGACCAGCTATCCTAGTAGCGTGGATACGAGCAGTCTAAGGCTAAAGACTCGAGAGGGCGTGTTAAGCCAGCTGTTTACCACACATGTACCCCTTGAACACCCAGTGAAAGGACACCACACAAGTGTTATGAAAATAAACAGTATATTTATTAAGAATCACAACAGCCCTGTACTCTTTATGAGGACAGGGTACTTAGCACAAACCAAATCTCTTTAGCAAATACTTTAAGTGCACAGTTAAAACAAGTGTCCGAGGACACGGAAAGGTTAAGGCAAGTCGGAAGCGAGGGACTCGGGACCCTAGAGTAAGGAGGCTATGCAGGCACTGAAATGCCGAGTTACCTAGCCACGAGGGCTGCGGCTGCACAAGTCTTACAGGCGTCGGGGTCTTCGCTGACGAGCCAGGAGCCGGAAGAAAAGGAGTTGCTGGCCGGCGACCAGTGCTGAATAGTTCGCAGAGATCCAAGCCTGGATCGAAGATTGAAGAAACCTGAAAGCAGAGGGGACCAAGTTCGTACTACTAGCCAGTAGTCAGAGGGTACCAGGAAGGCACCGGTTGGCCGTCACCTCGACCAGGTGAGTGGGCGACGCTAGGCTCTGCAGTCTCACGGACCAGGAGGCGTTGTCGGCGACCACGGTGGAGGTGCGAGCTGTCCCACGACGGATGTCGCTGTCGGCGTCTGGAGTGGACCAGGAGGGTCCGGGGTGCTTCTCGAAAAGGTGGAAGCAAGGGCCAGTCTGGAGCAACCAGACCGGCAGTGATGATTCTCGGATGTCGTCACAGAAGGGCACAAGCCAGCGGCTAGTGACCAGGCGACGTGCTGAGCTGCGAGCAGAAGGGCCCCACGCAGATCGTGGAGATGCTGGGGGACTGCACTTCGGAGCTGGAGCGGCTCAGGGTCGGGGCTTCTCGGACCCCAGAGCACTCACCAGAGAGTTACCTCGATGGTCGTGCTGGGTTTAAGAGCGTGCAGGTTCTGATGATGGCCGGTCCCTCGAGGTCTCGTCGCACCCACAGATCACAGCTGAGCTGATGACGTGGGTAGAGGTCAGAGGTGCCAGGGAAGCCGGTTCTCGTCGAGCTGGGCCGTCGGATTCCTTGAGGAAGGACTTACAGCAAACCGCAGAGTTCTTAGATGGTGCCCGCTGATGCAGGGTGACTACTCCTTAGCTACAAGGGAGAAATCTTGAGAAGAGTCTTGAAGTCCTTTCGTAGAAAGTATTCTTGATTCAAAGATGATCTAATTTGGAAGGGTCCCCGCTCCGGCCTTTATCCTAAAGAAAGGGGTGGGTACATGACTAGGTCCTGCCCTAAGGGTGGGACCAGGAAGGGGGGTAGTTACACCCCTCTCCCCTGCCGGACTTTCCCCAGGTCAGGGCTGTCGCCCCTGGAACTGGTTCTAACCGGCAGATGCGTAGTGAGCACCGGGGTGCCACTCCGCAGTCACCTTCTCGCAAAAGCCCTACCTACCCAGAATACACAAACCCTGTCTGGGACGGTGCGAACACCGCCCTCGACAGGAAACCCTTTGTCCAAGTGCTCCTCGCTGGAAGGACTCCCAGCAGCAGGAGGTCAGACTCGTGTCTGTGGTGGCAGCGTCCATTTTGTGGAGCTGAGGCTTTCGTTAACTTTAACCGGGGTTCACAGTTACGTACATGTCGTGTCCCTCTAGAAGGGCGGAATGCTAACCTCGTCGCCAGAGTTGGTGAGAGGGCAGCATCCCGATTCGTATGACACCTTACTCGACATGTCTTGATAACGCGACACCGAAGTTACCGATGTGGTACGCGTTATCATGGAACAGCCATTGGGTCTTGTCTCTGCAAGCTGCAACCGGCTCGGCTCGTGCCCGAACACAGTTCACATGAGCCCATGCACTCTGCCTTCAGGATTGTCAAGGCCTGCCATAGGAGTGACTGATAGGAACTCGGGTGTCCATTGTATGGTTAGATATAGAGCTACTATATCTAAAGCAAAGGGTGATTACACGACTTCGCCCCAGCTGTCATGCAGCCAGTTGTGTCAAATTTAGGAGGCCAGCCAGGGGTGGCATAATACATGCTGCAGCCCCTGGCGGCCCTGGGTACACCTATGCCCTGAGTTACAGGGTCTGATAAGGGGGCCCAGTACCAATTGGTAAATGCACCGAGGGTACATGTCGTAATTTAGAAAGAGAACAGCCAGGCTGTGGGTCTGATTGGCAGGCCCACAGCCAGAGAAAGTCGTAAACCAGTGAAACAAAAGCAAAAAATCTGGGTGATCATAGGATTGCAGACCCTACTCTCCTACACCAGGTTCAAGTCCCACTGAGGCATCACAAACGGAACAGGTGGATACATGTGTGAGATGCCCTTCAAGAATCTCGTTACAATCGGGGACTTGAACAAAGAAGGCTGATCAGGAAGCCTCAGAAAGGCTGAAAGGGCAGAAAGGTAGCCCTTGATAGTGCCCAGAGCAGAGCCCTGCTGGGCAAGAGAAAGAAGAAACAGAAGAACCTCGGAAAGAGGGGCAGAAAGAGGATCCACAGCCTTTGCTGTGCACCATGCCACAAATCTGTTCCACCGACAGGCGTATACCGACTTAGTGGAGGGACGCCTGGCTGCCAGAATTACGTCACAGACTTCAGGAGGCAAGTCAAATGGCCTCAACTGCCGCCGCTCAATCTCCAAGCATGGAGGTGGAGACTGGACAGGTTCGGGTGGAGGACCGTCCCCTGCTGCTGCGACAGAAGGTCCTCCTGAAGGGGCAGGCGGATCGGGGGACCGACTGACATGCTGAGTAGCTCGGGATACCAGTACCTTCGAGCCCAGTCCGGAGCCACAAGGATAACTTGGGCCCGGTCGCGCCTGATCTTCTTCAGCACTCTGGGCAGAAGTGGTATAGGCGGAAAGGCGTATAACAGACTGCAACTCCACTTGCGCCGAAAGGCGTCGCCGTGCGAGTGCCGTCTTGGAAACTCCAACGCGCAGAACTGATGACATTGCGCGTTCTCTTCTGTGGCGAATAGATCTAACCAGGGCTCTCCCCATTGCAGAAAGATGCCTTGCGCCACGTCCGAGTTCAGACGCCATTCGTGATCCATCGAGCACCGACGGCTGAGTTTGTCCGCCCTGGCGTTCAGAGAGCCTGCCAGGTGTTGAACCGTCAAAGTCACGCCATGACGTTCCAGCCACTGCCAGAGGCGCAGAGCCTCCTGGCAAAGGGTCCACGACCCCACTCCGCCCTGTTTGTTGCAGTACCACATGGCGATGGTGTTGTCGGTGAACACCTGCACTACACTCCCGTTGACAAAGGGGAGGAATGCCTTCAGTGCTAGACGAATCGCCCGCAGCTCCAACAGGTTGATATGGAGCTGGGACTCCGCCGGAGACCAGATGCCTCTGATCTCTGCCTCTCCCAAGTGGCCACCCCAGCCCTGGAGGGACGCGTCCGTCACGACAACGTGCTCCGGTTGGGGAAGGGAGAGGGATCTGCCTCTGACCCAATCGCGGTCCGTAAGCCACCACTGCAGTTGTCTCGCAGTGCCCTCCGAGATCAAGACGTGGTCGGACAAGTTGCCCTGATGCTGGGCCCACTGAAACTTCAGGTCCCACTGCAGAGCCCGCATCCGCCACGGGGCGTGATGCACCAGAAGGATGCAGGAAGCCATCAGTCCCAGCAGCCGCAGCGTCAACCTGACCGAAACCCGGGATAGCGGCTGAAAAATGGGAATCAAAGCCTGTATATCCCGGACCCGCCGTTCCGGAGGATAAACCCGAAACTGCGCCGAGTCCAGAACCGCTCTGATGAAAAGGAGCTTTTGAGAGGGACACAGGTGTGATTTCGGCACATTGATGGAGAACCCCAGGTCGTGCAAGAGGTCTGCCGTCATCTGAAGGTGGTGGACGACTGTCTGGGGCGAGCCCGCCTTCAACAACCAGTCGTCTAGGTAGGGGAAGACTGAAACCCCTAACCTGCGCAGATGGGCTGCGACCACCGCCATCACCTTTGTGAACACCCGTGGGGCGCTGGTAAGGCCGAAGGGAAGCACGATAAACTGAAAGTGCTCCTGGCCTACCGTGAACCACAGGTAACGCCGGTGGGCCGGCAGGACGGGGATGTGAAAATACGCATCCTGCAAGTCCAACGCTACCATCCAGTCTTGTGGGTCTAGAGCAGCCAAGACCTGAGCTAACGTCAACATCTTGAACTTCTCCTTCCGGAGGAAGCCGTTGACGTTCCTTAGATCCAAGATAGGACGTAGGCCCCCCTTGTCCTTCTTGGGTACCAGAAAGTAGTGGGAATAGCAACCACGCCCTACTTCTGGCCCAGGAACGCGCCCGATGGCCCCCTTGGCCAAGAGGGCCGTAACTTCCTCCTGCAGAAGTGTCAAGTGGTCCCCCGACACACGGTGGTTCTGCGGTGGCATGGCTGGAGGAGCAGTCTCGAAGGGGAGGGAGCAGCCCCTTCGGACGAGTTGCAGCACCCACCTGTCCGATGTAATTGTGCGCCAGTGAGCGTGGTGATGGCGAACCCTGCCACCCACTGGCGTCACATGGGGCCGAAAGCACGGACTAGGAGGATTTGGAGGCAGATGCAGCGGGGGGAGGTGTGGCCTGACCCCGCCGTTGACCCCGACCGCCTCCACGGCGGTTTCCACGGCCGCCACCGCGTTGAAAAGATTGTTGCGGTGCGTGGCTGGCAGCACGTGTGGGGACGCCCCTTCCTTGGCCACGAAAGGGGCGAAACGAACCCGTTTGCTGGCGCTGAGTCGAAAGACCCAAGGACTTGGCCGTGACACTGGAGTCCTTGAAGCGTTCCAGCGCGTGGTCCACCTTGTCACCAAAGAGGCGACAGCCATCGAACGGCATGTCCATCAAGGCATTTTGGACGTCTGCCGAAAAGTTGGCGGATCTCAGCCAGGCGTGGCGACGAATCGCCACCGTCGTTGACATAGCTCTGCCCAGCGAGTCGGTCGTATCAAGACCACACCGTATGGAATATTTAGCTGCGTCTCGGCCCTCAGCCACAGCCTTGCCGAGCTTCGCCCGCACCTCCATGGGGCATTCTGGCAGCACTTCCGCGACCGTGTCCCACACAGAGTGGGTGTAGCGGCCCAAGAGGCATGCGGTGTTGCAAGACCGCAGTCCCAGATTAAGGGACGAGAAGACCTTCTTACCATACTGGTCATACCTCTTGGATTCCCGATCGGGCGGGGCCGACGGGAATGCGGTCTGGGAGGTAGAGGCCTGGATCACCAGACTCTCGGGAGTGGGATGGGCGGACAGGAATTTGGGGTCGTCCGGACAAGGACGGTGGCGTCTGGCCACGTTCCGATCAACAGGCGAACCTGAAGCGGGCCTGGACCACGTGCCCAACAGAACGTCTGACAAGGCTTCGTTAAACGGCAGCAGTGGCTCCTGTGGGCATGACTGCGGTTTGAAGACCTCAGTGAGGATGTTAGGCCTCACGGCCGCGACGGGGAGCTCAATGTGTAAGGCCTTGGCAGCCCTCATCAGCACCACTGAATATGCAGCTCCCTCCACCGACTCCACAGAAGGAGGAGAGACAAAACCAGGGTTAGGAGAGTCGTCCAGACCACTGGCATCCCCCAAATCACCTGTCCAGTCCGGGTCATACTGGCACTCACGTGACAGAGGGTCCTCAGACCCCTCCCAACCTTCCCCGTACTCTTCATCATCTCCATACTCGGAGTCAACGATGTAGACCGGCTCCTCGGGGTTCACAGGCCCCATCGGCGTCGAGCCCAGCCTCGGTCGACGCCGGTCCGACTCCGCGTCCGGATTCGGGGAAGGAATGGGGACGGCGCCGCCCGGAGCCGGCGCCGGACCCCCGGCGCCGGCCGAAGCCGGCGCAGGAGAACCGGCGCCGCGCGGGGGCGGCGTCGGGGGTAACCCAGATGGGATCGGCGCCGAACCAGCCGGCAGGCCAGCCGGCGTCGACCCCGAAGGCCCTTGCGGCGCCGGGGTCGGAGCCGTCGGCGGCACCGGGCCTGAAGCACCCGATGGCGTCGAGCCAGGGACACCCGACCCGCCAGGGCCCCCGGCCGGTAGCACTGGGCCCGAAGGCGCCGTAGGCCCCGTCGGAGAACTGAGCGCCCTCATGGCCATGAGGAAAGCCTCAATCTCCTCAGGCGTCGCACCGTGCCCAGGGACCGGAGGGTATGGGGCAGGCCGCGCCGGCGACTCTCGCGGAGCCGCGGAGTTGGGTTCACCCGAACCCCCGGCCGCGTCGCGCGAGCGTCGGGGGGAGTCGGGGGTACGATGACGACGCCCCGACTTCTTGTGTTTCTTACCTGATGAGCCCGACGAGTGGTGACGACTTCCGGAGCGCTCGGCGCGGCTCCGCGACCGCTCCCTCGAACGCTCCCTGGACCTCCGGCCGGACCGAGACCGCTCCCGACGCGGGACCGACACCCGGAGCTCAAGCAGCTTGCGGGACCGCTCCCGTCTAGCCTTGTTAGTGAGAGCCCGGCAGTCGACGCAGGCGTCCACGTCGTGGTCGGGGCCCAGGCACCGGAGACAGAGTCGGTGATGGTCCTTGACCGACATCGTGCGGTCACACCCGTCACAATTCTTGAAACCGGGCATCCTACCAAAAAAGAGATAGAAGTTATAACAAAGTTGGTCAAAAGACCGGAGTACTGCTCTTCGGATCTGCGCTTGCTGGCGCGGAAAAAAGAAGAACTGACGTCAGAGCGCGGAGGCGGCGTCTATATACTCCAGCGACGTCATCACGGCGCACGACGCCAACGACGGACGCGGAGCCGCAGGGGACGCCTGCAGACGACGCCTACCGACGCGCAGGGGTACTGCTACGCAAAAGTTTCCGGATCCAGACTGACGCCTGGGGATATTCTAAGGTAAGGAATCTAACACTAACGTGTTTCTTTCAGATAGTTTCACACAAGGTCGATCAGGGTTCGGCATGGGAGTTGATGGATTCGGCATCGATGGATTCGGCGTCAACGGCTTCGGCTGTTGAAGGCCTCGCCGGCGTTGGAAAATGCAATGTGGCGCTGGAGCCGGCATAAAGGGCATAAAGGGCGCAGGAGCATAGGTCTGGGGAACACCCAAACTAAACGTCATCGGACCCGTGGGACCAGCAGGAGCCCCAGTAGGGTACATAGCCCTGGAGTATATCCTGAACATTGCATTCAGGAACTGCGTTGGATCCTGACCAGGAGCCGGGAAGGCTGGGTACGAACCCCCGGGCTGCTCTTGAGGGCGCGGAGTCGATATGACGTCCACCTCCTCTTCGGGCTGGTGCACCGGAGTCGACGGACACTCGGGCAACGGAGCCTCTCCCTCACCCACCACCTCTTCCTAACCTTCATCCTCCCGACCTGAAGGATGAGACAGAACCGGAGATGGATTCGTTATCTGCCTCAGTGAACCTGGCGAATTCGCATGCAACACTTCACCCTCGGCGTCCTGCTCTTCCGAAGCCGAAGAAACCACGACCTTCTCAACCAGCTTCACCTGTGACTTCGGCTTTGAACCCGAGTCCTTCCTCGAGTGATGTCGGGACTTATGGGTTCTCTTCTTATGTTTCTTCTTTGAAGATCTCAAAGCATGGGCTGAGGACGAGTCCGAGCGCGACCTCGAACGAGACCTTGACCTCCAACGCCGAGTTTGCGACCTCAAACTTTTCTTCTCTTTTCTGCCTTTAAGTTTTGCCACAAGAAGCTTGGTTTCCCTCTCCCGGAGGGCCTTAGGTGTCATCTTCTTACAAGACTGGCAGTCTTCGACGTCATGGTCGGAGCTTAGACACCATGCGCAGCATTCATGTGGATCCGTAATGGACATGGTTTTGCCACATTCCCCACAAGCTTTAAACCCGGTCTTCTTCGAAGACATGTCGAGAGAGAAGACAATGAAGCACAATTATAACAAAGTAACAAGGTTACAGCAATTGCTACGGACGATCTCTAGAAAACCGTTAGCGTCGACGACGCGGAAAAAAGGGAACTGATGTCATCACACCGGCGTGGGCCTAATATGGTGTCGGTGACGTCAGCGGAGTCGCGCGGGATGCCATGCCTCTATGACGTCGCCCATGTCGGCGCGAAGCTACAAAAGAGTTTCCGAATGTTGCTGACGCAAGGGGATATTCACAGGGTGAGGAATCCACTGGCAGATACTGTATCTATCAGAATGTAATGGCAATGTTTTTTTCAGCTAAGTCCAGTTGTGAATTTAATAGTTTCTCAGTAAGGCGATTCTCAAAAGGGAAACTAGAGTGGTGTGCATCCCCCATCGATGAACCCCAACTGCCTTCCCTGCCATGTGGTAAGCACCAATAGCGGTCATAGCGAGCTTATCACTCTTTGGCACTTGAATGATTGGTGGCCACAGGCTCTCAAACTGAAAACACATGAGTCACAAAGGAATTGCTAAAGGTCTTTTTTGGTACCCTTCGAGAAGACTTTGCAGCACTCAAGAATGACATTGCAGGGGATGTCAAAGACATTAGACGGAACATAACCGAGCTGGACCGACATGTCGACTCCTTGGAGCAAACATCCGACTTTCGTGAGCAAGAAGGCCACTGGGGGGAACTTACTGACATGCAGGAAAAGAATTTGGAGCGTATAAAGGCCGCAAACCAAAAGTATACAAGGCGTTGGTAAGCTTAGCGCAGGACCATGGGTTGGTGGGTGTGTGGGGGCAATTAAGACCACAAGAAAATGGGTATACGTTTTATTCTTACCCTCACAAAAAATTAGTTAGACTCAACTATTTTTTTTCTCCTGTCTCAATTACCTATGGGTGCAACTATTTCTGTATACCCTAGAATATCATCTGATCATTCCCCGTTACTATTAGAGATTGATATGGCGCTAAATAAACCTAGACAAACTAGTTTCACATTTGACAGGAAATTAATTTTTAATGAGGAGTTTCGAGAACATATAAGGAAATGGATGAAACTATATTTTGAAGAGAACGAGGGATCTAGTTCACAGGGTATAATATGGGATACTTTTAAAGCTGGATTTTGGGGAGAATGTATAGGTTTTTCGTGCAGGACTCAAAAAAAAGCTAAACCACATTGAAGGATAAAGTTGCCAGGGATAAGGCGAAAATATCAGGTATCTGGTCAGAGGAAAATGCTAGGAAATATCTTTCTTCAAAATGGATAGACATGAATATGGAGAAGCAATTGGGAGAAGATTGGCGATTCAACTACGTATTAAAGAGTCGGCCAGAAATATTGCTCAAATGAGAGATTCGACAGGAGCGATGCAATCGACACCACAGGAGATACTTAAGATTTTCCAACAATTTTATTCTGAGCTATATGAAGGACCATCTGTTCCAGGACCAAACTGGAATACAACATTAGCAGAAGGCTCAAAAATGGTGGACTCAATTGACTCCCTGGGACTAGAGGACATAATTACAGAGGAGGAGCTGGATAGGGCTGTTAAAAGTTTAGCCAAGGGTAAGGCCGCTGGCCCCGATAGACTACCCAGTGAAATATATATACAATTTTATCAGGATATTAAAAAAGAACTTTTAAAGACAGTGAGAGAAGCTCAGGCGGGAAATTCCCCAAGAACGTGGGCAGAAGCTACTATTGCAGTCTTCTGTAATAAAGGTAAACCACCAGACTGTGTTGGGTCATATAGATCGATCTCGCTGTTAAATTCCGATAATAAAATCTATTCTAAAATCTTAGCCAATCGGCTGTCTGATTGTATCACCCCTTTAGTATCACAGCATCAACATGGTTTTATTCCCAGAAGGGGGACGGTAGAACACGTCAATAAAGTTATCTCTCTATTTGACACTGCCTCAGTATATAAGAATGATCTAGCGCTGATTCTGTTGGACGCGGAAAAAGCGTTTGATCGTGTGCAGTGGGAGTACCTCTGGGAATTAATGAGAAAAATGGGATTTGGGGTGAAATTTATTAGAGCAATACAATCTTTGTATTTAAAACCCGTAGCAAAGATATCAGTTATGGGTCAACTCTCTGACAATGTTATTATATCACATGGTACGCGACAAGGTTGCCCCTGCTCGCCCCTTTTATTTGCTCTCTATATAAACCCTTTTATTGAGTTATTGAGTCAGAATATTTTGATTCCTCCCTATAAAGTTCAGAATTTTTATTTTTCAGTTTTTGCTTACGCTGACGACATTGCAGTGGCAACAACTAATCCTGCAACAGCAATTAAAGAAATTGAACGATTAGAACAGGTATTGCGGTCTTATAGCAGGCTATAAACTGAATGAGACTAAAACCCAAATCCTCTGCTCTGATACGATTATTTGGCAAGATACTAGGGTGGTTAAAGAAGTGATGTATCTGGGAATTCTAATCAGGGCAAATATGACGGAATTAGTGCAAGTCAACTGGAATACATTAATGGCAAAAATTACGGTATCTTTGGATAGATGGGAAAGGCTGTACTTAACCCTTATTGGAAGATCAAATGTGATAAAAATGAATATATTGCCAAAGGTTTTGTATTTGTTTAGATCGATACCTTTAGAAATAACTAAAGATAAAATACAGGACTTGCAATCTAAATGCGGGAAATTTATATGGAGCCCTGGGAGACCTAGAAGGGCAATGAAATACATGACGCTGCCAGCTCTAAGGGGAGGAATGGGGGTACCTGATTTTTTTCTTAATTATATCACTTGTTTTTTATTGAAAATGAAAGTTTTGATAATAGGAGTAAATGAAGCTGATGATCCAAACATTTCAAATATTTTTGATATACAGTTAGGGACAAATGCAAAGCATATTTTTGTTAAAGAAATGGATGGGAGTTATTTCAAGCGAACAAGGTTCAAGGTAACCATGGGGGCTTTTAAGGTCTGGAAATGGTTCATGAAAAATATGGATTTACCAAGAGTGTCATATTATACTCCGCTTAATGCACATAGGATTTTACCAGGCATTTTTTCTGATGTAATGTCTAATAAGTGGCAGCAGAAAGGCATTAAGACGCTAGGACATATCGTTAATAAGAATGGGATGTGTAAATCTTTTGAAGAGATCAAGGATGAATATTCACTGCGCAGATGGTATTTCTTTAAATATTTACAAATACGGGATTATTTAAATCGAAGGGGTGGGAACTTAATTCAACATCAAGTCATTGAAGAAATTAGCAGATCAGTTAAAATTGGAGTGATTTATCAATCCTTGATTTCTGCCAAGAAAGATGATTTAGAAAAAGTGCAGTTGAAATGGAGAGAATCTTTAGGAGATCTCGCGATTGACGTAGAGGATCTCTTAATTTTGTCAAAGGAGGGGCTCATGTCGGCGAACCTGAAAGCTCAGTTTTTTAAGTCACTATGTGATCTATATTATACGCCCAAGCGAATGACGAAATGGGCAGTGGGAAATCAAGGTAAATGTTTTCGTTGTAGTGAGGAGGATGCCGGGGCGATACATATTTTTTACAGCTGTGTTAAGTTAAAGGGATTTATTGAACACTTGGAAAAATGTATCTCTTCAGTGATTAAAACAACGGTCGTTATCTCTCCAGCAATGATGCTGTTGGGAAAAATTCAAAAAGACAATAGTGTGGAAACACTTTTTCAACATCGGCACTTTATTTTTTCGCAATGACAGTTGCACGTCTATGTATCGCCAGGGAATGGCTACAGGAAAAAACACCGGATTTTCATCAATGGCATGCTAAAATGCTGAGTTTATATAATTTGGAGTGGAGTTTATTTTCAATTAAAGGATCAAGGAAAAAGAGACTGGGTATTAAAATTTGGAGTGCCTTCCGAGACTACTATGAATCATGAGCTTATCTCTCCTGAAAGCTAATATAATTTGGACATTGTTATTTGATGATGAACCTGTTGTATATTAATCTGAGATATTGTTTGCAGTTTGCTGTGCTAAGAACAATAAAAAATAAAAAATAAATAAAAACCAAAAGAACTTGGAGCTCTGCTACCAACTAGAAGATCTTGAAAACATATCCAGGCTCTCCATTATTTGTAAATGAGGAGTACCACTACAGGCAGAATCTGGATGGCTGGAAGAATTAAGTCCTTTGTCCTGTGTCCCCAGATCTCGCAGATCAGATGATTATCCTCATCGCACACATAGAGCGGGACAGCCCGCCCTCTCTCCAGGCCAACCCCAAGACATCCTCACCTGTCTACACTACTATAGGCAGAAGGAAGCCATCACTTCAGCTGTCTGAGACAAGAATGCCATTGACTGAGAAGACAATAGGGTCTAGTTATATCAGGATCTCTCACCTATCACGCTCCAGCGTCATCAATCTCTCTGGCCGCTAACCGATCACCTCCGAGACAAAGGGCTCAAATACAAATGGAGGCACCCCTTCCAACTTTAATTTGTTTGGGACAATGAGACTGGGATTATTTGGACACTCAAGCAGGCTCGATCCTTGATGGACTTGGCTGAACTCATTGGGGACCTGCCCGACCAACCATCATCTTCCCCCTCCTGCAAGGATTTGTCACGCCTCTCAACCATCATAGAAACCGGTTCGTAAACCCACGGAGAAAGAAAGCTGGAAGGAAAGAGCAGCAGTCCTGCACCAGCTGCAACGCTATGATAGTGCGTCAGACAGTGAACACTGACATGTTGGATCTCCTGCAGAATCCTCTGAGATGCAGTTGCAATCAGTGATGCCTCTTCATCATAATAGATGCCACAGGCCTTTCTTTTACTGTATGTCTTGGCCCGGGGAGTAGTCTTGACTTCCTTATTCTTGCTGCTGCTTGGCGGTGGAGCTCCTTAATACACTAAACTGGAGAACTGACACGTCTTAGTGCCAACAACGTGGACACTTAGATTTTTGCATATCTTGTTTCCAGACAGGGAAGTTGTTTATGGTATGGTTAAATGTTCCTCCCTTACGTTCTCTCTTCCTCGATGGACATTCATTAGTAACACACATAGTACTTAACCACCATCATACAGCGGCTCTCTTAAACAGTACATGTTCTATATCAGGACCACATCTGACCTTACCAGACATGCGCATCTCGATGATTAGTGTACTCAGCTTAAAAGTACGGGGCCTTAACGCTACAGTGAAACGCCTGGCGCTTCTTTTCTTCCTCAGGGACGCTAAGAGTGACTTATGCCTTATTCAGCAAACGCATCTCCTTAAAGTTTACTGGCGATGCCTGAATACTAGATGGTATGATCACCAGTACTTTTCATCGGGACAGGGAAAGAAGACGGGAGTGGTGATACTGTTTGCTACACAATTCCCAGGACATGTGACCCAGAAACATACCAGGTAGGCATCTCTCCCTTTGCATCAACCTTAATGGCCACAGGTTTACCCTGGTTAACCTCTATGCACCAAATGGCCACCAAGAAACCGTAATTAAAGATGCCATAGGTCATATTCTTAGTACCTCAGACCCTGACATTATCATACAAGGACACTTTAATATTGTACCTGATGCCCAACTAGACCGTTCCTCACAGAACGTGGTTCAAACCGAGGCACTTACTGCCACATGTAAACAACGGCTCATGGAAATAGGTCTGAGAGACGTGTGGAGACACCACCATCCTTCCACAAGGGATTATAACTTATTTTCTCCTACCCACCAGACCTATGCTATAATTGACTTTTTCCTAACATCCCCTCACATCACGTACGCCTGCCACTGCGGTAGAGATTGGGGTAGCCGCTCTGTTCGACCACTATCCCATCACTTACGATGTATCTTCCCTGACACTAAAAGTTGCAATATGGGGCCATTTTATTGCAATAGCTGCCTGTCTCAATAAAGAGAGACATGTCTCCTGGGTTAAGTTGGAAGCTACCATAAAAGACCTGGAAGAAACACATGAACAGTCTGGTTCCTTGTCAGTGTAGCGCCAACTCACAGTGGACCGCAAAGGACTTAAGGGGTTGGATATGGTTGGAGCGGAATACGCTCTGTTACACACAAAACAGATTTAGTACACAGGTGGTAATAGGATGGGGAATATATTGGCCCTCTGTCTCCGCTTCCAAGCCATGTTACAAATAGTGGAAACGGTCACAAGACCAGACAGTAGAAAAATCCACCAGGATAACCTAATCGCTAAGAAGTCTGAAGGCTGCTATGCCACCATTTACACAGTGGAGGAGCTAGCCTTGGGAAACGCGGCCTCGTATCTGGCACAGGTCTCCCTAGCGCGCATTCCCCAGGGTGATGCAGTCAAATTAGATGCCAATATTTGACCTACGGAGGTCCTCATTGTGAGAAGGTGGCCTGATATGCAGTGCTCACTATTCTAGTGAACACTATGTATCAGTCCAGCAACCCTTAATGATGATTGGTTGTAAGTCAACCTTATAGACCAGCTATCCTAGTAGCGTGGATACGAGCAGTCTAAGGCTAAAGACTCGAGAGGGCGTGTTAAGCCAGCTGTTTACCACACATATACCCCTTGAATACCAAGTGAAAGGACACCACACAAGTGTTATGAAAATAAACAAGATATTTATTGAGAATCACAACAGCCCTGTACTCTTTATGAGGACAGGGTACTAAGCACAAAACAAAACTCTTACGAAAATACTTAAGTTAGCACAGTATATACAAATGCCCGAGGGGCACGGAAAACCATATACTCTGAAAGTGGAATGCGAAATTACTAGCAGGTAAGTACAGTACTAATAGGCTTTGGAATCGCTAGATCTTGACTATAGAATCTTCAGATTACTTCTAGGAGACCCAGGGGACTCGGGTGCAGAGTGTGCACTCTCACGCGTGATGCGGGACAAAGTCTATGGTAGCTAGTAAAGACAAAGTTAGTGTTCTCGGGCGAACCCGACCTGGTAGGAAGAAAACGAAAGTGGATTCGGACCCTTGGATAGTGAGGCTATGCTGGGGCACCGAAATGGCGAAGTTACCTAGCCCACGGGCTGCAGCTGCATAGGTCTCAAAAGACGTCGGGAATCCTCGTAGACGGACCAGGAGCCTGGAAGAAAGGAGTTGCTGGCAGGCGACCAGTGAAGAAAGTTCGATGGATCCAAGCCTGGATCGAAGGAAGATGACACCTGAAAGCAGGGGGGACCAAGTTCGAGACTACTAGCCAGTAGTCAGGTGGCACCAGGAGTGCACCGGATGGTAGTCACCTCGAGTAGGTGAGTGGGTGACGCTGTGCTCGCAGATCTCACGGAC
Organism: Lissotriton vulgaris; assembly: GCF_964263255.1. NCBI lineage: Eukaryota > Metazoa > Chordata > Amphibia > Caudata > Salamandridae > Lissotriton > Lissotriton vulgaris. The sequence continues at coordinate 1,749,363,232 of NC_141691.1, forward strand.
CAGGAGGCGTTGTCGGCGACCAGGATGGAGGAGCGAGCTGTCCTACGATGGATGAAGCTGTCGGCGTTGCTGGACCCAGGATTGGGCAACAAAGCCGTGGCAAATTCAAGCCCACGCGGTGGACTCAAAATGGCGTCTGGAGTGGACCAGGAGGGTCCGGGGTGCCTCTCTTGAAGAAGGAAGCAAGGGCCAGTCTGGAGCAACCAGACCAGCAGCAGTGATGTCGTCGGGCGTCGTGAAGAAGGCCACAAGCCAGCCGGCTAGTAGCCACACAGCGCGGTGAGCAGGCAAAAGCAGAAGGGCCCCACACAGATCGTGGAGATGCTGGAGGGCTGATCTTCGGTGCTGGAGCTGCTCAGGGTTGGGGCTTCTCGGACCCCAAAGCACTCACCAGTGGAGCACACGGTGAGCTTGTTGCAAAGAAGTCGTGCAGTCTTGGCGATCGTCGGTCCCTCGAGGTCTCGTCGCACTCACGGTTCTCAGCTTTGCTGTAGAGGTGAGTAGAGGTCAGAGGTGCCAGGGAAGCCGGGTCTCGTCGAGCTGGGTCGTCGGATTCGTGAAGAAGGACTTGCAGCAGACCGCAGTGTTCTTAGGATGGTGCCCGCTTGATGCAGGGTGACTACTCCTTAGCCACAAGGGAGAATCTTGAAGAAGGAAATCTTGATGTCTTTCGCAGAAAGTCGTGTCTTGATTCCAAAGATGATCTGATTTGAACAGGGGGCCCGCTCCCATCTTTATACTAAAAAAGGGGGCTGACCCGGTGACTAGGTCCTGCCTATGGGTGGGACTAGGAGGGGGGTGGTTACACCCCTCTCCCATGCCGGACTTCCCCAGGCCAGGGGCTGGTGTGCCCCTGGAACTGGTTCTGACTGGCCTATGCGTAGTGAGCACCGGGGTGCCACTCAGCAGTCACCTTCCTGTAAAGCCCTGCCTACCCAGGATACACAAACCCCTGTCTGGGACGGTGCTAGCACCGCCCACGACAGGAAACCCTTTGTCCAGGCTCCCCTCGCTGGAAGGACTCCCAGCTGCAGGGGGTCAGACTCGTGTCTGTGGTGGCAGCATCCATTTTGTGGAGCTGAGGCTTCGTTTAACTTTAACCGGGGTTCACAGTTACATACATGTCGTGTCCCTCTAGAAGGGTGGAATGCTAACCCCGTCGCCAGAATTGGCGAGGGGTTAGTATTCCAATTCGTATGACACCTTACTCGACATGTTTTGATAAAGCAATACCAAAGTTAGCATTTAACCGCGAGGATTATAATGCACTTAAGGGTATATGGTATGCGATATCATGGAACAGCTATTAGGACTTGGTTCCGCAAGCTGCAGACAGGCTCAGCTCATGCCAGAGCACCACCTCACACGATTCCAAGCACTCTGCCTTCAGGATTGTTAAGGCCTGCCATAGGAGTGACTGATAGGAATCTGTGTGTCCATTTTAGGGTTAGATATAGGTATACTATATCTACAGCAAAGGGTGATTACACGACTTTGCCCCAGCTGTCATGCAGCCAGTTGTGTCAAATTTAGGAGGCCAGCCAGGGGTGGCATAATACATGCTGCAGCCCCTGGTAGGCCCTGGGTACACCTATGCCCTGAGTTACAGGGTCTGATAAGGTGGCCCAGTACCAATTGGAAATGCACCTAGGGTACATGGAATCCATTTTAAAGAGAGAGCAGGAGGCCTGGGGTCCTGATTGGCAGGATCCCAGGTCGACTATGTCAAAAACCAGCTAAAACACAGGGCAAAAATTTGGGGGCAACCATAGTCAGGAGGTACCTTCCTACACAACCCCCCCCCCCCCCCAACGAAAGGAGATAAGGCTATCCTTGTCCAGGTAAGCCTCTATTACCTAAGTGGCCATTTAAGGAAGGACCAGCTCTGGCTTGGTTTCCCCCTGTGTCATGGTCCACTAGGCAACCCCTCACCCTAAGGGTATCTGAGGGTCTCCACCATAGGGAATCTCTGTCTCTGGTGTGTCTTGGGAAAGTAAAAGGCTGATGCTGGGATGGAGTACTGAAGTGAGGCTCCTCTACCTTTGGGCTCAACTTCCTCCAATCACCATCCATCATGTGTGCCTTTCTTTCTTTAGCTGAGATGCACTGAGCTCTCAGGGTCAGCCTCTGGCTACCTGAGGCTGAGTCCCTCTGTTTGGCTTACTGGAGGGACAGGTCAGGTCTGGGGTTTTTAGGCCCCATGTTTGGCTGTGCCCAACAGTGTCCAGCTGTGGGAGGTCCCTAACTACTTTTAAGGGGGATCCCTCAGGAGTCTGTTTTATTTTCACTTGGCTAGGTTTACCAGCTTCAGTGATCCTAATCTGCTGATTAAGGGGTTCTTTTGGACCGGGGGCCCTTTGGGGTCCACCACTGGCCTCCCTGACCTCTTCAGCCCTGGGCTGACTGAGGCAGGGTAGAGAGGGGCAGGTTACCTGCTCCAGACTGGGTCCCACCTGGGAAGGGTCCACTGCCATCAGGGGCTCTGCCAGGCTAGGCCTGACTACCTCTGGGGCAGTTCCTTCAACAGGGGTAGAGTCAGTTCCCTGAGGAGGCTGGCTCTCACCTAGTGTCTGGGAGGGGGAAGACTCTTCTCCCTCCTCAATGCTCTCTGTTTGAGTGGAGTGATCCATTGTTTCAGGCTTCACAACCTCACTATCTGTTTGAGTAGAGGCTGAGACCATTACAGCCTTGCCAACCTTTTCAGGGGGGCACTCAGTTTGTGTTTGGGCTGTGACTGTCACAGCCCTCCTATCCTGTTCAGGAAAGACTGTCTGAGCCTGGGCAGTGGCTACCACTGCTCTTCCAACCTTTTCAGGGAGGAATGGTGCTGGGACTGGGGCTGTAGCTATTACTGCCCCACTAACTTGTCTGGATAGGCCTATCATTCTGGAGTGAGTTTCTTGCTCCACCTCAGCCCATGCTGAGAGTTCCAGGTCATTCCCCAGTAAGCAATCTACAGGTAGGTTATCTGTCACTGCCACTCTCATGGGCCCTGTGACATTACCCCAGCTGAGCTTGACTACTGCCATGGGATGCCTTCTCTTCACTCCATGAATGTCTGTCACCTGATAAGTAAAACCAGGGGTCAGTTGAGCAGAGGGGACCAGATGGTCAATCACCATGGTGATGCTGGCCCCTGTGTCTCTGAATGCCTCAACTTTCTGACCATTCACTAGGACCTCTTGTCTATACTGTTAGAAACGGGACCCTGGCTGGCCAAGACTCGCGTCGAGGTCAGTCAGGGATCACCATTCCTAAGGTCAGGGCAAGGGAGTTACACGCCAAGATAACCCCTACTCGCCCTCTAGGTAACGTGGCGCGAGCAGCAAGGCTAAACTTGGAGGCGATATGAGTTAAGTATTTGCGCACGCACCCCAGCAACAACACCCAAGGCCCACCACAAAGGAAACTCCACACAAGGTTATATAAAAAATAGCCTTTGTATTACAATAAACACATTAGATAAAAACACACACTTTACAATGTGCCAGGGGCACGGGCAGAATTTACAGGGGATATTTACAAGACAGGGCCACCTGGACCACTGTCAGGAATCAGCACTTTCAGAAGTAACACTTTTAAAAATAGCACTTTTAGAATATAAAATCTTTAGCACAAAATAGCACACAATATAAAAATAGAGCGCACAACCAGTAATCACTGGTAACCAGGATCTCACTAGCACCACCTGTACTAGGGAGAAAACAACCACCTATGTATCACAATACCTGTAGGGGTGTAAGAACATACACATGATGCAATGCATGACATTCATTCAGAGGTGTAAAGGCACATGACGCATAAACAATACATTCAGAGGTGCAGAGAAAGTACAATTGCGCCAAACTCACGTAAGTCACCACCTGTGACTGTCCCTAGGCCCTCTGGCCTTGTTGGGGCTAGGACGCCCTGTGTCCAGTGTCAGGGGGCCTAAACGTTGCAGTTGCCCACAAAGTGCTGGGCAACTGTGTAGCAATTGATGGGGCAAAACACACGTGGGAGCCTCGCAGGCTCTGTGCCCTAGAGCAAAGATGTGCCCCCTAGAGCCTCGCTGGGCTCTTAACACAAATGTGGCGCTGTGGAGCCTCTCTGGGCTCTTAAACAACAATGGGGGGCTCAAGAGCCTCTCTGGGCTCTTCAAAACAACTTTGGCGCCTGGAGCCTCTCTCCGGGCCCTAAGAAATAAATGTGGCCCTCCAGAGCCTCACTGGGCTCTACACAAGTGTGCCGCCTTGGTGGAGTCTCCCACGGGGGACTCTGAGCGTGCAATTGCCCCCTTGAGCCTCGCAGGCTCTATGCCCAGCTGTCGCCTTTTGGAGCCTTCTGCAGGCTCGACACACCAAAGGGGAGGGGCGCGGGCACCAGCAATGTACCCCGACGGCCCCCCCTTTCCCAGTTGCTCACTCACCGGCTGTCGGTAGCTGCTGCGGCGGCTGTCGGCAGAGAGCTCCCGCTCCTCGGGACTCTCCTCACAGGCTGCAGCTGGAAGGCTCCCGCCCCTCCCACGAGACGGGCCAGAAGTCCGGGGCTCTCCTCTCACTCGGGAGCCTCGGCCGGACGTGCAGGCTGCTTCCTGCTTCTCCGCCTGGCCCCGTCACGCTGCAACTTGCCTGGCTTCCTGCCTCGGGTGTCCGCCAATGGCAGCGCGGCCCCGAGCAGGGAGGCGGGCACTTCCGGGTCGCACTTGGCAGCGGCCCGGCAACGTTTTTAAACACCCCGGGCTGCAGCGGTGAGTCTCCCAGGCACGAAGTCGAGGTGGGCACTCGCTATAATGGGCACGAAAATAGCGGCACGGTCCCTGGCGAGGTGGGCACTCGCCAGGGTCTTCAAAAATCGGCAAATTAGACGGCAAATGCCGGGTGGGCACCGGCTCGGGACAATAAAGCGCCCTGAGGCGCTGGCAGGAAATCGAGCGCGCTCTCGGCGCTAGAGGGGTGACCACAGCGCTCCCAAGCGCTGCAAGCAAAATAAAGCGCTCTTAAGCGCTAAAAGGCAATCAAAAGCGCTCCCAGGCGCTAGGGGCCAACAAGCCCAGCAAAAGTCCTTTCAAGGGCAGGGGGCAAGGCTGGGCCCAGAGCCAGCACACTGGGTCTCCAGGCAGGGAGACACCCCAAGTGGCGGTCCTCTGGCCCAGCAGCAGCAACAGCAGCCCCCTCAGGATCCTGGAACAAGAACAAGTTCAGTGGGGACACAGCCCCATTTTTATACAGTGCATTCCTTTGTCCAAGGGTGCAGAGTGGGGGCGGAACCAGTCGCAGCTGGTTCTTGAGTACTCTGTTTACCTCAACCACCCTCTCTATTCACTGGCAGGGCTTGGGTCATTAGACGCACCACAGGGGGGCGGAGCCAGCATTGTGTGGGGAAAACCCAGCCCCTCCAGGACACAGGTACACTCCTCCCACACATCACTCATGCTAATCTCCCACTCACCACCGGGGCAGACCCATCCAGACTTCCTGGAGCCTGGCATGCCAGCCAGCTCCAGCCAATCACACGCCAGCACCCTCACAGCACACGTACAGCCATGTCTAGAAATGGCGCTTCCCTACTAGACACATACATGCTGCATACACCATCTCGCAGCATTCACTCTCACGAGTTCACACATACCAGACTCAAGCCTGTACACCCCACGCATCAGGAACTACCAGGGACACATACATTCCCCATGCATTCCTATGGACGGGCAGGCCTAGCTCAGCACATGCACTCAGAGTGCGCACGCACTTTCCACTGGGACACAGTGAAAGTGCGCAGAATCCCTAAAATCATCATTGCCAGGTCACCATTTCACGCAAAAAGTCTAGGGGTGAACCTGCCCTAAGGGCCAAAGTCCAACATATACTTTCCCAAAATGTGGGGTCCAGTAGTGAAGTTGGCAAACCCCATGCCAGTCTCACAGACAAGAGTGTGGTCAGGGGACCTGGCTAGGCCATAGTCCTCCTGATTGCCCAAAGTAATGCCCACCACATTCTTGGGGGCACTCCCACCACCTGGGGGATTACCACTAGTGGTAACAGGAGGTTTAGGAGTATTACCTGGGGGTATATTTCCCTTATTGCTATTTTTAGGGCAACTGGCATCACTTTTGTAATGGCCCACCTGTTTACAGGTATGGCAATAAGGTTTCTTCTGTTCTGAAGGAGTGTTCTGGGACCCACCACCCTTGTTGGAGTTTTGGGGCCCTTGGGAAGCCTTCTCTGTGGATTTATCCCCACCCTTCTATTGAGGCTTGGTTGATTCCTTCTTTTGGTCACCACCCTGGTTTTTAGGCCTGACCCTGGTTCTGACCCATTTGTCTGCCCTCTTACCCAATTCCTGTGGAGAGGTCAGATCAGAGTCTACCAGGTGCTGGTGTAATAACTGGTTCTGACAATTACTTAAGATTTGCTCCCTCATAATTAGATTGTACAATCCTTTAAAATCAGTAACCTTACTACCCAGTAGCCAGCCTTCAAAAGCCTTAGTGGCACAATCAACAAAGTCAGTCCAATCCTGAGACTGAGTTTTCTGGGTATCTCTGAACAGCATCATGTATTGTTCAGTGGTTAAACCAAACCCATCAACCAGTGTATTCTTCAGGACTTGGTAATTGTTAGCATCCTCAACTCTAGTAGTGAGGAGCTTATCTCTACCTTTACCATCAAAGGAGAGCCACAAGATAGCTGCCCACTGACTTTGGGGAACACCCTGCACAGTGCAGGCTCTCTCCAAAGCAGTAATCCATTTGTGGATGTCATCCCCTTGTTTAAAGGGGGGCACTATCTTATTCAGGTGCTTTGTATCAAAACTCCTTTCCCTATTGCTAGGTTTATTGCTGCCACCAGTGGGCTGTAGCCCACATAATTCTTGCTCTCTAGCAAAGGCAAGTCTCTCTTTGGCCAGGGCAAGTTCTTCCCTTTCAATCCTCAGTTTGACTGCCCTTTCTTCAGCTTCATACACTCTCCTCTGAGGGGAAGTCATCCCTCTGTGAGAAGAGTTGTGAGAGCCATTGGTTCGAAGGGATCTGTTAGAGCCTCTTGATAGAGACCTAACTCGTCCATTCCCAATGTTAAGCTGGCCTGAGAGTGGCCCTAGGGGTCCCCTAGTACCATTCTCATGCCTGCTTAAGTTGGACCTGGTTAGTCTTCTGACTTCTACCTGTCCCTTATCTGCCTCATCCCCTGACAACTCATCCTCATCCTCATCCTCAGCATCATCTGCCTCCTGGAGGGGATGGTCATGGTTATCAAAGGGTCCCTGTAAGGAGGGCATACTCCCATCTGGATTAGAAGGGTCTGGGTTACCAGCCCTACTGGCATCATAAATCTCTAAGAGACCAATCAGAAAGGAAGTTGTGGGGTTAGACCCCTGTTTTATCTTCCTGGAGGTACACACCTGTCTCATCTCCTGGAAGCTAAGAGCAGCATATCTGGAAGTGGGGACCTGTGGAGGGTCCACTGACACAAGGGGAGACTCAGAGTTTCCTCCTTTGTCTGACATGCTGATTCTAGTGTGGTGTAAGTGATGCACCTACCTACACTATGTGTTTGCCTACTGATCCCTTGCTAAGAGCTGCAGCCAAGGTGTGCTAAGCCTTGAGGAGCTACAACAGCTGGTTCAGTAGAACTCAGAGTATTCTAAGCTAAGTTATATGTACCTGAAGTACTTATGTGATCTTTCAACAAGATATTCTTAGGATACGTGTGGTAAAACAACAGCAAGCTCAAATCCCAACCGCTGCTCACCAATGTGAGAAGGTGGCCTGATATGCAGTGCTCACTATTCTAGTGAACACTATGTATCAGTCCAGCAACCCTTATTGATGATTGGTTGTATGTCAACCTTATAGACCAGCTATCCTAGTAGCGTGGATACGAGCAGTCTAAGGCTAAAGACTCGAGAGGGCGTGTTAAGCCAGCTGTTTACCACACATATACCCCTTGAATACCAAGTGAAAGGACACCACACAAGTGTTATGAAAATAAACAAGATATTTATTAAGAATCACAACAGCCCTGTACTCTTTATGAGGACAGGGTACTAAGCACAAAACAAAACTCTTACGAAAATACTTAAGTTAGCACAGTATATACAAATGCCCGAGGGGCACGGAAAACCATATACTCTGAAAGTGGAATGCGAAATTACTAGCAGGTAAGTACAGTACTAATAGGCTTTGGAATCGCTAGATCTTGACTATAGAATCTTCAGATTACTTCTAGGAGACCCAGGGGACTCGGGTGCAGAGTGTGCACTCTCATGCGTGATGCGGGACAAAGTCTATGGTAGCTAGTAAAGACAAAGTTAGTGTTCTCGGGCGAACCCGACCTGGTTGGAAGCAAACGAAAGTGGATTCGGACCCTTGTATAGTGAGGCTATGCTGGGGCACCGAAATGCCGAAGTTACCTAGCCCAGGGGCTGCAGCTGCATAGGTCTCAAAAGACGTCGGGAATCCTCGTAGACGGACCAGGAGCCTGGAAGAAAGGAGTTGCTGGCAGGCGACCAGTGAAGAAAGTTCGATGGATCCAAGCCTGGATCGAAGGAAGATGACACCTGAAAGCAGAGGGGACCAAGTTCGAGACTACTAGCCAGTAGTCAGGTGGCACCAGGAGGGCACCGGATGGTAGTCACCTCGACTAGGTGAGTGGGTGACGCTGTGCTCGCAGATCTCACGGACCAGGAGGCGTTGTCGGCGACCAGGATGGAGGAGCGAGCTGTCCCACGATGGATGAAGCTGTCGGCGTCGCTGGACCCAGGATTGGGCAACAAAGCCTTGGCAAATTCAAGCCCACGCGGTGGACTCAAAATGGCGTCTGGAGTGGACCAGGAGGGTCCGGGGTGCCTCTCTTGAAGAAGGAAGCAAGGGCCAGTCTGGAGCAACCAGACCAGCAGCAGTGATGTCGTCGGGCGTCGTGAAGAAGGCCACAAGCCAGCCGGCTAGTAGCCACACAGCGCGGTGAGCAGGCAAAAGCAGAAGGGCCCCACGCAGATCGTGGAGATGCTGGAGGGCTGATCTTCGGTGCTGGAGCTGCTCAGGGTTGGGGCTTCTCGGACCCCAAAGCACTCACCAGTGGAGCACACGGTGGGCTTGTTGCAAAGAAGTCGTGCAGTCTTGGCGATCGTCGGTCCCTCGAGGTCTCGTCGCACTCACGGTTCTCAGCTTTGCTGTAGAGGTGAGTAGAGGTCAGAGGTGCCAGGGAAGCCGGGTCTCGTCGAGCTGGGTCGTCGGATTCGTGAAGAAGGACTTGCAGCAGACCGCAGTGTTCTTAGGATGGTGCCCGCTTGATGCAGGGTGACTACTCCTTAGCCACAAGGGAGAATCTTGAAGAAGGAAATCTTGATGTCTTTCGCAGAAAGTCGTGTCTTGATTCCAAAGATGATCTAATTTGAACAGGGGGCCCGCTCCCATCTTTATACTAAAAAAGGGGCTGACCCGGTGACTAGGTCCTGCCTATGGGTGGGACTAGGAGGGGGGTGGTTACACCCCTCTCCCATGCCGGACTTCCCCAGGCCAGGGGCTGGTGTGCCCCTGGAACTGGTTCTGACTGGCCTATGCGTAGTGAGCACCGGGGTGCCACTCAGCAGTCACCTTCCTGTAAAGCCCTGCCTACCCAGGATACACAAACCCCTGTCTGGGACGGTGCTAGCACCGCCCACGACAGGAAACCCTTTGTCCAGGCTCCCCTCGCTGGAAGGACTCCCAGCTGCAGGGGGTCAGACTCGTGTCTGTGGTGGCAGCATCCATTTTGTGGAGCTGAGGCTTCGTTTAACTTTAACCGGGGTTCACAGTTACATACATGTCGTGTCCCTCTAGAAGGGTGGAATGCTAACCCCGTCGCCAGAATTGGCGAGGGGTTAGTATTCCAATTCGTATGACACCTTACTCGACATGTTTTGATAAAGCAATACCAAAGTTAGCATTTAACCGCGAGGATTATAATGCACTTAAGAGTATATGGTATGCGATATCATGGAACAGCTATTAGGACTTGGTTCCGCAAGCTGCAGACAGGCTCAGCTCATGCCAGAGCACCATCTCACACGATTCCAAGCACTCTGCCTTCAGGATTGTTAAGGCCTGCCATAGGAGTGACTGATAGGAATCTGTGTGTCCATTTTAGGGTTAGATATAGGTATACTATATCTACAGCAAAGGGTGATTACACGACTTTGCCCCAGCTGTCATGCAGCCAGTTGTGTCAAATTTAGGAGGCCAGCCAGGGGTGGCATAATACATGCTGCAGCCCCTGGTAGGCCCTGGGTACACCTATGCCCTGAGTTACAGGGTCTGATAAGGTGGCCCAGTACCAATTGGAAATGCACCTAGGGTACATGGAATCCATTTTAAAGAGAGAGCAGTAGGCCTGGGGTCCTGATTGGCAGGGTCCCAGGTCGACTATGTCAAAAACCAGCTAAAACACAGGGCAAAAAGTTGGGGGCAACCATAGTCAGGAGGTACCTTCCTACACTCATGGCCCATACAAAGCAAGCAGCCAGGCAAAGCCCACGGACCTGATGGGTATAGCACCGATTTTTACAAGAACTTTGTAACACTGTTAGCTTCCATATTAGTGTGCCATTATAACTTCTTTAGCACCACAGGAACCCTGACCGACACAATGCAATGAGTTACTATAACAGAAATTCCCGAACCAGGATAGTACTCAGCGCTGTGCTCCTCCTATCGTCCAATTTCCTTACTTAATGTAGACGCGAAGCTTAGTAATGGACTTCTGGCACAACGCTTATTGGACCCTGATCAGATCGGATTCATCCCAGAAAGAGGCTGTAGTGACAGTACAAAACATATTTGTCACCTATTTATTATTATTTTTTTTAAACTTTATTTCTGTTTTTTACACAGAAGTATAGCAACGATGATACAATGCAGACTATAGCAGCAACTGCGTCAGAGTTCAAGCATAGCAAATCATGCAGAATACAGTCACATATGGCGATGAAAGCAAGAAGTGAAATACAATCCAATACGGAACACATACGGTGTACAAAAGACCAAACAACACAGTAGTTCAAAATGGAGGAAGATCTCAACATCCCTAGCAAGGAGGACCAAGCTAAACAGCCTGGAGGTAAGAATGTCAAAGCACCATGTCAAACAGCACCCGCCCCTCACATTCAGCAAAGGACCTCTAACCCACCCCCTCTGGGACTATGCCAGCCGCCGTCTGTGTGCCCTGTGTTGTGATACGTAATCTCTGTATGGTCCCCATATGTCCACAGGCCTGGAAGTGCTTGGAATTAAGGTGTAAAATTCTTCACATTGGACATTGCAAAACGTCAAGCTTCGGAACCAGGCTTGCCGAGTGGGGACTCTACTGCTGCCTGCCCCACAATAACGCAATCTCTCGCTTGGCCAGTAGAAATCCCAAGGCAGCCAGTCTTCGAACCTTCTGAGGGAAGTTGGACACATAACCCAGCAAAGCTATCTCTGGAGTAGGAAGAAGCTGCATGGACAATATGTCCCCCAGTGTAGAGTGAACAAGCGTCCAATACTGATGTATTTTAGGACACGTCCAGGCGAAGTGAGCGAAATCAGCAAAGTGAGACATGCACCTCCGACAATGGTGTGGTCTAGTGTGGTCCATTTTATGGGAGCGTGCAGGAGTGTGGTACATCCTACGGAGAATACTGATGTATTTTAGGACACGTCCAGGCGAGGTGAGCGAAATCAGCAAAGTGAGACATGCACCTCCGACAATGCTGTGGTCTAGTGTGGTCTATTTTATGGGAGCGTGCAGGAGTGTGGTACATCCTACGGAGAAACTTAAAAAGAGTAGTTTGTGTCTGCTGTTAAAGGAGACCTCCCTGGTGGCCCTACAGCACAGTTCCCATTGGTCGTCTGAAATAGGCTTACCCAAATCCACCTCCCAGGCCGCCCGCACCTTGCATCAGATAGAGGCCGAATCGCACAACACTGTTTATATAATTTGGAAATCAGATGCGCACCAGCAGGCCTCTGTATCAACAACGTCAATGGAGGGGTTGGCTCAGGGGCAGAAGGAAAGGAAGGAAAATGGAGGGAAGAGCGGAGCGAAAACGAGTCAGGACGAAGATGTCCATGAAGGTGCGCTCACTAAAGCGGGCCTCCTCCGAGATCGAAAAAGCATGACTGTGAGAAGTTGGCCTGATATGCAGTGCTCACTATTCTAGTGATCACTATGTATCAGTCCAAGCAACCCTTATTGATGATTGGTTGTAAGTCAACCTTATAGACCAGCTACCCTAGTAGCATGGACAAGAGCAGTCTTTAGGCTAAACTCTAGAGGGCGTGTTAAGCCAGCTGTTATACCATCACATATACCCCTTGAACACTAAGTGAAAGGACACCACACAAGTTGTTATGAAAATAAAAGGATATTTATTTAGAACACAACAGCCCTGGACTCTTTATGAGGACAGGGCGCTAAGCACAATACGAAGCTCTTAAAAAAATACTGAAAGTCGCACAATTTACACAAATGCCCGAGGGGCACGAAAAACCATATACTCTAAAAGTGGAATGCAAAATTACTAGTAGGTAAGTACTACTCTCATAGACTTTAGAATCGCTGGACCTACAATGCTGAACCCTTAGATTAGAAGCAGGAGGCCTAGGGACGTCGTGTGCAGAGTGGAAACTCTCACGCGTAATGCGGGACAAAGTCTATGGATACTAGTAAATGCAAAAGTTAGTGTTCTCGGGCGAACCCGACTAGGTAGGTCAAAAACGAAAGTGGATCTAGACACTTAGAGAGTTGGTCTACGCTGGAGCACCGTGGTACTCGGTTTACCTAGCCCAGGGGCTGCGGCTGCATAGGGTTCAAGTGTCGTCGGGATTCTTCGTTGACGAACTAGGAGCCTGAAGTGGAAGTTGCTGGCAGGCGACCAGTGAAGATGTTCCGGGCTGATCCACGGACTGGATCAGTGAAAAGAGTACCTGTAAGCAGAGAGGACCAAGTTCTGAATCACTAGCCAGTGATTAGATGGGCACCAGGATCGCCCCGGATGAAGTCACCTCAACCAGGTGAGTGGGCGACGCTGGGCTCTGCAGTCTCTCAGACCAGGAGGCGTTGTCGGTGACCAGGATGGAGGTGCGAGCTGTCCCACGAAGGTATCTGCTGTCGGCGATGCTGGACCCAGGATTGGGGCAACAACTCTTGGCAAATGCAAGCCCACGCGGTGGACTCAAAATGGCGTCTGGAGTGGACCAGGAGGGTCCGGGGTGCTCCTCTGTTGGAGGGGAGCAAGGGCCAGTCTGGAGCAACCAGACCAGCGATGGAAGTGTCGTAGTTCGTCGTCAAGAGGGCTACAAGCCAGCAGGCAAGTAGCCGGACAACGCGTGAGCAGCAAAGAGCAGAAGGGCCCCACGCAGATCTCGTGGATGCTGGGGGGCTGGACTTCGGTGCTGGAGCTGCTCAGGGTTAGGGCTTCTCAAACCCCAAAACACTCACTCGAGGATCCCTCGGCGGTCGTGCTGGATAAGTGTAGTGCAGTTCTGAAGATGGCCAGTCCCTCGAGGTCTCGTCACACCCACGAATCTCAGCTGGGCTGATGATGCAGGTAGAGGTCAGAGGTGCCAGGGAAGCCGGGTCTCGTCGTGCTGGTCGGTCTGGTTCCGGAGGAAGGACGTGCAGCAAACCGCAGGTTACTTAGTTGGTGCCCGCTGATGCAGGGTGACTACTCCTTAGTCGCAAGGGAGAAATCTTAAGAAGAAGTCTTGAGTTCCTTTCGTAGAAAGTAGTTTCAGGATTCAAAGATGATCTAATTTGGAAGGGTCCCCGCTCCTACCTTTATTATAAGAAAGGGGCTGGTACGCGACTAGGTCCTGCCCATGGGTGGGACCAGGAAGGGGGGTGGTTACACCCCTCTCCCATGCCGGACTTTCCCCAGCTCAGGGGCTGGTGTGCCGTTGGAACTGGTTCAAGCCGGCCTATGCATAGTGAGCACCGGGGTGCCACTTGCAGTCACCTTCCTATTCAGCCCTGCCTACCCAGGATACACAAAACCCTGTCTGGGATGGTGCTAGCACCGCCCCTGACAGAAAACCCTTTGTCCAAGCTCTCCTCGCTGGAAGGACTCCCAGCAGCAGGAGGTCAGACTTGTGTCTGTGGTGGCAGCATCCATTTTGTGATGCTGAGGCTCGAGTTAACTTTAACCGGGGTTCACAGTTACACACATGTCGTGTCCCTCTAGAAGGGTGGAATGCTAACCCCGTCGCCAGAATTGGCGAGGGGTTAGTATTCCAATTCGTATGACACCTTACTCGACATGTTTTGATAAAGCGATACCAGAGTTGGCATATAACCGCGAGGATTATAATGCACTTAAGAGTATATGGTATGCGTTATCATGGAACAGCTATTAGGACTTGGTTCCGCAAGCTGCAAACGGGCTCAGCTCATGCCAGAGCACCATCTCACATGATTCCAAGCACTCTGCCTTCAGGATTGTTAAGGCCTGCCATAGGAGTGACTGATAGGAATCTATGTGTCCATTTTAGGGTTAGATATAGGTATACTATATCTAAAGCAAAGGGTGATTACACCACCTTGCCCCAGCTGTCGTGTAGCCAGTTGTGTCAGATTTAGATGGCCAGCCAGGGGTGGCATAATACATGCTGCAGCCCCTGGTAGGCCCTGGGTACACCTATGCCCTGAGTTACAGGGTCTGATAAGGTGGCCCAGTACCAATTGGTAAATGCACCTAAGGTACACGTGTCAATTTAGTGAGAGAACAGCTAGGCTTTGGGTCCGATTAGCAGGCCCACAGCCAGGGAAGTCGTAAACCAGTGAAGCAAAAAGCAAAAATCTGGGTGATCATAGGATTGCAGACCCTACTCTCCTACAATGACCATCCAGGAATAAATATCTAAATGTGCGAACATGATATTGGAGGAACATGAAATTCCTCCAATGTGCATTGGACCAAGGTCTCCCCAGTTATCGGGAGAAGAGAAGGATTAGGCAGAGGCAGTTCAGGGGAATATAACGATTCAAATCCCAGCAACCTATGTAACCTGTCCCAAGCCCAACACATGGCCGAGACCGTTTGAACATCTCGCGGGTCACGGGGGAATCCTGTAGGTAGGATATGAATGAGCTGACGCGGGAGAACCAAGTCTGCCTCTGGCTTTAAATATGGGACGCGTGCATCTGGGTGAAAATAAGCATACGCGTTGCAGCATTGTCAAATTCGGTAGTACAAATAAAAATCCGGAACCCGAAACCTTCTCTATCATATGGCAAAGAAAGAGTCTTCCAACAAACTCGGGGAGTCTTGTCCCCCCACACTAATCTTAAAAGTAACGTACACAATTGCAGGAAAAAATTATTATTGAGAGGGATAGGGATATTATTAAAAAGATAGAGAAACCGGGGCAGGACGACCGTCTTAATATTAGCAATCCTACCTGCCATGGACATTGGAGGATGTGGCCATTTCACGATCTGAGACTCCAACGAACTAATCGCTCTACCATAGTTGAGTCTAATCATTGTAGCGGTGTAAAGGTGAACATGAACTCCAAGATACCTAACTGAGTCACTACACCATTCCAGAGGGAATTCGCAAGGCCAGGCGGTGGTGCTGGCAGTGAGAGGGAAGATAATGGATTCGTGCCAATTAATACTGAGCCCAGAAACCGAACCTAAGGATTTCCAAAATCAAGGGCTCTAAGTTAATATGGGGCATCCTAACATAGAGGATAGTGTCATCCGCGTACAAGGAAATTAAAAGAGGGCGTACCAAAGGATCCATGGCCAAAATAAAAAGGAGCGGGATAGAGGGCACCCTTGTCTCGTACAGCGAGTCAAGGGGAAAGGGTCAGAGAGAGTGCCGTTAAGGCGCAGCCTGGCCGTCGGACTGGTGTACAGCAAAGCCACCGTGGAAACAAAGCAGTCCAGCATACCCATACGGCGCATGACAG
The DNA here is from genome assembly GCF_964263255.1 of Lissotriton vulgaris. Classification (NCBI taxonomy): domain Eukaryota; kingdom Metazoa; phylum Chordata; class Amphibia; order Caudata; family Salamandridae; genus Lissotriton; species Lissotriton vulgaris. The sequence goes on from NC_141691.1 coordinate 1,749,379,139, forward strand.
AGAGGAAAAAAGGGCCATTCAAGGGAGTCGAATGCTTTTTCAGCATCCAGAAGTATGGCAGCTGCAGGCGTGGAGGGGTCAATCCTATGCAATATAGTGTATAAGGTCCTCAAGTTAAGAGAGATGGATCTGTGTGGCACGAATCCAGACTGCGCCGGTGATATGATAGATTCCATCAATAAAGACAATCTAATCGCAATAACCTTGGCCAGTATTTTATTGTCCAGATTTAACAACGATAATGGCCGGTAAGAGCCACACAGTTTATGGTCCTTCCCCGGTTTGAGCAGAAGAATGATCACTGCCTCTCTGAATGTTGGGGGAAGGATACCGACCTCAAGGGCCTCCGCATAGACCTCCAACAACCTTGGAACTAGGATATCCTTATATGCCTTATAGAAGTCGGCCGAAAACCCGTCAAGACCCGGCGTCGAAGAGCCCCGCAAAGCTTCGATGGCCTCCACAATACTATCCGGAGTAATGGGGATCAACAGAAAGTCTTGCATGTAGCGTTCTAAATACACTAGGGCAACCTCCGATAGGTAGTCCCCCTGGCCACGAAGGTCACCCGTGAGTCTGAAAGTGTAGAGCACTTTATATTAGGAAAGGAAATGATTGCAAATGTCTGGGGTAGATTATAGTGGAGTATCATTAGGGCCCGTCATTTCAGTGATGTAAGCAGTGTCACGCGGGGGCGCAGAGTATTGGCCAACAATTTACCCAGACGCTCGCCCTCACCATATCTCCACACAACATGTTGCCTACTGAGGAACAATAGCTTCCTCTCCGCGGCCTCTCTAAACTCCAGTAGCACCTCCAAACGCTTCGCCTCCCTAGCCCCAGAAGGCGCATTCAGCAGGTCGCGGTCTAAAGCAGCAATGTTGCCCTCAATACGATTCAAGGAGGAGCGGAGGTCACATAGGACACCAGCAAGCTTGGCGATACATACTCCTCTAGTATAAGCCTTAAAGCCCTCCAGAGAACTGGCCACGTGTCCACCGACCCCGTGTTTATGTCAAAATAATCCTCAATCGCCAGTCTGAGCTCTTCATTAAAACCTGTATCTAACAATTCACGGCCAGGAAATCTCCACTGTCTCTCATAACCCCCAGGTCTGTGAATATTAAATTGCAATATCACTGGGGAATGGTCCGATAGTGTGCAGGGGAGAGTCAAGACATCAGCCAGCCAACCCGCCACCGCCGGGGATACCAACAAATAGTCAATCCTGGCCCACGTGTTGTGATACCCTGAGTAATGGGTGAAATCCGAATGGTGCGCATGCAGCTAGAGCTCAACATCGATAAAGGAAAACTGCACACATTTCCCTGAGAGCTTGACGGCCACGGGGTTTAGTGTCGGGGTAATCGGAGGTGCTGTCCCTAGCAGGGTCCAGTAGGAGATTGAAATCGCCCCCCAATATTAAAAGACCGGGATCTAGCGAAAGGAGCCGCACCTGCAAATCATGTAAGAAAGCCAGGGAATCCACATTAGGGCCATAAATCCCAACCAAGGTAACCTTCTGTCCCATCAACGAACCAGTGACAATCAGGGTACGGCCCTTGGGGTCTTGGAATTTGTTATAAAGGGCAAACTGGACCCGTTTATGTGTGAAGATGGCGACCCCTCTAGCATAGCGGCTGTAATTGGAAAAAAACGTATGCAAACCCGAACTTGCCGCCACCGGAGCCTGATCCGATGTGGACAAATGAGTCTCCTGCAGGAATACAATATCGATCTTATGTCGTACAATGTAACTGAGAACCTGTCAACTTTTTCTAGTGTTATTCAGTCCTCCCATGTCATCAGAGAAAGACCGGAAGGACCGGGCAACTTACCTAGCTGAACTATTTAGAAAGCACCACTGCAAACACCTCGCCCCGTATGTCTGATCTAAACCACATTGCAATCATTGAATCAAAAAATCTGCAAAGACCATTCAAACTGAACCAACACCCCCCCTCACCCACCACCCAGCCTCTTACCAACCCCAAAGAGGCATACCCCTAAATAACCAACTAAGCACATGTGCACTGGAAATCTTAGCATAACTGCAGGAGCAAATGAAGCACAATGCAAAGCTAGAACATTAGAAAAGAACATTACGGTGTTCACAATAGGACATGGCAACGCTACGCCTGTCGGGCATCGGAGCAATTAACAATATTGCATGCAGGAGGACGTGAATGAAAAGAAAATAAAGAAGCTTAGCAGGACACCTTGAAGGCACATGAAAAGAGTCCATCAACCTATCTCGGGCTGGGAGAAGAGCTCCACACTTGTCTGTGAGTCCCCCTGTGGTGGGGAAGCAGATCCCACCGCACCAGATGCCCCAGCATGATTCCTCTTATATTCTCGGCAGAACTCCTGCGCCTCGGTCGAGTATCGAACACTCGGGACCTGCCATTTATGTCCATCTTGAGCCTCGCTGGGTAAAGCATGCCATAACGTAGACCCAAGTTTTTCAAAGCTGCCTTGACCCCCTGGAATTTGCGCCTCGCCTCCTGCACCACAATGGAGACGTCCGGTAAAAAAGCCAGCTTATTTCCTTGCCATTGGACGTCCCCATTACCGTGAGACACACGAAGAGCAGTGTCTCTGTCACGGAAGTTCATGAGCCTGGCGATGATGGGTCTTGGAGGCAGGCCCGGCCGAGGACGGGGGCCCAGTGATCTATGGGTGCGCTCCACCACGAAGCCCTGCGTGAAAGCCTCCCTGCCAAGCAATTCCGTTAGTAGTTGTTCCACAAACGTGTCCATCCGGCCGGTGGCCGTCGTCTACTGAACGCCGATAATTTGTATGTTATTTCAGCGGCTGCGGGCCTCCAACTCCTCGTTCTTAATAGCCACATCTTTGAGGATCTTCTCGACTCTTTCCAGCAGCTTCAAGGAGGATGCAGCACCGTCCTCTACGTCTGACACTCTGGATTCCACGACATCCAGCTGCCGATCATGAACCTGGATTATGGTTCCCATATCCGCCAGCTTCTTATCCAGGTCATCAAACCAGCCATCCAACGCCTTGAAACCGGCCCTCATTTCAGCTGGCATGGCCGTGGCAAGGGAGGCCGGGCAATCAGCATCGTGTGGATCGGAGGCCGCCGCAGTTTGATCAGCGGGAGCATCGGACGCCGCACCCAGAGTTTTATCGAATTGCAGCTTGGTCTGCTTAGGGTCTTTCTTCACCATTGTGTTTAAATCCAGAAGGGGGGCCAACAGAGATAAGTGCAAGGCAAGCACTACTGCACAGACCGAGCGACTGAGAGGGAATCGCCAAATGAGTGGAAGATGCACAGCCAAGCTGCCAGGCAGCACCGTCCACACCAGGCAAAGATCGTGGAACGACAGGAGTCAGCAGTGCAGTGGCAATAGAAAGGGAACAAACGATCACTAATCACAATGCGGGACCAACCATGTAGGAACCGCGAAGAGGCCAGGCGAGACATGAGGATGTGGTCGTGCGAGCACGGCCGCCGCGTCTCTGCAAAGCGGGAAGCTGTGGAAGGCCCAGGCCACGACGCGGCAGCAAGTGTCCAGTCCACCCACGGTACCACAGATAGGTAGTACAGCAAACCAGGAGACCAGGCCTGAGCACGGCGACAGGCACCCCGCCAGTGACGAGTAGTTGGGGCAGTCAGTGGACTCAGCAATGCGAGGCGTCGCCAATGTTGCAGTCTCGTCTAGGCAGGGACCCCTCAGCTAAAGGCCCAGGCCTCTGAGAACCAGCAAACCCACGAGTGGAGCAGTAGCTGCAGGCGTTAGCCAGCGCACAGCAGCCGGGTCGGAATGTAGCACCATGCGGGCACCACACACACTATCAGGGACCCAAATGCAGCCAGAGCCCCCAACAAGGCCCCAGACCAGAACGAGGCAGAGCCCTTAACACCGGTAAATTGACCCCCGGTGCAGGCCTCTATACCCCCGGTACCAGAGCCCCCTCAGGGGGGCCGAGGGGGAAGCCAAAATGCCCCACCCCGCCCCAGCTCCTTGCCGGAACCCCTGGGCTCCCCGCAGATCTACCCCCGAACCCCGCCGGTCCCAGCACTACAGGCCCCGGTCTCGGAACGCCCACTAGGCCAAGGCGTCCCGCGAGCGCACCGGAGACCATGAGGCCTGCCTGGAGGGGCGGCAGGGAAGGAGCGGACAGCAAGAAGCCCGCCGGTCGGGCGGAAAGGAACAACAAAGGCAGCCGAGGGGGAACGGTCGCAAACTCACCGCCCCAGCAGCAATACTCCGCAGCAACGATGTGGGCCGCGATGCCGCCTCAGATCCCTGTCCCCACTCTCATCTGTGCGTCTCCAGGCTCGATGTCGCCACGCTTAAGGCATCAAAGGGAGCTGCGCATGTTCCAGGGCATTACAGGATGGTGTCCAGCTGCCAGTACTAGCTCCTACATCGAGCTAATTGGAAGCCTGAAAGCCCGACCGGCGGAGCTTCAAGCGGATGCGGCCATCTTGGTCGCCTCCGTGGCCACGCCCCTTTGTCACCTATTTAACAAGGCACTTAACTCTGGAAATCTAACTCTACTACTTTCCATCGACGCAGAGAAAGCATTTAATCAGGTAAACTGGCTGTATCTTCACTTGGTGTTAGAGAGGTCTGGTCTGGTCACACGGCTTTGACCGTGGATCCAATGTAGGTATGTATCCCCTAGGGCAATAGTGAGGGTTAATGGAACCCTCTCTCAGCCTTTTAACATTTCTAGAGGCACTCTGTATGCTTTTCGCTCTCTATATGGGACCCTTTGCTGAACGACTTTATAGAAACCGAGACCTCACAGGCATCTCCATGTGCGGCAGGGAACACAAAACGCATTATACACTGATGATGTTCTGCTGATTGTATCAAACCAGCTCGTCTCACTTTCTGTGGTAATATAAGAACTGGAGGCATCTGGACGGTCCTTTGGCTTTAAAACAAACCTGCAAAAGTCTGCAGCACTCAGCCTTACCATTCCAAAGACCTATCAAGTGTTCCTAGAAAACTGTTTCCTATTTGCCTGCGCTTCATATGGTATGGCCTATCTGGGGCTACAACTTTATCCCACTTCTGGGTGTATCGCTAAACGCAACTACGCTATGCTGCAAGCTACTGCCCAGTCTGACCTTGGTAAATGAAAAGGGCCTGGTCTTTCCTGGATGGGACGCTGAACCGCAGTCAAGATGATACTTCTACCAAAAATTTGATATGTTATGCAGACATTTCCTCTACCACTCCCACCACAAGCACTTGACAAGATAAAACGCCTCATTGAAGACTTCATTTGGGAGGGGAAAAAGGCACATACATATGGCGAGGAAGAAAGGCTACCTCTTCCAATCGGAGAGTGGGTTGGGAATCCCACACCTATCATGTTATTATCAGACAGTAAATTGCTATAGCCGATGTCCAGGACACATTCTTTGGGGTCAAGAGCAACACGTTTTCATGTTTGTTTTGTTCTTGGGACAAGTAGGCCCAACCCTCCAGAACAAACGCTTTGGCTTCCAGATTACAGATCCACATTATGGATCAGGGAAAGGCACTGTCTTCAGTTAAGGTATTATTTGTATCTATACGTTAATGCTGGTTGAACTTGTATTTATGGTTCATTAATACAAAGCCTTCATTATTAGGGTAAGCACTCTAAGGAAATGTTGTAAGCTCGGACTGGACTACTGACAACGGTTCTGGTAAATAACTGTATGCACACATTTGCAAAGTTTAACAATATGAGACTATGTATAATGCGCCTTGATTGCTCGCTAATTAGGTGCACATATAGACAGAAGCTTGAAAGCAAGATTGACGATTCTTGTCTTTTTTGTGAGCATTTTACTTTGAAAGCAAACTAGGAAAACATTTTTTTGCTAAACTACTGTGAAATTTTAAGTACCATTTCTTGGAAGCAACATTTGGTAAAATGCTGATGCATGCTAGAAGTTCAAAAAATATACATAATGGAATCAGTGTAGCCAGTTTCAACAAGATTATGAGAAATATGAAAATAAACAAGCACTGGCAAAGCCAAAAGGTCTTACATTGGTGGTCAGCATTTTGGTTTTGTCAATGTGTGTCTTGTTTTGACATGGTTTTTATAAAACTTTGTTGTGGTAGCTGTTGGGTCCACACCATTATAACAAACATTGGCAAAAAGCCAAAATACTGTTTGATCTCAAAAAGCAAACATTACCACAGTAGTCCCTGGCACTGAACAAAGAGTCAGTCGATTTAAGCTCCATGTGAAAGAGCAGAATGCTGTCATTCACAGTGAAGTCAGCCGACAGAGAGAGTCTCTTGGTTAATGCCGACCTAATTAGAGACCCAATTCTTAAAGAAAGTCACTCACAGTATATGTCCTTGCATTAATGCAGATTTACAGGTATCATGAATTCACAAGAATTTACAGAAGTAGGCCAGGAAATCTTACTTCTAGAAAATATTTGTGACCTGCATTTTAGCACAAGCGCTTATGCATGTGTAGATTTGCTCATGCAAAAATCTGTTGAGTGTCTACAAGTTCACCTTCCGGCCAAACACTTTTTTCCCAACTCTGGAAGAAGTACTACTTCTGCTCTTGTCAGGAGTAAATTTCCAAACTTTCTCAGTATGGAAAAAGATTAGAGAAGACCTGAAGAAAACCCCTAGAACATGTAAGTTAGTAGGTTTGCACAGACTCAAAAAGGCATTCCAAACCTGGAACTATTGCTTACCGCTACCTCCAGCCCTAGTATGTATAGAAAGGTGGCAAATAAAGAGAATTGTTATTATTCAAACCCCTCTATAGATGAGCCTATTCATAATAAGAGAGGCCAGTATCATAGCTCCTATAATTTGCCGCTGCACTGCATGGCACCAAAGGGACACATTTTTTTTTTACAGACTAGTACATTTTTGAAGCAGCCTGTCCCATGGACATGTAGATATTTTATTACATTTCACACCCCTGGCTACATGGTGGAATGGTCTAGACCTAGCACTGAGAAGCATTAGTGTGTCATGGACCACGCTGTAGCCGGTATTCATTGCTGGAAGGCACCCTGGCTTCTGAAACACCACTGACCGACCTGAGCCTATATTTCACAGGTACTTTGGGCCACAATAGGACTTTGGAACAAGGTGCACATCCTAAAGAAACTGTCTACCCCTTTCTCCCCCTGACACCTATCAAAGGGCACCCAGACTTCCCTCCCCCGCTGCATGGCTCTGCATTCATACACTGGCAGGAAGCCAACTGTAAGAGAATAGGCAACAAATAGGAACAGCAAATGGTCTTTTGCCCGAGGCCTCCTGGCAATACACAGCAATCCGGCATTGGGTTTTCCACCCCCTGATTTGCCCCCATGCCATTAGGCTCCTTACTGCTTTTGAGAAATGGCTTCTAACACGCACATCTGACAAGCGCCTTATCTCAGATCTCTACGTTTTTCTTAATATATACCCAAGGCCTGTCAAATCACCTGCACAGAGATGATGGGAGAAGGAATGTGAATGCACATTTACCACTAAAAAATGGAGCAACATCCTTCACCGTGCATGTGCCTCTGCACGTAATACCTCTTGCAAAGAGATGTTTCTCAAAATGACACATTACTGGTACTATACTCTGGCTAGGGTTGCCCAGTAGAAACGGAGAAGTGACGGAACTTGCAGGCACTGCAGTGGGCTTTTGGGTACTCTTACCCACGCCCCTGGCACTGCCCCAGGGCACAACACTTTTAGCGGGATGTTATGGCAGTGGTAGATGAGATCTGCGTCACCGATATCCCTCGCTTTTCAAGTCATATCCTATTGGGTCTACTGAATCCTTTAACATACCCCTTCAAATCAGCAAAGGGTCGAGTTATTACATTAATGATTGGAGCTGCCTAGCTACTTCTGCTAAACCGGTGGGGCACAAAACCAGTCCTGATGAGCGTGGACTGGCTTCATAAACTGTGGGAATCTTAAGGGTATGGAGAAACTGACTGGGGCTGTGACTAATACATTGCCACAATCTGCTAATACCTTGGGTCCATGCATAAGATATCTCTCGGACAAATATAGGGAATTGACCTGTCCAGCATACTTATGTGTCCTCAGGCTGACCTTTCAGACAGGCCCCAGACTGAACCACAGAGTGCCTACCCTACCCTGCCTCCTCCCCCTCGGATGTGTAAATGTAACCTACCTGACAGATACCTCATCTATTTGACCACAATGGACCCTCCCCTATCCCAACCTTCCTTTAGGACCCCTCTCTCCTGATTTTCCTTGATTGTTTTGCCTGTTCTGGTTCATGAATGTCCCCAACAGCCAGTGGCTGTAGGTGGGAATAGTTGTATTCCCTGTTTAAATCCAATAAACAGATTTACACCATATAATTCACCTCTTATCACAGGGACAAATGCAATACTACAATAAACAGAATGAATTATGTCAATTGGACAAAACAGACTGATCAACACAGAAAATATGCCTCTAACTTAGAAGCACATCAATACGCTATGCCTGTACAGACAGAAAAGGAGTGATAACTCCTACGTTATAATATTTTTGTAAAAGGGCATACTCATTATGATGCCACTTCCTCCTAACATAGCAACTAGGTAAATTATCAATTATATCAATAAAAGGGTCGGTGAGTAGAGAGCTACAACACTCCATAGTCATATTTAGAAATGTACATTACAGACTGCTCTTATATGTGTTTAACAAGGACCATAGGAAATGGACATCATTTAACTGTTTATCTATATATATAAAAACAAAAGTATGTCTGTCTGTTTGTCCTTTATGCATTACTACACCATTCATCCGATCGGCATGAAACTTTGGGAAGTTGTTGAGTACACTCCCAGGAAGGTTTCTAGCAAAAACAAAAATAATAATTGTTAAAAGTTGTTGAGTATACTCCCGCGAAGGTTTCTAGCAAAAACAAAAAAAAGAAAAATTTGTTAAATATCGGCCCCCCTAGGGCCCTCATAATCTTTCCAATACTGAACGGTTACAGTTTCCGGTGCAATTCGCTTTTGCAATGACCATCAACAAAGCACGAGAATAATCGCTGCAAGTGTGTGGACTAGATTTGGAGAATCCGTGGTTCTCACATGGACAACTGTATGTGGCCAGCTCACACGTCGGAAAACCTTCTGATTTATTCGTGTACGCACCAGACGGGAAAACAAAAAATACTGTGTATCCACAAGCACTCGAATAAATAAACAGAATTAAAACAACACTTTAAAATGTTTTTCCATATTAAAATGAATAAGTTTCAATAAAAATGACACAATGTAAGTTGAATGTTATCATAACAAGTTTCCTTAAATTTCCTTTCTTCTGAGATCGCAGCAACGCGCGACGGGTAAGCTAGTACAGAGATAAAAGCTCGATTTCACTTTCGTCCTTGAAAACTTGTACACCAACAGCTTTTTATGTTGCCCTAGTAATGGGGCGAAACCCTTGATAAGTTACTGCAGAAGTGGAGAGAGTTTGAGCACAATAACTGGCAATATTATTTTTCTGCTGCACACCACAGCTACTATTGTCTTGCTTTTTTACTTGCTGTGATAATTACATCAATTAAAAGTATATTTTCTGACTTAAAATGTCCCTTCATAGACGAAGCTATTATGGCAGAGAATAGAAATTATGTTGTTTTGCAAATAATTGTTCTGGACATATTGTTTCCTAATGTTAACTGAGCTACACATTGTACACTACACATTTTGCTCTAATAGGCCCAGATCATAATTATTGAGTTTTTTCAGCTGTGTGCTGTTTTTATTGGCCTTTTATCTTATTATAAATATGTCCAACTTTGACAAAATCTTTTTTCCCAGTAAGTAACCAATGGTATGCATTTCCACTATGGTGACCATATAAAAACATATACCCCGAGAGTATGACACTTATCCCACCGCATAAACAATTATTTAATTCTGTGGAATGTAACTTCACTTCATATTTAAAGAGAATTAAAAGTAAACAGGCCTTCTAGAGTGCATCATTTTCCATTCATTTGGGAACATCTTGGCTTCAATAACTAAAGCATTATTCCATAAATCCAATGCATTGCAATCATCATAGACCGGAGCACACATGAGTTGCAGTTCAGATTCCAACAACAACTGGAGGACTCTGAAGCTACCACTGTTTCGGTCCAGAAAACATAAGCACGTCAGATTCACCCTTAACCAACAGTCTCTCCACTGCTTCTGGTAACAGTTCATGTGTCTCGCTTGTGTCTGACCAGATCTAAGCAGCAGATCGCTCAAAAGCACTAGCACCTTGGCTGAAACAATTACACCAATTGTATCTTGCACTTCACAATTTTCGTTGCTTTTAAGCAACTGGGTGCAATATTAGGTAAATACGTCAAATGTAAAGGAGGCATCACAATTGGTAGTGAGTTATGCTTCAATTAATGAAGGGCCTTATTTAGAGTTTGAAGGAGTGGGACATTTGCCAAAAAGAGTTGGATGCCCCATTCACCATATCTAGAGTGCCAGTGATCTCAACGCAGTCTTATTATGGCAGACAGTGCATCTGTCACTTTTTGGCAGACGTCCCGCATCTACCTAAAGCAAATAAGACTCCATGGGCCCGGCTTACAGTTATGAGGACAAGCTACTTTGTCCCAACATAGAATAAAATGTACTACATTGGCATAATGCTTCCAACAACGGCCCGGGGGATAACGGGTTGTCAGAGGTAAGCCATCTATCTGATCGACCACCCTATTCAGTGTGGGCGGTCGAATTTTTATTTTTACTGCCACCTCCTAGAATATCCTGGTGGTGAGGAACAGAGAATTTGTTTTAAATGTCCCACACACCATGGTTTGAAACTTTCATTAGTTTGCTTTTAGAAAGGATAAACTTTTAAAAGTTTGGTGTAAGTGTCCATCACCAATGACAGATGCACACCAAAGTTTCACATGGCTGTGTATGCACCTCCGTGACTGCAGTCCTACAAACCTAGAGATTTCACCAGAGGGAAGGCAGGGTGGTGGATGTAAAATCCTCCACCACACTGAATGTCCCCTTACTCTGTCTGCCAAACTCTAAAGCTTACCCCAAGTCTTTCCCTGCATTAAATGTGATTAAGTCTTATCAAACATAAAAAGGTGACACGACCTGGAGGGTCCTATATTCTTAAAAATGAATATGAACATGTGCACATGTTTTTGCAAAAAGCTGGGAGACAGATGTCTTGTACAGCTCCGGCCCGTGCAGGTAAGAGAGGTGGGACCGGATGGGGGTATTTTGATAGATGACAAGGGAAAATTATTTAGTTATTTAATTTTCCCTCGTGGTCGTCTGTAGATTCGAAACCCCGCCTCACTGCTCTTTCCTGCACGGCGCGCGGCTGGTCTGCCACCAAAAGCCGCTGAGTAATTTCTAACTTGTACTTGATCAAAGTGGATATACATCTTATTTGGTTGAGCCTATTGAAACAGAATAACTAAAAGGTATGGATGGAGTCTGGCTCCTGTGAAAGACATTTAAAAAACGGTATAATTGGACTTTAATGGATGGTGATAATGCCAACTGTATAAAAATGAATTCACTGCCCTCCTCCTTGCAGTCGGAGACAGTGTTGCGTGGACAAGGTGGAAGGGGAAGCGCTGTCCATAGTCTCTTTCTATTAGTTTCACATATTTTATGCTTAATATAAAGGATTACGCCTCGTTCCCTATTTAGAGATTCAAGATCAAATTCCACAGCTGTTAAGACATTCCTCCTGAGCAAAAACCCAAACTGTAATCTTAACGTCCAAATTACTTGACAATCTAATTTTGTATTCCAATCCCACTCTATGGAAATGCTGACTCTACATTAGCTAAGCCTATTGCTGCCCTTCCAAGGCCAACAAGATGTGCTCGATACTGACACTGGGGCATATGTAGTTATATGTAGGTAATTTCCATTTTGCGATTCTTAAATAGCGATTTTTAAGGAATTGCTATTTAAGAATAGCAAAATGGAATGTAGGTAATAATTCGCAAATATTTTGCGAATCTCTAACATTCGTAGGCCCACATGCATCAACATGGCCATTTGCGATTCCTTATTAGCGAAAAATAAGGAATCGCTATTAAGGAATCGCAAATGGCTATGCATGAAGGAATTGCTAAATAAATTGCGATTTCTTAAAATTCCTTAATTGCAACTCGCAATTAAGGAATAGCTCCCCATTCATTCCTACGGGCCTAGAGGCCCATAGGAATAAATGGGTAGACATTCTCAATTTGCGATTAGCAATTTGCGAATCGCAAATTAAGAATGCGTTTTCAAGGGTGCAGGGGTGTCCAAAGGACACCCTGTTGCACCCCTGAAATCAATCTGTGCACACACATGCCCTAAAGGCATGTGTGTGCACAACATGAAACTTTGAAAAATGCACAAAAGTGCATTTTTCAAAGTTTTCGCAAATTATCATGAGGTTCAACCTCATGGTAATTTGCTCCCCCTAGGTGCGAATTCGCTATTTTTTAAAGTTTCATGCATTGCATTTAATGAATCTCAATTTGAGATTCCTTAAATGCAATCGCAATTTAAGAAATCGCAATTTTGCGATTTCTTAAATTGCGAACAATACAAAAATTGTCATGCATTCCAAATAATGAAATTGCATTTGCTAAAGGCCAAATTTTGCGATTTGCACCCTTTGCGAATGCAATTTTCATTGATGCATGTGCCCCCTTATTTGCGATTAGCAAATTGCGAATCGCAATTAAGGAATGAGTGTCCCATTCATTCCTATGGGCCAAAAGGCCCGTAGGAATGAATGAAGATACATTCTCAAATTGCGATTTTCTGTGAGAAAATCGCAATTTGAGAATCGCAATTCCAAGGGTGCCAGGGTGTCCAAAGGACACCTGTTGCACCTCTGGAATGTGCCTGAAAGTACATGTGGCGCACATACATGCGCTAAGGGCATGTCTGGGCGCTACATGGCACTTTGAATTTTTTAAACAAATGCATTTTTAAAGCAAATCGCAAAATACCATCTACTTGAAGTAGGTGGTATTTTGCGCTTCCTTATGCCAAAATCGCAATTTTTAGGGCACCCCTACATAGCATTTAAGGAATCGCAAAATTGCAATTCCTTAAATGGTATAAGAAAAATAAGGAATTGCAATTTTTGCGATTCCTTATTTTGCTAAATGCCACCTACATACCAAAGGGGCGTTTGCGATTCGCAAATGCCGAAATTCGGCGAATTTCGGTGTTTGCGAATCGCAAACGCCTACCTGCATATGCCCCTAGTTCTTGCACATTGCCCATTCAAGGGTACCGTCCAAACCATCTGTTACTTGTGTGTGAAACAGTTTTGGACGGAGGTACTCTATAGCAGTCATAATGCAAAATAACACTGCAGTAGAACATTCCTTATAAAAATAACTATATACACGCCATGCCTGTGAAAGTAAAAATAGTCAGATAGCACATTATTTAGAACAAGCGTACTAATAAACATGGATTTGTTAATTCATTTTTATAGCATTACACCCCACTGTCAAGGACTAGGCTTGTTGTTGAAGGTATTCCCAGAAACCCAAGCCACTCTAGTACGCAGTCTCTTCTTCACAAGAGATGGGAGAGGGCGGACGGCAACAAGCAGAAGCTCCCAGCACACGACCACAGTAAGACAGGTACTTATTGAGAAGTCAGGAATACTAATAAACACACTGTGTGGACACCTGAAGTATACCACGCATAGGGAATCCCCCTGTAGGGAAGCTAAATCTTGATTGTTACAGAGACAATATAATAACTGTCCATAAAACATAGGAGTACAGTATATAATATTCTTCATCCTGCTGCATGTGTTGGTACTGTCCTATATAGAGCACCCCAAACACCACCCAGGTAAGAAAATACATGTTCACTGGATTACTCACACTCATTTAACCATCAATGCATTAATTGATTCCACAAACCTATATTATTTCTTTTAACACAACTATGAAGTAAACTATTTTATATAGTCACAACAAACAGCCCCCTTCCTTATGTATGCATGAATACAATGTTGCTGGCCAATTTACGCTGAATATTTCAGATGGTGAACTGAGGACTTTAGTAAATCTCTTCTGGACTGCATATTGCTGCAACATCAAACTAGCATGAAACGTGTGAATAATATCCTCACCTGAACTTTCTGCCGTTCATTATACTCATCTGTTGCCAGAAACAATGGGAGCCACTTCTTTTCTATCCTCATCCTCACATACTTCTGAACTTCCAACAGGACAGCAGACGCAAGTCGATCCTGAAGAATCTTTCCCCATCCTCCGCCCAGCTGCATTACCTATGTAACAATAGAAAATCATAGTACATAGAATGATGTCACTCTAGAGTAGAGCAAAGGCAAACACCTGTGAAATGTCATGGCACAGCCAGTAGATCAAATCGATTAAATATGCACTGTCACAATTATCCGCGTACTAAGGTCAAGTCATTGTTCATTAATCATCAATTATGATCTCTGCCCTTCTGTAAATATGTGCAACCATTTCCATCTCCACCATATCACCCTACTGCCTTTTAATCCTAATTATCTTAGGTTAAATCTGAAATACCTCTTTTTCTTTTTTGATAAAACAGATTTTATTGAGTTTTTGCACAGAAAATTCAACAAGACACACATACAGCACATCAGAGAAACAATACAGCATATGACCACTTTGCAGGCTTTTAAATTGCGCAATATCACGGCACAAGGAAGCACCAGGACGTTAATCTACCAGCGTGACTTAGGGTAGTTGACCAAGGCTTTTCCCCCACACTCGAACATGTTGTTGTACACACCAGTCCACCCCTGTCGTCACTGCAAAAATGCAGGCGATGCAGGATTCTTCCAGTGAGTGGCAATTTCTCGTTACGCAACCACAAGGGGCATACCCAAGAACGTCCGATCAGCTCTGGTTCCCCCAGAGCCAACAAGGATCCCCAACAAATCATCAAGGAAAGGGTGACCTCCCATCCCAGCACTTCAGTCAGCTAATCCACTACTGCAGACCAAAACTCTTTGATTTTAGGACACAACCATACCATATGATAGAAGTCGGCAGGAGCGGCAACGCAACAATGACAAGTGGATTCCAGGAGGAAACCAACTCGATGCAGTCTAGCCAGGGAAAGTTAATCACTATATGCACAAGTTACTTACCTTCGGTAAAGATATATCTGTAAGAAATAGTAGTTAGTGTTAGATTCCTTACCTTAGAATATCCCCAGGCATCAGACTGGATCCGGAAAGTTTTGCGTAGCAGCAGCCCTGCGCGTCGGTAGGCGTCGTCTCTGGCTCCGCGTCCGGCGACGTAGTCGCCAGGATGACATCGTCGGAGTACTTAGACGCCGCCCGCGCGAGCAGACATCAGCTCTTGTACAAAACTTTCCGCGCCAGGAACGCAGAGCCATGCCAGGGACCGACACTGGTGCCATAAAACTAGGGCCCTCAAAGGGAAATACCTTAACCCTAGATATCGGTCCGCAGAACTGGGAGGATGGGTGGGGCGGTAAGGAATCAAACACTATCTACTGTTTCTTACAGATATATCGTTACCAAAGGTAAGTAACTTGTTCATCTGAAAGAAACAGGTTAGTGTTAGATTCCTTACCTTAGAATAGATATCCCAGCAATACCAACCCCGGTGGTGGGTCTGCGGACCAAGATCACACCAGAAAGTCCTGGAGAACGGAACGGCCGAAAAAGGAATCTCTCCGGACTTGGATGTCCAGGCAGTGGTGTCTAGCAAACGTGTGCAGCGAGACCCACGGAGCTGCCTGACAGATGTCCTGCAAGAGGACTCCCCGACCCAGGGCAGTAGTAGCCGCCGTGGCCCGAGTGGAATGGGACCTCAGCCCAACAGGGGGCTCCATCCGAGCCAAAGAGTAGCATACTTTGATACACAATACGACCCACCTAGAGATGGTCCATTTGTGTACGGCCCGTCCCTTCTTAGCGCCCACGTAACTAACAAAGAAGAGCTGGTCGTCCACCCAGAACTGGCGTGTGCGATCAAGGTAGAAAGAGAGCGCACGTTTTGGGTCCAGACGTTGGAGCCTCTCTTCCTCCTTAGAAGGATGCGGAGGCGGAAAGAAGGTGGGCAAAGTGATGGACTGCCCGATGTGAAAGCTGTAACTACCTTGGGCAGGAACGAAGGACGTGTTTTCAACACAACCTTGTCCGGATGGACAGAAAGGAAAGGAGGTTTAGAAGAAAGAGCCTGGAGCTCACTCACTCTCCTGGCAGAGGTGATGGCAACCAGGAATGCAGTCTTAAGAGTTAGAAGACGGAGAGGACAATTGTGAAGTGGCTCAAAGGGAGCGCACATCAGATAAGTAAGAACTAGGTTCAAGTCCCACAGAGGCATCACGAAAGGAACAGGAGGGAACATGTGCATGATGCCCTTCAGGAATCTATTTAAAATAGGGGACTTGAAAAGAGAAGGCTGATCAGGAAGCCTCAAGAAGGCTGAAATGGCAGAGAGGTAGCCCTAAAGAGTGCCCAGAGCAGAGCCCTGCTGGGCAAGAGAAAGAAGGAAGAGGAGAACCTCTGAAAGGGGGGCAGAGAGAGGATCCACAGCCTTTGCTGTGCACCATGCCACAAATTTATTCCACCTGCAGGCGTATACCGTTTTTGTGGAGGGACGCCTGGCTGCCAGAATCATATCACATACTTCAGGAGGCAAGTCAAATGGCCTTAACTGTCGCCGCTCAATCTCCACGCATGGAGGTGGAGGCTGGACAGGTTCGGGTGGAGGACAGTCCCCTGCTGCTGCGACAAAAGGTCCACCTGAAGAGGTAGACAAATTGGAGGATGGACTGACATGCTAAGTAGCTCGGGATACCAGTATCTTGGTGCCCAGTCCGGAGCCTCAAGGATGACATGGGCCCGGTCTCTCCTGATCTTCTTCAGCACTCTGGGCAGAAGTGGTATAGGCAGAAATGCGTACCACAGACCGCAGCTCCACTCACGACGAAAAGCGTCTCAGAGCGAGTGCCGCCTTGGAAATTCCAAGGCATAGAACTGATTACATTGCGCGTTCTTTTAGGTGGCAAATAGATCCAACCAAGGCTCTCCCCACTGCCGAAAGAGGCCTCGCACCACGTCAGAGTTCAGACGCCATTCTTGATCCATCATGCACTGGCGGCTGAGATCGTCCATCTTGGCGTTCAGGGAACCTGCCAGGTGTTGAACCACCAGGGTGACGCCCTGGTTTTTCAGCCATGTCCAGAGACGCAGAGCCTCCTGACAAAGGGTCCACGACCCCACCCCGCCCTGTTTGTTGCAGTACCACATGGCGGTGGTGTTGTCCGTGAACACCTGCACTATACTTCCCTGGACAGAGGGAAGGAATGCCTTCAGTGCAAGCCGGATCGCCCGCAGCTCCAGAAGGTTGATGTGGAGCCGGGACTCCGCCGGAGACCAGAGGCCTCTGATCTCCCATGTGGCCACCCAACCCAGGAGGTACGTATCATTCACTACCACGTGCTACGGTTGGGGAAGGGAGAGAGATCTTCCGCTTACCCAATCACGGTTTGTGAGCCACCACTGCAACTGTCTCGCAGTGCTCTCCGAGATCTGGACGTAGCCGGACAGGTTGCCCTGATGCTGTGCCCACTGAAACTTCAGGTCCCATTGCAGAGCCCGTATCCGCCACCTGGCGTGATGCACCAGAAGGATGCAGGAGGCCATCAGCCCCAGGAGCCGCAGCGTCAACCTGACCGAGACTCCGGATAAAGGCTGAAAGACCGGAATCAGAGCCTGAATATCCCGAACCCGCTGTTCGGGGGGATAAACCAGAAACTGCGCTGAGTCCAGAATCTCTCTGATGAAGAGGAGCTTTTGAGAGGGACACAGGTGTGACTTCGGCACGTTGATGGAGAACCCCAGCGAATGCAGGAGGTCGGCCGTAGTCTGGAGGTGGGAGAAGACTGTTTGGGGCGAGCCCGCCTTCAACAACCAATAGTCGAGATAGGGGAAGACTGAAACTCCTAATCTGCGCAGATGAGTTGCGACCACAGCCATCACTTTCGTGAACACCTGTGGGGCGCTGGTAAGGCCGAAGGGGAGCACGGTAAACTGAAAGTGCTCGTGGCCTACCGTGAACCACAGGTAACGCCGGTGGGCCGGCAGGACGGGGATGTGAAAATACGCATCCTGCAAGTCCAATGCTACCATCCAGTCTTCTGGGTCCAGCGCGGAGATACCCCTTCGGGAGTCTAATCTGGCGCTCTATAAGAATATAAAATAAATAAAATAAATAAATAAACTAGGACCTTGAACTTCTCCTTCCGGAGGAAGCCGTTAACGCTCCTTAGATCCAAGATAGGACGTAGGCCCCCTTTGTCCTTCTTGGGTACCAGAAAATAGTGGAAATAACAACCAAGTCCTACTTCTGGCCCAGGAACGCGCTTGACAGCCCCCTTGGCCAGAGGGCCATAACTTCCTCCTGCAGAAGTTGCAAGTGATCCCCAGACATGCAGTGGTACTGCGGTGGCATGGCTGGAGGGGTCGCCTCGAAGGGGAGGGAGCAGCTCCTTCGGACGATTTGCAGCACCCACCTGTCTGATGTGATGGTGTGCCAGTGGAGGAGGTGATGGCGATCCATGCCCCCCACTGGTGTTGAGTGGGCCTGAAAGCTCGGACTAGGAGGATTTTGAGGCAGATGCTGCGAGGGTGGATGCGGACTGGCCTTGCCCGTGTCCCCATGCACTGCCACGGCGGTTACCACGTCCGCGATCGCGTTGAGGTGGATTCTGCGGCATGTGGCAAGCTGGACGTGAGGGGGCGCCTCTTCCTTGGCCACGAAAGGGACGAAAGGCGGAAATCTGCTGGCGTTGGCAGAGGCCCAAGGACTTGGCCGTAGCCCTGGAGTCCTTAAAACGTTCCAGTGCGCTATATGCCTTGTCACCAAAAAGGCGACGGCCATCAAAGGGCATGTCCATAAGGGATGCTTGGATATCGTAAAAGTTGGCGGACCTCAGCCAGGAGTAGCGGCGAACCGCCAATGTCGTTGCAATCGCCCTGCCTAGCGAGTCTGTGGTATCCAGTCCGCACCGAATGGAGTATTGTGCTGCATCCCTTCCCTCCATGAGGGCCTGGTTTAGCTTTGCCTGGACCTCCGCCGGGCAATGCGGCAGCACTTCCGCAACCGTATCCCACAGGGAGTGGGAATAGCGGGCCAAAAGGCAGGCGGTGTTGACAGACCGCAACCCCAAACCTAATGAGAACAGCTTCTTACCGAACTGGTCATACCTTTTGGATTCCCGATTCGGAGGGACGGTCAGGAATGCGGTCTGGGAAGTTGAGGCCTTGATCACCAGACTCTCAGGGGTGGGGTGAACGGACAGGAAACTGGAGTCGCCCGGAGCCGGGCGGTGGCGTCAGGCCATGTTCCGATCTACAGGGAGGCCTGTGGAGGGCTTGGACCAGGTGCCCAACAGAACGTCAGTGAGGGCCTCGTTGAATGGCAGGAGAGGCTCTGAGGATCTTGCCTGCGGTTTGAGGACCTCAGTGAGGAGGTTAGTCCTCACGGTCGCGACTGGGAGCTCAAAAGCTAAGGCCTTGGCTGCCCAAGTCAACACCACACTGTACGCAGCCCCCTCCTCCATAGCCACGGTAGGAGGAGAGACAAAAACAGTGTCCAGATCACTGGCATCCCCAAGTTCGTCCGACCAGTCCTAACTTGACTGACACTGCAGTGCCAGAGGGTCCTCAGACCCCTCCCAATCCCCCTCATCATCCATCTCCTGAAGGTCAGGAAGAAATGATGGAGCCGGATCGTCGGTGAAAGGCTCACCTATCGGCATCGAAGACGGCGCTGGGCGACGCCGTTCCGACGCCGGATCACGACCGGGGAGGGGATCGCCGTCGCCGCCGCCCGAAGACAGCACCGGGGGCGAAACCCTTGGTGACGGAGTGGAGGAGTTGTGAGCCGGCGTCGACCCTGATCCAGGCCTGGATCCGGAGGAGCCCTGCCGCGTCAGGACCGGCGCCGCAGGGGCCGAAGCCGCCGGCCCGCCTGGGCTCCCAGACGGGTCCGCATGGCCCGAAGGCGCCTCAACGGTACCCGACAGTGGGAAGCGTGACCTCATGGCCGCGAGGAAGGCGCTGATCTCCTCCGGCATCGCGATCAGCCCAGGGACCACCGGGTGCGAAGCCGCGTGGGTGGTGCCGCCCGAACCCTTGGCCGCGTCGCACGAGCGTCTGGGTGAATCAGAAGACCGATGTCGCTTCTTCGACTTCTTGTGCCTCGACTTACCTGAGGACTTAGAGCCCGACGAGTGGTGTCGACTCGCCGAGCTGTGATGACTGTGGCCCCGCGACCGGTCCCTCGACCTCCTCCTGGACCGGGACCTCGAGCGGCGCAGGGCCGACTGCCGGATCTCGAGCCGCTTACGGGACCGCTCCTGCCTAGCTTTCGACGTCAAGGCCCGGCAGTCGCGCACGACTTGTCATCATGGTCGGCTCGAGGCAATAAAGGCACAGACGGTGGGGGTCGGTAACCAACATCAGTCGGTTACAGTCATCACAGGGTTTGAACCCGGGCATCCCTATCGGCACCGGAGTCGATAAACGACTCGAGAAGATCCAAAACAGATCGAAAAAAGTTAGTAAAAAAGTGACTAAGGAGTACTGCTCTTCCCGGATCTGCGCTTGCTGGCTTGGAAAAAAGAAGGTTACAAAGAAAAAGGAGGACCCCACGCAGACTTGTAGGGGACTGGGGGGAAGAATGTTTTAAAAGAAAGAAGTCCCAAGAGAATGGACAAAGTAAGGGTATGTCCAATTTCAATAAGTATTCCTAGGGGTAAACCTATTATCTAAAGGACAGCATGCCATCAATTGGGCGGGAAAGGCAAAGGTACAATGTGGTGTGTTCAAGTTATAACAGTCTCTTAGCATTGGGCAATAATGAGTTATCATAAAATACTGCTGTATTAACTAATTAAAAAAGAGATGATCCCCACAATATATGTTTGGTAAAACTCTGTTTAGATTTATTTTGATACAAAATTACTTCATTCTTCATTTTCACAATTTTAAAAACAACATGTTATACATTTTATTAAAAATTACATTAAAAACACAAAGAATCAAAAAAGTCGACGCAGCGTTTCGGTTTTCTGCTAGTACACCTTCTTCAGGACTGATTCTGAATGGATTTGAAAAAACACAGAGTTACCATTCATTTTTTGGTGCAGTTTAAGAGTACATCTCACTATGTCCAACATCATATCACTATGTCCAACATCATATCACAATAGTGATTGCTCTTTCTTATTATCTTATTCTTAGGATACCTTATTCAAACAGTAGTTCATCTTTTTTACACTGTAATTGAACACCAACAATATGATATTCCAATTCTTCTAAGGTCTCATGTACATGTCATCCCTCCAACAGACATATTATTCATTGTCACTACACATTTCTACGCTTATAACAAAACAAAAGTTGTTTACCTTTCCCTTGGAATTGTTATCCAATGCTGTCAACCCCTCACTTAGACATATTAAGAACGTATTAATAATATTCTCATCAGCACGCATACCTTGTTCCAGATGGAGTTCTTATCTCTACTGGAAAAATGCTGTTTGTCAAAAAATCCTATGGGCTTTGGAATGATAGACCCGTCCCAGGATGCTGTGCTCAATTTGCAAGTTGTGATGTCACTGGGTGGAATAAACAATTCTTAATTCTTTATTTATTCTTAGAACCTTTGAAGATATTTTCATTTATCTTAAAAAGATTTTTGGGCAGGATATATCATCTTTACATACCTGCCTAGGTAGAGAAATATTGACAACGTTCCTTTATGTTGTCATGTGTCTATGTTACTCAATCACATCAAGTGTCTCTAAGGTATAAGAAACAAAATAAATGGAAACCTTAGTATTTTAGGTTACATATCTCTTATTCCCCTATTTATTTAAAATTTTACATTATATTTTGTACCTGTCTCTAGGGCATTGTCTTGCTGGATATTTGACTGCCAGGAGGAGCCACCGTTTTATTGATCGTAGCTGCCGTTAATTTACCTGGAGAATTACAATTTTATGTTTTAATATCAATTCTAGGCCTTCACTGTTGAAAACCTTATTTAATACTGGGTAATCACTCACCATTCAATCTAGGTAAAGGATATAGTTGCTAGAAACTCGCTTCCACTGCGATCCGTTTTCAATTGGGTCCGTTCTAAATTGAGCGCCAAAAGACAAAAAAGGGGGGTGGCCTCATCAATTTGTCATTTGCCTATGAAGATGTTATTATTCGCCATATGTGTCGCAATATTATAACTACTATTGGTATCCTCTATACTATGCTCTGATTCGGTTCTTGTAACAGTAAACATAACTCTATACTGCCATTTATAATGTGTTCTAAGGTTATTATTCCAGTCACCTTATTCCTTGTTACTTTAAAAGCATCTCAAGGTTTTAAATTATTATACCTTGTTGGCTCTTTAGTTATTGGGAGTAAAAAGCTATTATCCAAACCCTCGTTTCAATAGTGCTTAAAGATTTGTTCTTCGAGTATCGCGGGACATAGCTCTGATTTTAACTTACCAGCGGTCTTTACATCGGCCTCCCTGCTCCTTTACTCCCGGCAGCCCGTTCGTTATTCCTTCAGTCGGTGTGTTACAGAATGAAAAGAACGCCGACTACTGCTCTTCCGGGTTTTTAAGCATCCCATTTTCTAATTGGGCGCCCGTATACTGTCCTCTCATTGGTTTAAAATTGGCCAATCACCGCGGCGTTGCTATGGTGAACGGACGCATTTCGCCTTTTTTTTTTGTATTTTCTTCCTATTTGCTAATGGAATTTTGCCTGCTTGACCTCATTGGTGTTTAGTCAAAGCGCGTTACTACGGCATTTCAATGCCGTTTCCATTGCGCTATTGATTGCTAGTTCTGTGGAGACCGAGTCACGCATTTATATGGCATATCTATGGTATTATCTCGGAAATACTAGAGTTGGGTGATACGGGGTCAAGAATTATTTCGCGGCTAGAATGTTGATATATGGTTTACTTATTCTCAACTTCCGTTTTTCTAATAAAAAGTAACATGTTAACAGCTATGCTTGTAAGGGGCGTTTGTGTTGTAAGGAACCAGTCGGTCATATCATTTATTATTTGACCACCTGCACGCTCCCATGACTTAATGTTCCCCTTACAACCAGTTTGATTGTGTTTCTAGCGGTTTATTATTTAACCACCTGCGTGCTACCATGATTTAATATTCTCCTAAAAACCAGTTCTATTTCATTTATGGCGGTAACTGAGGCTCTGCGCTATTCCAACACACTCACTTGGTTTCATATT
Organism: Lissotriton vulgaris; assembly: GCF_964263255.1. Lineage (NCBI taxonomy): Eukaryota > Metazoa > Chordata > Amphibia > Caudata > Salamandridae > Lissotriton > Lissotriton vulgaris. Next base: position 1,749,402,442 of record NC_141691.1, read on the forward strand.
AAACCTACACCCGGTTCTACTCAGTTTCTGGGTGTATTTTAATATCTGTACTGTACTAACGGATATTGGTGATTTAAAATCTGTCTGACCCTATTTAATAATTTTTTCCCAATCTTCTCTTGAATTCAAACCACATCTTACACTGTTAAGGGTGGACATATACAATTGCTCCCTACTTTTCCTTTTATCATCTTGATTACCCCCTCTCATGCTGCCAGTTATTTTTTCAAAACCACACCATTTCATATCATCGATCACATGGCCAGCTATCCTCCAATGTTCAGTGAGGGGTGCTCCTGTTTTGTTTGTTCTCAGTGCTGATCGATGCTCATTCAATCGTAGCCCGATTTCCCTAGATGTCTCGCCTACATAAGATTTTTGGCAGGGGCATTGGATGAGATAGATTGCATTCTTTGTCCTACAGTTGATGAAACTTTTAATGTGTATTAGTTTGTCATTTACTATAATTTAATCACCTTTGATGATACTAGAGCAGTTTACACAACCCGTACAGGGATGTGTCCCCGTTGGTAAGGGGTTGCCATCTATAGTTGTCTGTAGATTCTTGGGCATTTCTCTATACGTGTGCACTGAGTGTCAGCTGAGGAGGTTTTTGAGCTTTATTGCAAATTAGCAGAGAGGTAACATTTTAAAAAATACCTCAGTATGAAATAAGAAAGAAAAATATAAGATTTCATAAATGGAAGGTATAAAAACATATAGTTTTTCTGAAGATCAATTCAACAAACTTATTAATGGTAGATCTCGTAATATCACCACAGTAAGATTAGATAAAACAGACGAGGAACAATGGGAGAAACTTTGGAATCTAAAGAAGAAAGTGATAAGAGCGGAACTACATGCGGAGTTCCTAGTGGAATATTGTAAAAATGGGATTATTCCCAAGGGCCTGCAGGTCACTAATGAACCGGGCATCTTTATAACAGATAAGAAATTTATAGACAAATGGACACTTTTGGCAAACCGGTGTAGTAGGGATTGGATCCTACTAATTATAGAAACAGCGAATGAATTTCTAGTCATTGAAAAGAAAGAAATAGAGGATTTGGAGAGCCAATTAAGAGATAGCACAACATTGGAAGATGCTAAAGCTAAGCTAGAAGAAATTCAAAATGACGTAGCAGGATACAATGAATATCTGATTAAGAAGAAAAGTAACAAATTGAAAAAAGACATAGAAAACTATAACCCCGAATTTGTTTACCCCTACCTACAGAAAGACTTTTATGAACGCCCCAAGGAACAATTCCAATCCCGCAGGCAGTGGCAAAATCAACCTAGAAACCAACCTAAGAGAAGGGTGAGGTTTTTCGATTCCTCATATACGAGTACAGACTCAGAGGGGGAATCAATAAATGATAAACAACAAAAAAATGGGGATTCCAATAAACAACAACAACCAACCTTGAAAGAAGGTCTTTCTTTTTTAGACAAACGCAATCAAATGTTCGGTCAAGAACGAGGGAGAGGGAGAGGTCGAAACCACTACAATCATCAGACACAATATACACAAGTCCAAAACCCTCAACGTCCTCGAACCAGGAGCCAGAAACAGTGGGACTAAACAATATTAAAAAAGCAGCTGTTATTAATTTATCAGACCATCAGTTAACTCCAATAGAGACTAAATTATTTGAAAAGGGCTTAGGATACGCGATATGTTCGCCTGTGGATCGATATGCCTTAGAGAGAGATTTACAGAATTTCTTCAGAAAAGTCAGACTCCAAATTTTCTTTGATGGTAAAGAGAAACCCCCAAGACAAAATAAGTCAGGTTTAAAAAACAAATCCACATGGACCCCTTCATTGAACATTGTACACAAGGATGTAGAAGCCTTTGAAAGATCTGTTGATAAAAGCGTAGATAATCTTTTAAAACAGAAAAACTGGGCACCCTTCAACCTGACGAAGGAAGAGAAAAAAGCATTAGAACTTCTTGAGCAGAATACTGCCTTGACAGTGAAGCCGGCAGACAAGGGGGGTAGCGTAGTACTCATGGACAGCCAAGACTATGATAATAGAATGTTCAAACTTTTAAACAATAGCGAACACTACAAAAAATCGAATAGGGAAGAATGGCATACCTTAAAGGGCGAAATAGAGAAAATGTTAAGACTGGTTAAAGATGACGATATTATATGTGAGGAAGAATTTGCATTCATGCTCAATACAGATCCTTTAATCCCGGCATTGTATGGTTTACCAAAGGTGCATAAGGACATCCTTGACCCCCCAATGAGGCCCATAGTATCTTGCATAGGGTCCCTCACTGAACCATTAAGCAAATATGTGGAGGTTTTCTTACAACCCCTAGTACAACAACAAAAATCCTATGTAAAAGATACGACATCTATGATTAAAAAAGTCGAGGGTTTGAGTTTCAATCCAGAGACACAGGTGTTAGTGACTTTGGACATCGAAGCACTGTACACCAAAATCCCCCAGGACAACACCATTGAGATTATGGAAGAGATTCTTAGAGATAACCAACAAGACCTAACAGACCATCAGACATTCATTATAGATTGTACCACCCTGATCCTTAAAAATAATATTTTTATATATAGGGACAACCTTTTCAGACAGATCAAGGGGACCAGCATGGGGGCCACATGTGCCCCCAGTCTGGCATGTTTATATGTGTCCAGATTTGAGGATAAACACATCTACAATACAACCGCCCCATTCTATGAAAACATCTCGGAATGGGGCCGTTATATAGATGATATATTTTTCATATGGACAGGAGAGATAGACACTCTTAATGAGTTCCTCCTTTGGCTTAATCTGGGAGATGTAAATTTGAAATTCACATCACACATTAGCAAACACTATGTGGAATTCCTTGATATTATTATTAAGCACATAGATGGCCATCTGACGGTGGAATTATATACGAAACCGTCGGATAGAAATAGTATGCTACACTATGACAGTAACCATCCAGCATCACAAAAGAATAATATCCCATTCGGACAATTTCTTCGACTTAGAAGGAACTGTACCTCGATACAGGATTATGAGACACACGCAACAAACCTGAAAACCAAATTCCTAGAGAGAGGCTACCCTAAAAGGATGGTAAGGCACGCCTATAAACGGGCTAAATATTTTAATAGAGAAAAATGTTTTAATCCAAAAAATGAGATTCAGAGCAGTCCTCAACCCATCATGTTTGTAACAAATTTCTCACAAGTGAGTTACAAAGTAAAGAATATTATAAATAGAAATTGGCATTTGATTTCAGACAAAACACAAGTGCCAATTCCAAAGCCTATATTTTCATATAGGAGAAATAGAACAATCAAAAACTCTCTAGTGCACACGTACAGAGAAATGCCCAAGAATCTACAGACAACTATAGATGGCAACCCCTTACCAACGGGGACACATCCCTGTACGGGCTGTGTAAACTGCTCCAGTATCATCAAAGGTGATAAAATTACAGTAAATGACAAACTAATACACATTAAAAGTTTCAACAACTGTAGGACAAAGAATGCAATCTATCTCATCCAATGCCCCTGCCAAAAATCTTATGTAGGCGAGACATCTAGGGAAATCAGGCTACGATTGAATGAGCATCGATCAGCACTGAGAACAAACAAAACAGGAGCACCCCTCACTGAACATTGGAGGATAGCTGGCCATGTGATCGATGATATGAAATGGTGTGGTTTAGAAAAAATAACTGGCAGCATGAGAGGGGGTAATCAAGATGATAAAAGGAAAAGAAGGGAGCAATTTTATATGTCCACCCTTAACAGTGTAAGATGTGGCTTGAATTCAAGAGAAGATTGGGAAAAAATTATTAAATAGGGTCAGACAGATTTTAAATCACCAATATCCGTTAGTACAGTACAGATATTAAAATACACCCAGAAACTGAGTAGAACCGGGTGTAGGTTTAATATGAAACCAAGTGAGTGTGTTGGAATAGCGCAGAGCCTCAGTTACCGCCATAAATGAAATAGAACTGGTTTTTAGGAGAGTATTAAATCATGGTAGCACGCAGGTGGTTAAATAATAAACCGCTAGAAACAAAATCAAACTGGTTGTAAGGGGAACATTAAGTCATGGGAGCGTGCAGGTGGTCAAATAATAAATGATATGACCGACTGGTTCCTTACAACACAAACGCCCCTTACAAGCATAGCTGTTAACATGTTACTTTTTATTAGAAAAACGGAAGTTGAGAATAAGTAAACCATATATCAACATTCTAGCCGCGAAATAATTCTTGACCCCGTATCACCCAACTCTAGTATTTCCGAGATAATACCATAGATATGCCATATAAATGCGTGACTCGGTCTCCACAGAACTAGCAATCAATAGCGCAATGAAAACGGCATTGAAATGCCATAGTAACGCGCTTTGACTAAACACCAATGAGGTCAAGCAGGCTAAATTCCATTAGCAAATAGGAAGAAAATACAAAGAAATGGCGAAATGCGTCCGTTCACCATAGCAACGCCGCGGTGATTGGCCAAATTTTAAACCAATGAGAGGACAGTATACGGGCGCCCAATTAGAAAATGGGATGCTTAAAAACCCGGAAGAGTTGTAGTCGGCGTTCTTTTCATTCTGAAACACACCGACTGAAGGAATAACGGACGGACTGCCGGGAGTAAAGGAGCAGGGAGGCCGATGTAAAGACCGCTGGTAAGTTAAAATCAGAGCTATGGCTCGAAGAACAAATCTTTAAGCACTATTGAAACGAGGGTTTGGATAATAGCTTTTTACTCCCAATAACTAAAGAGCCAACAAGGTATAATAATTTAAAACCTTGAGATGCTTTTAAAGTAACAAGGAATAAGGTGACTGGAATAATAACCTTAGAACACATTATAAATGGCAGTATAGAGTTATGTTTACTGTTAAAAGAACCGAATCAGAGCATAGTATAGAGGATACCAATAGTAGTTATAATATTGCGACACATATGGCGAATAATACCATCTTCATAGGCAAAGGACAAATTGATGAGGCCACCCCCCTTTTTTTGTCTTTTGGCGCTCAATTTAGAACGGACCCAATTGAAAACGGATCGCAGTGGAAGCGAGTTTCTAGCAACTATATCCTTTACCTAGATTGAATGGTGAGTGATTACCCAGTATTAAATAAGGTTTTGAACAGCGAAGGCCTAGAATTGATATTAAAACATAAAATTGTAATTCTCCAGGTAAATTAACGGCAGCTACGATCAATAAAACGGTGGCTCCTCCTGGCAGTCAAATATCCAGCAAGACAATGCCCTAGAGACAGGTACAAAATATAATGTAAAATTTTAAATAAATAGGGGAATAAGAGATATGTAACCTAAAATACTAAGGTTTCCATTTATTTTGTTTCTTATACCTTAGAGACACTTGATGTGATTGAGTAACATAGACACATGACAACATAAAGGAACGTTGTCAATATTTCTCTACCTAGGCAGGTATGTAAAGATGATATATCCTGCCCAAAAATCTTTTTAAGATAAATGAAAATATCTTCAAAGGTTCTAAGAATAAATAAAGAATTAAGAATTGTTTATTCCACCCAGTGACATCACAACTTGCAAATTGAGCACAGCATCCTGGGACGGGTCTATCATTCCAAAGCCCATAGGATTTTTTGACAAACAGCATTTTTCCAGTAGAGATAAGAACTCCATCTGGAACAAGGTATGCGTGCTGATGAGAATATTATTAATACGTTCCTAATATGTCTAAGTGAGGGGTTGACAGCATTGGATAACAATTCCAAGGGAAAGGTAAACAACTTTAGTTTTGTTATAAGTGTAGAAATGTGTAGTGACAATGAATAATATGTCTGTTGGAGGGATGACATGTACATGAGACCTTAGAAGAATTGGAATATCATATTGTTGGTGTTCAATTACAGTGTAAAAAGATGAACTACTGTTTGAATAAGGTATCCTAAGAATAAGATAATAAGAAAGAGCAATCACTATTGTGATATGATGTTGGACATAGTGATATGATGTTGGACATAGTGAGATGTACTCTTAAACTGCACCAAAAAATGAATGGTAACTCTGTGTTTTTTCAAATCCATTCAGAATCAGTCCTGAAGAAGGAGTACTAGCAGAAAACTGAAACGCCGCGTCGACTTTTTTGATTCTTTGTGTTTTTAATGTAATTTTTAATAAAATGTATAACATGTTGTTTTTAAAATTGTGAAAATGAAAAATGAAGTAATTTTGTATCAAAATAAATCTAAACAGAGTTTTACCAAACATATATTGTGGGGATCATCTCTTTTTTAATTAGTTAATACAGCAGTATTTTATGATAACTCATTATTGCCCAATGCTAAGAGACTGTTATAACTTGAACACACCACCTTGTACCTTTGCCTTTCCCGCCCAATTGATGGCATGCTGTCCTTTAGATAATAGGTTTACCCCTAGGAATACTTATTGAAATTGGACATACCCTTACTTTGTCCATTCTCTTGGGACTTCTTTCTTTTAAAACATTGGAAAAAAGAAGAACTGACGTCAGTGCGCGAGGGCGGCGTCTAAGTACTCCGACGACGTCATCCCGGCGACCACGACGCCGAACGCGGAGCCGCAGACGACGCCTACCGAAGCGCAGGGTTACTGCTACGCAAAACTTTCGGGATCCAGTTTGACTCCTGGGGATATTCTGAGGTAAGGAATCTAACACTAACCTGTTTCTTTCAGATAAATAGTATGTATGAATTAGGCACAGTCTGGAAAACACATTAAGGATCCTAGGTACCATTAGTGCATCCAGACAGTCGTCATCTTCAAGGGAACCCAACCAGTTCTCCCATTTTGTTCTGAGGTGGTCCAAAATGCCAGACGCGTCGACGATTAACTATCAGTAAATTTTGGTAACCCAATCCTTGTCCATTCTATCCATGAGGAGCTTGGCTTCCAGCGGGAGAGGGCCAATCTGAGAGACATGGGATTGAAGGGGGTATCGCAGTTGAAGGGACTTATAGAATTGTGTGTTTTAGAGTTCCTGAAAGGACTGCATGTGCGTCCCTTACAATACATCAGGCAGTTGCGAAACGATAAGGTCCCACTTCCCAAAGCCCTGCGATGCCGCTGCCTCGCGCAACCAGGTGCCATGATAGAGGGGTGTTTGCTGTGTTAGTGTTGTGTTCCACAGAGCATGGCGCAGGGCGGCACACAAAGCCAGGAGAGCCATTTTGTCGCCAAGGGAGCGCTGTGGGGGATCGGGGACCAATGGAGCATGGCCAGTATGTGGGAAAACCCTAACTTGGATAGTTCTAGGCGAGAACCAGAGTCCAACCAGCCCCTATTAAACCAGTTGTGCATAACCAGGAGGTGAGAGGCAAGATACAGATTGGTCATACCTAAGCCGCCATCATATGGGGCTCGTTGGCAGCGTTTAAGGGCAAGGCAAGCTCTAGAGCTGTGCCACAGAAAGGAGGCTGCAACCTTATCTAGGGCCCAGAACCATGTCCGTGGAACAGGGAGTGGGAGATTCTGAAAAAATATAAAGAAATGGTGGCAGGACCATTTTTTATAGGGCTATGCAACCCATTACATTCAAGGGAGGGACTGCCATTTAGTGAGGTCAGTTTGGCCTTTCGTGTCAGGGAACCAAGTTTCAGGGACCAGGTAAATTAAGGGTGAAGTGCCTCCCAGAAATGTAAAAATGAGATGGTGGATGTGGATATTGTCCTGCCAGGTGAAGCGTTGCGGATCGGGGCTAGGGGCAACAACACTTATTTTGAGTGGTTCACCCAGAGGCCGCCCCAAAATATTGAAGGAGCTGAAGACAATGAGAACCTCTAATCGCAGGGTCTGCAAGATAAAGGAGTACAGTATAGGCATACAGGGCTATGCGATCCTCATTATCCCAACTCCACCTCCACCCATGAAGTTGAGCATTGTTACATATAAGTTGGGCCAGCGGTTCGATCATAAGCGTAAAGAGTGTGGACAGGGGGACACCCTTTCTAGTTCCCCTTCTAATGGGGAAAGCAGTGGGGAGAACACAGTTGATCTGCCCTCGCGCTGTGTGGAGGGAATATAAGGCTTGGACAAGTCCACAAAAACAGGGCCAGATCTCGGCATGCACCAATATTAGTCGCAGATACTCCCAGTCCACCATATCAAAAGCCTTTTCATAGTAGCTAAATAGTAAGGCTTAGTCGGGTGGAAGGAGACATTGGTGGGCCAGGGCCATATGTAGGCGCCGCAGGCAATGTCTTTTGCCGAGGACCAGCATAAAGCCACATTGGTCCAGGTGTATTAAGGTGTGAATGACGGGCAGACAGGGGTCAGGCAGTGGTGCTGATCCTGCTAGACCTGTCTACTGCCTTTGATACGGTCAACCATGAGATCCTGCTAAGAAGATTAAGCGAGGCGGGGGTGAGGGGCTGTGCCTTACGAGGGTTTCAATCTTTTCTACAGGACAGACAGCAGGCGGTGTCCCTCCCTACCTTTCAATCTGCCTTCTCCAATGTATAGCATGGTGTGCCACAGGGTTCGGCAATTAGCCCGATTCTATTTAATATTTATCTGAAACCCCTGATTGCGGTCATCAAAGCATACAATATTGACATCGAAAATTATGCTGATGACACGCAGTTGATTCTCTCCTTTGAGGGAGAAGAGTCGACGTCAGTGGAAGTGTTTCACAATTGCCTGCGGAACACGGCCTCTTAACTAAAGGACAACTCACTACAATTTAATGCTGAGGTGATTTTCTGTTCAGAGAACAGGATTCCTCATGCCCTGCCCAGCAACTTCTGTCCCTCTGATGCTTCGACCGCAGTCCGGCCTGTTAAACGGTCCGTAACCTAGGCATTATGTTTGATAACAAACTTACTATGGAAGCCCAAGTTACAAAAACAGCGGCTTGTTGTTTTACGATTATCAGATCTCTGCAGAAAATCTTTCCTTTGCTGCCCCCTCAGGCGCGTGCGCTAGTGGCAAGTAGCACGATTCTTAGTAGGCTAGACTATTGTAATGCCCTGCTGCTTGACTCTCCGAAGTTCCTTTTGGACAGACTACAGAGGATCCAGTCAGAGGTGGCCAAGTTAGTTCTAGGGCTGCCCAGAAGGTCCTCTTCATCCATGGCGTTGGAGGAATTTTTTACTGGCTCGCTCTAAGACAGAGAGTTCAGTTCAAGTCTCTCTGCCTTGTTTTTAAAGCCCTTCATGGGCTGGGTCCTGCGCTTATCTGGAAAAAATTTGAATGGTATGTCCCTATAAGAAGGCTCCGCTCCTCATCAGCGAGACTGGTGAAGGTACAGAGGTTTAGGAAAGTCAGGTCAGGTGGTAGATCTTTTGGTGTGGCAGCGGCCAAACTTTGGAACAAACTCCTGTGGGAGATTAGACAAATTAGGGAGCTTCTCCCGTTTAGGTGTTTGAAAACCTGGTTGTTCCCCAAGATATAGTTCGCCTGCCATGCTTCCGACAAACTCTTTTCCTGTACTCTGAGTTGCTTTAGCGCCAGGATGCCTGCAAGGTGATAGCGCGCTTTATAAGTTAAATAAATAAATAAGTGACCTGCTTGAGACGAGTAGTGTTGCAAAGATTTTGACCTCACCACTGATGAGAGATCTTGGACAATAATCAGCACACGCCCCTGAAGAAAGCTACGTCTCAAGGATCATCAAAATCGTGGCGGTGTCTACCTCCAGGGGAAAAGGCCATTCTTTTGTGAGACTTCCTCAAAAAAGGCCAAAATTGGAGGATTCAGCAGGTCCTGGAATGTAGTATAATACTCTGCATGGAGTCCGTTGGGGCCAGGAGTTTTCCTGGGGGATATCACAGATATGGCTGTTTCTATCTCTTCAGCCGTGAAACGGAACAAGCGGGGAAGGGGTATGTTGTTACTGAATTGGGAGGGAGAGTCAGGGTTTACTCAGGAGAACGCTGCATACGGGCGGCGATAATAGTGGGCAAATGTTTGCACTATCTCTGGGAGAGTACGGCATTCGTTACTGTGTTCATCAGTAATTTCAAGCACAATGCTGTTTGCCTGTTGAAGAGACACTAACCAGTGTAGTAGCTTCCCGTTTTTATCTTCCCACCCAAAGGGTCTGGCCATTATGGGTCACCATAGATGTTTGGCGGCCTCCAGGGATTGGAGACAAATTTCCTCGTATAAGAAGCCCAGCCTTTGGGAAACTTTACTGTGCATGTCTGCTGCGAGGCTACCCTCTAGGCGTCGGGCAAGTGCTTACAACTGGGTAGTGTGGAGGGAGCAGGCACATTCACGCACACAGATTCATCCTCGGGCATAACCTTTCATGGTCGCGCTACTGACTGCCCAGAGGGTGCCAAAAGCTAGGACTAAGAACTCAGTGTGGAAATATGCCTGTAGTTCGGTTCCAAGGGCCTGGATGTAGGCTTGTCCTGAAGATACCATGCGTTGAGCTCCACATGGGATGTGGGCGGCTCTACGTGAGCCTTCATGGAGGAGAGGAGTGTGGCAGATATGCCTTTGGGGAGAATCTGAGCATAAGAGATGGAGCGACAGGCAAGGGCAGGCATGAAGACTAGGTCTATGTGCGAGTGGGTGTGATGCACAGCTGATGTATATGTGAATTGCGGATGCCAAGGATGCCACAACTTCCATGATTCACATAAGCCAAGGGCGGTGGTCCAGTCAGTGAGGTGATAAGCCCCAGTGTGTCTGGATTCAGAGGAGGGCCAGTAGTATTGGCCTCCAGTACAGAAACTGCATTATAATCACTGCCTATCATGGTTAATCCCTGTGGAAAGTCTAGAAGGATCTTGGAAAGGTCATGGAGAAAGGTGATGAGAGTCGCTGGGGATGCATAAACATTGACCGGGTTGATTGTTTGGCCCTCAAGCCTTGCAGTCAGTGCAAGAAACTGCCTTGGGGGACCTTAATGTCACAGGAGACAGACATGGGAAAGGAGCAACGTATTAACAACGCCACTCTTCTGGGCCCACGGGTGTATCCTGAGTGAAAGAACCTGTTGTAGCCTCTGCGAGACAAAAATGGGCAGTGATTACCCGTAAGGTGGGTCTCTTGGAGCAGTAGGATCTCAGAGAGGTGTGCGAAGTTCAGGACAGCGGTGCGTTTCACATGGTCCAGGAGACCATTTACCTTCCAGGACAGAATCACAAAGTACGTCATAACAGAGGTATAAGAGTGTGTGTTACAGCAGCGTGGGAGGGTAAAGCACTCCATCGTGCCAGGAGGCCTAAATGTGTGCCTGTATTGCATGACAGGAAGCCACGTCTCGGGTCATGGTGCATGAGAGACGTTGTTAATATGTGTGCGTGCAAAGGAAATGAAACCGGTATACAAATTAATACTATCAACAGAATTAACATTATACTGAATCCCCACCCCACAAAACCCCATACTTCCACCCCAGAAGCATCTGTCACCCTGAAAAAGAAAACTGAAATAAAAAATAGACTGTAAAAGAGGAATGGAGTGCTGGATCCCTCCTTAATCTAGGATAAGTGACGACCATCAGAGCTAAAGCATCAAGTTTCAAGTGTAAATACTTTGGTCCCCTAAAAAGAACGAAAGAAATTAGTAGTGCAAGAGTCATAGAGTGAGACTCTGAGAGAGGTCAGTGTCTGTAAGGTGCTCAGTGTGGAGCGCCAATGCCTTGTCCAGTTGATCTTCACCATCCGTTTGGTGTTCTGCCACTTCACCGGTCTGTAGACAGTTTTAATGAGGACTAAGACTGACCCCTTGCTTGAGGGGATGATGAGGGGAAGTTGGGGTGAATGTTGTGACATCTTTTCCAAGAGCGAGTACGGTATCATTGTGGTTTGGGCACCAGTACTGTCCCAGCGGGTTCAGTAGAGTTTGACCCCCTCAGTAGGTCCCCAACCTGAGCACAGAGTGAGCACTCCTCTGTGAGCCAGAGCCAAGTCGACTCAGGAGTATTGAAAAAATTGGACTTATTGGCGTAGAGGACTCTGAGTCTGGCAGGAAATAAAAAGCGGTATTGAAGACCAAGTGCCCTGATTTTCTGCTTAACTTCTAGGTATGAACAGCGCTGCTGCTGAACCTCCTGAGTGTAATCGGGAAAGAGGAGAACCTTGGCGTCCCCACAGCGGAGTTCTGGGCGGGAGCGGGCCTCTTGAAGGCTTGCATCTCTATCCCTAAAATTAAGGATGCGAGTAATCACCGGTCTGGGAGATGAGCCTGAAGGCGGCTTGGGGGTCAGTGCCCTGTGTGCTCTCTCTATTGCGAACCAGGAGGATACTTTGTCTGAAGGCATCCAGGATTTGATCCAAGTTTCAAGATATTTGGTGACTTGCTGTGGTTCGCTGCCTTCAGGTATGCCGATCACACGTACGTTATTGCCCCATGAGCGATTCTCAGCATCTTCAGCGTGGCGGTGCAGTTCCATCGTGTGCGTATGAGGGCTGGTTACTCGAGTTTTTAAAGAAGTGACTTTGTCCTACACTGTGGACATGCGGGTCTCCACTTCAGTGATCCTGGCCATGACATTTCGGAGGTCTTGACGAAGTAGGGCAATGTCCACCTGCTCCTCTCCGATCTTGGCTTCCACAGGAGCCTGGGAGGACTGAATTTCTTGAAGGAGCATGGCTAGGTCTCCATCCGATGAAAGTGACATTTCCGCACCGGCTATCCATTTTGGTGTATTGGTCCATACGAGTCTGGGAGGTTGCTGGGCAGACAAGTTTGCTTTAGCCCATGTTGGTGGGGCTGTGTCGCAGCACAGCACTCCCCCATTGGAGAGTCAGCCCACTTAGCAAAGCTCCATAGCAGCAGGAGCAGCTGACCTCTAGGGGCCAGAACGCCTCCCCTTGGCCAAGGGGCTGAGCCTTGTCAGGGAATTAGTGGGCCAACAAATGTATTTGGACACAGCCAAGGAGAGTCATATAAGGCCTCCCCCAAGTTAAGGTAAGTCAAAAGAAGAGTGGTGGAAGCAGGGCCCGTCCACAGCCACCAGACCAGAGGTTAAAGTCCTGAAAGGAGGTGCTGTGCATCAGCAACAGGTTATCGGGAGGAGGTCCCTGAGTCACCACAAGCATGGGGAAGGGGGTCAGAGGCTGCTGATTACCTCACCGGGTACACAGCGCAGGTCTCTGAGGGCGAAGATTGCTGGGCAAAGGATCCACGTGCTGTTAAGGGGGGGGCTAGCTCGCCCCTTTTGTGTTAAGATGTAGAAGATGTAACACATGCTATAGGGGTCAGCAGGTATATGTGGGAGCCTTTGCTAGGAGGTCACCTTGGTTTCAAGGTTCAGACACACAAGTCTATGCACGTACCAATGGATCTGAGGACAGGCCAGGGTCTTGTAGGTTAATTGTGGTCCAAGCATCCGCTCACCGTCGTTGATGACGCCCACACGCCTCCAGGGCTGTGATGCAGTAGGCTTGTAGAAGGGTAGGAGGCCCAATCAAGGGCCATGGAGGCCTCAAGGCCCAGGCCGGGGCCCCCACAGATGCCTGGGTGGCTGCCCACTCTCTCAGGTTTGGGGCAATAATTTTGGGCAGGCAGAGTGCGATATGGCTGGGCGGGCCATGCCCTTCCGGAGTAGGAGGTGGACCCGGCCGCCCGAGAATCAGGCCTACATCACATGCAGCCGGGACGGCCGCTGTCATTCAGGGCTTCAGGGAGCAGAGAGCTGAGTCAGTCTTCCAGCCAGATGGCACAGGTCCATGATGCAGCATTAATGAAAGTGCACAGATATCGAGGGGCCCAAGCCGTTATGCCCCACAGAGGCCTTCAGGATATCCCCTAGATCTAGGTCAGGAGGCGCATCGCAGTCCAGGCAGCTCTTTATTGTGGGCAGGGGATCCATAGCAGAGCCTGGGTGGACCAAGATGGAGCCCGGCGGCCCTTCAAGTATGGTCCCTGCAGTCTTGTTGAGGGTAGAGCAGGTCACAGAACCACAACCATGGCATCCGCAGCGCCCTCGCCCAAGACCTGGGAAGTCATAAACAGGCAGGGAGCAGTCCTGGGGAGCCTACAGTAGTCAGGGGCACCCCAGGGGCTGCTCCGGTCCAATGTGGTAACAGGAGCTTCTCACACAAGTCCCTTCAGGAACAAGTGGGATCAGTACCATCATCCCCGCAATAGGTCGGGCAGGCCACAAAACCGCTGTCATAGCACGGGCAGGCTCCTCGGTCCCAGACGCAGGAGCGCGCAGGGCAGCGAGCAGTCCCACGAGGGTGGCAGCAGCTGGAGTCGCTTTGGGGCCAGCAATGGTGCAATGCAACACCCTCCTGGGTACCATAGTGAGGGGGCCTCTATGCGATGCCGGCCGTCGTGTATGGGGAGGTTAGGAAACTCTCACGATCAGCAGGCAAATGGGACAGCCGCACCTCTCTGCAGGCCGATCTCACAGGTGAGAGGTCTGGGGGCAGCGAGAGGAAGTTTTTGGAGTAGAAGTGGCATCTCAATGGCAATGGTTGGAAGCAGATGACGAAGGGGTCAGAGCACGGCCGCATCTTGACGCTCCTAGTTTTTTATAAACTGTTTTACTGGCAAGATGTTTTTAATACCATATAAATAGTTCTACATACCCCTAAAAATACTCCCCTCCTCCACAGACATGCATGCTATGCATTAAAACAAACCATAATGCATGGTAGGGTTCATTCAATCTGTAAGCTGGGTAAATTTGACTATATTTCAGAAGCCGGGAGAGCCCTGCATAGTTGACCAAGAATTAGTTTAGGCCGGCTGGTGTCTGAGATGGGTTTCAAGACAAGGACAGAGGGGGTTATCAACACGTTGCAGTCCAAAGGGCAGAGACACTTCGTGAATCGTGCAGCCTGTGTAAAGGCAACAAAAAATGGAGTTGAATGTAAAATTAAAGAACCTCAGACCCTCCTTTTGCCATTACACAGGCAAATCCTAATTAATTGCTAGGCGAGCATTTTCCATTCTAAACATTTCATTAAAGGTATGAGCAGGAATACAAAGAGAACAGGGCATTGGGTCATAATTAACATATAGACAACAGGAGAAAGTAATTACCACTATTACAAACAAATTATTTTTCTCAACCCTAAGCAAAAGCAAATCCTAACATTATCTAGTAACATTTTAGGGCTCCTATGTATTTCTGTAACTTATTATATTTTCAGGTGAAACAGTGGCGATCCTTATCAATGCTCTGAGGTGAAAAGGGGATACTTTTCCACAGAGAATGGACTTTATTCTGCTTTTACTAAACAGAATACTACTTTAAAACAATGCCAACAAAACAATAAGAATCAGTCTCCTAACACCCATTTTATGCAATCGCACGGAAACCACTTGTGCAACCACAACTATGCCCAGAGTCCGTTCGAAGCCTCTCTGGCAGGCTTCTATTGTCCATCAAATCTGCTCCCATTCTTTTCACATTGGGCCTCTTGATTCAGGTCTTCCATAAAAATAGTGTTCCTCAGTATCCGTTGGAGTGCCCTCCTGGCAAACACTCACAGCTCACTTGAAAGTCTCAATGCCTCAATGCAGTACACCAGTGTCTCTCCTCTGCGGCAGACACTACAGATATTGTGCTCTTCATTGGTCATGGGCACAGATCATCTCGTGCAGACCCGGGTGTACATTCTCAGGCTCCAACACTCATTATTCAGTGTCAGAGGACGCTCAGGCTGCTCTTTCATGGGCACCAGAATGTAGTGCCTTTTGCCAATCTTGGATCCTCCGGTGCACTGCACTTCCGTTGGAGCAAAGGAAAAGGGGGGAGTGTGTGGCCAAAATTCAGGCCAAGAGGCTCCAGGGACTGCACACTGTCAGAGGTTACCAGCACATGACAGGTGGAAAACTGAAGCCTCAAAACAACAGGAATCCTTCTCTTTCGCTCTTTTGCACTGAAATTCTGGTTCTGTGATGTTCAATGCCGTCTGATGGAGCTAGTGCGATGCTTTAAACAGTTAATTGCATAACAAGGGACTGCAAGCAGGTGGCCTGCAATCTTCAAAGGAGTGGCCATACGCCATGGGACAAATCTGGTCTAGAATAAACTGTCATTCTCAAAGGCAATACAAAGACAAAGGCAGTAGGCAAAACAGTGCTTCTAGGCTCTTCAATTGGGTTTACGTGTGAGAGCATATCCTCCACCATCTAAGGGTAGATAGCGACATGGGAATTCTATCTGAATGGATGTCCTCACACATAGTGGCATCGTCTAATGGGGTAAACACATTTTTTCTCTCAATGATTACATATAGGTGTTCCTAAATTCCTTATCTATAACATCTCAAAAGAGAATTTGCATAATACAGATTATCAGGGACATGTAGATACCTCCCTTTTAATAACTGTGCATCAGGTGCACTATGCAATACACAAGCTAATGATCAAATGTGGAAACAAAAGACAAGAACTAGAGAGTCCTGGTATTTCCATGATTTGGAACACATCTGATCCCACCAAAAATTAAAGCAGCAGGAACAAAAGGGTAACAATCCAAATTAAAATAGTCATTAAAAATTTGTCATGTTCAAAAAAATAAATGTAAGGTATCTCCTATTGAGGTAAAAAAAACTTGTCTTACTATAGTATTAAGTCAGTTAACCAGCCCATCACTACCCTGACAGTCAGACTGGAAAACCTCGAAGTACGCCTAAAGGAAATACTTAAAAACCAGTCTGGTCATACAAAGGGAATTATACATAATATGGGGGTCTCTGGTACATTACTGCAGTCTGGAAGTGTGAACCTGAACAATACACCAATAATAATAAATGGGCTGACTGGTGAAAAGAATATGGAAAATAGAAATGGAACTAGGACACAGCTAGGACACAGCTAAAATCCCCAATAACTAGGCACGATGCGACATCGGTCAGGGGAGAAGCGACAAAAGAAAAATCTATAGGAAGAACAAGAAATTACTTGGGTGATAGTCAAGCATGTGACACAATACCAAGAGTATGGGTGATACACAAAAATCAAAATAGTTCACAAAGGTTAGCTCTACCGCTGGCCATATACGGTAACCTCAGCTAATGTTCCAGTACCTTCTTCAGGGAAAAATGAAACCTGTTTTCCTTTTAAGGAACAAAGCCATATACTACTTAGGAAGCAGAACAAAACTGACTAATGTAATATAGAAATTAAGTCACCATGTACAAGAGTCACAGATCTATAATTTTATCCTTACGTCCAATCAGGATACATAAATCTAGGGCTGCCTGTTCCTTAAGGGAAGGGAGCAGTAACGTGACTAACAGCAGTTGACACACTTTGATCCTGTATATCTCTTTTATTTTTATTTAACACTTATTTATAGCCAAATTGACATACACTGGTGAAGTGTTGTCTGTCTTGTTCACAGATATGAAAATATCATATCTGTGAAATTTAGCAAATCAACCCAACTGTTGTGCAGCGATATGCATCGTCATGAAAAATCCCTTCACAACACAGGGGAACTTGTAATAGTATCAGAGGCAACAACATAAAGCAAAAACATGCATGAAATAAAATAAAAAACGCACAAAACGCACATGTCAAGCCGCAATGGTACTCATTTCAGCAACCTTAAATGGATGAACGTCTCAATAGGTCCAGCTAAAGTTAAAACCTTCAACCCTGATATTAAACTCAAACCTCTGCACTGGGCACATTGGCTCACTGAGCCATTTAAAAGCAAACCCCAAATGGGAACAACCTGTAAATTTGTATTATACCTAAATGTATGCATTTACTGAAGCCTAAGGCACTTTAAAGCTATTATAAATGGCAAGAAAACTGTTTGAATGGTCTATTTCACCCAAATTCAACTTTGATTTTAGGGGCACTTAAAAATAAATATCCTATAATTGTGTTACATATTAATCATCCTCAGAATGTTCTTTACAAATTGCAGAGATTGGACATTAGACATATCTCATGCAAATCCTTAGAAAGATGAGTTTTTTACGCCTGCGCTAAGTAAAATTCCATATGCTAATGTCCTCATTATGCAGGACAGCACAATTTAAATTAAATTATAATGCTAGGAGGTCACAGTATGAGCATTAAGCTTCATGAATAGTAAAAAACTAATTTTGTAGAACTTATTTTTAATAATTATTTTTCATAGTTAATAATTATTTTTAATAAACCCAATAATTTTTGATTATTCCACATATAAAAGCAAGCTGCATCCCTTGCCTATCATTTTTAGACGCATTCATTTATAAGCCTAAGCACAGAAGCCTAACTTGAAACATGACAAAATTTGGCGCCACATTTTTTCTTTCTAAAAAGGACAATTTTTATTTAGCGACAGGACCAAGAATATGCTTACAAAAATGCTTAAAGGGAGGAAAACCCTTAATTGAAATGTCTTCCTGTAATACAAAATAATGAACCTTAGTTTTGGAACCTTTTGAAAACAACATTCTGAAATGCAAAGATTCACCCGTGTTTAACTGAGGGCAAAGTCCTGGCTGAGTAAATACTCCTGTTTATTTAGCTTGTCTCTCAGGGTTGTAACATGAGCACGGTGGCAGTCTTTTTCAAACTAAGACACATCAATGCTAGTTCTATAATATGCGTCTGAGTTCAGCAAAGATTTACTTCAGCTGAAGTGTTTGCCTGGTAATATCTAATACAATGTAAGTAAGTAAAAAATGCTATAAGTTTGTTTTTCTACAAAAACACACAATTCGTTTTTGGGGGCCTTTTTATTCCTAGTGAATGTGAATGTTTAATTTTATTTTTTTTAAGCATTTAGACATTTTGCTTAATAGACTGAAAACATAAAAAAAAACACAAACACACATTTGAGCTAATTTCAGACAAACAGTAAGGGGTCAAAACACTCAGGACACACAATACGGCACGCTTTAGCCATGCATTTCGTGAATAGCGCCATCGCTATTCACTTACAGAAGTTGCACTAATGGGAAAGCCACATAGACATTTAAACACACATTTAACCCACAAATCAATACTCAGGACAAAAACAAAGGACAGCCCACAGACTGTACTTGAACCAAACCATTTGCAAATACTAGTTGTAAGTCATATTTACAAGAAACGCTTCAAATAGTGTTCCAAAAGACTGCAAAAACAGCCCAACAGACTGATGTATGTCCAAGAAGCGAAAATACACTCGATTCACTAGCTTTGGCTAGCAGAACACCAAAAAAAATAGTTAGGCATATCTTCATTCATAAAATTGCGCAGAACAAAGGATCCTTGTTTGTATTTTTTGTCGTATTTTAATTCCCTGGGGATACAAAATCACCAAGGAAGAAATATGTTTATAAATCTAAACCTATTTAGATATTCCCTCTAGGGGAGCCGGCTAATTTACTTCACATCACACTATGGTACCTTTCAAAAAAAGCAACACATTCTTCGATGTGCGCTTGAAAACAGGCATGCCAAAAATACTTGCAGAATATGCAAATATTATAATCAAAGTAGTGCTTAAGGAACTTTTCGTACGTACACCGTTCAACAAAACCAGATAGAGAAAAATCTCCTCATTACCTGCCTACACAAATTGCAATTTGCATATCCAAAATCCAAACATATCTAAAGTTGGCCAACACAAATTCCAAAATTCCAAAGCTACAGTAAGCATTACTCTTACCAATGAAAAGGTTATCCAAATTCTAACTGTCAAGTTCTACATGACCTAATGGTCTTTTTTAGAATACTCACGCCAAAAAGGTTCTCAGTCAGGACTGACATCATGTGGAGGATCAAAATCAGGAAGATCAGAAATATACTGGGCTGCAGAGACAAAGAATCTCCAGAATCCCTGTGCACAGAGTACCTTCTGAGTAGAATCCTGTCATGTCCTCCGCAGTAGATTTCAGTCTCCTGACTAGATCACTCCCCCAGATAGTCACTTCTCTGATGAAGCCCACGTTGGCCGCGCCATTTCAAGAAATAAAATCTTCATTCTCAGGGGTCTCACTGACCTCCCTCAAGTTAAGGTAAGTCAAAGGAGGAGTGGTGGCAGCAGGGCCCGTCCACAGCCACCACACCAGAGGTTAAAGTCCTGAAAGGAGGTGCTGTGCATCAGCAACAGGTTGTCGGGAGGAGGTCCCTGAGTCACCACAAGCATGGGGAAGGGGGTCAAAGGCTGCTGATTACCTCACCGGGTACACTCATCTAGCCTTCAGACGAGAACTAAAAGCTTTTATATTCTGTTGAGCTCTTACTTTCTATCTTCCAGCTTATTCCTCACTTTCCTCAGCACTAGGAGATCCTTGTAGTGTTAATTGGTTTTATAAGTAAAATAATAATGAGAATTATGATCATAATAATAATTGGGACCCAAAGCCCAACCACTTAGTATCCCCAATGTGGACAGAGGCTATTTCTTAATAGGTTGATTTAATATTAGGTCACGGCTGGTGCAATTCATTGTGTATCTCACCAGGAACCTGAAAAAATAAAATATTTATTCTCAGGGGTCTCACTGATACTAAGAAGAATCTGACACAGAAGCTGGAATATAAAGAGAACATTTATATTAAACTCAAATGAGTGAGACTTTGTCACACAGAAGCCTTAGCAACTGAATGAGGCAGTCTGAGGAGTACAGAAAACAGAGGGCGAAGATTGCTGGGCAAAGGATCCACGTGCTGTTAAGGGGGGGCTTGCTCGCCCCTTTTGTGTTAGGATGTAGAAGATGTAACACATGAAATGGGGGTCAGCAGGTATATGTGGGAGCCTTTGCTAGGAGGTCACCTTGGTTTCAATGTTCAGACACACAAGTCTATGCACGTACCAATGGATCTGAGGACAGGCCAGGGTCTTGTAGGTTAATTATGGTCCAAGCATCCGCTCACCGTCGTTGATGACGCTCACACGCCTCCAGAGCTGTGATGCAGTAGGCTTGTAGAAGGGTAGGAGGCCCAATCAAGGGCCATGGAGGCCTCAAGGCCCAGGCCGGGGCCCCCACAGATGCCTGGGTGGCTGCCCACTCTCTCAGGTTTGGGGCAAAAATGTTGGGCAGGCAGAGTGCGATATGGCTGGGCGGGCCATGCCCTTCCGGATTAGGAGGTGGGCCCGGCCGCCCGAGAATCAGGCATACATCACATGCAGCCGGGACGGCCGCTGTCATTCATGGCTTCAGGGAGCAGAGAGCTGAGTCGGTGTTCCAGCCAGATGGCACAGGTCCATGATGCAGCATTAATGAAAGTGCACAGATATCGAGGGGACCAAGCCGTGATGCCCCACAGAGGCCTTCAGGAAATCCCCTGGATCTAGGTCAGGAGGCGCATCGCAGTCCAGGCAGCTCTTTATTGTGGGCAGGGGATCCATAGCAGAGCCTGGGTGGACCAAGATGGAGCCCGGCGGCCCTTCAAGTATGGTCCCTGCAGTCTTGTTGAGGGTAGAGCAGGTCACAGAACCACAACCATGGCATCCGCAGCACCCTCACCCAAGACCTGGGAAGTCATAAACAGGCAGGGATCAGTCCTGGGGAGCCTACAGTAGTCAGAGGCACCCCAGTGGGCTGCTCCGGTCCAATGTGGTAACAGGAGCCTCTCACACAAGTCCCTTCAGGAACAAGTGGGATCAGTACCATCATCCCCGCAATAGGTCGGGCAGGCCACAAAACCGCTGTCATAGCACGGGCAGGCTCCCCGGTCCCAGACGCAGGAGCGCGCAGGGCAGCGAGCAGTCCCACGAGGGTGGCAGCAGCTGGAGTCGCTTTGGGGCCAGCTATGGTGCAATGCAACACCCTCCAGGGTACCATAGTGAGGGGGCCTTTATGCGATGCCGGCCGTCGTGTACGGGGAGGTTAGGAAACTCTCACGATCAGCAGGCAAATGGGACAGCCGCACCTCTCTGCATGCCTATCTCACAGGTGAGAGGTCTGGGGGCAGCGTGAGGCAGGTTTTGGAGTAGAAGTGGCATCTCAATTGCAATAGTTGGAAGCAGATGACGAAGGGGTCCAGAGCACTCAGAGTGCGGCCTCATCTTGACGCTCCCAGTTTTTTATAAACTGTTTTACTGGCAAGATGTTTTTAATACCATATGAATAGTTCTACATACCCTTAAAAAATACTCACCTCCTCCACAGACATGCATGCTATGCATTAAAACAAACCATAATGCATGGTAGGGTTCATTCAATCTGTAAGCTGGGTAAATTTGACTATATTTCAGAAGCCGGGAGAGCCCTGCATAATTGACCAGTTGAGCAAAAAGTGCATTTTATGGCTCTTAGCCTTACTCACAAGAGCGACGGGCTTAGGAAGGTCTGATCTAAACATTTTTCTGGTGCCTAACACTGCAATGGTTCCTTACTGACAAATTTCGTCCTGTTTTAATGAGTCTCATATGAAGAAAATGCTCCTTGGTGTGCTCTGCTTTTGCCAACTGATGACCAAATTATGGAAGGCTCTTCTATTGAGATCAGGCTTTTGGACACTCATCTAGCCTTCAGACGAGAACTAAAACCTTTTATATTTTGTTGAGCTCTTACTTTCTATCTTCCAGCTTATTCCTCACTTTCCTCAGCACTAGGAGATCCTTGTAGTGTTAATTGGTTTTATAAGTAAAATAATAATGAGAATTATGATCATAATAATAATTGGGACCCAAAGCCCAACCACTTAGTATCCCCAATGTGGACAGAGGCTATTTCTTAATAGGTTGATTTAATATTAGGTCACGGCTGGTGCAATTCATTGTGTATCTCACCAGGAACCTGAAGAAATAAAATATTTATTCTCAGGGGTCTCACTGATACTAAGAAGAATCTGACACAGAAGCTGGAATATAAAGAGAACATTTTTATTAAACTCAAATGAGTGAGACTTTGTCACACAGAAGCCTTAGCAACTGAATGAGGCAGTCTGAGGAGTACAGAAAACAGAGGCATTAGGGTTACAAACTCAGCATAAAAGTAAGTGGCAGTCCTAGCTTTTGCAAGCATGCAAAATGCCTAACATGGACATGCAAGATCTGCTAAATATTAGCCAATAGGAAAACATTCAAAACAAGGCATCATGTAACCAGAACATTCCCCTTGAGTCATGCTTTTGCCCAACCCGATAAGTCAATCAATTACAGCACATATAGGTCAATCAGTAATGGCAGAACATGTCTGTGTGTTTCAAAGGAAAGGTTGTGAAATAGGAAAACTCAGGGAGAGAATAGCGAAGGCCAAAAGATAAGATACGGCACGAGAAGAATGCTAAAGGCTAACAGATAGTTGATACAGGGATTAGGTGGTCCAGACAAGAATTAGTTTAGGCCGGCTGGTGTCTGAGATGGGTTTCAAGACAAGGACAGAGTGGGTTTTCAACACGTTGCAGTCCAAAGGGCAGAGACACTTCGTGAATCATGCAGCCTGTGTAAAGGCAACACAAAATGGAGGTGAATGTAAAATGGAGTCAAAATTAAAGAACCTAAAATATGTTGGTGAACATTCAGACATAGCTACTACCATCTTGCTGCCTCTATTCAGAATATATGTGGCAACTTCATTCTTACATCAAAATATTTCCTTTCAAAGTTAAAGCACCTAAAACAATAGACTGCTCAATGAAAGTTGTGCGGAGCTTGTGATATTGAATTCTCAAAATGAATCATATTCTTTTCTTTTATGGCTAAGGAATTATGCCTCCTAATGGAAACAAAATGTCATCCATAAGGTGCTGCCTCCGATCTGTGGGCCTGCCCTCTGGGTTACACATTTCTTTCATCTCCAGAAGGCGTAAAGCTGTCAGCACTTCCCAGCCTTACACCTGGGCAACAAATGCTCTAGCTGACCATCATGCCAACATCTTGTTAGTGCTTTATTTCAGGCCCACGGTGCATCTTGTAAAGCCACATGAAGTAAAATGCCACAATGATTGCTAGTTTTCTGATGCTGACTTCATTTGCAGTCCCATGCATCACAAATGAGCTCAAGATTCCACTATGTGAGACGCTTCTGTGAATGAGTCAATGA
The DNA here is from genome assembly GCF_964263255.1 of Lissotriton vulgaris. Classification (NCBI taxonomy): domain Eukaryota; kingdom Metazoa; phylum Chordata; class Amphibia; order Caudata; family Salamandridae; genus Lissotriton; species Lissotriton vulgaris. The sequence goes on from NC_141691.1 coordinate 1,749,426,324, forward strand.
GTTAACATCAGGTATTCAGAAAATTCCTAGCAATGAACAGAATATTAATTTACAAACATTTCGGCAGGTCTACATCAGAACCCACACTATTCATGGAAGTGGCGGGCAGATGAAACTCTTATGGAAAATGGGCAGAACACTACTGTGGTTCACCTTAGTAAAGTAACCCAAACAACAAGTGTCAAATGTGAAGAAGAGTAAGAAAGGTGGTCTTGGATCACATCATTACGACGATGGCTCCGCTCTCCAAACTGTTCAAGATATTGCTGAAAGCCATGTATACCTGCCCTGTCAGTGTGTGTGCCAAAATCCACTGAGTAGAGAATTGTCCTGCCTCATCAATAGTCTATTATATTTTTATAGGAATTATACATGTATTTAAGATCGCATATGAGACGTGAACCACCATCGCCCTGGGCACAACAGCCAATTGCAACTTTTGTTGTAGACCAATTTCTAACAAGTTTATTGAAAGTGGTTCTACAAAATAATTATTTAACTAAAATGAATTCAACTATGTCATGGCCAGGATCCATTAGACCCGATCTCAAAATCCAATTTAAATTTTAGGAAAAAACATCTTTGGCATTCCAGAGAACACAGAGAACTGAAGTCCTAGGCTCCACCCCCTTTGATTGGGACAGCACCTGGTGGCCCCCGCCAAAGGAACCCCACCCACCCCAAAGGACCACACACACAACCTCGGCATCATACTCGACTCTTCACTCACCATGAAACACCAGATCAATGCCGTATCTTCCTCATGCTTCAACACACTCTGCATACTTCACAAGACGTTCAAGTGGATCCCCCCGACTCCATGAAAACTGTCACCCATGCACTCATTACCAGCAGACTGGACTACGGAAACGCTCTCTATGCCGGAATTAAAAAAAAACTTCTCCGCAAACTCCAGACTGTCCAGAACGCCGCAGCCAGACTCATACTCAACATGACCAAACCACTCAACACCTCAGCGACCTCCACTGGCCCCCTGTCGAAAGAAGGATAACCTTCAAACTGCTCACACATGCCTACAAAGCTCTCCACGACACCGGACCCCAATACTTCAACGACAGAATCTCCTTCCACGCCCCTAAAATAAACCTCTTTTCAGCCGACCTCGCCTTAGCCACCGTCCCTCATGTCTACAAGACTAGAGCAAGGGGAAGACCCTTCTGCTATCTCACAGCCAAGACCTGGAACAAACTCCCCCTCCACCTACGATGAAGGCAACACTGCACTAATTCAGAAAGGGCCTCAAGACCTGGCTCTTCGAGTGACTCCAACTAAGCTGACCACTCCTCCCTCCCTCAGTGCCTTGAGACCCTCACGGGTGAGTAGTGCGCTCTACAAAAGCCCTGATTAATTGATGTGGCTTCTGCGTCACGGGTCAGGATCAATGGCTAGCCTTATAGCTTACTTCTAGAAAAGCAATAATAACTTCTGCCGCTGCTCAGGTTCCAAGGGATTACCAAACAGAAAGCTTTGGATGCTAAGTTCGACACTTTGATTTCTTTTAGATAAAATGTAGCTTGTCAATGGAACGCTTGTGCAGTTAACATTAACCAAAAGCTGAACACATTTTACTGGATTTCTATTGCACAGATTGCTGACATTCAAACCTTTCGTGAAACTGAGACGTTTGCAGCTTTACACAAAGATATCTGAATTATGTACATTAAATCCACTGACTTTTGTCATTATGACTCGAATATGTAACAGGCTTAACACACACACAAACCTGCAGCCAGTACTGAGATTTGGTAAATTTCCGACCTTAGCTGAGGAGCCTGCTTGGAAACAACATGAATCGGTCACCTGCCGTCTTTGTGGTAGTCCCAAAGAAGATTTAATTATTTAATTAATATAATTTGTCATTGCAAGATGTTGACCAAGGAACGGACATATTTTTTAAAACATACTTTCCAGATTAAGAGACTACGGACATATAGATCTGCCATTATTGGAGGTTTGGACTCAACTGCCCCTCGAATACACTGCAAGCTGGTAAAATTCTTGCAGGCATTCGAGAAACGCCTTAAAACTACTGGAATTCCATAATTGCTATTGGTTTTTCTTTTTGTCTCACTCCCTTTTATCATGACTTGAATAATTGGAGGAAAATTATCTAGTTTTTATCTCTGTGCATACTAAATTTTTATGCGATTGTTCATTTTAACAAGTACCTTAAAAGTTTTAATATTGGTTGTGTGATGTACATGAAACTGTTATGGTTTTAATTAACTAAACAATAAAGTTCAAATTTCAAAATTTCAAATTCAAATTTCACACAAACCTGCAGCCAGTGCATTAACACACTGAGCTTCCTAAATCGGATTAGAATAGATTACATGACGGCTCGACATGAGTCATGTAGTCAGTAAATTAACCCACTGAACTATCTCACAACTCCTGCAGCCACTGATCTGCAGAAAAACACTGGACTAAGCATACAGTGCCTTTCAGTTGTTTTCTATGTACATTATCATCGTCTATGAACTCCTTTCCATTGTTTCAGCTTTTGGTTTTTTTGTTAGATTCCTCTTACTCTAGTATTTATTTTCTCTAGGTATTTGGCTCTATTCTATTATTTGTTCAATATTGATATGCTTTCTGCATGTGCAATATATTTCTGTTTTTCTCTTTTCTCAGTGTCCACCCTCGTTTTGTAACTGGGTACATTTCCTGCAGCTGCTTTTAAAATCATCTCTTGTTCTACTCTTATCTTCTTTCAGCCAAGGTGGGCTCGTCATTTTTCTTGTATCCTTGTCAGACACGTTCATGGGCAGTCCCAGTTTACCATCTCTTCTCCTCCTACTTTATTTTTTACTTCATGAAATGGGCATGAGTTGGCGTGTGATAGGTGAAATGCATCAGAGCCAAGCTCTATGAAGGCCACACAGCATTCAAGGCCTTGGTAAAACCTATACGTCTAATGCCTCATAGAAAAGATCCGGCCAATTATTTATGCTGCAGACTCCAGACCTAAGTAACATGCATAAACCACTCATTTTTAAAAATCCGGCAAGGCGCCAATTAACCAGCACCACACACACAAGCTGTCCCCAATGGCTGAATGCAGAGAACAAGGTCTAAAAGAAGAGGAGGTGGCCTAATCAGTTCAATAAGTAATTGGCCTGCTAGGTAATGCCAACACTACTCTTTCCAACGAAAGGCGAGAGCCATCTACTTAAGACTGATCAGAAACTAGAGGATCTGGATAATGAAAAAAGGAGATTCATTTCCAAAGGAGTGTCTCTTTGGAAAATTTAAAGGAGAAGGCCATATTTGTGGGAGTTTTTATCTACCTCCAAAAATTTTAGAAGGATTTAAAAGGGTTTTTAGTGACAGAGTTCTTACCAGGAGAACAAGGGGTCGGTTGCCGGTCAATTTCAAAATCGGCCAAGAGGCTTCATGGTCCGTGCAGTAACTTTGGATTTAGTTTCAGCCAGGGTTTTTTTTAACTCCAAGGCAGACAGCTCGGGGTAAAGGACATGAGGAGAGAGACATCAGTGGGGAAGAGGAGAGAGACATCAATGGAGAAGTTTAGCTGAGTAGCGATCGAGACCTTATAACTACCCCTATTGTGTGACAACGATGTTAAATAGCAATGGACTGGTCGAAGAAACCTAGGGCACCCCACAAGGGAGAGAGTCTCCCAGCTGGACCGACTGCTCACGACCACAGAGGAGGAGTTAGGCAACTCCCAATCTGTTTCAGTCATACCGATCCTCCCCAAACGCCTCACCAGCAGCCCATGATTCACAGTATCAAAGGCTTTTCAAAGATCAAGAAGGGTCAATGCTGCTCCTCCGCCCATAAACAGGTTCACCCCTCTGTTGGAGAACCTAGAACCACCCGCACTGCAGTCTGAGGGGTCTGGACCAATGACCCCTGGGAGCCGCCCACATCGAGGGGTTGTTCGCCAACCTCCGGAACTGACTAAATGGGATCAAGAAAGGCTCTGGGCCTGAGGACCACAGCAGGTCTTGTAGATACGGGGCAACGCTGTACTTCGCCACAAGGTATGTTGGTCACAATGGACATCTATGGACTGCCACTAAATCGCATTCGGATAGTATGACTCAAATGGCGATTTGAGGGCTTTGTTAATGAGGAACTTATCTTACTGACAGCATGCGCAAAAGCCTATTAAGAGAAATCATGGGGGCTCCTTGTTGGGTCCCGGTGAGGTGGTTCCCTGATGCTCTAAGAACTGTGCAAATTGGTGGGGGGAGTAAGAAGTGAGCACCTTCAGATATACAGGTACAGGAGAGGTGCAAGTTGATGAATGGACCCATATACTTACAGATTTTGGCTGGCCTAGCCACATGGGAGTGGGAGGGAGGCCCATACTACTCTCCCAGTGGACTGGTGCTGTTGGAGAAAATTTGTTCTCCGGTGGAGCTGCACAGAACTGGGGAGACACTTAATAATGATGAGGGATCAGTTGACCCACATACGTTACGCAGCAGATTCGACCTTGCACTTTACCAGGCCAAAAACACTAAAATACTCTTTGGTTGTTAGTCATTTCTTGTTTTCTGAGTTGTTATAGATGGTTTGCAGGAACCTGTGAACTGGAAGGGTAAGGGTGAGTCTGTCATGCAGAGGAGGTCCAAATGCCCTTGATCCTGCTCATATTCGCGAGCCACTTATTCAAACACTCATGAGATGATTTGTCTCATTTAATACACGGGTACTGACTTCACTGAATAAAAAGATGGGCAGTTTGGCAGACACTCCATGAGTCTGGCCGGGATATTATCTGCTTACAAAAATCCCTTATTATCTTTTTACAGGAAACCCACTTATTATGTAAACACCAGGGGAAAATGAAACTTTTGACATACCCTTTGAGCTATCATGCATCGGCTAACACTAAACAAAAGGGGGTGCCAATATACTTGAAGCAAAATCTCCCCCATGATAATCACACACACCTGTAAGGATAACGAAGGGTGGTACTGGATTTTGGTTGGGACACTCTACTGCACATCTCTTACCCTTGCTACGGTATAGCTGCTGAAGTCTGCTCAAGAGGCATTTCTGGTAGCCTTTCTAGAGAAGTTGGCTACAATAGCCAGAGGGGACATCATCCTAATTTGACATCTTTATTACGGTCTGGAACATCTACATAAACAGGGAGAGGAGTCCAGATGTGAGCACAAGACCCTTCTCCAAAAGGCTGAAAATGGCACTTGCAGATTCATGACGCCTGGAGGGAGCTATATGGGAACCAAGGCCAATACTTTTTATTTGCACGTGCAACGCACTCACTTGAGAACTGACTATATTCTACTGAGTAACTTCCTGATGGCAGTGGCGTAACGAAACTTGAGGGGGCCCCCCTGCAACCTACATGGAGGGGGCCCCCCCCATTCTCCGTGCCAGTCTAGAGCTCTCAGGCCAGCAACCCGCCATACTGCAGGAGATGCGGGTCGTTCGTTACGCCACTGTCACCAATCCAGCCATTATAAGTAACACTGAATGGTGGAGGTAAAGGTTGGGCTTAGTCTGCCCGCAGGCTATCAAAGGTGGTGGTCCATTCATTACAGGGTCCCTGCCATCAGTAGGCCGGGGAAGTTTGCCCAATTTTAGGTGGGTTTCCTGATGCAGACTCCTGTCTTGATATACAATATCGGACCCACTCATTGTTCAGTTTTGACAAAAGTGCATCCACTGCTCCTTCTCATTTCCGTTTTAAAACATTAGACAATGAGACAAAGCAGTATTTCAAAAGCAGATGTAACTACCAAGAGCACATTTTGATAATACATTTTTATTAGTAGACAATAGCAATCTTAAGAGGCAATGCATAGCTTCATACACACTTTGACCCCAATTCCATCACAGTCTCTCTCTCTCTCTCTCTCTCTCTCTCTCTCAGTGAGTCAGTCTCTCTCTCTCTCTGTCATTCAGTCTCTCTGTCAGTCTGTCAGTCAGTCAGTCTGTCAGTCAGTCAGTCAGTCTGTCTCTCTGTCAGTCTCTCTATCTCTGCCAGTTTCTCAGCCAGTCAGTCTCTCCGTCAGTCAGTATTCAGTCTCTGAGTCAGTCAGTCTCTACTCTCTCTCCACTCTATCTCTCTCTCTCCATTCTCTCTCTCAACTCTGTCTACTCTATCTCCACTGTCTCTCTCTCCACTCTCTCTCCACTGTCTCTCCCTCCACTGTCTCTCTCCGCTGTCTCTCTATCCACTGTCTCTTTCTCTCCACTGTCATTCCACTCTCACTCTTTCTACTCTCTCTCCACTCTCTCTCTCTCTCCACTGTCTCTCATTCACTCTCTACTCTCTCTCCACTGTCTCTCCCTTCTCTCTCTCTATTCTCCCTTCTCTCTCTATCTCTCCACTCTCTCTACTCTCTCTCCACCCTCTCTACTCTCCTCTCTCTCTCCTCTCTCCTCTCTCTCTCTCTCTCTCTCCAGTGTCTCTCTCTCCACTCTCTCTCTCTCTCCTCTCTCCGTCCACTCTCTCCCTCTCCTCTCTCCCTCCATTCTCTCCACTCTCTCTCTCTCCACTCTCTCTCCACTCTCTCTCCACTCTATCTCCACTCTCCATCCCTATCCACTCTCTCCAGTCTCTCTACCTCTCCACTCTCTCTCCACTCTCTCTCTTTCTCTCCACTCTCTCTCCATCTCCACTCTCTCTCCAAACTCCACTCTCTCTACTCTCCCTCTCTCCACTCTCTCTCTCTCTCTCTCCTCTCTCTCTCTCCTCTCTCAAGTGTCTCTCTCTCCACTCTCTCTCTCCCCTCTCTCCCTTTCCTCTCCCTCCACTCTCCCCTCTCTCCCTCTACTCTCTCCACTCCCTATCCCTCTCTCCACTCTCTTTCTCCACTTTCTCTCTCTCTCCACTCTCTCTCTCTCCACTGTCTCTCTCCACTGTCTCTCTCCACTGTCTCACTCTCCACTGTCTCACTCTCCACTGTCTCTCTCCACTGTCTCTCTCTCTACTATCTCTCTCTCTACTGTCTCTCTCTCCACTGTCTCTCACTCTCTCTACTCTCTCTCCACTCTCTCTCCACTCTCTCTTCACTGTCTCCCTCCACTGTCTCCCTCCACTCCTCTCTCTCTCCAGTGTCTCTCTCTCCACTCTCTCTCCACTCTCTCTCTCTCTCTCTCCACTCTCTCTCCATCTCCACTCTCTCTCCAAACTCCACTCTCTCTACTCTCCCTCTCTCCACTCTCTCTCTCTCTCTCCTCTCTCTAGTGTCTCTCTCTCCACTCTCTCTCTCTCCACTCTCTCTCTCCCCTCTCCCCTCTCTCCCTTTCCCCTCTCTCCCTCCACTCTCCCCTCTCTCCCTCTACTCTCTCCACTCCCTATCCCTCTCTCCACTCTCTTTCTCCGCTTTCTCTCTCTCTCCACTCTCTCTCTCTCCACTGTCTCTCTCCACTGTCTCTCTCCACTGTCTCACTCTCCACTGTCTCTCTCCACTGTCTCTCTCCACTGTCTCTCTCTCTACTATCTCTCTCTCTACTGTCTCTCTCTCCACTGTCTCTCACTCTCTCTACTCTCTCTCCACTCTCTCTCCACTCTCTCTTCACTGTCTCCCTCCACTGTCTCCCTCCACTCTCTCCCCACTCTCTCTCTCTCCCTTCTCTGTCTCTACTCTCCCTTCTCTCTCTCTACTCTCTCTCTCTCTACTCTCTCTCTCTCTCCACTCTCTCCACTCTCTCTCTCTCCATACTCTCTCTCTCCACTCTCTACCCGCTCTCTCTCTCTCGACTCTCTACCCACTTTCTCTCCTCTCCACTCTCTCTCTCTCCGCTCTCTCTCTCTCACTCCGCTCTCTCTCTCACTCCGCTCTCTCTCTCACTCCGCTCTCTCTCTCACTCCGCTCTCTCTCACTCCACTCTCTCTCCCACTCCACCCTCTCTCTCACTCCACCCTCTCTCTCACTCCACTCTCTCGCTCACTCCACTCTCACTCCACTCTCTCTCCCCTCTCTCTCACAAAGTAGTGTGTGTTGCCATGGCGTCCGCAGAAATGTGTCCGGGGGAGGGGGGGGATGCACATTTTTAACTTCATCCCCCTTGCACTCTTCCCACCCTCCCCCTTGCATCCTTCTCACCCTCCCCCTTGCACCCTTCTCCCCCTCCCCCTTGCACTCTTCTCCCCCTCCCCCTTTCACCCTTTACTACCTTGCATCTATCTCCCTTCGGCCTTGCACCCTTCTCCCCTCCGCCTAGTACCCTTCTCCCCTCTCCCTTGCACCCTTCTTTCCTCCCCCTTGCACCCTTCTCCCCTCTGCTTTGAACCCTTCTCCACTCCGCCTTGCACCCTTCTCCACTCCGCCTTGCACCTTTCTCCCCTCTACCTTGCACCCTTCTCCTCTCTACCTTGCACCCTTCTCCCCTCTGCCTTGCACACTTCTCCCCTGTGCTTGGCACCCTTCTCCCCTCTGCCTTGAACCCTTCTCCTCTCTGCCTTGCACCCTTCTCCCCTCTGCCTTGCACCTTTCTCCCCTATGCCTTCCACCTTTCTCCCCTATGCCTTGCGCCCTTCTCCCTTCTGCCTTGCACCCTTCTCCCCTCCAACTTGCACCCTTCTCCCCTCTACCTTGCACCCTTCTCCCCTCCTCCTTGCACCCTTCTCCCATCCACCTTGCACCCTTCTCTCCTCTACCTGGCACCCTTCTCCCCTCTGCCTTGAGCCCTTCTCTCCTCTACCTTGCACCCTTCTCCTCGCTGCCTTGCACCCTTCTCCTCTCTACCTTGGACCCTTCTCCACCCCGCCTTGCACCCTTCTCCACTCTGCCTTGCACCCTTCTTCTCTCTACCTTGCACCCTTCTCCCCTCTGCTTGGCATCCTTCTCCCCTCTGCCTTGCACCCTTCTCCTCTCTGCCTTGCACCCTTCTCCTCTCTACCTTGCACCCATCTCCTCTCTGCCTTGCACCCTTCTCCTCTCTACCTTGCACCCTTCTCCTCTCAGCCTTGCACCCTTCTCCTCTCTGCCTTGCACCCTTCTCCTCTCTGCCTTGCACCCTTCTCCTATCTGCCTTGCACCCTTCTCCACTCTGCCTTGCACCCTTCTCCCCTCTGCCTTGCACCCTTCTCCCCTCTGCCTTGCACCCTTCTCCCCTCACAGTTGCACCCTTCTATCCTCTGCCTTCAACCCTTCTCCTCTCTACCTTGCACCCACCTCCTTTCTGCCTTGCACCCTTCTCCCTTCCACCTTGCACCCTTCTCTACCTTGCACCCATCTCCCCTCTGCCTTGCATCCTTCTCCCCTCTGCCTTGCAGCCTTCTCCCCTCCCCGGTGCACCCTTCTCCCCTCTGCCTTGAACCCTTATCCTCTCTACCTTGCACCCATCTCCTTTCTGCCTTGCACCCTTCTCCCTTCCACCCTGCACCCTTCTCTACCTTGCACCATCTCCTCTCTGCCTTGCACCCTTCTACTCTCTACCTTTCACCCTTCTCCCCTCTGCCTTGCACCCTTCTCCCCTCTGCCGTCCAGCCTTCTCCCCTCTGCCATGCACCCTGCTCCCCTCTGCCTTGCACCCTTCTCTCCTCTGCCTTGCACCCTTCTCCCCTCCCAGTTGCACCCTTCTCCCCTCTGCCTTGAACCCTTCTCCTCTCTTCCTTGCACCTATCTCCTCTCTGCCTTGCAGCCTTCTCCCTTCCGCCTTGCACTCTTCTCTACCTTGCACCCATCTCCTCTCTGCCTTGCACTCTTCTCCTCTCTACCTTGCACCCTTCTCACCTCTGCCCTTCACTCTTCTCGGCACACCTTGCCCCCCCAACCCCCTGCGCACGCTCACATGGTACTTTCTAACAAGAGTGCTTACCTGAGGGCACCATTTTGCTGCCTCACCCCTTCTCATATGAACGTTGCCCTGGAGAATGCTCTCTCTGGGGGCCCCACTCCCACCCTTGTCAGGGTCCTGAGCAGTGCTCTTTGCTACCTCCTGCTCTCTGGGGCCCCCACCCCACCCTTGGCAGAGTCCCAGCAGTGCTCTGTGCTGCCTCCTGCTCTCTGGGGCCCCCGCCCCACCCTTGTCAGAGTCCCAGCAGTGCTCTCTACTGCCTCCTGCTCTCTGGGGCCCCCACCCCCAATCTCTTTCGCACCTCTGACTGAAGAGAAATAAAGTATGTTGATACTTTGTTTCTCTTCAGTCAGAGGGAGGGGGCGAGGGGCTCGGAGCAGGCTGCAGGCTGCAGACAGCCTGCACCTGCTTCAGAGGGAGAGAGGCTTGCTTAAGCGCAAAGCAAGCCTCTCCTCTCTCACCGAAGAGCTGAGGGGGGCCGGGGCCCCCTTCATTTACTGAAGGGAGTGGGCCCCCCGCACCGCGGGGCCTGCGGGGGCGTTTGTTACACCCCTGCCTGATGGTACTTAGCTAAGCCACAGTAACTGGACCAATACCTGTCTCCGACCATGCGCTGGTCAGGATTCGGCTGGCTTTGGAAGAGAAGAAAACACTGGGAACTTGGAGACTGAGCCTGTCCCTACATCCCGGGGTGAGGGAAGCACTCAAAGCAGCGATCCAAGAGCACTTCATAGCCATAGCAGTTGAACAAACATGACTGTGTAAGCTTGAAGTAAAGAAGATTGAAGATGAGATTAGAGAGCTTGAGCAGAACAGGATACAACAACCCTACTGTCGGGTCACTTGAGCGCTCATGTATGGCCAGGAGCCAACTGAGAATGCATTATACCAGCAAGGTGGAGCTTTACTTGATCCACGTTAAAAATCTGTCCTATGTAGCCGGCGGCAAACTGGACACTCCCTTGGCTGGACTCCTGCAAGATGAAAAGGAAAAAGAGTATGTCGGTGAAATAATGACCGATTTGGGAGCCCGACTATTGAGTGGTGAAGATAAAGTCAAAGAATTCCGTGGATACTATGCCCAACTGCACTGGGGAACATCCCCCACTAGAGGACAAGGAAGCTTTTTTGGAGTCGATCTCCCTGGCCGCACTCACAGACACCCAATGCGACTCTCTGGAGGGAGAGATCCTCCCAGTGGAGGTGCGTCTAACTATCAAAACCTAAAACCCAATAAAATGCTGGGGACGGATAACTTTTCCAGCCTAGATCCAAAAAAAACAGTATTTCTACTTAACTACAGAACTCACAACCCTGTTTAACCACTACACAGCTGCGGGAGCCATCACTCTGACGATGAGAGTAGCTAAGGTGACTGTGATCCCGAAGCCTGGAAAAGACGCAAAGGTTTGCACCTCTTATCACCTGAACATTGATGCTAAGCTTTATATGAAGATCTCAGTCACCGACTCAACACAGTATTGTACTCCGTGGTGCATGCTTACCAGAGTGATTTTGTTCAGGGCCACAATAATATGAGAACGGCCAACCACCTGATAGAGAATCCTTCCCTTAAACAAATCTGGGCGATTCTTCTATCTCTTGATGTGGAGAAGGCCTTCGTTAGGGTGGACTGGAGTTTCCTGCCCTAATCCTACAGCAAATGGGCCTCGTACCTAAATCGTTGCACGTACCTTCTCCATCTATGCTAATCCAGTTGCTAGAGTTACCATGAATAGTTCCTTTTCCAGACTGTTCAGATTAACCAGAGGCACCAAACAGGGAGTCACTGCTCGTGTTTGCACTATTTATTGAACTCCTGGCATGTCTAATTCAACAGACTGACACTGTCACAAGAAGGACATTTTGGGCCAAGATAATTTAAATCTCCCTATATGATGTTCTCTTGACTCTAGGATCACCAGCTACCTTAGATTCCGGCGGTTGTTAACTTGGTGCAGGCCTTCGAAAAAGTATGCGGATCCAAGATCAACTATGACAAATCCAGGAGGCGTGGCTAACAACATGGCCGGGTAACTGCGTTCAGCGCGAGCTGCCCTGGCCTTGTACTAAATCCTGCAGATATCCGGCTCAGCGCGGGGTCTCTCAAGATGGCGGCTGTGGCGCTGTAGTCAGAGCGGTGAACCGGCGTGGAGGGGCTCTCCCCGAGGGGACTGTCGTGCGCTGAGCGGAGCGATGGTCGAGGCGCCTTTGACCAGAGCCGCGACGCAACCTGATCCACCGTGATACCGCAGGACTCCTGACCTTTGGCTTTCCTGGGGACTTCCTGGACTGGCGCGGCCGAGCCGCCCCTGCAGACAGAGTGCCGGGGGCTCCTCTGCGGATGGCGCGGGGGTGCCACCTGCAGCGAGTGGTTGCTGTCGACTCATACAAGCTACCAAAGGGTGGGTGACCCAGCGAAGGGGTTACCGGCTCCCTCTCACCTAGCCCTGCCTGGGTGTGGCCCGTGAGTGCTGATTCAGATAGGGCAGCGTGGATGAGGCCCCGGGCGTCTGGACCTCCCCCTGGCTGGTGGGAAATAGCTTCTGTATTGCATAGTGGAGCTGGAGGAGCGCTCCGCTAGTGTACTTTGTCTTCCCCTTTTGCTACAAAACTTGCTGGAAGTGCTCATGCTCTTGTTTCTCCGCCAGTGCGTGCTGCAAGCAATATACGCTCACTGAGGGGACACATGAGGAATGGGGTGCCTGGACCTATGGCCATAAGGTATTCAGCGGTTGTAGGAAGGTGGATACCTGACTATGGTTACCCCAGATTTTCTGCCTAGTGTTTAGCTGGTTTTCGACTTAGTTGGCCTGGGATCCTGCTAATCAGAGCAACCAGACTTTCTGCTCTTTCTGTATAATGGACTCCATGTACTTTAGGTACATCTCCAATTGGTTACTGGATCACCTTATGAGCCCCTGTAAAGTGTACTATAGGTACCCAGGGCATAGGTGCATCCAAGGCCTACCAGGGGCTGCAGCATATCTTTTGCCACCCCTGGTTGGCCATTCAAATTGACACAACTGGCTGATCACTCAGCTGGGGCAAGGTGGTGTAACCACCCCTTGCTTAGATATAGTATACCTATATCTAACCTTATATCTAGACACATATACACCTATAAGTCACTCCTATGGCAGGCCTTAACAATCCTGGAGGCAGAGTACTTGGTTTTATGTGAGATGGTGCTCTAGCATGAGCTGAGCCTGTTTGCAGCTTTCGGAACCATTTCCTTATAGCTGTTCTAGGATATTGCTATACCATATACTCTTAAGTGCATTATGTACCTCGCGGTCAGATGCTAACTATGGTTTGGCTTTATCAAAACATGTTGAGTAAGGTGCCATACGATTTGGAATACTACCCCCTCGCCAGTTCTGGCGACGGGGGTAGTATTCCACCCTTCTAGAGGGAGAAGACATGTTGTTTCTACTATTCCCGGTTAAAGTTAACCAGAGCCTCAGCATCACAAAATGGACGCTGCTGCCACAGACACAAGTCTGACTTCCTGCTGCTGGGAGTCCTTCCAGCGAGGGAGGCTTGGACAATAGGTTTCCTGTCTTGGGAGGTGCTAGCACTACCCCAGACAGGGTTTTGTGTATTAGGGCAGGGAGGGCTGAAAGGATTGAGACCTTGCCTGGGGCACACAAGGTGTCCCATGCACAGGCCAGTCCAAACCGGTGCTGGGGCACTCCAGCCCCAGCTCTGGCGCGAAACTGGACAAAGGGAAAGGGGTGTAACCACCCCCTTCCCTGGTCTCACCCATAGGAGGGACCTAGCAGGTAATCCAGCCCCTAAGATTGGTATATAAGTAGGAGCTGAGTCACAGGACTTTAGATTATCCTGACTGAAACTCTGAAACGAAACTCTGGACCTTCATCACTCTACTTTGAAAGAAGACGACTGAAGAATCTCCCTTGTGGTCACGGAGTGACCACCCTGCACAAGCAGGCATCATCCAGCGATCGACGACTTGCTTTGCCTCCCGCCGGAGCCCGAGCCCAGAGCCTGACAAGAACCGGATTCCCAGACATCCAACAGCCCGATCCACAGTCCCTGCAAAGCTGAGACCCGTGGAGGCGACGTGAGACGTGGAACCGGCCATCTTGAAAAGTCTGCGACCTGCTAACCGTGCAGCCCCCGAGGCCTCCTCGAAGCTGTGCATTGGGGATTGAGAAGCCCCAGCTCCGAGCAGCAACTGCACCGAAGATAAGCCCTGCACACTACACGAGTTCTGCGTGGGGCCCTTTTGCATTTTCCTGCTCGACGCGTCTGCCCGGTCAATTGCCCGTTGGCTAGTGGCCATCTTGGCGACGACATCTTGAATTTCCACCGCTGGTCTAGTTACTCCAGACTGGCCCTTGCTTCCCTCAAAAGAAGCAGCCCCTCAGACCTTGCTGGTCTGAGTAAGAAGTCAACATCATATCCTGCGTGGGTTGCCTTTGCCAAGATTTGTTGCCTCCAATCTTGAAGCCGACACCGCCAACAGCGAGAGCATTCGTGGGACAGTCCGTGCCTGACTCCTTGTCGTCGTTGATGACTCCTGGTCCACGTGGCTGCAGAGACAAGCTTCCCATCAGCACCTGATCGCATCCCGACATCGCCTGGTTCCGTCCTGGTTCCATCCTGGTCACTGGCTAGTGACCCAGACTCTGTCCCCTCTGCTTTCAGGTCTTCTACATCTTCGATCCACCCTTGGATCCAACTGAACTCTTCTCTCGTGGTCGCCTGCGGCATCTTTTCTCCAAGGCTCCATAGATCTCCACGACGAAACCCGACACACTTTTGGACCTATGCACCCGCTTCCTGTGGGTTTGGTAACGCGAGTACTTCGGCGCTCCTGTAGAGGTTTACATCCCTAGTGTCCTAGTTTCCAGTGGTTAAGTTCTAGTCCAGTCTGAAGACTCCCAAATCTTTAACTTTGTGATTTTTACGCACCCATTGACTTCAATGTGTAAACGTGTGTGCCTTCAGACACTGCACACGCATCCCGTGGGCCTCATGCTTCCTAACCATTGTTAGTACAGTGTAGCCCCAGCGATTCCCAAGGCCCTAGGCCTTACCATTGTTCATGACGTGGTACTTATACCACTTTCTTAGTATATGGTTTAGCGAGCCACCCCGGCCTACCCATATTTGTGCAACCTTTGTCTATTCTATTAAGTTACTTGTTTTACGCTTGTGCTTCTGTGCTCATAAAGAGTTCAGGGGTTTGTTTAGAAATAAAATACATATATATTTTCAATATATATCCTGTGTGGTGTCCTTTCATTTGGTATTAAGTGGATTGCATATGGTAAAACAGCTGGCTTCACATGCCCTCTTGAGTTTAGCCTAAGAATGCTTTGTCAATGCTACCTCTAGGATAGCTGGTCTATAAGGTTGACTTTATACCCATCACCATAAGGGTTGTTTGGACTGGTGTAAGGTGCTCACTAGAATAGTGAACATCATATACCAGGCCAACTTCTCACATTGGTGTGCAGCGGTTGGGATTTGAGTTTGCTGTTGTTTTACCAATTGTAATCTTTGCAATATCATTTGAAAGATCATACAGGTACCTATAGGTACATATAAAACAAGTTTAG
This sequence comes from Lissotriton vulgaris, assembly GCF_964263255.1. Taxonomy (NCBI): domain Eukaryota; kingdom Metazoa; phylum Chordata; class Amphibia; order Caudata; family Salamandridae; genus Lissotriton; species Lissotriton vulgaris. The sequence continues at coordinate 1,749,441,686 of NC_141691.1, forward strand.
AATACTTAAGTTCTACTGAACTTAGTTGTAGTAGAGCGAAGGGCCTAGCACACCCTGACTACAACTCCTAGAGAGGTTCAGTAGGTAAACACTTAGTGTAGGTAGGTGCACCACCTTCACCTCATTAGAGAATGTCTGGCACAGGAGAGCCCAGTGGACTCCAACCTGTGGAGAGTAACCCTCCCAAGGTACCCTCCAGATTTTCTATCCTCAGTGTCAAGGAACTGAGGCATTTATGTAGAACAAGAAAGCTGAAACAAGGGTCTAACCCTACACTTCAGCACCTCCTAGATCTCTTAAATGAGTCTGAAGCTCTAAAGGCTTCTGGTGCAGACCCTACTGGGAATGCAGGTGAGGGCCTACCCTCTTCAGAAGATGCCACTGATCCCCCTGTTGTCGAGGAAGAAGATGATGAGGATGAAGATGGGGAAGATTCAGATGAGGAGGATGGTAGCCAGGTCCAAGTTAGGCGACTTAGCCAGGCTAACTTAAGCCAATTTGGGGCTGAGAATGGGATAGCCCCATTCAGACCCATAAGAAGGCTTAGTCGGAGGTATAGGAGGGAGAGGTCTCATTCAGGTGAGTCCCATCACTCCAATGCTTCTAGGGGAATGACATCTCCTCAGAGGAGAGAACACTTCCCTGAAAAGGTTGGCAGGGCTGTGATGGCCACAGCCCACACCCAAACTGAGTTCCTTCCTGAAAAGTTTGGTAGGGCTGTGATGGTCACAGCCCAAACTCAAACAGATTTTAGTATTGTGAACCCTGAAACTATGGATCACCCCACTCAAACAGAGAGCATTGGGAGGAAGAAAAGTCTCCCTCCCACCAGACATTAGGTGAGAGTCAGCCTCCTCAGGGAACTGACCCTACCCCTTGTGAAGGCACTGCCCCAGAGGTAGTCAGGCCTAGCCTGGCAGAGCCTCTGATGTCAGTGGACCCTTCCAAGGCGGGACCCAGTCTGGAGCAGGTAACCTGCCCCGCTCTACCCTGCCTCAGTCAGCCCAGGTAAGGTAAGGGAGGCCAGTGGTGGACCCAAAAAGGGCCCACTGTCCACAGGAACCACCCCATCAGCAGATTAGGGGCACCAAAGCTAGCAGCCCTAGCAAGGTGAAAATTTCAAAAACTCCTGAGGGGTCTCCCTTACACTTAGTTAGGAACCTCCCCCAGATGGATTCTGCTGGGCACAGCCAAACCTGGGACCCAAAGGCGCCAAACCTGACCTGTCCCTCCAGTAAGCCAACAAAAGGGACCCAGCCTCCAGCTGTAGGCAGCCAGAGGTTGACCTTGAGAGCACAGTGCAACTCAGTCAAGGAAAGAAAGGCCTATATGGTGGACAGTGATTTGAGGAAGCTGAGCCCTACATTAGAGGAGTCTCACTTCAGTACTTCATCTCAACACCAAGCCTTTTACTTTGCCAAAACACACCACAGGTAGAAATTCCCTAGGGTGGAGACCCTATGATACCCTTAGGGTAAGGGATTGCTTAGTGGACCCTGAGATAGGGGGTAACCATGCTAGTGCAGGTACTTCCTTATACGGCCACTTAGGTAATATAGGCTTACCTGGTCAAGGATAGCCTTATCTCCTTTCGTTTGGGGGGGGAGGAGGAGGGGGTTGTGTAGGAAGGTGGCTACCTGACTATGGTTACCCCAGATTCCTTGCCTAGTATTTAGCTGGTATCCGACTGAGTTGGCCTGGGATACTGCTTATCAAGGCCCCAGGCTATCTGCTCTTTCTGTAAAATGGACTCCATGTACTTTAGGTAAATCTACAATTGGTTACTGGATCACCTTATGAGACCCTGTACAGTGTACTATAGGTACCCAGGGCATAGGTGCATCCAAGGCCTACTAGGGGCTGCAGCATACCTTTTACCACCCCTGGCTGGCCATTCAAATTGACACAACTGGCTGATCACTCAGCTGGGGCAAGGTGGTGTAACCACCCCTTGCTTAGATATAGTATACCTTACCTATATCTAACCTTATTTTGCTTAGATATAGTATACCTATATCTAACCTTATTTCTAGACACATATACACCTATAAGTCACTCCTATGGCAGGCCTTAACAATCCTGGAGGCAGAGTGCTTGGTTTTATGTGAGATGGTGCACTAGCATGAGCTGAGCCTGTTTGTAGCTTTCGGAACCATTTCCTTATAGCTGTTCTAGGATGTTGCCATACCATATACTCTTAAGTGCATTATGTACCTCACGGTCAGATGCTAACTATGGTTTGGCTTTATCAAAACATGTCGAGTAAGGTGTCATACGATTTGGAATACTACCCCCTTGCCAATTCCTGTGACGGTGGTAGCATTCCACCCTTCTAGAGGGAGAAGACATGTTGTTCCTACTATTCCCGGTTAAAGTTAACCAGAACCTCAGCATCACAAATTGGACGGTGCTGCCACAGACACAAGTTTGATCTCCTGCTGCTGGTAGTCCTTCCAGCGAGAGAGGCTTGGACAATAGGTTTCCTGTCTTGAGAGGTGCTAGCACCACCCCAGACAGGGTTTTGTGTATTAGGGCAGGGAGGGCTGAAAGGATTGAGACACTGCCTGGGGCACACAAGGTGTCTCAATCATAGGCCAGTTCAAACCGGTATTGGGGCACTCCAGCCCCCGCTCTGGCGCGAAACTGGACAAAGGGAAAGCGGTGTAACCACCCCCTTCCCTGGTCCCACCCATAGGAGGGACCTAGCAGGTAATCCAGCCCCTAAGATTGGTATATAGGTAGGAGCTGAGTCACATGCCTTTGGATTATCCTGACTGAAACTCTGAAAAGAAACTCTTGACCTTCATCACTCTACTTTGAAAGAAGACGACTGAAGAATCTCCCTTGTGGTCAAGGAGTGACCACCCTGCACAAGCAGGCACCATCCAGCGATCGACGACTTGCTTTGCTGCCGGAGCCCGAGCCCAGAGCCTGACAAGAACCGGATTTCCAGACATCCAACAGCCCGATACACAGTCCCTGCAAAGCTGAGACCCGTGGAGGCGACGTGAGACCGGCCATCTTGAAAAGTCTGCGACCTGCTAACCGTGCAGCCCCTGAGGCCTCCTCGAAGCTGTGCATTGAGGATTGAGAAGCCCCAGCCCCGAGCAGCAACTGCACCGAAGCTCAGCCCTGCACACTCCACGAGTTCTGCGTGGGGCCCTTTTGCATTTTCCTGCTCGACGCGTCTGCCCGGTCACTTGCCCGTTGGCTAGTGGCCATCTTGGCGACGACATATTACATTTCCACCGCTGGTTGGTTGCTCCAGACTGGCCCTTGCTTCCTTCAAAAGAAGCAGCCCTTCAGACCTTGCTGGTCTGAGTAAGAAGCCAACATCGTATCCTGCGTGGGTTGCCTTTGCCAAGGCTTATTGCCTCCAATCTTGAAGCCGACAGCGAGAGCCTTCGTGGGACAGTCCGTGCCGGACTCCTGGTCGTCGTTGATGACTCCTGGTCCACGTGGCTGCAGAGACAAGCTTCCCATCAGCACCTGATCGAATCCCGACATCGCCTGGTTCCGTCCTGGTTCCATCCTGGTCACTGGCTAGTGACCCAGATTCTGTCCCCTCTGCTTTCAGGTCTTCTACATCTTCGATCCACCCTTGGATCCAACCGGACTCTTCTCTCCTGGTCGCCTGCAGCATCTTTACTCCAAGGCTCCATAGATCTCCACGACGAAACCCGACACACTTTTGGACCTATGCACCCGCTTTCTGTGGGTTAGGTAACATGAGTACTACGGTGCTCCTGTAGAGGTTTACATCCCTAGTGTCCTAGTTTCCAGTGGTTAAGCTCTAGTCCAGTTGGAAGACTCCCAAATCTTTAACTTTGTGAGTTTTTCGCACCCCTTGACTTCAATGTGTAAACGCGTGTGCCTTTAGACACTGCACACGCATCCCATTGTCCTCCTGCTCCCTAACCATTGTTAGTACAGTGTAGCCCCAGCGATTCCCAAGGCCTTAGGCCTTACCATTATCGTGACGTGGTACTTATACCACTTTCTTAGTATATGGTTTAGCGGGCCACCCCGGCCTATCCATATTTGTGCAACTTTTGTCTATTCTATAAAGTTACTTGTTTTGCGCTTGTGCTTCTGTGCTCATAAAGAGTTCAGGGGTTTGTTTAGAAATAAAATGCATATATATTTTCAATATATATCCTGTGTGGTGTCCTTTCATTTGGTATTAAGGGGATTGCATATGGTAAAACAGCTGGCTTCACATGCCCTCTTGAGTTTAGCCTTAGACTGCTTTGTCCATGCTACCTTTAGGATAGCTGGTCTATAAGGTAACTTTACAACCATCACCATAAGGGTTGTTTGGACTGGTGCAAGGGGCTCACTAGAATAGTGAACATCATATACCAGGCCAACTTCTCACAGCGGCGCAGTGTTGGGGGCAGTTATGCAATCGGTCGGAGGTCTAACGCCTGGGTGCACATAACAGTCTCCTGCACTGGGAGGAAAGCAGCTGCTCAGAGGGAAATTTCGAGGCCGGACAGAAACAGTTCTTGAGACTTACCGGCGCCCCCTGGAAGCAGCATTGCAGTGGGGAAGCGACCCGGAATTGGCCCTGTGGGGAGTCGGAGGGGCTGAAGCATGTACTGGACTCCTCTGTCCACAACTCTGGGGACATTGCACGCTAGCTAGTCTGCATAAGGAGGCGGTGCCCTTGGAGGTGTGCTTCGTGAACTGTTTCTTGGCTGGCTTGTTTGAAGAGTGCAATAAGTGTACCCTACCGGGACTTTTGGTGGCCTAGTCGGAGTGTGCATTGTGTTCGGGGGCCCAGGACCAGCAGGGAGGGCCCTGCCGAGCACTGGGTTATGATGGTGAAAGATAAAGACCCCAAGGATTCCAAGCAAGGAAAGCTAGACCAAGGTGCTGTCTACCCGCCCTGTGGCGGAGGGTGGCGTTACTTCCAGCCCAGAAACTGACCCGATACTGCAGGCGATCCATGCATCTCGTGAAAGCCTGGAGGGTAAAATTGCAGAGGTTAGGACAGAGGTTTCCTTTCTGTGCCAAGACCTACGAAAGGTCTCTGAAAGAGTCACCGAGGTGGAGCAGCAGGTGTCGGAACTGGAGTAAAGATGTAGCGGGACTTATGGCAACTGTAAAAGAGGTGGTATGGAGTGCTTATGATGCCGAAAACAGGGCCCGCAGAAATAACCTGCGTTTTATAGGATTTCCGGAAAATGCGGAACGCTCGGATCCGGGCCACTTCCTACTGACATTTCTCAAGGATGCCCTGCCGGTGACGCAATTCTCATCGTGCTTTGTCATAGAAAGAGCACACAGAATGCCTGGTGCACAGCCGCAGCCTGGGGCTCCCCCCAGACCGCTGATAGCCCGGTTCTTGAATTTTCAGGACAGGGATCTTGTTCTCAGGAAGCTACGAAAGAAGGGTGAGATCAAATATGAAAACACAAGAGTGATGGTGTTCCCGGACTACCCACGAGATTTTCAGAAATTGTGACGCACCTTAGATCCTGTAAAAGTGAAGCTTTGCGCCCTTGGAATCCAGTATATGCTGTTGTTCCCAGCCAAATTTAAAGTTATCTTTCAGGGTACCACGCAGTGCTTCCAGACGCTGGAGGAAGCATGGTCCTGGTTTGAAGAGCGGCCTAAGCTGCGGCGTGGGTCGCCAGCTGTTCCCGCCTGGCCAGTGGATAAGCAACTGAACTCTACCTGGGAATGTCCTAAAGAGAGGAGACGGAGAAGAGTGCTCAAACGCCGGAATCCCATAGGGGCTACGCCGGCGAGGTCCCTGAGGTTGGGGGAGCGGAAACCCACTGTGTCGGACACAAACGATGATACAGCCCTGGACTGTGCATCTCGCATGTCTCAGAAATCAATGGAAAATGCTGAATCTGATCAGTCGGAGCTACGCAGAAACCTATTCAACAGCTACAGGGTAAGGGTAAAGAGGATTGAAGATACCTGGCCAGACGCTCACCTAGAGACACTGTACGATTTCTGAGGCTTGGCGAACTTTTGGGACCTTTGCCACGATGCAGGAAAGTATACACTGGATTGTAGTTATTGTACTGAAGCCTAGTTGAGTGAATAAGGGGAAGGGGGTGGGTTATAGACCTCGGGGTGGTTGAACTGTGCCAGTATAGTCACGCTGACGAAATTGGGGGTGGTAGGGGTACCTGCAGAGAGAGGAGAGGGGGGACGTATTGGGTATGGCTAAATGTTTTGCATTCTGTTTTTCAAGTAGGTTGGTGGGTAGTTTTGTTCCATTAATACGAGACGGGAAGCATTGTCGGGGCGATGTCCAGGGACCAAGGGAGGTGGTGGATGTTTTAGGTCTTGTTCGGCCATTAGGCATGATTACAGATATCATGCAGCAATGGTATTGTCGTGTAACTGTTACGGGACTGAGGTGGGCAGATGATGTAATACACCTTCTTAATCCATGGCAGGGGGAGACTACACAGTAATGACATGGAACATCAATGGGCTAGGGAACAAAATTAAGCAGGGTCTGGTATCTAACTACATTAAAAGACTCAAACCAGATATTTTATTACCACAGGAGATGCATCTTATGGGTCCACATTGTTCATTGCTGGGTAGAGGGCAATACACCACCCTGGCTCATGCGGGTTTACTCGAGGCTCGAGGGGAGTGGCAATCCTTATTCGAAAATCACCCCCCTTCAGGGTTACTCGAAGATGGGACATCCGTAGCGGTCCAGGGCATCTGGAAAAACACACCATGGTTAATAATTAGTATTTATGCTCCCCCACGTCTCCAGCAACGTACACTTGACAAAGTGATGGATCTCCTCCTGCAGTTCTGTCCCGCCATGTATATCATATGGGGCGATTTCAATGATATGAGTGATCCCTGAGTTTGATCATCCAGCAAGGACATCGCCTTCAGCCACGCCACCGGACTCCACTGGACGGACCACAGCTGCGTCCACTTCAGCTTCAGAAGGACCACGATCCATCACCACCAGCAACAGGTTGCACGCAGAAGCTGGAACAAGATCACAGCCGACCAGCTCGTGACCTCCCTGAGCATGAACCCTCCCACCAGCGCAACGAACCCAAGTCAGGCGGCAACCAACCTCGCGAAGTGGATCAGCAACTGCGCAGACGACCTCGCCCCTCTGAAGACCCCGCCTAGCAGACCCGGTAGCAAGAAAGCCCCATGGTTCACCGACGAACTCAAGAGCTCCAAGAAGAACTGCCGAACCCTCGAGAGAACCTGGCGCAGAGACCCAACACCGGACAACATGACTGCCCTCAAGCTCACCACCCGAAAACACCACCAACTCATCCACGCCACCAAGAAAACCGCATTCAAGGAACGATTGGACAACAACGCACACAACAGCAAGGAACTCTTCAACATCGTTCGAGCTCTCCAACCCCAACGCCGGAAACAACGACATCACCCCTTCGCAAGACCTCTGCAACTCCCTCGCCTCCTACTTCCACAACAAGATTGCGGACATACACAACAGCTTCAGCACTCAACTGACGCACGCCATGACCGAACCACCGCCCCCCACCACCACCCTCCGCGCCTGGACCCCGATCAGCACCGAAAACACAGTCCGCAAGATGAACTCCATCCACTCCGGATCTCCTACCGACCCCTGCCCTCACCACATCTTCAACAAAGCCGACGCTGTCATCGCACCCCACCTGCGGGACATCATCAACACCTCCTTCGACACCGCTACCTTCCCAGAGAGCTGGAAGCACGCCGAACTCAGCGCTCTACTAAAGAAGCCATCGGCCGACCCCACCGACCTCAAGAACTACCGGCCCATCTCGCTGCTCCCGTTTCCTGCAAAAGTCATCGAGAAGACCGTCAACAAGCAGCTGGCCGCCTTCCTCGAGACAAACGGATCCCTCGACCTCTCGCAGTCTGGCTTCCGGGCCAACCACAGCACCGAGACCGCCCTGATCGCAGCCACCGATGACATCCGAGCACTGCTTGACAACGGAGAAACAGCAGCCCTCATCCTCCTAGACCTCTCCGCGGCCTTCGACACTGTCTGCCACCGTACACTAGTGCAGCGCCTCAGCAACGTCGGAATCCAGGAGAAGGCACTGGAGTGGATCATCTCCTTCCTCGCCGGAAGGACACAGAGAGTCCGCCTCCCCCGTTCAGATCTGAAGCCACCAAAGTCATCTGCGGCGTTCCTCAAGGCTCCTCGCTCAGTCCAACCCTCTTCAACGTCTACATGAGCCCCCTCGCAGACATCGCACGCCAGCACAACCTCAACATCATCTCCTACGCCGACGACACCCAGCTGATCCTCTCCCTCACCAACGACCCCGCCACCGCCAGAGCCAACCTTCACCAAGGGATGAAAGAGGTAGCCGAATGGATGAAGAACAGCCGCCTAAAACTGAACTCGGACAAGACGGAAGTCCTCATCCTGGGATCCTCACCCTCCGCCTGGGACGACTCCTGGTGGCCCCCCGCCCTAGTCAGCGCACCTAAACCAACAGACCACGCACGCAACCTGGGCTTCATCCTGGACTCCTCCCTCTCCATGACCAGACAAGTCAACGCCGTCTCCTCGTCGTGCTTCAACATCCTGCGCATGCTACGTAAGATCTTCCGGTGGATCCCCACCGAGACCAGGAAGACGGTCACCTAGGCCCTCGTCACCAGCAGTCTGGACTACGGCAACTCCCTCTACGCCGGAACCACCGCCAAACTCCAGAAGAGACTCCAGCAGATCCAGAACGCCTCAGCACGACTCATCCTGGACATCCCCAGTCGCAGCCACATCTCCGGACACCTGAGAGACTTGCACTGGCTCCCGGTCAACAAGAGAATCACCTTCCGACTCCTCACCCACGCACACAAAGCCCTACACAACCAAGGTCCAGGATACCTCAACAGCCGCCTCAACTTCTATGCTCCCAAACGCCAGCTTCGATCGACTGGCCATGCCCTCGCCGCCGTCCCCCGCATCCGAAGAGCCACCACAGGGGGACGGTCCTTCTCCTACCTCGCCGCCAAAACATGGAACTCCCTCCCGACCCACCTCCGCCTGACCCAGGACCACCTCGCCTTCAGGAAGCAACTCAAGACCTGGCTGTTCAAGCAGTAGCGGACCCCCCTCCCCTAGCGCCTTGAGACCCTCTGGGTGAGTAGTGCGCTATATAAATGCTTTGATTGATTGATTGATTGATTGATCAGCTTTCGCACGAGTGCCCACACTGCTCATTCTCTCTTGATGTTCCGCAGCTCTGTGGTAGCCTTATGCAGAGGCATTCTATTTCCCCCTCCTTGGGTTAAACATTTTTCAGTTTGAACTGCCGCTCTTTACCGAAACATAGACGCGAGATTTTCGACCTCTTCACAGATGAATCCCCTGATGGCCTTTTTATCACTGAAACCTGGCTTCATGCCGGCTCCGGTCCCGATGTGGCAGAAGCACTACCTACTGGCTATGCCATTGTCAGGTGTGACCGCCCCAGAAAAACCGGGGGCGGTGTGGCTATTATATTTAAAAATTCCTACCAATGCCAATTCGATTCTGTTGCTTTAGACAATTGCGAGGCAGCTCATTTTAAGCTTGCCCTGCACTCTAAGACTACTCTTACCGGCCTACTAGTTCATCGGCTTCCTGGTCCGGCTAATACATGGCTGGCTTCGTTTACTGATTACTTAAGCTTGGTGATTTCATCCTCCAGCAATTTCCTTGTGGTGGGTGATATTAATGTGCATTTGGAAGATCCCACCAATAGCCTGAGTAATACTTTAATTGATTATCTGGCTGCTATGAACCTTACCCTACATAACAAGGGCCCAACCCATAGTGGTGGTCATTTACTTGATCCTATCTTTTCAAATATTCCCCAGTTACACTGTTCTTTATCCCTACCAGTTTCTTGGTCAGACCACTATTTAATTAAATTCTCAGTTGTGAACACTGTAGCGTCAACCAATATTAAAGCCTCGGGAAGCATACAGAAGAGAGACTGGAAAAAACTCGACTTAGGTGTTTTAAACGAGGTCCTCGCTGACCATCTACCATTTAGTCGGCTGGACTTAGAAGACACCAACTCTGTGGCCAGTGCCGTGAATGCCTGGCTTTCGGAAGCCATTGATACTTGTCTTCCTTCAGTTCTGAAGAGAAAATCAACTCACAGAACCCCTGCCCCTTGGTATAATGAGTCACTTCAAACTGATAAATCCCGCTGTAAGAAACTTGAACGGGTTTGGAGAAGAGATTATTCCCCCTCCGCTTGTCTCATTTATAAAACTGAACTGAAGCAATACCACAAAGCCTGTGCCCAGACTAGGGCTAGCTATGTGAATAAGATGATTTCTGAAGCTTCAAATAAATCTAAAACACTGTTTAGTGTTGTCAAGGAGCTTGCTGGCTCTAAAACTACGGCCATACTTCCTCCCTTATCCAACGATAAATGTGACGAGCTCGCTCAGTATTTCATCTCTAAGATTGAGAATATCCACCTGGACATTACTGCGCAGGGAGCTGGCAACATCAGTAACACCTCTGTTAACTTGCCCCCTGCAGCCGCTGAGGTGATTCTTCACACTCCGACTTCAGCTTCACTTTTGTCCTGGCCGGACCTTCTCCCCTCTACTCTTTTAGAGATTTTGGGTAAAGTTAAGTCTGGCTCGCCGTTGGACCCTGTACTTGTTTCCATCCTACGATCTTTGGAGCCCCCCCCTGCGCTCTATTATTTGCACTTTGCTAAACCACTCCTTGAATACGGCAACTGTCCCAAGCTGCTGGAAACATGCAATGGTTACACCACTCTTGAAAAAGCCCACCATGGACCCCAATGTTTCTTCAAACTATCGTCCCATCTCTCTGTTGCCTATCTTTTCCAAAGTTTTGGAGAGACATATCCACACGCATCTATCTCAGTATGTGGCGCTTAACAATTTCCTACATCCTTCTCAGTCTGGCTTTCGCCAAGGATTCTCTACGGAGACTACTCTTTTAGGTGTGACAGAAAATCTACGTTTACATCTGGATCGAGGGGAAACTGCTGCACTGATATTGCTCGATCTCAGTGCAGCATTCAATACTATATGACACAGTATACTCATCAGATCCCTCACACACCTAGGTATTGGTGGCAAGGCTTTGAATTGGCTCTCGTCTTTTTTGAAAGACCGGACTTTCCAAATTGTTTCTCACCCTTCCACTTCTAAAGTTTATCTATCCCCACACGGTGTACCCCAGTGTTCCATTCTTAGTCCTCTTTTGTTTAATCTTTATGTTACTCCTTTAGCTCATATTGCTCAAAGGGCCGGTCTTAATTTATTTACTTATGCTGATGATTCACAGATTGTTTTTCCCTATCCCAAACTGACCCTGCCCTGCCTTCTCCCCTGGAAATTGGACTTAGCGATATAGCAAACTGGATGAATAGGAACTTCCTCAAATTAAATGGTGGGAAGACGGAGGTTTTGGTTTTGGGCAAGAAACCTGATCTTTGGAGTCCGAGTCACTGGCCTTCAGCTATGGGTGCACTGCCAGTTCTGTCTGCGTATGTACGTAACCTTGGAGTGATCATTGATAGGGGGCTATCTATGAGGGACCAAGCCAACAGAGTGTCTGCCACCTGCTTTACCATCTTACGGTGGCTTAGAAATTTTTTGGGGATGCTCCCCTCGGACACCCAGAGAGCCGTGGTTGACGCCTTGGTGACCTCCAGATTGGACAATGGCAACGTACTATTTCTGGGGTCTACCAAGGCGGTCACCCGCCGTCTCCAACTGGTACAAAATGCGGCCGCGCGACTCCTTTGTTGATGCCGTAAATCAGACCACATTACAGAACGCCTGAGGGAACTTCATTGGCTCCGTGTGGAAAGCCGTATAAAGTTCAAGGCGCTATGCTACATGCACAAGATGAAGATGGGTGTGGCTCCCCTCTATCTTCAGTCACTTGTTAAGCCCTATTCTCCTTCCCGCTTGCTCCGTTCTTCCTCTCAACACTTATTCTGTGCTCCTAAGTATAGGTTGTCCAGAATGGGGGGCGGTGCATTTGCTAACTTGAGACCCAGACTGTGGAATTCTCTCCCGCGGGCTGTCCGTGCGGAGGTCAACTATGTTTGCTTTCGAAGAGCTGTTAAGACCTGGCTCTTTAACCAGTAGATTCTTTCTTTTCATGGGTGTCAGGTTATTTGTGACAATCAGCGCCGGGAAACCCGTTTGGGTAGCTGTAGCGCTTTACAAATTCAATAAATAAAATAAATAAATCTTATGCTAATGGGGCAAGGGCCACGTGAGACCACTGCACTGGCAAGATTCCACACGACCCTGGGGTTAACTGATCTCTGGAGGCATCACCATCCATCTGCATGTGCCTACTCGTATTTTTCGCAGGCCCATAGGGTGTTTTAAAGGCTGGACTACCTTTTTGCCCCAGCCGGAGAGATTGAGCAGGTGGAGGAGTTAGAGTACTTGGCTAGAGGTTTCTTAGACCATTCACCGCTCTATTTGAGGGTGGGAGGGATGAAGGACTGGGTTTTTCTAAGACCCAGCGGTGCCAGGGGACAACACCTGAAACCTTCGTGGGTAACCTGTTCCGGCATACAAATGACAGAGACACGGGACACTTCCTTCGGCGTCAAAGATTCGAGGTTTATTACTGCAGGGAACACAGAAGTCACGAGAAGTACATCACATGTAGGTTCACGGAGCCTGATTCGAATTGTTACTGTGGGTCGCTCCTTTTATACACATTTCTCTCATAGGTTAACATGATACACAAAGGTTTACAATTTGGTTCCCATCGTAAACACCAGAAGGGATTGCTTTCATGTATTCAGGGCCCGGAACATAAGTACGGAAACATTTGGTGGTTCCCAACTGTAAAAACCCATCTTCCCACCATTAGTACATTCCAATCAGCAGTAAACAGATCGAAGAAGGAACAGAGACAGGTGCAGAGGAAGGCAGAAACAGTGGGGAGATCGGAAAGGGTGTAAAAGGGTGGTATCGGGAAACACGAGCTGCAGGCATCAAAGGGACGTGCCTAATGAGATGCACGTCTAAGACAATAGACCGGCACGGCAAGATGAGCCTCGAGCGGGGCCATCTGCCTTACAGTATCATCCCCCTCATCATAAAGACACTTTCAAAGGAAACGTGTCTTCCGCAAGAGTTTGGGAATCCCAGGTTCGCGAAGCGGACAGCGTCCGTTCGCTGGCTACTTGAGGGCAAGAGACAAAATGGATGCCGCATCTAAGATGGAACCCGTGGGCTCGGATGTAGAAACCCACGAAACAAACGAACGGTTTAGGTTAGCACAGCGAAAATGCGTACACCCACTAAACTCGTCATTTGCGGTTCATAGATACCAGACTCGACCATATTCGTGCGAGTCGAAAACACCACTTACGATCGTCACGGAACCTCAGGGAGAATGGGAGGGCAGGCATCTCCTGGAGACAGAACACATGGGCCCTGAAGGATGAAACAGTTTCCAAAGAAATTAGGGTAGATATGGTACTCTACTTCCAAGAAAATCAGGGGTCGGTGCAATCCGCTGTCATTCTATGGGAAGCTTTCAAAGCGGTAATACGCGATAGAGCTCAAAATATCATTGCCCATAAAAGCGGAGGGAATTGCAGGAGCTCCTGACGTTGGAAGATAAGCAGGTAGACCTTGAGAAGAACAAGTTACTTACCTTCGGTAACACTTTTTCTGGTGGATACAGTATCTGCCTGTGGATTCCTCACCTTGTGAATATCTTCCTGCGTCAGCAACGTTCGGAAAATTCTTTTGTAGCTCGCCGACGTGGACGACGTCACAGGAGCACGACATCGCGCGCGGCTCCGCTGACGTCACCGACACCATAATAGGCCCACGCCGGCGTGATGACATCAGTTCCGCCCTTTTTTCCGTGACTTCAAGGCACACGGACGGACCGACAACAATAGATATATACACAGTGTACACAGTACAAAATAGTCAAGGTAACACACATAGTGTGAAAACAACATAGCAAATCATGTTCAAAAACACATTTCCTTTGAAGATAACATGTAAACATTAAAACATTGCTATCATCTCAGGAATAGAAGAGTGGACAACGGGGAGGCGGTGGGCATGTGAGGAATCCACAGGCAGATACTGTAGCCACCAGAAAAAGCGTTACCGAAGGTAAGTAACTTGTTCTTTTGATGGATACATCTGCCAGTGGAATCCTCACCTTGTGAATAGATTCCCACAGCAGTCCCCACTCCCGGAGGAGGGTGTCCACTCTCCTACACCAGAAAGTCCTGAAGGACAGAGGGCGCAAAGTGGCCGTCCCTCCTCATTTCGGTATCCAAGCAGTAATGCTTCGCAAAAGTGTGGAGGGAGGACCAAGTTGCAGCTTTACAAATATCCTCTACAGGAACATCCCAAGACAAAGCAGATGTTGACGACTTTGCTCTAGTAGAGTGAGCTCTTATACCTTCTGGAGGCTCCTTACCCGCTAGGGAGTAGCAGATCTTGATACATATTATAATCCATCTTGAAAGTGTGCGCTTGTGCACAGCTCTTCCTTTTCTGCAGCCAGCAAACCCAACAAAGATCTGGTCATCCACTTGATAAGTCTTTTGTCCTGTCAAGATAAAAGTTCATCTCCCTCTTAGGGTCCAGGCGGTGAAGTCTCTCCTCCTCCTTGGAAGGATGAGGGGGAGGATAGAAGGCAGGAAAATGGACTGCCCCAGATGGAAGGGAGTTACCACCTTAGGCAGAAAAGCAGCCTTGGTCCTAAGAACCATTCGTTCAGCATGAATGGTCAAGAATGGGGGCTTTGAACTAAGAGCTTGAAGCTCACTTACCCTCCTTGCCGAGGTAATTGCAACCAGGAAGACCGTCTTCAAAGATAAAAGTCTCATGGAACACTTGTGCAAAGGTTCGAAAGGAGAACCCATCAAAAAAAGTAAGCACAAGATTCAAGTCCCATTGAGGCACAATAAAGGGAGTAGGAGGAAATGTATTTGTAAGGCCCTTAAGAAACTTTAAAACTACAGGAGATTTAAACAAAGACGGCTGATCCGGTAGGCAGAGAAAAGCCGACAAGGCCGAAAGATAACCCTTGATTGTTGCTACAGCAAACCTTTGCCGAGCCAAGGAAAGAGCAAACAGAAGTACGTCAGACCATCGAGCCTTCAAAGGGTCAATGGACTTCTCCCCACACCAAGTAACAAATTTAGACCACCTGTAAGAATAGATAGATATGGTGGAATCACGCCTGGCCGATAGAATGACATCCACCACGTCATGAGGGAGAAAAAAGGAATTCAGGTTGTCCCGTTCAATCTTCAGGCATGATGGTGTAAGGTCTGTGTTAGACCGGTCAGCCCTAGGGTGGTCTTTCCCTATTTTTCTCGCCCTTGCCTCATTTTTCCCACTTTTTTTTTGGTTGTCCTTAGGTCTCCGAGCACCTTCCCATTGCTAACCAATGCTAAGGTGCAGGTGCTCTCTACTTCAAACATGGCTGCCACAGGCCCCTGCTACTGCGGAGTGGTCTTTTTAGTAGCATCCTAGTTGCCAGGAGCTGCCTGGAACCCTTAAACATTGTTGCAATACCAGCCTGCCTTGCCTGCCCATAGTTAGAGTAGGGAAGCTCCTGGAACCTTCTAGAATAGAGGCGGGGTCTGCTTTTGCCGCCTTAGAGTGTGGTCACCTGACCTGGGCATATATAAAGAAAGGAGGGAATGTTTTTTTTCAGTTGGGCATCACAGACCTGGGGGAACCTGCGCAGGAGACTTAGGTGGTAGGGCCTTGTCAGGAACCTATACCACTGGGGGTGACAGGGTTTAGGCGCTGCCCACCAAGCTGTGTGAGGAGCACCGAACTAGCCCACTGATCTGGCCCGGCGGGAGGGGAACACAGGGACCACCTGCAGTGACCTGCTGAGGAATCCTGTCAGCAGCCTTCAACTCAACCCCCCATTCCAAGGAACTAAGAATCTGTTATCTACCAAGGGTGCAGGAACCATCACGCGCCAGGAAGAACCCTAACTGCCACAGGACTACTGGGGATCAACCAGGTATTGAGATGTGTCCCTTCTGCCCTCCTTTGTCTTGACCTGGGCCCCCACTCTGTCCTGCCACTGTAATGTGGACTGTCCTGGTTAGACTGAACTGCCTACTGGGCCCCTCAAGCGCTCATCTGCTGAGTCCTGAGAAGCGATGTAATCGGCGACCTGTTGTGCCCCCCAAGCGCTCTTCTGACCAACGAGGACCTGCGCAGGCCGAGCGCTGTGAGCGTTCCTAAAGCGCTGCCCCTCAACTGCGCTGTCCTCACCACATCACCGCTGCCCCCTCAGCGGCCCCCTGTGCCAGGAGAGGGCCGCCGCCGTGTTGCTGAGGAGTCCAGCCCAGGAGTGTAGAATCCCCGCAGCGGCCCCCGGAGCCTGATGTAGGCCACCGCAAATTGAGCGTAGGCCGCGCTAGGCCCCAAAGCTACTGCCATCCCTCCTCACGTGATGGGGGAGCCCGGCCTCGTCATTGGCCGCGCCCCCACCCTTGCTGACGTCGACTGAAGGAAGGCGGGAACGCCCCCACAGGCCGCGCTGCCTTTGGGAGCCGCGGGCGCGCCCCCCTAGGAAAGCCTGCCGATTGGTCCTGGGCCCGGGAAGCCTCTGGAGGCCCGAGACCGGGATCGGAGCTCGCGTGGGACACCTGAAGTGCGCAAGTGCCCCCCCACACGTTGGAGCAAGCCCGGAGGGGCACCATAGCACCACAAGGCCCCAAAGACCACTGGAGGGCTCAGGAAGAGCACAAGTCCTCCGGTGGCCATACCGGCCGCCGCAAGAGGCTGTCGAGGCCCGAAGACCCAGGTAACCCCCGGGGAGGAGGGCAAAAGGCCAGAGCAGGCCGGGCTCGCCCCTCCCCTGGGGCCAGACTGTTGTTGGGCCCCGTTGGCCCCCGTTGTGCCGGCAGGGCTTCTGAGACTGGGCGAGAGCCCCCAGTAAGAGCTTAGTGACTGCCCAATTAGTAGAGTTAACCCATGGCTGGGGCATAGTTCTTTACCGCTTGTGTTCACAAGGAAACCAGGCTACTGGGCCTACTGACCTGTCTTAAGTACTGAAACGCCCATTCCCAGTTAAATGCAATGGTTATTTCGGCCTAATGAAATGGGGGCTTTGCCTGATCTTTAAGGGAATGTTTTATACTCTTGCCTAATGCAGTGTTTCCTGAAAGCCTCCAGTTGAGCCATGAAATGTTTATTCCTGATTGAGGAGATGTTTACCCTGGCATAAGGAGGTGTTTATTTCTATGCAAAGTGATTACTGAAAGGTTTACCTCTGATTAACGAAATGTTTTACTCTCATTTTAATGACATGCTGATTCCTGCAGTGATGAAATGTTTATTGCTAAGTAATGAAATGCTATTCCTTTAATGAAATGGTTATTGCGATATGTCACATTGATTAATGACCTGCTTCCTTAACGCCCCTGATTAAATGCTTTGATGACAAGTTGGTACATTGAATATTGATTACCCTGATTCTGATTCTAGATAAAAGCTTATTGATTTTTAATCAACCTAACTGGTGTGGTGTCAGGCATTCTGTGCGTTTCCTGTCTCAGTGGATGTGTGTGCTGTATGGTCACTTTACACCTAAACTTTCGGGTGCCTATCTGCTTGAGCCAAGCTACCCTTGGGGAACTGTTGACCCCAGTTCCTACATTTGGTGGCGAGCGGTGGGATCAGGACCTGTGGCTATACAGCACCCTCCGGTGAGACAGGGTGCGCCGCAATCGGACTAGACACCTGTTGAGTACGCAAGCCTACTCAATTGACCCCCCACTGTCTAACCTGAGTAAGTTGAGTCCTTTTTTGACCCAATACTGTTACCTACATCCTAGTGTCTTTCCCTTTGAGTATCTGGGTCCCCACTGGAATTCCAGCTAGCCGACCTGGAAGAGGATACAGTGGTGCAGCTAAGGGAATTTTGTCAGGGGATGGGGGTGCAGGTTGGGCGGAGAGCCGCAAAGGAGGAGCTCCGTACCGCCTTGAGGGCATGGGTAAGGGCCCACCCAGAGGGGATGGGGAACAGGAGGGGCAGGTCACACAAGGGGAGGAGGGTGCTCCAGAAGAACTAGACCTACTCAACATTGATGTGAGTGAAAATGTGTTTGCAGGAAGACGTTGCAGGGCAAGTAGTAGTGGGTCTAGAAGGAGTACGTTGTCACAGGAATATAAGGACAGGAGGGAGGAGGGGCAATTGAAATGGGAGCTTGCTAAGCTAGAACACGAGAGGGAGAGAGAAAGGGAAGATAAAAAGTTCACGATGGAAGAAAAGAAGCTGGCGCACAAGCTTCAGCTTAAGGAGTTGGAGCTGCGAATCTTGCAGTTAAGTGCGCCAGGAAGTCCTAATGGTGGCAGCGTACCAGGGGCTCAACACGGGCCTAAGTTTTGGTTACCCAAAGAGGTGATAGCGAGTTACACTCAGGGGGGTGACATCGCCAAGTGGTGCCTGAGAGCTACTGGGGAGGTGGCCTGTACCAATACATACCTCCCAATGTCAGGAACACCCTCCTGTACTTAGATAAGGCGGACCAGTTCAGGTATCCCCCCATGAAGGAGGCACTACTTAAAAAGTTTGGCCTCAACCCCGAAAGGTATCGCCAGAAGTTCCGTGGCAGCCATAAGCTGTCCACACAGAATTGAGTAGACTTTTCGATTATGCCCGTAAGGCTCTGGATGGTTGGGTGCGTGGCAGTGAGGTGCATGATTATGAGGGCTTGGACAACTTATTTTTGAGAGAGCACCTCTTGGATAAATGTTTTCCGGAGCTGTGCCAACATCTGGTGAACCGCAAACGGACTGATCCCCGTGAACTTGCGGAGGAGGCGGATACTTGGGTTAGCACCCGGGTGTCTCCCAAGGGCCCAGGGGAGATGGCCCGAAAGGTGGACAGGGTTTCCCCCAGAAGAAAGAGGGGGAGATAAAAAGAAGGAGTTCTCACGAGGCCCACAAAACAGACAGTTTGGGAGAGGAGTAGGTACCCCACCTCAGTCCAGTTCCCCAAAGCCCACTTACCCTGACAAGAGTCAGCAGCCAAGAACTGTCCGGTGCTACGAATGTGGGGAGGTTGGACACTACAAGGGGGATCCCCAGTGTCGCAAAAGACCCCCCAGCCCCCACAGGAGGCAAGAGTCCTGGGGTGGCTAGTGTAGCCCTTGGGATGGAGCTGCCCCTAGGGAAGGGGAGTGGACAGGCCTGACCCTGGTTTCACTCGGGGACAGAGAGATGGTCCCAGTAATGCCCTTACCATCGAACACTGCTAAGTACCAGCAGAGGGTGAAGGTTAACGGGGAGAAGGTGGAGGCTCTGAGGGACACAGGTGCCAGCATGACCACCGTAGTGAGGCGGCTGGTGTCCCCAGAGCAAGTGATCCCGGACGTATTCCATCCGGCCATATTGGCTGACGGCAGTCTGAGTTACTATCCCGTGGCTCATGTTCCCTTTGAGTGGGGAGGAGTTAAAGACCCGTTGAGAGTTGCTATAAACTCTGCCTTGCCTGTGGACTGTCTGCTAGGAAACAACCTGGAACATACCACCTGGAAGGAAGTGGAGTTTAAGGCCCACACTGAGATGCTGGGGTTACCAGGATGGACTTGCGTGGTTACGAGGTCCATGGCTGCCCAGCAAAGAACTCAACTCGGGTTGGAGCCTGAAACTACGGCCCAACCCAATGCCGGTCCAGAGGACAATGGAGTGGAGGACATACCCCGTGTGATGGATGGGGAGCCAGCGGAGGTACCCCCCGAGTCCTCGGAGGTGGAGGTTGTTCCCGTGGGGGACCTGCCGACTCTTACCGAGTGGCATGTGGAAGGAGGGCCTACCTGGGAGGAATTCTGTCGGGCGCAGAGGGAGTGCCCAACGTTTGAAGGCATGCGGCGGCAGGCTGAAGCCCAAGCGACCAACCAAGAGACCGGCAGTTATCATGTATACTGGGAGGATGGCCTCCTCTACAGTGAGCCTAAGGTTCCGGTGCATGGATCCTCGAGGGCCTTAGTGGTCCCCCAATGCTACCGGGCCTTCCTATTGGAATTGGTGCATGAGATACCTTTACTGGACACCTGGGCCAGGACAAGACCTTTGCGCGGCTAGTCCCACATTTTTATTGGCCCAGGATGAGAGTTGCCTGTGACACCTACTGCAAGACCTGCAAGACTTGCCAGGCAAGTGGCAAGACTGGGACTAAGGTGAAGGTCCCTTTGGAACCGCTCCCGGTTGTCGGGACCCCTTTTGAGCGGGTCGGATTTGACATTGTTGGACAGTTGGACCCTCCGACCTCTTCGGGATACAGGTTCATCTTGGTGTTAGTGGACCACGCCACTCAGTACTCGGAGAGTATCCCTCTGAGGACCATCATTGCACCGGTGGTGGCGCGGGCCCTGATGGGGATTTTTACCCGAGTGGGATTCCCCAAGGTCGTGGTGTGAGATAGGGGCACAAACTTCATGTCGGCCTACATGAAGGCCATGTGGAAGGAGTGTGGAGTGACCTACCGGTTCTCCACTCCTTACCACCCCCAGACTAACGGGCTCGTAGAGCGCTTTAACAAGACCTTGAAGGGGATGATCCGGAGCCTGCCAGAGGACTTGAGGCGGAAGTGGGACATCCTCCTCCCTTGCCTGCTGTTTTCGTACCGCGAGGTGCCACAGAAGGGGGTCGGGTTCAGCCCCTTTGAGCTGCTCTATGGCCACCCCGCTAGGGGGGCCCCTCAGTCTTGTGAAGGAGGGGTGGAAAAAGATTTCGAAGAAGCTTCCCCGTGATGTCGTCAGCTACATGCTGGCATTTTTGCAACCAGATGGCCAAGCTCTGGAAGGAAGCCTCAGACAACCTGGAGGCTAGCCAAGACGTCATGAAGGAGTGGTATGACCGCAACGGTCGGACGGTGGAGTTAGACGCTGGACAGAAGGTGTGGGTCATGGAGCCTGGGGACCTTAGTGCCCTCCAGGACCGGTGGACTGGTCCGTACGAAATTGTTGAGCGCCGAGGCCAGACCACCTATGTGGTGGATTTGAAGACCCCCCCCCCCGACAGCCCATCGGGTGCTCTACGTCAACCGCCTGAAGCCACACCATGAGCGATCTGAGCTTGCTATCCTCATGGTGACAGATGGGAGCGAGGAGGAGAGTGAGCCTCTTCCTGACCTTCTGGTGGCCCAGGAGAAGGAGGGATAGGTGGAGGGAGTGGTCCTCTCCCCATCCTTGACCCCAGAGCAACAGAGGGACTGCCACCAGGTGTTGGAGAAGTACGTCTCGTTGTTCTCCCTGAAATGAAATGAATGAAATGAAAAGAGATTTATAAAGCGCATGGCTGCCCTTGAGCGTCCCAGCGCTAAAACAAAACACAGGACCACCACCCAAATACAACTGAAGAGAAAGCCTAAAGGGGGAAGAGATAAGTTTTCAATGCCTTGCGGAAACGCACTAGATTGGATTCTTTCCGCAGGGCCATCGGCAGAGCATTCCATAATTGGCCTGCATTAATAGAGAACCGGCGACCGCCGGACCTCACCTTTTTGGCTCTGGGTATCACCACAAAATTACCATCATCCGAGCGAAGGGCTCGCGTAGGTTTGTAAGGGCGCACCAGGTCTCTAAGGATTGGAGGGCCTGATCCTTGCAAAGCTTTAAACACGATGCAGAGGGATTTGAATTTTATGCGAGCTCGGATTGGAAGCCAATGCAGGGCCTTGAGAGCAGGCTTAGCTGATGATCTTTTGGCAGTACCAGTGAGCATTCGTGCAGCCGCATTCTGAGCTCTTTGGAGCACATTCAGAGTGGATTCTGGTGAGCCAAGGAATAAGGCATTGCTATAATCCAGCCTTGACATGACTAATCCTTGCACCAGTAGTTTCCGGGAGTTTTCAGGGAGTAGCGGGAGGATCTTCCGTACTGACCTAAGCAGTCCATAGCAAGTCCCTGCCACTCGTTTAGCTTGAGTGGTCATTGACAGTTCAGGTTCTAGCCAGACCCCTAGACTTTTTATTGCTTCTTTGGGAACTGGGGGGGCACCTAGACTATCCGGCCACATGGATTTGGGAAGTGTTGTACACAGATTGCCAAGAAGCATCAGCTCCGTTTTCGTCCCATTTAGTTTGAGCCGGGAATCCGACATCCATGACATGATGTTAACTAAACATGATGCGAACTTTTCCCCCTGGCTTTCCGAGAGGGACAGCGAGACGATCAATTGAGTGTCGTCTGCGTAGGTTGCGATTTTCACCCCGAAGGGTGAAACCACCGCCTCCAGTGGGGCCATGTAGATGTTAAAAAGCGTAGGGCTCAATGAAGAGCCCTGCGGTACTCCACACTGAAGGGGGGTAGGCAGAGATCGAAGATTGCCTTCGCAGACCTGATAAGTCCGGCCACTCAAGTACGACGCGAGCCATTTGAGGGCCGACCCTCTCACTCCAATCTTCCCCAAACGGTTGATCAGGATATTATGATCAACCGTATCAAACGCAGCGCTTAGATCCAGGAGGACCACCGCAGCGGATCCTCCCGAATCCAAGATGCATCTGCCTTCCTCCACCATTGAGATCAAGGCCGAGTCGGTTCCCTGGCCAGGCCGAAAGCCCGTCTGAGTACGACCCAGTAGATCATTAGATTCCAGGAAGTGCAAAAGCTGGCGATTGGCAAACTTCTCGGCGATCTTATTCAGCCCGGGCAGAAGCGAGATAGGACGGTAATTCGCCAAATCAGCCGGGTCAAGGCCTGGCTTTTTCAGAAGGGCCTTGACAATGGCTTGCTTCCAACTAGGTGGAACAATGCCATGGGTGAATGAGGCATTCAGCAGGTCGATTGCTGGGCCTGCAATGATGTTCGTAAATTGCTTGAGGATCCGAATGGGCATGGGGTCCGACGGGGAGCCGCTCTTCAGGGCTGAAAGCTCCTCACAAAAAGCCTCCTTTGAGATGGGGGGGAAGCTATCAAACACCTTTTCATCCAATGCGGCCTCCGGAGCTGCTTTGTCTACCCTACCGGTACTCAGAGGAAGGCTGGCTAAGATGTTCCGTATTTTGACATTAAAAAACTGGGCCAGTTGATTGCATTTATCAGAATTTACTTCATGAGTTACCGGGAGAATGGGGACAGTGAGAAGCTCTTTAAGGATCTGATAAGTTTCTCTAGAAGAGTTACCTGCCATTCTGATTCTTTCCTCAAAATGGGCGGCTTTGGTCAAATTGCGAGCCACCTTGTATGCTCTCATGGCTTCACGATAGTTGTCTTTTTTGGTGGTCGCCCAGTTCTTCCGCCATTCTCGCTCCAGCTTTTTACATTTCTTTCTCATACATCCCAGTTCAGGGGTGTACCAGGAGGACTTGGGGCCGCTCCTTTTATTTGAGATGGCTTTGAGAGGTAGTTCCATATCTAATGCTTGGCGGAGCCAGTCATGGAATGCAACATCGGCTACCAGAGGATCGCATCCAGATGGGGGGACTGATTGTTCAAGAATAAGGGAGAGATTCTCAGTTGATAGTCGTGACCAAATTCTCTTATAGGTACGGGGTGCCCTAGGACCGGGAGGAGGAGGAGGATCCCTCATAAAGTTCAATTCAAACGGCACCAGGAAGTGATCCTCACACCTGGAATTACACATCTGTGTACCCATGATGTGGACACAGGGGACAGCCCTCCTGTAAAAACCAAGTCTTACCGGCTGTCCGATAAAGTTAACAACAGCATCCAGGGTGAGGTGGCCAAAATGCTGCAGCTAGGGGTGATCGAACCTTCCAGCAGCCCTTGAGCTAGTCCTGTCGTGTTGGTGCTGAAAGCGGCCCCACTGGGCACCACACCAGAACTTCGGTTCTGTGTGGACTATCACCAAGACAGACGCTCACACGATCAGATGAGCAGATGAGCTGATTGACCGGCTGGGAGCAGCCTGGTACCTCAGCACCATCGACTTAACATCAGGCTACTGGCAGATTGCCATGGCCGATGAAGCAAAGGAGAAAACAGCATTCTCCACCCCCGAGGGCCACTTCCAATTTAGGGTGATGCCCTTCGGGCTCAAGAATGCTCCGGCTACTTTCCAGCGGTTGGTGAACCAGGTGCTGTCTGGCATGGAGTCCTTCTCAGCGGCATACCTGGATGACATAGCTGTCTTCAGTAGCACCTGGGAGGACCATATGCAGCATCTCCAGGAGGTGCTGCAGGCTCTGCAACGTGCTGGCCTGGCCATCAAGGCTAGTAAGAGCCAGATTGGAGAGGGATCTGTCGTCTACTTGGGACATCTGGTGGGCGGGGTAAGGTGCAACCCCTCCAGGCCAAAATTGAGACCATCATGGCCTGGGAGCCCTCCAAAACCCAAACTGAGGTCCCAGCTTTCCTCTGCCTCACTGGATATTACCGCCAGTTTGTCAAGGGGTATGGTACCATCGTAGCCCCCTTGACGGAGTTAACATCCAAGAAGCAGCCAAGGAAAGTGATCTGGATGGCTGCTTGCCAAGAGGCATTCGAGACACTGAAGCGCGCGATGTGCACTGCCCTGGTGCTTGCAACACCTGACTTCACGAAATAATTCATTGTGCAGACGGACGCCTCTGAGCACGGCGTAGGCGCTGTGCTTTCGCAACTCAACAACGACGCCCAAGACCAACCTGTGGCCTTTATCTCCAGAAGACTCCTCCCTCGGGAAGGACGATGGAGTACCATCGAGCGAGAAGCCTTCGCTGTGGTCTGGGTCTTGAAGTTGAGGCCATACCTTTTTGGCTCTCACTTCCTGATTTAAACCTACCACCGACCCCTTCGCTTGCTCATGCAGATGAGATGCAAAAATCCCAAGTTGCTAAGGTGGTCCATTTCCCTACAGGGGATGGACTTTCGGGAGGAACATCGGCCCAGAGTTGACCACGCCAATGCTGACGGTCTCTCCCGGTTTTTCGCCTTAGTGACGAGAACTCCCTAGAGGTTGGTTAGCTCTCCCCACTTTCGGCTGGGGGGGGGGGGGGGGGGGGGGGAACGACGCATGTTAGACCTGTCAGCCCTAGGGTGGTCTTTCCCTATTTTTTTCACCCTTGCCTCATATTTCCGACTTTTTTTTGGTTGGCCTGAGGTCTCCGAGCACCTTCCCATTGCTAACCAATGCCAAGGTGCAGGTGCTCTCTACTTCAAACATGGCTGCCACAGGCCCCTGCTACTGCGGAGTGGTCTTTTTAGTAGCACCCTAGTTGCCAGGAGCTGGCTGGAACTCTTAAACATTGTTGCAATACCAGCCTGCCTTGCCTTCCCATAGTTAGAGTAGGGAAGCTCCTGGAAGCTGCTTTTGCCGCCTTAGAGTGTGGTCACCTGACCTTTACATATATAAAAAAAGGAGGGAACGTTTTTAGTCAGTTGGGGCATCACTGACCTGGGGGAACCTACGCAGGAGACTTAGGTGGTAGGGCCTAGTCAGGAACGTATACCACTGGGGGAGACAGGGTTTAGGCGCTGCCCGCCAAGCTGTGTGAGGAACACTGAACTAGCCCACTGATCTGGCCCGGCGGGAGGGGAAACCAGGGACCACCTGCAGTGACTTGCTGAGGAATCCTGTCAGCAGCCTTCAACTCAAACCCCCCCCCCCTCCAAGGAACCAAGAATCTGTTATCTACCAAGGGCGCAGGAACCATCAAGCGCAAGGAAGAAACCTTACTGCCACAGGACTACTGGGGCTCAACCAGGTATTGGGCTGTGTCCCTTCGGGCCCTCCTTTGTCTTGACCTGGGCCCACGCGCTGTCCTGCCACTGTTGTGTGGACTGCCCTGTTTAGACTGCCTGAACTGCCTACCGGGCCCCTCAAGCGCTCACCTGCTGAGTCCTGAGAAGCGCTGTAATCGGCGACCTGTTGTGCCCCCAAGCGCTCCTCTGACCAACGAGGCGCTGCGCAGGCCGAGCGCTGTGAGCGTTCCTGAAGCGCTGCCCCTCAACTGCGCTGTCCTCACCACATCACCGCTGCCCCCTCGGAGGCCCCCGGAGCCTGAGGTAGGCCGCCGCGAATTGATCGTAGGCCGCGCTAGGCCCCGAAGCTACTGCCATCACGTGACGGGGCGCCCGGCCTCGTCATTGGCCGCGCCCCCGCCCTGGCTGACGTCGACTGAAGGAAGGCGGGAATGCCCCCGCAGGACGCCCTGCAATTGGCGGCCGCGGGCGCGCCCTCCTACGAAAGCCTGCCGATTGTTCCTGGGCCCTGGAAGCCCGGGACCAGGATCGGAGCTCCCGTGGGACACCTGAAGTGCGCGAGTGCCCCTCAACACGCCGGAGCAAGCCCGGAGGGGCGCCATAGCACCACAAGGCCCCAAAGACCACCGGAGGGCTCAGGAAGAGCACAACTCCTCCGGTGGCCATACCAGCCGCCATCAGCCGCCGCAAGGGCCGTCGAGGCCCGAAGACCCAGGTAACCCCCTGGGAGGAGGGCGGAAGGCCGGAGCAGGCCGGGTTAGCCCCTTCCCTGGGGCCAAACTGTTGTTGGGCCCCGTTGGCCCCCGTTGTGCCCGCAGGGCTTCTGAGACTGGGCGAGAGCCCCAGTAAGAGCTTAGTGACTGCCCAATTAGTAGAGTTAACCCCTGGCTGGGGCATAGTTCTTGACCGCTTGTGTTCACAAGGAAACCTGGCTACTGGGCCTACTGACCTGTCTTAAGTACTGAAACGCCCATTCCCAGTTAAATGCAATAGTTATTCTGGCCTAATGAAATGGGGGCTTTGCCTGATCTTTAAGGGAATGTTTTATACTCTTGCCTAATGCAGTGTTTCCTGAAAGCCTCCAGTTGAGCCATGAAATGTTTATTCCTGATTGAGGAGATGTTTACCCTGGCATAAGGAGGTGTTTATTTCTACGCAAAGTGATTACTGAAAGGTTTACCGCTGATTAACTAAATGTTTTACTCTCATTTTAATGACATGCTGATTCCTGCAGCGATGAAATGTTTATTGCTAAGTAATGAAATGCTATTCCTTTCATGAAATGGTTATTGCGATATGTCACATTGATTAATGACCTGCTTACTTAACTCCCCTGATGAAATGCTTTGATGACAAGTTGGTACATTGAATATTGATTACCCTGATTCTGATTCTAGATCAAAGCTTATTGATTTTTAATCAACCTAACTGGTGTGGTGTCAGTCATTGTGTGCGTTTCCTGTCTCAGTGTGTGTTGTATGGTCAATTTACACCTAAGCTTTCGGGTGCCTACCTGCTCGAGCCAAGCTACCCTCTGGGAACTGGTGACGCCAGTTCCTACAGTCTGGAGGTGGGGGTATAGAACCTTCCCCTCCATTTGAGAGAGGATATCTGCCCTGAGAGAGAGACGGAGTGGCAGGCACGAGGAGAGGTGGAAAAGATCTGTGTACCACACCCTTCTTGGCCAATCCGGGGCGATCAATATGTCTTGGGCCCGGTCTTAGCGAATCTTCCTCAGAACCCGAGGAATCAAGGGTATGGGGAGAAATGCGTAAAGGAGTTGTGGACCCCAACTCATCTGAAACGCGTCCCCCAAGGCTCCCTGCATCGGAAACTGGAGACTGCAGATTGACGGGCAGTGAGCATTCTCGTGAGTGGGGAACAGGTCCACCTGAGGAGTCCCCTACGTCCAAAAGACGTGACGAACCACCTCTGGATGCTGCTGAATAAGACTGTATCCACGCACGTTCAGAACTCCAGCCAGATGATTTGCCATCAGACAAATCTGATGGTCCAGGACCAGAGAAGTAGAGCCTCTCTGCAGAGACACTGCGACCCCACTCCTCCCTGCTTGTTGACATACCACATCGCAGTGGTGTTGTCCGTCAGGACTTGAACCGACCGACCGCAAAGGGAAGGGAGGAAGGCCTTGAGTGCTAGACGTATTGCCCGTAACTCCAGAAGGTTGATATGAAGTAACCTTTCCTCTGGAGACCAAAGACCTTTGATCTCCGGATCCCCCAGATGAGCACCCCACCCTAGAGTGGATGCATCCGTTATCACAGTGGCAACCAATGGAGGCAGATTGAAAGGCTTTCCTTGAGACAGATTGCCTTCCACGCCCCACCAAGTCAGATCCGCCGCAGCTTCTCTGGAGATCCTCACAGACTCCCTGAGATCTCCGTTGTGTTGATACCACTGCCTGCGGAGGCACCACTGGAGTGCCCTCATATGCCAGGGTGCATGGTTGACCAGCAGAATGCAGGAAGCCATCAGACCGAGCAGACGTAGGACCTTCAGGACTGGAACGACCGCTCCATTGTAAAAAAAGGAATAATTTCCTGTATGTCGAGAATCCTTTGAGGTGGAGGGAATGCCCGACACACAGTGGTATCCAGTACCGCACCTATGAACAGGTTGCGCTGGGAGGGCACCAGATGAGATTTGGGCACATTTATCGAGAAACCCAACCTGTACAACAACTGAGATGTGACCTGCAAATGATGGAGCACTTTCTCTGGAGATTCCCCTTTGATCAGCCAATCGTCCAGATAAGGGAATACTGGTATCCCTGACCTTCTGAGATGTGCTGCCACCACAGCCATCACCTTGGTGAAAACTCGAGGTGTTGTTGTAAGACCAAATGGAAGGACCACAAACTGGTAATGTTGCGATCGCACCATAAAACTGAGATACTTCCTGTGTGACTTCAGGATGGGAATATGGAAATAAGCATCCTACAGTTGATTGACACCATCCAGTCTTCATCCATCAGCGCCTGAAGAACCTGTGCAAGGGTGAGCATCTTGAACTTCTCCTGTTTCAGGTAGAGGTTCAAGACCCTGAGATCCAGAATTGGACGTAATCTGCCATCCTTCTTGGGAATCAGGAAATACCGGGAGTACTATCCCTGACCCCTCTCCTGCTCTGGAACCACCTCTATCGCACCTTTCTTTAGCAAGGTGAGAACTTCCTCCTGAAGGAGATGGAGATGTCCTTCTGAGCAAGCCCCTTGGCAAGGAGGGAAATTTGGAGGAAATTCCCGAAAGGGAAGAGCATACCCATTTTCCACACGGTTGAGAAACCAAAAGTCTGTAGTGACCGATTCCCAATCCTGTAGAAAATGGGTAAGCCGACCCCCTACAAGACCAACATGATCCGGAATGGGAAATCTAGGGCTGCTTTGCTGCGGTGATAGGAGGAGAGGTAGAGGAAGAGGAGGAGGGCTGACGACCTTGTGGACGACCTCTACTTTTTCCTCTATACGGCTTGTATAGAGTATTCTGTTGCTGTTGTTGCTGCTGCTGATGAGGCTGGCCATATGAACGAAAGGACGACCTCCCAAATCCTCTGTATTTACGAAAAGAACCTCTAGGCTGAGCTTGCAAGCCAAGCGATTTTGCCGTAGCTTTGCTATCCTTAAACCTCTCTAGGGCAGCGTCCGCTTTCTTACCAAATAGTCCTGAACCATCAAATGGTAAGTCCAACAGAGTAGCTTGCACATCTGTTGAAAATCCCTAGACTTCAACCAGGCACCCCTTCTAGTAGCCACTGCAGAACCCATGATCCTTGCCACTGAGTCAGCTGTGTCTAGCCCACTCGGAATGACTTGACGTGCAGCAGCCTGGGTATCATCCAAAACTTCCTGAAAGTTCTTCCTGTCTTCCTCAGACAGTTTAGGCAGCAACTGTTTAGATGGGTCCATCAAAGCATTGATGTACCTTCCCATCAAACAGGTAGCATTCATAGATTTCAGCTCCATACTTGCAGAGGAAAATACCTTTTTTGCAGACTGATCAACCTATTTTGATTCCCTGTCAGCTGGAACTTGAAGGAAAGCTCCCGAAGATCTCCTTGAGCATGCAGCCTGAACCACTAGGCTCTCTGGAGAAGGATGAGCAGATAAAAACTCTGGATCACCAGGAGCCACCCTATATCTTCTTGCTATAGATCTGGAAACTGGAGGCGCAGAAAGAGGCTTTCACCAGCCCTCCAACACAGGCTCAAGAATAGCCTAATTGAAAGGGGCGAGAGAGGCTCAACAACCGAAGAAGGCGAATGGAGTACCTCAGTTAATAAATTTGACTTGAACTCAGTGGTAGGGAGTTGAATGTCCAATAATTCAGCCACCTTTCTAACCACCACGTGATAAGGGGCTATATCCTTTGAAAGAGCATCAGAATCAGGAGAAAACTCCCATTCTGGTGAAATGTCCAGGCCACTGGCCTTTCGCAATTCAGCAAAGAACTCATCTGAATCATGTAGCTCACCTTCTTCCATTTCCTCACGATACCTCCTCTCTTCTAAAACCCTCTGGACCTCAATCCTGGAACGAATCCTTGGCACAGGAGTCGACGGATCCATAACCGACTCCATCGGATTCTGAGCCGGCGCCGTGCACGGATCCATTGGCGCTGCTTGCGCTGAACGAGGCCGAACAGACGGCGCCGGTGAAGATGTAAACTGCGTCGGAGCCCTTGGCGCCCGGATACTCCAAGATGGCGCCGTTGGAAAGAAAGGCATGAAAGGGGCCTGGGCATAGGCCTGAGGTACCCCCAAATTGAAAGCTAATGGACCCATGGGACCCGCAGGTGCACCAGAGGGGTTCATTGCTCTTGCAAATACCCCATACATAGCATTAAGGTAATGGGAAGGGTCCTGGAGAAGGGAATGGAGGGTAAGCTCCTGGTACTGGCTCCGCAGCAGGAGTTCCTGTATTTGAGCCAGCCGGCGCAGATAACGGAACTTCTTCTGGATCTACCTGCTCTTCCGGCACAGGATGTTCCTGATCTAGAGCCGGAGAATGGACCGAATCCGGTGATGGAGCAGGCGTTGGTGATCGATGGGGAGAGACTTCAGGTGAAGCCGAATTCTCTGGCGAAACCGGATTCGATAACGAAGGAGAGACATAATCTCTTCTGTGACGTCGAGGCGAGGTCGATCTAGGCGCCGCTTCTTTATCATATCGATGCCTTGAAGAGTAAATGTAAATGTAAATGTATTTGAGCTTATATAGCGCACAGCTACCCGCAGTGGGTTTCCCGGCGCTTGCTTAGGGAACCCGTCCTGGTATTCCCCTGTGAGATATCCCGGCAGGGTATCCACAAGGTGAAAGCCAGGCATCCCGCTGCGAGGGGCCGTTGTGGAGATTAAGCAAGCTATTGCCCAGAGTCGCAGAGTGTGAACCCGTGAGTCGAGGAGGCACCGGAGCGAGAATTATCGAGTCCGTGGAATTTTTAGCCCAAGACCCGCCGAGGCAGAGAATTGAACCCTGGTCCAGGGCCGATCTCAGCTTCCGGGTCTGCCGCCTCTAACCCCTGACCCACACTTCTCCACAGAAGAGTGCGTCTTCTTCTTATGTTTCTTCGGCTTTGAGTGACCCGACGCAGACTTCGAGCCCAACCTGGATTCGGAACGAGACCTCGACCTCGATCTCGACCTTCTCCTACTTGCTTTCTTATCCTTCCTCATTTTAGCCATAAAAAGCTTTGCCTGTCTCTCTTTCAATGCTTTTGGGTTCATCTTCCTGCAGCTTGGACATCCATCGATGTCGTGGTCGGAAGACAAGCACCAAACACAATCTTCGTGCGGGTCAGTGATGGACATCTGCTTACCGCACTCTCTTCAGGGCTTAAAACCAGAATTCCTCGCAGACATCGTCGAAAGAAACAAGAGAAACAGAGGAAAACTGCTAGAAATACAAGGTAACTACGGAGAGTCCCTAAAATCCGTTGGCGTAGACGGCGCGGAAAAAAGGGAACTGACGTCATCACGCCGACAAGTCCCCATTATGGATCCAGTGACGTCAGCGGGGTCGCGAGCGGAGTCGTACCCTCTGTGACGTCGTCCATAACCTCGCCGGCGTGGAGAGCTACAAAAGTTTCCGAATGGCTGCTGCGCAGGAGATATTCACAAGGTGAGGAATCCACTGGCAGATGTATCCATCAGAATCCTAGCTACTATACTTGCGACACGCCTGTTAACAGTCAGGACCGCCTTGATTCACGAGACCAATCTGGCTTTATGCCAAATCTAGCCACCCACTATAATATCCGATGAGTGGCTAATTGGATGGATGCAGTCTGAAATCGGGAGAAGGTCCACTTGCTCCTTTCCTTAGACGCTGAAAAGGCGTTTGACACAATCCATTGGTCCTTTATGGGACATGCTCTCGAGAAAATTCAGTTTTGGCCTGGGTTTTAGAAAGTGGGTGTCGCTGCTTTATACGGAGCCCGAGGATAGGGTTCGGATTAACGGAGCTCTATCGGAAACCTGGCCAATAGAAAGAGAGGACCAGACAGGGTTGTCCCCTTTCTCCTGTACTTTTTGCTCTTTTTCTAGAACCCTTGGCCTGTGTCGTTCGCACCACCCCAGGGTTGGGTGGATTTGCAGATGACTCCCGATTACTAAATGAAGAACGTATCGCCCTCTATGCGGACGACATCCTACTTTATGTGACAAACCCAAAGGTGATGCTTCCCCAACTCCTACAAATTTTTGAGACCTAAGGACACCATGCGGGTTATAAAATCAACTGGAGTAAGTCAACCCTAAATCCAGTTGGGGGGGGGGGGGGGGGGGGGGGGGGAGGTGGAGCCCCAAACATACCCCGGTTGTTTGCGCTGGTCGACCGAAGGGTTTACTTATCCTGGCCTCTACATCATTACAGATGAGACAACGAGCCTAACAAGTAATATTAGGCGGGTCCTCTCAAACTTTCAGGAAGACGTAAAGAGATGGAGAAGACTTCCTTTAACTATTATGGGGAGGGCCGCTTTGTATAAAATGATAACACTTCTTCAACTGTTATATGTGTTACAAAACACGTATCGTAAAATTCCAGATACCATGTTCAAACTCATCGATAGTGAATTGCGCTTGCTCCTCTGGGACGGGGCCCATCCACGTGTAGCACTTCAGACTCTGCAGAGGATTCCATACAATGGGGGTTTGTCCCTCCCAGACATTAGGTAATACTAAATAGCGCCCCACCTCATAGTTATCAATGACTGGATCCACGCACCAGGAGGTCACTCGACATATTGGTTGGAACGGTTACAGTTTAGGGGACCAACGTGACCCAGAGATCATTAGAGGCATGGAAAAGCTAAGTGCACGAGGGAAACCCCACTGTGGGAAGGATGTAGGTTGACAGAGTTGGGGACGCTAAGATGCTTTAAGAAATGGGACCTGATAGGCATTACTAAAATGGGGATATCTTGGACAAGGGTGAGTTGGCCTCTTTTAGCACACTCGAGGACAGGTATCAGCTACACGACACTCAGGCATATGCATACCTTTGTCTGAAACATGCATGGACTACAGAGGGGCTGGAGGGGGAGACATTGCCTGAATACGTCCCGTTAGAGGGTTGACTCCTGCAGGAGGAGATCCAGGCCAAAGCCATCTCACTTACTTATAAGACGTTATTCAACAAGATGCTCGACAAATTAGGTCCACTCCGAACTAAATGGGAAACTACTACCAGTGTTCTGGAAGATATAGATTGGGAGGCCGCTCTCATGCATCCAAGAGAAGTGACACTCAAACTTTGATAACGTCTCATCCAATACAAGATCCTTCATCGCACTTACTTTGATAGAGCACTATTTCATAAAATAGGAAGGGCGGAAAGTCCAGAATGCCTTAGGTGCCAGGTAGCAAATGGAACGTTCATACATACTCTGTGGGAATGCACAAAGATCCAGGTATACTGGGGAAAGATTGTGAGGGAGCTTAATAATATCCTTGAAGTCCAAATAGAATTAGAGCCACGGTTTATTCTCCTAGGAATCCCCACAGGCTTGGCTATCTCAAGTTCTATTAGCCAACCTGGGGTTAGTGGTGGCCAAACGGGACATAGCGAACTATTGGGGTGCCCAACAAATACTGAAACTCAAGGAATGGAGGATGAGTCTTGATCTCAATATGGCGGCAGAACTGGTGACGTATAGGGCGAGGGGATGTCCGCGGAAATTCCGGAAGATATGGGCACCATGGATAAAATACTACAATTTAGAAGGGGAAGGGGAAGCAGAGGGTGGGGGATTGTTTTCAGGACAACGAAGGGAAGAACCTTGAAGGATGTACTGTATATCCCTGCTGTTGGGAAACACGTGTATTATAGTCTTGGAGTGTCCTTCATGCCTGCCCGGCTCGTCCAAACCCATCCACAGATTCACCTACAATGGCCGTTACGTTTGGACTATTGCCATATGAGTGGAATGATAATTATTGTACATTGTGTATTCATTCATTGTTCAATGTGTTTTTTTTTCCAAAACAAAGTTAAAATACTCATCCTAAACCTCAAGGGGGAAGAGGAGGGAGCGAGTGTGGAGCCCCGCTTCCACTTCCGATGGGCTAAAAACTCGATTCGCTATGTAGGGGTACACATTATGAGATCAGTAAGAGACATCTTTGTGGCCAACTACCCACATCTACTTACGGCCATTAAGCAAGATCTCCATACCTGGGGACATCTGATGCTCTTGAGGCGGAGACGTACCAGTGCGGTCAAGATGAATGTTCTCCTGCATTCACTTTACCTTTTTTGGGCCCTCGCGATCTGGCTAGACCCCCACTTACCTGAAATTTACCTAGTGTAAACTGAAGGCGTTCATTTGGAAGGGCAAAGCCCCATGACTCCAGCAACAGCTTATGACCTAACCATGGGCGAGAGAGGGCATGACAGCCAGGGGCGGCTCCTCCACGTGGGCGGAGGTGTGTCGCCCCACTGCTTTCTCGCAGTGCGAGAAGCAGACACATAAAATGGTATTTTAGATACCATTTTATGTTTCTGCTTCTCGCACTGTGGGAAAGTAGAAGGTTATGCCTGGTTAGGGGCTGGAGGGTGGGAAGTCCTGTAGGAGTCCAGGGGAGAAGTGACTTACCCACTCTGAGTGCTCTGACTGTTTGGTCGGTCCTAGGGCCGACCAAACCAGTCATACACTCTCTGCATTTACTCTATGTAGGCTGCATGCATAGAGAAAATGGCCTCCCATTAAAGTCTGTGGGGTGAGCGTCCTAGCCAATCATAACGCTGCCATTGCAGAGGAGAGAAAGCTGCCTGAGAGAGGAGAGAGGAGACGCGACAAGGGACCGGAGATGGTAAGTTTCATTTATATATTTTTTTATTATATTAACCCCTCCACCCCACGCAACCCCCTTCCCGTGCGACTCCCCCACCCTCCCCACAGCGAGTCATGCCAGCCGCGACTGAAGGCAGCCCCCAATACCCCCAATTATTATTACGCAGTGGCACAGTTGCGAGTGGTGGTGAGTGGTCTGTTATGCTCACGAAGAAAAACTGGCAAGGAATAGTACAAAGGCCCCTATGGGATTTGGAGTATTGTTGGATAAACACAACAGACCACTTAATGCAAGTAGCCACAACCATGTAGACCTGGGACAAATATATGAGCACACCAGGGCTGCTGACCCATCCCTCTTCCTACACCCCGATTCACTACAAGGCTGCATTCATGCCCGCATTGGACAGCCATGCTTTGCACAATGATTCCAGATAAGTACGAGGTTTTGACAGCGAAATCCTTTCAGCAGTGGAAGGAGACATATGGTGTCTGAGCATCTACTGTATGCCCAGCCAAGACTCTGGTAGACTCACTACCATATCATGGAAGAAGCCACTAAGGCAAAAGCGCTTTTTGAGCTACAGCTCTCCAAATTAATAGGGCACACGAGGCACCGTTGCAGCGTTGTACCAACTTCTACTGACACACAACACCTCTCCCTCGTGGTGACCTAATTGGGAATGGGAGCAAGCCCTGGGTCTACAGGTGAAGCCGAAATGCTGGGATAAGTTGCACAGAAACAAATACTCCTCATTCCCGGGGAAACAGATACACTCCCTATAGACTACATTGCATGTATCTTAACGCCTCGCCTAGGTGCTGGAGAGGATGTGGCCCACTAGGCGACATACTTTACATACGATGGGGATGTCCCGTAATTCAACGTGGAGGAGGTGTCGAACATTTCTTTGGACACTTACTCCTCTGCAGTTGTGGGACAGAGGAGGAGAGGATAGGGGAATATTAACATATTGGCAATGGCTACACGCTCGAAGGAGACAGATGTAATCTACACCAAAAAGAAAAAAAGGAAGCTGAGGATCTAACTGTAGACAGTGCTTTCTCTAGGTCACCTCTAGGAGTTGCCAAACATTGTGATACATTTGAAATCCTAGGTACTTGACAGGTATGGCTCCCCATTTTTCTAAAATGGTGTCAACTCCTTCTAGTCTATTTTGATCAGTCACTGGGTGCAGTGAAAAATAACAATTTTATCCTAGTTAGTATTTACCCCAAACATTTCACAGAATTCATCCAACAGGTTTAACTCAGGCAGGCTATCCGCATGGTTTCTCAAAAATAGGGGAGCATTATCAGCATACAGTGAGACCAAGCACACTGTATGGAGAAGCTGAATCCTCCAATCTGGGATACAAAAATGACAAAACGGTACAAGCCCTGTTGCCTACCAATGTGCATGAGCCATTGTTGCCATTACTTTTGCCAACGGTAGGGCGTTTGACTGTTTAGTTCATTTCAGGAAATTTTTATCTATTCCCCGAATAGGTAAAGCCAAAGCAAGCTATCAAATGCCTTCTCTAGGAGGCAATAGCCAAGATTTGAGGTAATTATGGACTTTTATGCAAAAGATAAAAAAAGACGTCTCATATTAAAATAAGTGTTGTGGCCGGGGAGGAAGCTACTTAGGTTGGAATGCACAAGACCTGGGATTAACGATAGCTATCGTCTCGCTATCTTTTTCCCCAGTACCTTCTATTCAGAGTTAAATAAAGATAATAGTCTATAGAATTTAAAGTCCTGGAAATCTCGTCCTACCTTTGGTAGCAATAATTATTCGGGCTTCCCGGTTTATTTCAGGCAGGATGCTCTTGATGAATGCGTCTTCGTACATAGTCAATAGCTTTGGAGACAAATTCATTTTGTAGAAGAATAATAATCTAAACTTGAAGCTATTAGGAGCATATTTTATGCTAACTCAGATGCGTTAGGCCTTTTTGTTTCTAACTTTCTTACTATACAATTTCGTGTTTCTCTTCATTTTGGAGACCACAAATGTTTTTGTTCAACAGGATTGATCCTAACCTTTCACCAGAAGTGTGAATCAAACTGCCTAAGTATATTATAAATAAAAGTTGTCCTGGGAGTGAAGCTTTGATACAAGTAGCTTCTTTCAGGAGTTCTCATTAGAGCAGAGAGCTAGCAACTGGTTTATGTTTGTGTTGTATGGTAGTGATTAATAAAGTTTCTCAAATACTGCAACCAGAGACTGGCTACTTTGGGTAACTCTGAATTTTTACAAAATGAACCTGTATAATTAGTGTACGTCCAGAACAGACCAGCGGATTTGTAATACCATGTGGCCAGAGGATTGATAATTAAAACCGATGAGACTTGCCATACATGAAGAGTGTTCTGCCTTTTCTTAGAAAGCTAACAAAGAAAAACATGCCAAAGCGACAGAAATCAATATGTTGAAGCTCATTCTTAGTCAAAAACACAAACACAGGGCAGCATACCTTATTATTTATAAAGCTATAAGTTCCATGAATTAGGGCTTGGTTTTGTTTAAAAAAAGAACTGAGAGCCTTATTGGATATCAAACTACACTATTAAACCATTTCTTTTACTGGTATGCATGTGTAAGCAGGCTGGGAAAATATGTTAGCTTGTTTTTGGTTCTTTATACAATGTTACCCTATTATCTTAATTACTTTTGGTTTTCCAGTTGGTGTAAGGGAGTAATCGGTCTCATTCAAGGAGGAGCAGATGGGCTCCAGTTGCTTTTATTTCTGGCGAACCAGTTTACCCATTTCTTGTGTCATTTCGCTCCAGGGGTTATCCCCGAAAACCTTCCTCTCTTTGAGCAGTGTACAGAGCCTTTAAAAAACTGCCAATCTTGTCTAACCTCCATTGTTTCAGGTTGAGCAAAGATTCCTTCAAAAATGACACTGACAAAACCGAAATTCTGGTCGCCCACGAGAACTCTTCTAGTAGTTTGGCATATTTAGGGCAAATCAAACTAAGCAGTCCACCCCTTTCGGTCACCACAGTTTGAAATATAGACTTTTTTTTTTATCAAACTCTCTTGCTAGCCCATGTCATTAACAGCATCTCTTCCTCTAGTTTTTACCACATTTGCCTTCTGTGTAATATTATTTCTTTCTTGCCATTGAAGGTTAGTTAGACAACTGTCCGGGCATTGACTCTTTTTCACTTGGAAAACTCAGACTCCCTGTGCCTCTCTCTGCCGAAATGCATTTCTTCATGGACGGATGATCAGAATCCAGGATGCTGCAATCCAACTTATTCTTTTAATAACACTATCAAGTCCACTCTCTTTTTATGTATTGCCACGTCCCTGGTTTCTGATCTAAAACCATATCATTTTCAAATCTCTAGCCAGTGTTCACCATGCTTTCCAGCATCAAGGCTCTAAGTAAGTATCTGCAATCCAACTTTCCTCACAACTGTCCCTTTCGCTTACTGCGTTCCTCTTCTCCCTGCTTGCTCTCTTCACCCAAATGCTGCTTTTCCCACCTTGATGGCAATCTTTTATGATTCCTGGCAGTCAAATACTGATACTCTTTTCTTTAGCACTCTCAATAAGACTTATGAATGACCAC
This sequence comes from Lissotriton vulgaris, assembly GCF_964263255.1. Lineage (NCBI taxonomy): Eukaryota > Metazoa > Chordata > Amphibia > Caudata > Salamandridae > Lissotriton > Lissotriton vulgaris. The sequence goes on from NC_141691.1 coordinate 1,749,480,233, forward strand.
CTTGCCCTTCGTAAACCTTTGCAGACATGTTTTCAGCATCTCTCAAAATTTCTGTTTCCCAACTGAATGCCAGGATACACTTCAATGTGGCAGGACACTTTTCAAATGACTAGAAAAGAATATGGCAGAAACATGTCCACTTTTGCAACAGGAAGAACAATAGTTACCTGTAATCTGCGGTTCTCCAGTATTGGTGTCGCTCATAGATTCACATGCCTGAATCATTCCCCGTCGTCGGAGTGGGAGTCCCACGGTACATAAAAAAGCAATAATTTGCATATAAGAAACCAAAACCGTTGGTAATACCCAACCAGGAAGTAAAGTAGCCCTAAGCTACAGTGTAAAAACTTCCACACTCATGACTATCCTAGTCATTTTGTATAGACCAAACTGCAGCCAATCAGGCGTAAGAACCCACAAGAATGTTCTCCTCAGAGGCTCAGGCTCCCAGATTTTCTCGCACAGGAGTGAAACCAACATTATCGCCTGAGGAGCCTCTGAGGGGAGGTGGGCGGGTGCATGTGAATCTATGAAAGACACCAATACTGGAGAACCACAGATTACAGGTAAGTAACTATTTTTCTTCTCCAGTATTGGGGTGTCTTTCATAGATTCACATGCCTGAATCAGAGTAGATAGCAGTACACACCATCCTGCACATAGATGCTTCTTGTATCATAGTGCATACACTTGCTTTGCAAACAATAATGACATGTAAAATAAGCGTCTAAAAAGAGGAGGAGGGAGAACAGAGGCTCACCTTATTTAAAAAGATTGTAAAGCACTGCTCGTCCCACTGAAGTATCTGCATCCCTGGCAGCATCTAAGCAGTAGTGCTTGGCACTCCAGCAAAAAGGGCTGTCGAGGAGGAGACCGCTCTCGTAGTATGCGCCCTTGGCAAGGATTGCAATGGCCTTCCTGCTTGCTGATGACATAGACTGATAGCTGAGGACACCCAGCGGGGCTTTGGTCTGTTTAGATAAAGCATATCCTTGACGTATCCTTCCGTATGCTACAAATAATTGGTCAGTCTTACGCAATGTAGCAGTTCGTTGAAGATAGAATTTAAGACATATTCTGATGTCAAGGGAATGCAAGGCTTTCTCCGCTACCGTTTGTGGATTAGGAAAGAATGTTTTTAGAATTACTGGTTCGTAACGATGGAAGTCAGATGGAACTTTAGGCATGTAGCTTGGATTGGTACAAAGCACCACTGAGTTTGAAGTGAATTGCAAAAACGGAGACTTGATGGTAAATGCTTGAATGTCACTGACTCTACGTGCCGATGTCAGAGTTAGAAGAAGAGAAACCTTCCAGGTAAGGAATTTGAGATCCACCTTATGAATAGGCTCAAAGGGGTGGCGCATGAGCTGAGTGAGTACTACATTCAAAAGCCAGGATGGAGGCGGACGCCAAATAGGAGGAAACATTCGAAAGCGTCCTTTAAAAAATTGCTGAATCACTCTAGTTGAATAGAGAGAGTTAGAGCCATCTAGACGGAACCTCGATATGGCTGCCAAAAATACTTTCAACGTGGAATGTGAATCTCTTCCATTTGAGTTTGTATGTCTTAATCGTTGCAGGTGCTCTAGAATTGGCTAAGACCTCTTGGCAATCCGCAGCAATTTCTAAGTGTGCGAACTCAAGGTGTTGAGGAGCCAAGCTGCTAATTTCAAGGAGGCTGGGTCCGGGTGACAAACTTGACCCCATTGAATGGTTAAGAGGTTAGGTATTGGTGGAAACTGAATGGGTTCGCACTCCGAGAGGAGGAGAATACGGTGAACCAGTATTGGCGAGGCCATCTGGGAGCAATGAGGGTGATGCGACACAGTTGTTTCTTCATTTTGCGGATGACTCTGGGAACCAACGGAATCGGAGGAAAGGCATATGCATATATCTGAGACCAATTCATTGAAAGCGCATCCCTACATGATTGTTTGTGGGGAAGCCAGCTTGAGAAGTGTGGGCATTTGCGGTTCTGAATTGTCGCAAACAGGTCCAGATCGGGGTGCCCCCACTCCCGAAAGACTCGGTCCAGCGTCAGTTGGAGGATCTCCCAATCGTGATTGGTTATTGTCGCCCTGCTGAGAGAATCCGCTAGTACATTGGAAATCCCGGGAACATGGACCGCTGAAAGAGTGATCTTGTGACCCAGAGCCCAATCCCAAATCTCCTGGGCTTGTTGGGAGTGAAGGGCTGACTTTGTCCCGCCTTGTTTGTTTAAGTAATGCATACTTGTTGTATTGTCTGTCCGAATTAGTACTGAGGACTCCTGTATGACTGTTTGAAAAGATTTCAAGGCCAAGAATATGGCCCGTAGCGCCAGGAGGTTGATATGCCACTTCCTTTGTTTTACATTCCACCTTCCGTTGACAGTCATCCCCTGAAGGGGCGCTCCCCATCCCTCGAGGGAAGCATCCGTGGTGATGGTAAACTTTGGCACCTCTGCCAGAAATGCGCATCCCTCCTGTAAATTTTTCATCGGAGTCCACCAGTGAAAAACTTCCTTCATACGATGGGTTATGTGAATAATGTCGTCGACCGACCCCGAAACCTGCAACCATTGGAGGTTGAGATCTTCTTGTGGAGGTCTCATTCTGAGACGACAGTTGGGTATTAGAGGGATGCAGGATGAGATCATCCCCAGGAAAGATTTTAACCTTCGAACTGAAACGAACTCTCTTTCTTGTAGTTGGTGAGCCATCTTGCAGATCTTGTGTTGCCTTTCTCTTGAGACAAAAGCCTGAGCAAGATGGGTATCAAGCGTGGCTCCCAAGAAAGACTTTCTTTGAGATGGAATGAGATGAGATTTGTCGGAGTTGGCGGAGACTAGAAAAGGAACAGACATCTCTGAACATGTGCGCTTGCCATTGCAAAAGAACTGGCCTTGATAAGGCAATCGTCCAGGTAAGGGAAGATTTGAATGCCCTCTAGGCGGAGATGTGCTGGTACTGGGGCTATCATCTTTCTGAAAACACAGGGCGCTGACCGAAGGCCAAAGGGGAGAACTTTGAACTGAAAATCCCTGCCAGCCACTCTGAATAGTAGAAATTTTCTGTGCTTGGGGAGGATTGGCACATGAAAGTAAGTGTCTTGAAGGTCGAGGGTGGCCATGTGATCCCCCATTGAAAGAAGCTGGATTATTTCTTGAAGTGTTAACATGATGAAGGTCAACTTCTTTAAGTATTTGTTGAGGGCACGTAGGTCGAGGATGGGACGCCATTCCCCCGATTTTTTCCTTATGAGGAAGAATCTGGAGTAAAAGCCCGTTCCCTATTGCAAGTAAGGAACTTTTTCGATCTCTCCCTTCCGAATCATTGAGTGTATTTGGGTGAACAACTCCTGGATATGAGCTGGAGGTGGGTCCTTGGGAGGAGAATTTGGGGGAATTTTCACAAATTCTAAACTGTGTCCTCTGGCCACTATATTCAGGACCCACTTGTCTGTAGTAATTGCGGACCAATATGAGTAGTATTGGGATATCTTTCCTCCAACTTTTGACTGGGGGGAGGGTAGAGATGGTGGCAGGCAGCGTGTCTCACTGTTTTTTATTTGAATCCCTTCCACGGTAGGAGGACTTTCTTCTGGACTGCATGTAAGAGTTACCCCTTTGTCTGTAAGACTGCTGTTTGTAGGGTTGATACCGTTGGTTGGGTTGGGAGGTTTGATATGACCTCTGCTGATTGTAGTTTCCTCTGTTTGAAAAAGATCAGCGTCCTTTAGCTCCTCGAAAGGACGACTTGCGAAACTGCAGGCCTGTAGAGCCTCGTCAACATGCTGGCCAAAGAGAAACTCGCAATCAAAGGGCATGTCAATTATTTTGGTCTGTACCTCTTGGCGAAACGATGTGGACTCAAGCCATCCTTGTCTTCTTAACACCGCAGCACCTGCTAGCTGCCTGAAGCCAGTAGACGCCACGTCTACTGCTGCATTGATTATCTCTGCTGAAGCAAGCTCGCCCTCTCGCAATACCTGCTTCGCCTCAGTTCTTGCAGGTTCTAGTAAGATCTCAACATAGGGGGAGATGTCGGACCACATCTGCCTGTCGTATCGCCCTAATATTGCTAGGGAGTTCACAGCTCTTACAGTGGTTGCAGCCATCGTGGAGACCTTCTTTCCGATGGAATCTAAGCGCCTGCCATCTCTATCAGGTGGGGCTGAAAAAGATGAAGAGGGGTTCCTGGCACGTCTTTGAGCCGCTTGAGCGACGACAGAATCAGTCTTCAGCTGTCCTATTAGACATGCAGGAGATTTGTCCGGTGCCTTGTACTTTTTGTCTAATCGGGGTAATACAGCCGGAAGGGAATTGGGTGTTGCCATAATTTTTAAACCTTCCTTCCATATGAAGTCAATGATTCATAAAGAAAGCACTTGTCTTTCTTTGTTTCGATTGAGATCAAGAATCTCTTAGTAGCCCTCTCCATCAGTACATGAAAACCTCCGATGTCTACTGGAGGTGAATCACCCGCAGCTGGAGCCGAAGGTGATGGCGTCTGAATCTGATAGTCATCCCACTTCGGCAGACTAGATTTATCATGCACTTCTCCCTCATCTCTATTCTCATCAGTGGTGTTCGCTTCTTGAGAGTGATGAGAAGGTGCTGGAGACTGTGGTCTTGGAGATCTCAAAGTGGATATAGAGGCCTGAGGCATGGGAGTGGATGGAAGGGATGCCGCCGACTCAGAAGGAAGAAAACAACAATAGTAATCCTGTAACATATACTGTAAATTATCAAGAAGCGCCAGAGGCATCTGTGCTGAGGGCACCGTGGCAGGAGCTTGATCTACAGATTCAGAAAATTGTTCTTCGTCTGGATCCTCCTTTTGATATTTAATGAGCAGTTCCGATGGACTAGTCGTAGTGCGGAACCTGTCATCAAAATCAGATTTCTCCTCATTGTCATCTGAATCCAGCAATTGGTCAGGCAATTTAAGTGGTGATAGAGCTTGTAACGAGGAGCCACGTCTCTGAAGCAAGGAAGGTGACGTAATCGGTTGGTCAAAGGAGGTCTTAGATGGTGTAGAAGGCCATACTTGCAATTCAGTACTGTGAGAAGTTGGCCTGATATGTAGTGCTCACTATTCTAGTGATCACTGTGTATCATTCCAAACAACCCTTATTGATGATTGGTTGCAAGTCAACCTTATAGACCAGCTATCCTAGTAGCATGGACAAGAGCAGTCTTTGGGCTAAACTCTAGAGGGCGTGTTAAGCCAGCTGTTATACCATCACATATACCCCTTGAACACCAAGTGAAAGGACACCACACAAGTTGTTATGAAAATAAAAGGATATTTATTTATAACAAGTCTACCCTGATCTCTTTATGAGTCAGGGAGCTAAGCACACAACAAAACTCTTAAGAAAATACTTTAAGTTGCACAATTTACACAAATGCCCGAGGGGCACGAAAAACCATATACTACAAAAGTGGAATGCGAAATACTAGCAGGTAAGTAACTAGATCCAGAGGCTTCAGGATCGCTAGGACTACACTACTGAACCTTCAGGTTAGGAGCAGGAGGCCTAGGGAGATCGGGTGCAGAGTGTGCACTCTCACGCGGGATGCGGGACAAAGTCTATGGATACTAGTATCTCGTAAAGTTACAGTTATCGGACGAATCCGACTAGATAGGCTGAAAATGAAAAAGGATCTGGAGCACCGAAATGCTCAGGTTACCTAGCCCAGGGGCTGCGGCTGCATAGGGTTCAAAAGACGTCGGGAATCCTCGTTGTAGTCTATGGAGCCTGAAAGAAGAAGTTGCTGGCAGGCGACCAGTGAAGAAGTTCGATGTGATCCAAGCCTGGATCGGTGATGGAGACGACCTGATAGCAGAGGGGACTCAGTTCTTAATTACTAGCCAGTGATTAGGTGGGCACCAGGATGGCACCGGCTGAAGTCACCTCGACCAGGTGAGTGGGCGACACTGGGCTCTGCAGTCTCTCGGACCAGGAGGCGTTGTCTGCGACCAGGATGGAGGTGCGAGCTGTCCCACGAAGGAGTCTGCTGTCGGCGCTGCTGAAACCAGGATTGGAGCAACAAGCCTTGGCAAAGGCAAGCCCACGCGGTGGAGACAAGATAGCGTCTGGAGTGGACCAGGATGGTCCGGGGTGCTCCTCTTTTGGAGGGGAGCAAGGGCCAGTCTGGAGCAACCAGACCAGCGATAGAAGTGTCGTGGTTAGTCGTCAGGAGGGCTACAAGCCAGCAGGCAAGTGGCCGGACAATGCGGTGAGCAGCAAAGAGCAGAAGGGCCCCACGCAGATCTCGTGGATGCTGGGGGGCTGGACTTCGGTGCTGGAGCTGCTCAGGGTTAGGGCTTCTCAAACCCCAAAGCACTCACTCGAGGATCCCTCGGCGGTCGTGCTGGATAAGCAGTTTTGAAGATGGCCGGTCCCTTCAGGTCTCGTCACACCCATGAATCTCAGCTGGGCTGATGATGTAGGTAGAGGTCAGAGATGCCAGGGAATCCGGGTCTCGTCGAGCTGGGCCGTCTTGATCCGGAGGATGGACTTGCAGCAAACCGCATGCGCTTAGATGGTGCCCGCTGGTGCAGGGTGGCTACTCCTTAGCCACAAGGGAGAGTCTTCAGAAATGTTCAAGAGTTCTTTCGTGGAAAGTAGTCAAGATTCAGAATTATCCTATTTGGGAAGGGGGCCTGCTCCTACCTTTATACTAAAAGGTAGGAGAAAGAAAGAAAGGGGCTGGCCCCCTACCTGGTCCTGCCCATGGGTGGGACCAGGTAGGGGGGTGGTTACACCCCTCTCCCTTTGTCCGGACTTTCCCCAGCTCAGGGGCTGGTGTGCCCCTGGAACTGGTTCAAGCCGGCATATGCACAGTGAGCACCGGGGTGCCACTTGCAGTCACCTTCTTCTCAGCCCTGCCTACCTGGGATACACAAAACCCTGTCTGGGATGGTGCTAGCACCGCCTCTGACAGGAAACCCTTTGTCCAAGCTCTCCTCGCTGGAAGGACACCCAGCAGCAGGAGGTCAGACTTGTGTCTGTGGTGGCAGCATCCATTTTGTGGAGCTGAGGCTGCGTTAAGCTTTAACCGGGGTTCACAGTTACATACATGTTGTGTCCCTTTAGAAGGGTGGAATGCTAACCCAGTCGCCAGAATTGGCGAGGGGTTAGTATTCCAATTCGTATGACACCTTACTCGACATGTTTTGATAAAGCAATACCAAAGTTGGCAAATAACCGCGAGGATTATAATGCACTTAAGAGTATATGGTACGCGTTATCATGGAACAGCTATTAGGACTTGGTTCCGCAAGCTGCAAACGGGCTCAGCTCATGCCAGAGCACCATCTCACATAATTCCAAGCACTCTGCCTTCAGGATTGATAAGGCCTGCCATAGGAGTGACTGATAGGAATACATGTGTCCATTTTAGGGTTAGATATAGGTATACTATATCTAAAGCAAAGGGTGATTACACCACCTTGCCCCAGCTGTCGTGCAGCCAGTTGTGTCAGATTTAGATGGCCAGCCAGGGGTGGCATAATACATGCTGCAGCCCCTGGTAGGCCATGGGTACACCTATGCCCTGGATACAGGGACTGATAAGGTGGCCCAGTACCAATTGGTAAATGCACCTAAGGTACACGTGTCAATTTAGTGAGAGAACAGCTAGGCTGTGGGTCTGATTAGCAGGCCCACAGCCAGGGAAGTCGTAAACCAGTGAAGCAAAAAGCAAAAATCAGGGGTGATCATAGGATTGCAGACCCTACTCTCCTACATGACCCCCCCCCCCCAAACTTTGGGACAATAAACTAACCTTGACCAGATGAGTCTTCTTGCTCTAAGTGGAAATACCTGGAGAGCCCATCTGCATTGCCATGATCAGTGCCAGGTCTATGCTCCACTGTAAAATCCATCCCCTGTAGGGAAATGGACCACCTAAGCAGTTTGGGGTTTTCACCCTTCATCTGATCTAGCCACAAGAGGGGCTTATGGTCGGTCTGAATCTTGAAATGAGTGCCAAACAAGTATGGCCTCAGTTTCTTCAGGGCCCAAACCACAGCAAAGGCCTCCCTCTCAATAGCTGACCAATTCTTCTCTCTGGGGGTCAGCCTTCTGCTAATAAAAGCAATGGGCTGGTCATGACCATCAAAATTCAGCTGAGATAGGACAGCTCCCACACCCAACTCAGAAGCATCTGTTTGGACAATGAATGTTTTGGAGTAGTCTGGACTCTTTAGGATAGGTGCTGTGCACATGGCCTGCTTTAGGTCATCGAATGCTTTTTGACAGCTTGCTGTCCACTGAACTTTCTTTGGCATCTTTTTACTTGTCAGGTCATTAAGTGGAGTCACAATAGTTCCATAATTTCTGACAAATTTCCTGTGATATCCAGTCAGGCCCAAGAAAGCTGGAACCTGAGTCTGGGTGGTTGGAGGAGCCCAGTCCTTGATGGCCTGTATCTTGCTCTCCAATGGCTGAACCTGGCCTCCACCTACAAGGTAGCCCAGGTATACAACCTGTGTCTGCCCTATCTGGCACTTAGTGGCCTTGATAGTGAGACCTGCCTTTTGCAGTGCCTCTAACACTTTCCTCAGGTGGACCAGGTGATCCTCCCAGGTGGAGCTAAAGACAGCTATATCATCAAGATATGCTGCACAGAAGTCATCCAGCCCAGTGAGAACTTGATTCACCAGCCTTTGGAAGGTGGCAGGTGCATTTTACAAACCAAAGGGCATTACCACAAACTGATAATGCCCACCAGGGGTAGAAAATGCTGTTTTGGGCTTGGCCTCCTCAGCTAACCTGATTTGCCAATACTCAGATGTCAGGTCAAATGTACTTAAGTAGTTGGCAGAAGCCAATCTGTCTATAAGTTAATCTGCTCTTGGTATTGGGTGGGCATCAGTCTTAGTGACTGCATTGAGGCCTCTGTAGTCTACGCAAAACCTCATCTCTTTCTTACCACCCTGGGTGTGAGGCTTTGGCACTAGAACTACTGGACTAGCCCAAGGGCTATCTGAGGGCTCAATGACTCCCAGCTCCAACATCTTCTGGACTTCTGTCTTAATGCAGTCTCTGACATGATCAGGCTGTCTGTAGATTTTACTCTTAACTGGCAGACTGTCCCCAGTGTCAACCTCATGGGTCCACCAATTGGTCTGACTGGGTGTCAGAGAGAACATATGTCTAAAGGATTGAGGAACTTGTTTGCAATCCTTTTGCTGATGCTCAGAGAGGCTGCCACAAAAGACAACACCATCTACTGACCCATCATCAGGGTTCTGAGTGAGCAGGTCTGGGAGAGGGTCACTCTCCTCCTCCTGTCCCTCATCTGTGGCCATGAGCAAGCTCATGTCCTTCCTGTCGACATATGCTTTGAGCCTATTCACATGGAGCACCCTGAGGGGGCTCCTGGGAGTTCCAAGGTCCACCAGGTAGGTGACCTCTCCCTTTTGCTCAATGATTGTGTGGGGCCCAGACCATTTGTCTTTGAGTGCTGCTGGGTCCACTGGCTCCAACACCCACACCTTCTGTCCAGGCTTGTACACAGTCAGGACAGCCTTTTGGTCATGCCAAGCTTTTTGGAGTTCTTGGCTTGCCTCAACGTATTTAGATGCCTTCTCCATGTACTCAGCCATCCTGGAGCGGAGACCAAGTACATAGTCCAAAATGTTGGTTGCAGGCTTTTTGAGAGGTCTCTCCCATCCTTCCTTCACCAAACAAAGGGGTCCTCTTACAGGATGCCCATACAGAAGTTCAAAAGGGCTGTAGCCAACCCCCTTCTGTGGGACCTCTCAGTAAGCAAACAAGAGGCAGGGTATCAGGACATCCCATCTACGCCTGAGCTTTTCAGGTAGTCCATGAATCATCCCTTTGAGGGTCCTGTTGAATCTCTCAACAAGCCCATTGCACTGTGGATGATAGGGTGTGATGAACTTGTAGTTGACACCACATTCCTTCCACATTGCAGTCAGATATCCTGACATGAAGTTTGCACCTCTGTCAGAGACAACCTCCTTAGGGAAGCCCACTCTGGAGAACACTCCAACTAGGGCTCTTGCCACAACAGGTGCTGTAGTGGTCCTAAGGGGAATAGCTTCAGGATACCTGGTGGCATGGTCCACCACCACCAGTATAAACTTGTGCCCTGATGCTGTCTGGGGTT